>NC_059437.1:46858364-47530031 GCF_021028975.2 Sphaerodactylus townsendi
CCAGATCATCACACCTTCCACCATGGCACAGAGGGAAATAAGTACACTTGTTTTAAGTTAAGAGGAGGAGGAGGAGAGGACGAGGACAAGGACGAGTTTGGATTTATATCTCCCCTTTCTCTCATGTAACATCTTCCAGGGGAAAAAACCAACTATCTTGGGATTTGGCACAAACTCAACAAGTGTGTATGCCTTATTTGAACCCACTGTTCCAGCTTGGTTGATTAAAAAAATAAAATAAAACCACGGCAGTTGCAACACACTGTTCAACAGCTTACAAAGAAACATACAGAGAAGGCACTGAAACTACAAACTGGTTCAAAATGTATTTAGCATTGTTTTCTTGCAATGCACCCTGGGAACTGTAGTTTGAAAAGATGCTTAAAAACCTACGAACATCCTATGAGTCGTAGCCCGAGAGTGGACAGTTAAAATCATGTCAAACTTTGTAACATCAACGTGGGTACCCATCTGATTAACAGAAGCCTAGCAAGAATGTCATATCCTTCCCATAGTAGAAAGGGTTGGCCCTGCTGTAGATAATGAAACCTGCACCATTGATCTTCCACCAACAAGCCAGGGGGAGTCCCCCAAGTATGCAGGAAAAAAAAATATGATGCCAAATTAACCAACAGAAAAAAGAAAACCCCTTCAGAAAACAACCTCAGGGAGACTGAGTATGTTCCAGTCCTGGGAGCATGTTGAGAGCAGCTGAATCTCAGCGAAAGGTTAAAGAAAGGGGGAAGGAGGAGATTCTCTTCTTGGAATGTTAGGTTCATAATAAGGCCCCTTCTGACCAATTGGCCATGCCATCAGGGGCTGATGGGAATTGTAGTCCATGAACATCTGAAGCACCAGAGTTGGACATCCCTGGTGTAGTGAGTTCTACAGGACTAGAATCTTGGCAACTCAGGCTCAGAGTCCCCACCCCTCCACTTTCAGCCATGAAGCCAACTGGAATGACTCAATTATCATTCTCTCTCAGTGTAGCCTACATCACAGGATTGTTGTGAGGATACAAAAGGAAAAAGGGAGGTCCATATATACCACTCTGAAGTCCTTGAAGGAAGGGCAGGATAAAAATGTACTGAACAGATATGGACTCCTAATCCATGATGCTTTTTTTTTCATGCCATGGTCAGGTTTAAGTGTGTCACAGACTCTGTCTCTGTAAGAGCTAGAAAGGACCTGAGCAGAAGGCACAGAGCTCAACTCATTATTATATTTAAAATGTTTCAGAAACCTCAAAAACAGATTAAGTAATGCAATAATAAAACTCTCAGTGAACCTGAGCAATAAAATCCATCAACAGAGGAGACGGGTAATATAATCTCTTTAGGAAAAAAAAATCTCTCTCCTCTCTGCCTGAATTACCTTGCGCAGTACAAGATAGAGGATTTAGACTATAGCAATGGATAAAAATTTCTCTTCTGGGACATCCTTCTCATAATTGTACATTCACGCGCCTCTCCCCAGTAGTAGCCTAAATACAATTTACCCTCGCACACACATTTATAGGGTTTCTGCAAATCCCCCACTTTATTACTGCCCTGGTTATAATGGGAGGGGGCACGCACCAATTCCTAAGGGCTCACTAACTGTGCAAGATATTAAGCAGGGGGGAAAAGAATCAAAAGGAGGTCTATCTGCAATTTATAGTTCTCCACAGAGGACCTTGGGGAAATGCAATTTGAAGGTGAAAAGTAAATGCAAAGCAGATTTTAGGCTGGAAAATTCCATGTGATCAATGCGAAGGGATTAAGCGCGGGAATTAAGTAAACAAGGTTCTTAAAAGGTAGGCTCAGAGTTAAAATATATCATTTAAATTATACATGGACCCCATCAAAGGTTCATCAGGGCTGATTAATCAAATTGTTAGCATGCAAATGCTTTATAAACAAATAGATGTGCTATCTTGGAAAATGGAAATGATAGAAAAGATGTGAATTACTAAGCTAGGCTTCATACATCAAATTCTACCACAGTAAAGCTGAAATTAGCACCAGTGATAATTTTTATTTAGAGGTCACTTATCTTTTTCCAACGGCATATATAAAAGGGGGAAATGTTTCAGCACGCACGCTGGTCTTTCAGGCCCCCACTGAAACATCTTTTCCAAGAAGAAAGGCAAGATATGCTTGGGTTTTCAGTTTAGAGAGATAGAAACTGGGAGGGGGGGATGAGAGAAATAAATAAAATATAAATGGGGTGAAGAAAACTGGATAAAGATAATTTTCCTCCCTTAAACGTGGGTGGGCACCCAGGGAAGATGAAGGATAACAGATTCAGGACAGACAAAAAGGACTTAGGGCGTTGTGGGTTTTCTGGGTTGTATGGCCATGTCTAGTAGCATTTTCTCCTGACTTTTCACCTGCATCTGTGGCTGGCATCTTCAGAGGATGCTAGCCACAGGTGCAGGTGAAATGTCAGGAGAAAATGCTAGTACAGGGGTCTGCAACCTGAAGCTCTCCAGATGTTCATGGACTAGAAATCCCATCAGCCCCAATTGGCCATGCTGGCAGGGGCTGATGGGAATTGTAGTCCATGAACATCTGGAGAGCCGTAGGTTGCAGACCCCTGTGCTAGCGGAACACAGCCATACAACCCGGAAAGCCCACAACACCGTAGTGATTTCGGCTGTGAAAGCCTTCGACAATACAAAAAAAAGGAGATACTTTAGTAAACAAGTGAACAGTAGAATTCACTGCCATCTGGGGGGGGGGGGGCTGTATTCCAACTGATGGTGGGAGATCTGCCTGCTGCTGCTCAGCTGGGTAGCAGTAGAAAAATGGTTGTGCATGATTGCACTCCATGATGTGATGCTGTAATTTCCAGCGCAACCTGGAAGTGGTACCATCACACTGGACGATACTTTAGCATCTGCCTCCAAAGTCTATGGTTTGGGGCAAATGCTATTACCCATACTCCTTGGTGTGATGGCATCACTTCACAGTGGCCCTGGAGGTAATATCAGTACTTCAGCAATGATAATTGCCTTCCTGATTCTCCCATCTTCTGCTGATTGCCAGGCTGTGTCTCCTGAAAATGGAGGAAACAATGACCACTACCCATAGAAGATTCCAACAGGACAGATTCATGAAGGACAGGTCCATCAGTGACTACCAGCCATGATGACCAAAGGGAACTTCTACATTTAGAGGCAGTAAACAACTGAATCCCACACGATGAGGCAACATCAGGAGAAGGCATCTACGCCCAGAAAATTGGCCTGTCATGGCAAATGGTTGGCCTTGGCATGTGACACAAGGTCTTGGCCTGGCAGTCAGTGGGGCACAAGGCATGGCCTGTCAGCCAGTGGGGGCAGAAGGAGTGTCATCAGTCCTCTCTACAAAATGCTGGAAATGCTGTGGTAAAACCATAGAGTTTCTGTTTATTTCTAGAGAGTACTGAAGTCACTTCTGAGTTTTCCCCAGAAGTAATGTCATGCTGTCAAGCCAAAGGCCTTTTGTTGTTGTTTTTGTTGTTTTTTGTTCTACTGCTACTTGGAGTGGAGGCTTGGCAGTCCTACTCAAGTCAGTCTGAGGAATAGCGCTTGCAGGAAGAGACTGCATGAGAAAAAGCAGAAGAGGAAGCATTTGACATGACTTAAGGTTGCCAGTAGGAGTTTGTGGGGAATCGTTCAGGGCATCAATGGAATTATGTCATTTGTGGGGCAAACCCAGAAGAGACATTCCTGCTTTAGGACTAATTGGAAACGCGATGTTTTTATCCAGGGACGTATGATGTCACTTCCAGGTTCACTTAGAAGTAACATCACACCACTGACACAAGCATGGTTTTCTTCTTCACCCCTCCATTGGCCTACCAAGTGGCAGAGGGAGCTGGAAGGTTTCAATCAGGAAGTATTCCACCATAGCAGGACAAGTGTAGCTATATCTGGAGACCTGGTAACCCTAGAGTGCCCTTCCACCCCACCATTTTTCAAACTGAATCATTCCCCACTCCCCTCCTGTAGAAAGGTTAGAACTCCCAAACTGCGCAATCTGGGGTCAGCAAAGTAAGCTCATGGCTTATGGAATTGCTCTCCCCACAAAAGTCAGCAAGATGCCCACTCTCCCAATTTTTAAGAGACTTTGTAAAGTTTAACTCTTCAGATGAGCTTTTGAGAGTGACTAGAGAAATTATCTGGTATTGTTGTTAATTTAGCATTGGCCTTTTGGGGGCATTATCAGTTCTTTGCTTTGACGATCGATGGCGATTTAAAGAATAACACAAGTTTGCCTGGATTCCTGTTCTGGTGGGTAAGATGGCACGTGGGAAAAGAGTTTTAAATAAATAATTAAGATTTAAGGCTTTTTAGTGCAACCCGGATTTGTGGAGACAGGTCTGCTGCTGCCTTATTTGATCTTCACCATCAAATGAAGGCCCTAGGAGTATTTTCACATAAAGAAGATGAACCTCTTCAAGGAGTATTTTCACATAGAGAAGATGAACCTCTTCAAGGAGTATTTTCAGATAAAGAAGACGAACCTCTTCAAGATGTAACACTCCCTTTTCCTTCCTCAAGCCAGTTTCTAGTTTTAAAAAATAGAAAATTCTTATTCTCCATTGATCAAAAGACTTGCAACCCAGTGCAACGTTCTTGGGATTTCAAAACTGCTTTAAAACTAATCTTTTGATTCTTTCCCAGTGCTGCTAAGTGCTTCCCGTATCCTAAGACTACATTTGCAGCAGCTTCTGTAAGAAAAAATAATGCCAGGAGGTAATCATGCGTACACATACTCCTACTTCCAAGTCACTTATTCTTGTACGTTGTAAAACGCAGCCTTCTTAAAGAGTAAAAAATTTAGCAAAGTGTTACTCCCTTCTTCAGAGCAGAAGAAAATAAAATGCTTCTAGCAGCGGAACTACCAGATAACCTGTGATTAAGGTCTCTCATATAGCCAACAGATTGATGCAGTTCAAACAAGCAGATGATTAATTTGACATAGAAGTACAACTCTAGCAAAGCTGCAAGCTGCTGTAACCAGGGTGCTAATATTTAGTCAATTGAGTGGTTCAGTGAATCTATTAAAAAGGAGAACTGAATGAATCAGGCATTGATTATTTTAAAATTCTGAATTCTTTTTCATGTACCTAACTATTTAAACAAACTGTAGATGGCAGGTAGGCATTCCTTCACTCACCCTATTACACAGGCTTGAGTCAAATATAATGCAAACCTAGGTTTGCTGCTGTGGCTAGGCCTATAAAACCAGTTTGTCCCCAGTTTGCAATTCTGGTTTCCAGGGCAAATGCAAACTATCACTTGCTGGTTCAGCTACAAGAACAAACTATGGTTTTCCACAAGCCAGGATGCTTTAACTTAGGGTATGCAAGGGCAAGAGAGAAGAACCACCTTGGTGAACTCAAGGATAATTGAATGTAACATTGTGGCTTGACATTATCTCTGAACTCGAGTGGCCAACATGCAGGTGGTCCTGGAGATCATCCAGAATTACAGTTAACCTCCAGACAACATTTTCTTCCGGAAACTGTTGCTTTGGAGTGCGGGACTCTCTGGCATAATATCCTGCTGAAGTCCTTTCCTTTCCTAATTCCCCCTCACCAGGCTACATTCCCAAATCTCCAGAAATCTCACAACCTGGAAGTAACCATCCTACTCTAAAGCAAGCCTCTGGTTTCTTCTGAAACGGTGTATGGCGTGGTAAGTGGGGTTTGTTCCCCTCTTGACTCTCCCTGGTTGCATTTCTATAAATTAAAAAGAATTAACAAAAGATCTGTAATTTGCTATGCTTTGTCAACTGCAACCCCTACTTCCTGTTCTTCCCTTCTTCTCTTATGCCTTTATCAAATAATTAGACTGTTGGCAGGAATGCATGCGTGCGTGCGTGCGTGCGTGCGTCCGTCCGTCCGTCCCTCCCACTATTTTGGGCTTATATTCCACCCTGTCCCACTCGGAGGCTGGGCTCAGGACAAGTCATATACAAACAATAGGTGTGTAGAGAGCAAATCTTTAATTGGAGTCAAGTGACATGACATTTTAACCATGGTGAAGGAAACAGAACTAGTTCTCATCTTTCTCAGATATCAGCACCTGAATGGTATGCAAATATTCTCTCAAGAACTGGTCCCTCATTAACTTAAATGTGGTTGTCAAAATTCATTAGTTTATGTCCAAAGGACAGGGACATGTCTGCTTCTGGACATTCAGGACATTCATGCAAGCTTTTTATGTTGCACCAAATTTTGAACTTTCTCAGTAACATCATGTTCACATGTTATCTTTCGAGAAAACAGCCACCCATGATATGAAGGGAAGCTGCCAGATGTCCATTTCTGATATTTTTATCTCTTTTGTTTCCTTTAGCTTAAACATGAAAACAAAACCTCTTGGAGATATAATCCATCCAATCTTCTAATTAGGGACGTTCTCCTCCTTGCCCCATGAACATGGCCATGCTATACGCCTTGATAACAAATTGCTTTGCCTTTGGAATTGGACACAGCTGAAGTCCAGGCCCACTTTGAGGTGTCTACTGAAGGCCAGCTCTGCAGTAATGTACGTGTGATAAACCTTGATCTTTTCTTCTTTTATGGAACGGATAAAATGAGCCACAGGGAGCTGGCTAAGCAGTTCTAATAGTGTCTTAATGGCACAAACACAACTGAACCCGGTTATGCCAAATCCCAATTCCCTATTCTTCTTCGCTACAGGACGCTTCCTCTATGCTAGGTGATATCTATTAATTAAATAGGAACTAATAGTGTGGCTCTACAATGCATTTGCTTTTGATGCTCTTGAGTGGCTTTTAGGATTTTGGCATCTTGAACTTTCAACAAGGAAGAAATGTTCTTCCTGTGAAACTTCTTTTCGAAATGTATTAGCTACTTTCATCTTTCTTCAAGCAACTTGAAGTTGTTGGCAGACTGCTAGTTATGCAGAGAAGTGGCAGGCTCACTGATAAAAGATAAAGTTAAATGTTTGTTAGAGAACTACATTTCAGATAGGAAAGCTGAAAGACAGGGATAGCCTTTAGCTACCTCGCTAGCGAGAGAAGAAGAGAGAGACTTCCAAGAAGGAGGAATTAGACTTATGATTATCAGTCTATGGAGGCTATGACTTTTTGGCATATAATACTCAAGGAATTGCAATTTTTTTTGAAGATAATAATTCTGAAAAAACCTGAGGTCATTCTTTTGAGAATCATGGAAGAGGACTTTCCTAAGCATAGACCTGTGTTCATGTATATGACAAGTGAAGAAAGGACTTCACATGGACAAAAATGGAGAGATAATAAGGCACCAAGAAAAAAAAAGAACCATATTCTGAAATGGCAAAACTGACGGCATCACTAAGAGATGACAGTCTGGAACATTTCTTCACAAAACTGGAAACTTTTTACAGAATACCTTTCGAAAAACTATTCAAGTGGAGAAGTAGCGACAGGGTTTGAAGCCTAAAGAAACCAATAGATTGTAATTACCAGAAGACGTTTAAGAAAAAAACATTAACAGAAATCAACATGTTAATTATATGCATCGAATTTAGAGTTAACTTGTAGTCAAAGATGAGATAGCTGGAAGTCACTATATACGATTTGCAACAGCTTGCTTTTTGTTCCTTTTTTCCTTTTCTATATGTTTGTATGTTTTGTGTGTTGTCTTGTTATGTGAGAAAATAACAGAAACATTTTTAAAAGATTATCAGTCTCAGGACAGACAAGAGGTGTCACAAAAGGATGAAAGAGTCTCTAATCTTACAGCCCTATCTAGCTGACCACTTTGCCTGCCCCTTGCTGGATCTTCTTTTCAGTTCCTTTGCATGTTAGACATTGTTACTTCCAACAAAAACTACCACTAAATGCCAAACTACATATTATAGTAGTGAATGCTTGTGATTGGGTCTCCCATCAGCAAACCTTAAAAGCTGGTGCAGGTGCCCTCGAACTGGCGATGCAGTTCTAGGGTGGGAAAAGGACTGATTTAAAATATTTATATTGCCTTTTGGAGTCTACGCAGATGGCAGAGCCACGAGTTGCCAAGAAGTACAACATAATCAGTGATCAACAAGATAAACACAACACAGCTTGTTCTCTCAAAAAACCAATTTACCCTTCAACAAGCGTCCTTTGAAAGAAGACTATTTTACATGCTTTCTTCAAAGCAGAAATGAAAGGTTTCCTCTGCACTCACTCCAGTAAACTACTCTAAAGGTCTAGTTTTGCCTAGGGTTGCCAGCTCCGGGTTGAGAAATTCCTGGAGATTTCAAGAGTGAAGCCTGGGGAGGGACCTCAGCAGGGTATAATCCCATATAGTCCACCCTCCAAAGCAGGATGTTTGGAAGAAGAAGAAGAAGAAGAAGAAGAAGAAGAAGAAGAAGAAGAAGAAGAAGAAGAAGAAGAAGAAGAAGAAGAAGAAGAAGAAGAAGAAGAAGAAGAAGAAGAAGAAGAAGAAGAAATTTCCTTCCCCTTCTTACAACAGGCACCTTGTGAGGTAGGTGGGGCTGAGAAAGTTCTGAAGATCTGTAGCTAGCCCAAGGTCACCCACCCAACAGGCTTCATGTGTAGGACCACGGAAACAAATCCAGTTCACCAGATTAGAGTCCGCCACTCATGTGGAGGAGTGAGGAATCAAACCCTGTTCTCCAGATTAGAGTCCGCTGCTCTTAACCACTACATAATTCTGATTAGATGAACACGGTGTTTCATCTAGCATTATAGCTAGAATGTGAACCTTCCAGCAAATAGACCTATCCCAGATCTTTCTGGAGAGACACTCTTAGTCTACTAGCAAACCTTATAGCCTTGGCTTCCAACATGAAGGTAACCAATCACGCATTTCCATAGCATACGCAGCCTGACTTCTTTCCAGCCAAGCAATTGCAGAAGCAAGGGGAAAAGTATGTTGGCCTCTGACACTCAGTAGAGCTTCAAACATCTCCAGGAGATTCTTCCTGCTCTCCTGGGAATGGCACCATGTCAAAGGGAACACCATTTTGACCCCTGCTGTCAGTCAGAGAATGAGAAAGGGCAGGAGGCTTGGCTCCCCCTCTTCCTGCCAGGAAGTGTTCCAACTGCCAATTGCCCAGAGGCTATAATAGCAAGAGGACAACCTCCCCCCACCAGCGGCAGGTTCAAGAGAACACAGAAGTATATTGTTTAGTCTGCGGAAGGCCATCTTGGAGAACATTTGATCAAATGGCAGGGTATAAACAAACACCCCAAGCGTTCAGGGATCCTTGGCTAAGGGTGAACGATGAAAAAGAGCTGAAGGACAGATGCATATTTTACCGCTGAATGAAGACGTGATTCCTAGACAAGTTGTCAGTCACTGACCTTTTCTTGCCACATTTAGTTGTCTTTTATGTCAGTTTTCATATCCAAAGGGCAAATTACATGCTCAGTTGCATTATGATAAGGCCACTGATTTTTGAGGGAGCTACAGGATAATTTTGACTACATGGGTATTATATTTCAGTCAGCAGTAAAGGCCAAACAGCGTCCCCTCCCAACAAAGTTGAATCTCCGATGGTGGTTGTTAAAAAAGAAAGAAAGGAAAAAAGAAGGAATTCCAAGCAAGGCACTCTTTTCATACATATACGCTGAGCCTTTTTCTGTATTTTTGACTTCAGGGTGATTCAAAGGCCAAAACACAAAGCTTCTGTTTGCAGAGCTGCCAAAACTAGTACAGGCGAGTCCCTTGATAGTTAAGGCCCTTTCCCCTCTAGCTTAATTCTTTATTCTTCTACCTTTTTAAAAGAACAAGCTTTCTGACAAGTGTCAGTTTTTGTTTTGATTAGGCCTGATGGTTTAAAGACTGGCTGTATTAGCAAACACAACACAAAATACCCTCCTACATACAGAGTGTTTATGCCAGATACCACAAACGAGTGGTTGTGGATTGTTTTTTTATTCCCTCAGTTAATGAAAGACACATAGAAATCCATAATAGCATAATGTCACATTCAGTTTCTTGATTGACTGTAAATTTCCTGCTGGATTTATGCTTCAACACATTACTCTAGCTCAATCATGGACACCACAGTCCATACGCAGCACACAACTAGCTTTTTCAAAAACATCCTGTGATAAGGAATTCCCCTTTCCCCTGTTTCTAAAAAGTAAATTTCTAGTCCTCACGTTGGCAAAACTGTCTTTTGAAATGGGAAAGAAACCCGTATCATAAAGGAAAAGGCTAACCAAATGAACATTTCTTTGTTCTAAGGACTGACTGAACTTCTATCAGGTTGATGGCATCATTGATCCGGGTCCAAAACAGTCCAGGGACCATGCGCTGACCTGGCATGGCTCAACCACATCACTGCTTCTAGGGCAGTGCAAGAAACCCAATGTTCCAGGAAAAACAGCATAACTGCTACCAATACAAGCCTTGACACAGCCACAAGAATTTGCTATTTTATTTTGCAAGGTGGCCGATGCCTTCTCATTACTAGATACATACAACCTATAATGTCACTGCTACACAATGGAGACTTTTGCACATGCAGAATAATGCCATCTCAATCCACTTTCGTTGCACTTTCACCATTGCTTGCAAGTGGATTTTGCTATTTCGCGCAGTAAAATCCAGCTGCAAAGTGGATTGAAAGTGCATTATTCTGCATGCGTGAAAGTGCCCTAAGACTAGCTTATGATCTGGAATCAGCCCTTATTTCCTATCTGACATTTGGCATTTTTCACCATTTCTTTCTTCCTCAGCTCTTTTTCTTTATATTCTCCAGACAGGGAAGCATTTACTGCACGATTATGTGTCTCTCCCGCCCCCCCTGCCCCGCGGCCCTCACAGCTGCTTGGCTAACAGCTTTTATGGGAGGGAGGGATTCCTTTTGGGTGTAAATCCTGGATTTCCATTCCCTTTCCACCTGCAGAGCTCTTAGCTACTGCCTAGACTGGTGGAAAGACAGAACTGCCTCAGTTTTATTTACTTAAGGCCAATTAACAAGGTCATGTTGGGCTTGGTTAGGTAATACCCAAGTCAACCTCAGTTAATTTTTCCAGGTGGCAAACGCCAGCCACGCTATTGTTTCAACATGTCTCACTTTTGGCTTGTGTGTGAGTTGGGTGCGGACGTGTGACTGCAGACACATCCAACCAGCCACAGCACCGCCTGGAAAAGCCAGCTGGGGTTGACATTAATACGTAAAAAAAATAGGGTTAAGAGATCAGTTCTCTCTGGAGATCAGGCGAGGTAACGAACAAGCATAGGAAGACTCCAGTCCCAAGGACTGAGGCTCCAGTCAATCAATGGGTAAAGTCTTGAGAAGATGAGGAACTCAGATAGGGAGGAAGGTATACAGCTGGGCAGGAGACAAAGCATGAATCAGGGCCCAACATGTTAAGATCGTGGGGGCCTGAACTAAAGACTTCACTTTCAAAAGCAAAAGCCTTACGTTCCAATTATTTTGCCTGTTTGTATTTTCAGCCCACCTTTCTTCCAAGGAGTGCAAGGCAGTCTACCTTACAACAAGCATATGAGCTAGGCTGGGGGGGAGGGGAGAGAGAGAGGGGGGGAGGGAGGGAGGGAGAGAGAGAGAGAGAGAGAGAGAGTGTGTCACATCCAGTTTATGACAAACCCAACAACGGTCTGCCAAGGCAGCTGAGAAGTAGAGGTTGCTTTCCATTGCTTTCCTCTGCAGAGTCATCCTTGGTAGTTTCCCATCCAAGTAACACCCCTGCTTAGCTCCCAAGGTCTGACAAGATTGTGCTGTACCATGCTGCCTTTACCGTCGGTGGATTCTTCTACTGCAGTGTGATGGCAGGAAGAACCTACAGGGGTTCCTGGCTTGCATGTAGGCTTGGTGAGCCAGCGTGGTGTAGTGGGTAAGAGCAGGTGGATTCTAATCTGGAGAACCGAGTTTGATTCCCCATTCCTCCACCTGAGTGGCAGAGACTTATCTGGAGAACCAGATGTATTTCTGCACTCCTACATTCCTGCTGGGTGCTAGTCACAATTCTTTGGAACTCTCTCAGCCCCTCCTACTTCACCAGGTGTCTGTTGTGGGGAGAGGAAGGGAAAGGAGCTTGTAAGCCACCTTGAGTCTCCTTACAGGAGAGAAAGGTGGGGAATAAATTCAAACTCTTCTTCTTCTTCTTCCTCTTCTTCTTCTTGGGGTAGAGGAAAGCAGCAAAGAAGCCACTATAAAGTTCATTTTCATCTCATTAGTTTAATGTGAGGGTCAAAGGGTTGACTATTTAAAGGGGGGAAGCTGAACAGACAGAATGGTCTTTTGCAAGAAATTCAGGGGGGGCGGACTTCACCTCTTGAAGGATCTTGCCTTGCAAAGTAGAACCGTGAACTATCTCCCAACTGTACTCCTGAGCATGAATCAATTTTCCTTCCGTCGATAACTAGCGCAAAGGTTTCAACCTTCATTTGTGCTCCAAATACTCAATCTGGGATGTAGAACACATACCAATTAAGCAATTCAGCTAAAATAAGAAGGCCGTGAACCAACATCGTCGCTGCGGCTGGCCCTGAGGGATCGAGGGCTATCAGCTTGGGGAAAAGGTAATTTATTGAGCTTAATACTCTGCGAAATGTTCTCATGATATTAAGATTGTAAGATCGTTTTAATATCTGAAGTCATGTTGAAAAGGTCATTCCTCATCTTTTACGCCTACCTAAGTTATGTAAATTAGAGCTACTCAAACAGAGTTGAGGATGTTTGCTGCCGAATTCCTTAAAAAAAATCATATTGAATGAAAGACAGGAAAAGGTCAGTAGTCACAGGTCAAAACGTGCCAGTCCAAACTTGAGTGGTTTCACTGAGTTCACCTTAAAGAGCTTCTCTTGCAGATTTATTTTAGTCTTTTTGTTCTCCCTGAGTAGGAAACTATTTTCACTCATTAGATATATAAAATCTATCCATCCATCCATCTTGGGAAGGGCCAGGCATTGGCAGCATCACAGGACAAAGCTTTTTCCTATTTTCAGAAAAATCTGAGTTTTCTGACACACACACACACCCGGCTCCATTTTCCCTAGATATGGGGGTGGGGAGAGAGAGTATGAGTCATCTGCCAATCTCACAGAGGAGCACTAGGTTGGTGATGGCGCCCAGGTCTACTGCCCGAAAACAGCGAGGCGCCCAAATCTACTGCCCGAAGCCAGCGAGGCGCCCAGGTCTACTGCCCGAAACCAGCGAGGCGCCCAGGTCTACTGCCCGAAGCCAGTGAGGCGCCCAGGTCTACTGTCTGAAGCTGGAAATACCCATCCACGATCACAATGAGGAAGAAGAGCACACTGCCAAGTTGCAACCAACTAATGGAGACCCCCAACCTCAGGGCATTCCAGGCAAGACATGAGCAGAGGTGGTTTGCCACAGCTGTCCTCTGCAGAGCAACTTCAGGCTTCCTTAGTGGTCCCCCATCCAAGTGCTCACTGTGGCTGACCAATGCTTAGTTCCCAAGCTCTGAGAAGCCCAGGCTGAGCTGAGTGATTGAGGTTGCTGAATTCAGGCTGCTTTTTGATTGCTAACATTCAAGATCTTTTTCAGTCCAGGGGCTGAGTGGGGCTTTACCACTAATCTACGACCCTTCTCCTCCCTAACGAGAGATGAGGCTCTGGGGAGGGATGAGCAAGAAAGAAACAGCTAAATGTGTTCCAACTCTAAAGCCTTGTGTATTTCAAACCACTGCCTCCTGCCCTTATCAGTTTGCAAGGCAACCATCTCTGTGGTTAAGCGTAATTCTCGGTAAAACCTCAACCCAGGCTACAGTGAGAGCAGTTTGATGCTGCTACCATTTCCTCTCACTGACACTAACGTGCAGCCACAAAAGGCAAAGGCTTTGAGATCTTGCCTTGCTGTGGTCTCGTTCTTTCTCAGAAGCCAGTTCCAAAGCCCCCTCGTGTCACCTTAACTTGCGTTTCTTTTATTTTTTGCTGGTACGTGAAAGAAAGAAGGTTCATCTTTCAAGTCACTAGACAGAGCTATTGCAAGCAGAGTCGCACCTCTCTAAGTCCGCTGAAGGCAATGGGCTTGACTGAAGTGAAAATGTACCAGTACGATAACATCTGTGCAGGCACGCACATCCAATTTCCATCAGCCTTTTTCTTCACAGAAACAATGTCAATAAACGCCCCAAAGAAGCTTTCAGCCAGCAGTAAATGGTGAGAATCTACAGAACATTAGGCCCATCCAAATCAACGAGAATTAAGAACCTATCTTCATCCAAACTTTCATTGTCATGTATTAAAATATTTTTATCCCTCATTTCCTACAAGTCAAGGCACGCTCACAAAAAGTTGAAATAATGATTTTAAGAAGTCATTAAAATCCATCATAAAACATTATCAAGATGTGAAAAATCCAGTTTGCAAGTATTTAAAGTCTGCCTCGGAAAAAGATGCTAGTAGGGTTGTATCTTCCTCCAACCACAGAACTCAACATGCCGAACCTTCTTTATTGTAGCAGGCTCCACCTGGGTCCTAGTGCCCACCTAGCCCTGACCCTATCCATTTGAAAGTTTGAAAGCAAACTTATATTTTGGCATCCAGTTTAATTATACAACATTGGCACCCAACTCAGCTAGACACGTTTACTCCTGGCTGGCCTTCCCCAAGCGCCACACTGATGATAATTCTCATATTTGTTTGGGACTATATTCTAATGTGGAAGCATAAAATTTTCTCAACCACTGCACCTCAACTGACTATATTAATATCTTTTTCTGAGACACAGGATAGGCAACAGCAGCCTTAAATCTTGGCTTGATAAAGTCAAGGGCCAAATAATTCAACAATCAGATCAAGCAAAGTTCACATTTTTGCTTGAAACTTGAACTCCCTTTTTGGGACCACCAAAAAGGGCTTGTTTCTTGCCATCCCCTGTCTTCTAACTTCAGATAACGAGAGCGCTCTGAGAAGGCTCTGTCCAGGAAAATCTTCAGTTGTCTTAAGTATCGCTGGAGCAAGTTACTTAAGAAAAATAACTTAAGTATTCTTAAGATACTTAAGAAAATCTTTCTTTACTTAAGAAAATCTTTAAGTATCACTGGAGCAAGTTTCTCAAGAGAAGCCTCATAAATTCGCGATGAAAACAGAAGGACAGATTCATAGTTGATCAGAAAGGTACGACACAACTCAAGGAACATCTTCATGTCACCTGGTCTGTTGAAGAGCCCCTTAATTTCTGCCATGGAACAGAAGCATTCTAGGACAGTGATGGCGAACCTATGGCACGGGTGCCAGAGGTGGCACTCGGAGCCCTCTCTGTGGGCACTTTCATGCCTGAAGTTAGATCGTAATGTGAAGTGAGGAAAATCACACACACACCACCGCACACACACACACATCTAGGTTGACCTGAGTCACTGAGCTCGACGTGCACACACCACGGTGAGCAGGAAGGACTCGGCTGGCAGGCCTGGTGCCTGTGCTCTGAGTGGCTGCTGCGCGAGGGGGGAGGGTGCAGAGGAGGCAGAGATGCTAGAGAGGCACAGGAGGCTGTGTGCATGGGACTTGCGCTGGAGACTTCGAGCAGGCTGGCCCCTGCTTTCGGGTGGAATGAAGGAAGAGGGAGCTAACTGTTTTTTTCTAAACTAAAACCTCAGCATTTAGGTTAAATTTCTGGGTTGGCACTTTGCAATAAATAAGTGGGGTTTAGGTTGCAATTTGGGCACTCGGTCTCAAAAAGGTTCGCCATCACTGTTCTAGGACATATCCTAAGGCACGGGTGTCAAACTCGCGGCCCTCCAGATGTTATGGACTACAGTTCTCATCATCCCCTGCCAGCATGATGCTGGCAGGGATGATGGGAACTGTAGTCCATAACATCTGGAGGGCCGCGAGTTTGACATCTGTGTCCTAAGGCAATGGAATGAGGCCTGCAGATTTTTCTGTAGCTGGGGGCAATCCATTTCAGAACATACTTCATGCTTTCCTGTGGGTGCCCACTGCGGGGGAACATCAAAAGCAACTGGCAAGCTAACCTTGCCCGTTGCTTTTGATGTTCCCCTGCAGTTGGTAGCAGAGCCCATCTTGAGTTTCGCAACCCTACCATGCTTTGTCTCCCAGTCTCCCACACTGGGGGCACCCCAGCCTACTAGACCAGTTTTCCCAAAATGCCTTGCAACACCTGTGCAACGCAAGGAGTTCTGCAGCAAGAGGTTTATCCCGCAAACTCATTTGCTGGTCCCGTGGGGCCAGAGGCTCGGGCAAAGACAGCGAAACGAGTTTACTTATTTTGAAATGTTTGGAGGATAGGTGAACACTTGGCATTCTCCTGTGGTCGGTTCAGGTTTATTTCAATTTGTATCTCTTCTCTCCAACCTACCTACCTGATGCAGCTACTAAAGGGGGGTGAGGGAAAGGAGGGGGGGAAGAAATTATAATAAAAGGTTGATTAATTATGTGCAATAACCTGGACAGCATATCATGAAAATTCCATTCTTGTTTACTCAGCTAATTCACTTTTTATGAGTGTTTAGGCTTTAAAGCAAAACAAAGCACTAATTACCCAATTAACGAGCAATTAAGTTACTGCAGCCTAATAGCCTGTACAGTGGCTGCCTTTATGAGTCTGATGGAGAGTTAAGAGACCCATTAAACAAATTTATACACAGCTGTAGCAAACACTACATTTCCAGAGATGTTACATTACATGCTAATATTTTCACAACTACCACCCCCCCCACCAACCCAAACCTCCTCGCCTGATTTTAAAGAAGAGAATCTACCGCTTTAAGGAAGCCAAAGGTAGATGTCACCTGTCTTCTCCTGCATCTGAGTGACCATCATGAGGAAAGATGGTAGGGACAAGAAAAGAGAGGGCATATTAGATGGCCCGTCAAAATATCCAGCTGTTTTAAGGCAGCTGTACAACATTCATCATTGCGTGGAAAAAAGAGAGAGACAGAGAGCTGCACAGAGGTTCTCATGCTCCGGAGACTGGCACACTCTCATTAATCTTGGAAATGTCTCATTTGGACCATCTGCTCCTGCTTGCTGCCAGCATCCTAATTCTCAGCCTGGCCCAAAGTGTCAGCGGTCACCCATTCCATTTTGGGTCCCTCTGAGTGAACCAAATACAGAGTCCAGATACTGGTATCGTCCATCATTTTGCCTCTACAGAAACCCAGATTTTATTGCCAGTCTCTTATCAGCAAAGCTTGGTGCTAGGGGGTCCCTCGGTGAGAAGACTAGTAATGGTGGACCACGTTGTCCCAAAGACAACAGATTCATCCAAGGTTGTGACTGATCTTGCAAATTAGAAGAAGAAGAGTTATCATCTTCATCCCTGTCTGTGAGCTTCCAAAGAGACTGGGTCGTTTGCTTGGGGAAACAGAGCACACTGGTCTGATCCAGGCAAGGGAATTCTTGCATTGCCTGATATGACAACACATGACAGCTTTGAGTCATTGAGACAGTTTGCTAGGCTAATCATTCATAAATGAAGAAGAAGAGTAGTAGTAGGAGTTAGGATTTATACCTCACTTTCTCTCCTGTAAGGAGACTCAAGGTGACTTACAAGCTCCTTTCCCTTCCTCTTCCCACAACAGACTTCTGGCACTTTGAGGATTAATTTATGATACTGTGAGTTTTTGTAGGCAAAAATCTATGTCATCAGATGGACATCAGACAGCAGAATTGCTGAGTTGGAGTCTGGCTCTGCTAGGCTCAAGTAGGTCTAGAAGATATCATCAGAATGTGCCTGGGTTTAAGGTCACCATGGTATAGTGGTTGAGTGTTGGACTAGGTCAGTGGTGGCGAACCTTTGGCACTCCAGATGTTATGGACTACAATTCCCATCAGCCACTGCCATGCTGGCAGTGGCTGATGGGAATTGTAGTCCACAACATCTGGAGTGCCAAAGGTTCGCCACCACGGGACTAGGTTCTGGGAAATCCATGCTTGAAGTTCAACTCTGCCATGGAAGCTCACTGGGTCTGGGCTAGTCACATACTCCCAGACTAACCTATGTCATGAAAATTAAAAGAGAGTACAAGAGAACAACGGAAGCCACATCGTCCATTGTAGAGAAAGGTGAGGCTTTGAAGTAAGTACAGGCCTGTGTCAGGCTTGCTCAATTGACAAAGTGGGACCCTATCAAAATCAATACTGATCTAAGTGCAGAAATCAGCGAATGACCCTTCCCTAGTTCTGTATTGGGTGCTGCCTCCACAAGGCCCCAAATCAACCACTATTATTCACTATCGACCATAGCAATTACATTTTTTCATTTATTTTTAATCTGACCAACATTTATACAATAGCTGCACAGAATCCTCACCACCACCACTCACACACCATCTTAAATGTAAGATGGGCAGGGCAGATATAGACACCCTACAGTGCACTATAGAAATGTGCTGTCAGCCCTACCAGTGGTTCAGGGAGAAGCAACCTGAAACTTCCAACATGAAGTGTGTCTTAATGAATTATAATAATACCACAACTTTTTAGAAGTTCCGATGTAAACAGTAATGGATTTAGGACACAACAGAATCATAGCGTTGGAAGAGACCCCAAGGGCCATCAAGTCCAACCCCCTGCCATGCAGGAATACACTGTCAAAGCACTCCTGACAGATGGCCATCCAGCCTCTCTTGAAAAACCTCCAAAGAAGGAGACTCCACCACACTCTGAGGTAGTGCATTCCATTGTCGAACAGCCCTTACTGTCAGGAAGTTTTTCCTGATGTTTAGGTGGAATCTCTTTTCCTTCACCTTGAACCCATTACTCCTGGTCCTAGGCTCTGGAGCAGCAGAAAACAAGCTTGCTCCCTCACCAACATGACATCCCTTCAAATATCTAAACATGGCTATCAGGTCACCTCTTAACTTTCTCTTCACCAAAGTTTCAAGCACAGTTAATGTATGCAGGTCTGATAGTGTTCAGATTACACACCTGTTTTTTTTTTAATTAATCTGATTGTATGTTTCAGTTGTGAGGATAATTTCCCCATCCGTCTAGGGCATTCAATGATGTCATGAATTATAAATTAAATTAACAAGTAACTGAGGTCAAGTCACTTCCCTTGAATAACAAATTAAAAGCAGGGTGTTCTTTTTTAACCCTACTCTGTTGTTCAAATAAATATAGCAGAGTGCTTCTGCAGCAAATTCAGGTTCACTGAGAGTGGGGAAAGAGCAACGAATGACAGCAATACAAAACTACACCTGTCCCCATTGAGAGCCATCTGTAATCCTTCTTCACGTCTATATTCAGAGTCTGACAAGGTAAATGGAATGTGACATTACAAATTACAAACCCCCACCCCACCCCCGGGCAACCCAATCTCATCGCAAAGTGGCCCCAACCATAACTCACAAGCGCTGAGTTTTTCTTTCTTTCTTTTTTAACAAAAGCCATTTGGCAAGAGGGATGTCTTTCAAACTCAGGCACAATAGAAAAGAAACCTGAGGGATTTAGTTAGGGGCAGGGAAGGATTACGAGGGATGACTCCAAGAACACGAATATGTAAAAACACACACAAGCTACTGTCTGAGGTGGTGAATCACCACCACGGGCCGTCCTTCGCTTGAAGGGTTCTTAAAATGCAGCTGAATTGTTTAATTAACTTCAGCTTTATTAGACAGACTTGATGGATAGATTAGATCAGCCATTCGTGACAAGGATCTTACACCCTCCCCAGCCCTAGGGGTAGAGTTGCAAACTCGGCCTTGGGAAATTCCTGGAGATTATAAGGTGGTACCTGGGGAGGGCAGAGACGGAGGACGGGAGGTAGCTCAGTGGGAACATGATGCCCCAAAGCCCACCCTCTAAAGCTGCCATTTGCTCCAGAGGAAATGATCTCTGCAGTCTGGAGGTCGCTTGTAATATTAGGAGGACTCCTGTTCCCACTGGGTGGTTGGTAATGCTACCTGAGGGACATCTGTAAATCTTGAGGGGTAAGGATTTTCAGCAGCCCCCTATTCCCCACTGGCCAGGGCTTCTGACACCCAGAGGAGGACAGTTGTTTTATACTTCTCACCCCAGCCCTGAGTAAGATTGCCCATTTTTGGAAATAGCTGGAGATTTTGGAGGACAGAACCTGAGGATGGCGGGGTTTGAGAAGGGGAGGGACTTCAAGGGAGGAGGAGGAGGAGGAGGAGGAGTAGTTTGGATTTATATCCCACCTTTCCCACCTGTAAGGAGGCACAAGGTGGCTTACAAGCTCCTTTCCCTTCCTCTCTCCACAACAGACACCTTGTGAAGTAGGTGGAACTGAGAGAGCTGCAAATAACTGTGCCTAGCCCAAGGTCACCCAGCAGCAATGTAGGAGTGCAGAAATACATCTGGTTCTCCAGATAAGTCTCTGCCACTCAGGTGGAGGAGTGGGGAATCAAACCCAGTTCTCCAGATTAGAATCCACCTGCTCTTAACCACTGCACCACACTTAACCACTATCACAGAGTCCACTTTCCAAAGTGGCTGTCTTCTCCAGGTGAACTGATCTCTGTCACCTGGAGGTCAGTTGTAATCCCAGGAAATTTCAGCCACCACCTGAAGGTTGTGCAAAAACTGACATGCGTTTCAAGGTATTAAATACATAAGGCCCCTTGAATAAGCCACTGGGCGAAACAAGGAGACCCCAGTTACTATCAGGACAGAAAATAAGCAGAAAGAAATGTAATGTGACGACACATAGCATACTTAAAACTTACGCTTAGACTTAGATTCACTCTGACAAGAATGTCAAAATGTGGGATTTACTTTGGTAACTTCATTATATGAATAAACATTGCTTTGATGAATAATAATTGACAGTTGAAACACATGCCAATTTTTGCACAACCTCATGAATATACCATGCTTTCTGGTGGTGCCTCTCCCTTTTTCCCCCTTGGGTCATCTGGAGGTTGGGAACCCTAGCCCTGAAGGGGAAATCTCAGTATTTTCCTCTAGGGCATAGGTGTCAAACTTGTGGCCCTCCAGATGTTATGGACCACAGTTCCCATCATCCCCTGTCAGCATCATGCTGGCAGGGGATGATGGGAACTGTAGCCCATAACATCTGGAGGGCCGCAAGTTTGATACCTGTGCTCTAGGGCCTTAAAATATGGTATATGGCAAATAGGAATCAATCCTAACATTAAGGAGTTGACCGGTACCTATCAGGCACAAAGGTTTCATCCAATGTCTCCCATTTTTATTTATTTATTCATTCATTATTTGTTTATTTATTTATTTATTGGAGTGTTGTGGGGTTTCCGGGCTATTTTTTTTTTAAATTTGATTTGATACCCCACCCTCCCCAGTCAAGCGGGACTCAAGCTGGCTAACGTACATGCTTAAAATCCAATTCAAACAATTATCAATAAATATGCAATGAAAACAGTCCTGGTAAGATTAATGATGGTGGGTTAGACAGCTTAACCCACAACATTCCCAGTTCCTATCCTAACTTCACAGCTCTCATGAGTAAGTGGGCGGGGGGAGGCATCAGCAGGAGACCAGGACGATACTATGGACCAGCTGTCAATTATAAGCCCAGCAGAATAATTCAGTCTTACAGGCCCTGCGAAATTGACTTAAATCTCACAGAGCCATGGTATTTGCTTGGAGAGAGTTTGGGAGCCAGGAGCTAAAAGGCCCTGTGAGATTTAAGTCAATTTCACATGGCCAGATTTGGTGGATGACAGCTGAACGTCCTTGGGGCACACTGCTCTCTCAACTTCCTTACTAGAAACTATAAATTCAAGACTGGCCGTGGGTTGGATGGATCTAAGGGATCCAGAGGTGGTTTCTTTAACAGCAGTCCTACCATCGCCTCCTTTAACCACCCTGGAAAACCTTGCTGCTGGAGCGAGGGGTTCATAATTTCCCACAGGGGGCCTCTTCCTCATCACCCCCAGCTTTCACCAGCCATGACGGGCACAGATCCAGCTGGCAGGTGATAGGTTTCCCAGCCACAAGCACCTTGTTGACATCAGCCCGTGAGAGCAGACTGAATCGGTCCAATAATGGACCTGAAGATGGCCCAGGGTCCTCCAGTTCCTTTACTGTATCATGTATCTCTGGGTGGTTATAGCAGAAAGCCAGGACTTTATCAGCAAAAAAAGTTTGCAAAAGCCTTGCAGCAAACAGCCAGATCACTAACATTTTTAGAACCCACAGGGAGCGATGTCAAAGACCAAATTACCTTAAATAATTACCTTAAATAATTACCTTAAATTACCTTAAATAATAGTGCTGGGTGAGAACTACCAGACCCAATGGAGGCCGCATAGAATCATTTCTTCGTGGTTTTCACTGCCTCGCAGGGTAGGGGCTAACCAGTTTTAATCTCACAGCAAACCAATGAGGTTGGATAGGCTTAGGGCACGTAGACCAGGGGTCTGCAACCTGCGGCTCTCCAGATGTTCATGGACTACAAATCCCATCAGCCCCTGCCACCATGGCCAATTGGCCATGCTGGCAGGGGCTGATGGGAATTCTAGTCCACGAACATCTGGAGAGACGCAGGTTGCAGACCCCTGGCCTAGACAAACAGTGGGAGATCTGGAGGGTGGTACCTTCTGGGGAAGGTGAAGTTTGAAGAGGAGATGATGTCACTTCTGGGTGATGCTCTAGGACAGTGGTGGCGAACCTTTGGCACTTCAGACGTTATGGACTACAATTCCCATCAGCCCCTGCCAGCATGGCCAATTGGACTGGGAGATCTGGAGGGTGGTACCTTCTGGGGAAGGTGAAGTTTGAAGAGGGGATGATGTCACTTCTGGGAGATGCTCTAGGACAATGGTGGCAAACTTTTGGCACTCCAGATGCTATGGACTACAATTCCCATCAGCCCCTGCCACCATGGCCAATTGGTCATGCTGGCAGGGGCTGATGGGAATTGTAGTCCATAGCATATGGAGTGCCAAAGGTTCGCCACCACGGCTCTAGGAATTTCTCCTAATTTCTTTGAGAAAGAAATTCCTACAGTTTCACTATGGAGGCCATTTCCCCCTCCTCCTGTTCCCGAATTTCTCACAGCGTTGAGCCAACAGTTGGGGAATTCTCTGCTGGGCCCCAAAAAATCAGGAAGCCTACCTGCCTCAGCAGGCATTTGAACCCTTCCCCGTCCAAGTCTAAATCTAACTCCCAATTCAAACTACACCCCACCATCTATGGCACAGCTCACACCCCACCTGGTTTGTTTCCATCAACGTCCACCTCTCCCTCTTCTCGGCAAATGTGGCCAACTGCTCCCGCGTCACTCTGTGCTGTACCTGGCCTCCCCAGCCTGTATTTTTTCCCCCCTTCCTAAAGTCATTTCAAAAGAGCGGGTGTCAGATATCAAACCCAATATCCTTTTTCTCATTAGCGCTTTCCCCCTTGCAGACCTTCAAATGTGGTAATAATTAATGAGTCTGTGTCAGAAAATGAATAAAAGATGGCTCAGATGCTTCACTGTTCAGGGCTGACCTTTCGCTGAGTCTACTGTATTAATATATTCTTGTGTTGTCGGACTCAAAAGAGCTAACTGCCTTATGAATTATTTATCAACACAAAAAGTCTTAACCAGAAACAGTGTTAACATTAATTCCTAACCCTCTGTGTCACAGCAAAGCCTGCCTGCACTGAATAATTGAATTTTAGTTTTAGACAAGCAATCAAAGCATGGTGCGCCTGTTGTCGTAAGCGTGGGCTGGCCCACAGATAGCGAGAGGAACGGCTGCCGGCTTTTGCACATCTGGCGCCTTTGGACGATGCCCCAGAGTAGCCAAACGTGGAAAGCTGGTTGCCAGCCAATCGGAAAGCTCTGCGGCTCTCCCACAAAAGGAAACAATGCCTAGGTAAATTGTCCAATTACTGCAGCAGGAAACAGTTCCACGGCTATTGTTCCCAAACCTTATGATATAAAATTTTGCCAGAAAAAAAAAGACACAGACCTCATATACTCTAAACGTTTTAATCAGGGATTGCACACTCTGCCAGCAGGGTTGCAAATTGATGAGGGCGCACAGTCTGGCTGGCTTTTTAATTGTTCTTTGTTTTCAGGCCAGAATCTTAGTCGCTTGGAGGACTGGTCTACTGTCCATTGAGAATCATTCGGTAGACCTGTCCTCCGCAAAACATCATTTTTCCCCCTGTGCAGTAACAAAAAACTAAAAAACTAAGAAGGTCTGCGGAGGACAGGTCTACCGATGCTTCTCAATGGAAGGTAGACTAGTCCTCCGGGAGACTAAGATTCTTGTATTTGTGTCTGTGTTTCTTTGTAGACTCCTCATTTGAAAATTAAAAAAAATAGGAAACTATGTATTGGCAGAATGAACTGAGTACAACTATATACTCTTTGGTCTGAAAAGGCACCCAGGATTGGAGCCTGAACAGCAAATGTCCTGGGGTAACCTTCAGCAAACGGAGGCAGGGAGAATCCCTACAGCAGCACCCAAGATGTTGGGTGCAAGCTGCGGAGGAAACTGAAAAGGTAAAGTAAAGTTTCCCCTTCAGTCATGTTCGACCCTGGGGTACCACTGCAAGCAGTGATTTCATAGGCAAGCCGTTTTTGTGGGGTAGTTTGCCATTGCTTTCCCTGGCTATCTTTACGCCCTAGCTGTGTGCTAGGTACTAATTTACCAACCAAGGAATGGATGGATGGGTGAGTTGACCATGGGCCAGCTGCCAGGATATCTGACCCACAGGGGGCTCGAACTCCTGACCGTGTGAGTGGCAGTGCAAGCACTTAACCATATCTCACACTGATTAAGTTTTAGCGCGGCATTTCCGCCAAAATGGACAAAATGGAGGTCATGGTTAACCAGGGAAAGGGACCATGAAATAGGAACAACTAAATGTGGAAGTCTGTGGTTTCCATTTCTCAAACATTATGAAACTTGCAAACAGATAAGAACATCTGTTGAGCTTAGTACTCCTTCAAAGTCACAGTGACCTCTTTGCTATCTCATTGTTGTCCATACCTAAAACTGGCCATGTAGGATGCACATAACATATTATACAACTGGAAAGTTGTTTGGATGTGTGAACGTGAAATTTCCCAATACATCAGACCAAAAGGGGGGGGGGGGCAGGTTGTGAGTGTACTCTGGTCACGCTCTTTTAGAACAACAAGACACCCACCCGGGCAGTTATGACATAACCTGGCAGGTTTTTCTTGTTACTTTGTCGTTTTAAGTGCCTCCCTCAATGTGAATCCAATTACCAAAGCCTTTGTTTTCTCTAACAAAGGGACTGTGTTGGGGGGGGGGGGGCCCTGCGGCTTCATATGGCTTTAATCAGATCTCAGCAGGGGCGCTCAGTAACAAGTACCTTGGGATACATTCTGTGTTGGCTTTACAAAGGCAGGGCGATTTGAAGATTGAGGGAACTGTGCTATCCCATCCCCCACCCCCACCCCCCACGCACACACTCACACAAACACCTTTTTTGGGCGAAGTATGCAATACATCGAGATTTTGTATCTGGAGGCACGGGGGCGGGCGAACCCAAGATCCTTTCTACAACCTGATAGGCTGGGAAAAGCAAAGATGGTCAAGTGGAATAGCCAGTGGCTGATAATAACAGGATCCCTCTGATTGCTGAGGCTAGAGAAAAAGTAAAGCCCCCAGGCCACCCTCACGACACCGGTGGCTGGAGTGGCATTCAGTACCACATTCCAGCATATGGGGGGGGGGGGCGGCCACCATACATTGGCGGGATCGCCCCTCTGCCAGGGTAAGTGCCCCGAAGAGGGCAAATCCGCCGGAGCAGCCGCACACCACTCCCACACCCAGCTCTGGATGACGCGCTTACTCTTCTTGGATGCAACAGACCATCATTTCTTTTGTCTCCCTTCCCCCTTTGCTTCACTTCCCCCTTAACTGCATGACAACCACTGCCCTGTCGTTTGGTCACGATCCACGCATCTGGGGCTTCGAGCTGACCATGTATATGGCAGCATTCCTATTTATCTACATATACGACACAGAGAGTCATAAATGCTTGATCCAAAAGCAGAGCTGACAACGCAATACAAATCACTGTGCTTTATGCCACTTAGGTAGCAACCCAGCCAGCATGATTTACCATTACGGAAACTATCATCCATTCACTTTGATTTACTAAGTCCTCCATCAAGCTAGAGAACTGCTTTGTCTACGGAGTGGCAGAGCGACAAATAAATAACGCCCAGGAGCACCGGCCTGGTTCGGACCAGAACCAGAGATGCTGCCGTTGTTTTGTAAGGATCTGTTCTAACTTGATCCTACACTCTTCAGTAAACTCTGCAGTGTTCCCTAAGGTTTAACTCCTAAGCACGCACACGATTGCATCCCTCGGAGTAGAAACATATCACTGTTGTTTGAAGCTTTGGAATTCCTTTACTGTTTCAGAAAGGCACTGGGAGGTTTCACCTGCATAACAAAACTAGCATAGTAGGAAACCTAGTCTAAAGTTTAGCATTTCTGGTCCATCCTCCCACAGAGGAACATCAAGCAGACTTCGGCTGCCGTCTGAAGTGGCACATTCCAGTGGCACATTCTGCCTCTCAGATTAACTGATTCGCGCCCCTTTGTGTGCGTATGTGCGTGGGTGCCATCAAGTCACAGCTGAAGTATGGAGATGTCAAAGAGTTTTCAAGTCAAGAGATGTACAGAGATGGTTGGCTGTTGCCTGCTGAGAACGTTCGGAGAAAACTTTGACTAGCCCATGGTCGCCTGGCAGGATTTGTGTGGAGGAATGGGGAGAATCTACAGTAAACAGCACCTGGGTCAAGCAGTGTAATTGCACCCCCCTTCCCAATGGCATGGCAGCTGGTGGCTCTCTGTTGGCCACCGGCGTGCTGGGGTTGGCGAACTTGGCGCCGCCTGCAGATTCTTGGCGGCCAGTGTCATGTACTGGGTGGGCAGCTTGAGAGCCACAGTCAGGATGACCAGGGTGGGTGTAGTAGTGCACTGCCGACCCAGCAGTGCCGTAGTAGAACGTTGGGACGCCAACGGACCTGCGGCCTTGCCGGTCGCATCGCACCCCCACTCCTCATCCCCCCATGAGTCACGGGTGTGAACTGTCTGGCTCAAAATCACCGGGTACATGGGGACAATGATCTTGCCCCCGGGTGAGGATTAGGCTCAGATCGCGTACATCCTCTCCGCCAGCATTAGCCAGATAGAGGTCATGCATCACAGCGGTGATCTCCCGGCCTCCCACGCTCCCGGAACTCCCCGCCGTGATCCCGCCTCCTCCACGCGCCCGATAGAGTAACAATAAAAGGTGCCAGGAACCGCCATTGAGCCGGAGACTTCGCTAGGAACACGGACCTCCGGTCTCCCAGCTGCTATCGATCTCCACCAGATATGTTATCTCCGAAGCGTCTCGTCCTACGTTCTTAAACGCTGCCCGGCGTTAGGAGTGGAGCTACAAGCTGGTGCGAAACCGGAGGAATCCTCGAACCTCCACCCTGCTCACACGTCGCCTGGGAAGGCAGCGATGCAGTCAGCTGGATCGAGCATCCAGGAGGACCACGTTCCGTGCCGTATCCTCTGGATCGAGCGCATCTCCAGGAGACACGCGTCCTAGGACGCCCTCTCGTCGGCGGAACACGGTGAAATTATGGAGCTTAAAAGCGGAAACGCAGCAAGCTGCGTTGGCGAACTGAAGCGTTAACGAAATGCGGTAGGGTCCCGTAAAGAGAAGGGCTGCGCCAAATTGGTTGAGGAGATTGAAGCTCAGTGTCCATGGTACCCAGAGGGGGGGACATTGAATCTTAAGGACTGGGGAAAACATCGGGCGCACTCTTCGCACAGAGCCTCAGCCAGCGCCGATAATGCAGCTGCTACTGGCGTGGGGCAATGTTTGTCATGCATCAGCCTGCAAAGACCTCTGGCTCCCTTGCTGTAGGCGCCCTCTTTTCGATCTTTCACCTTCAATTTTGACCCGAATTTTTCTCTATCCACTAATTGGGCGCTATTATCCTTTACCCCCCTCGCTCCCTTCCACCCGATTCAGCTCTCGCTGAAACCGGCTATCTGCTTTCGCTTCCTCATTTCGAAACCACTGCACCTCCGTCCGAAGCATGCGTAATGGCGGCGGGTTTCAAGACTCTGTAGGCATTATTAGCCACGATCTGCAGAAGAAAAGAAACCTGACGAGACGATGCTGAATTGCATTATTGCCCGTCCACTTCACAGATGGGGGAGGGTAAAGTCATCCAGTTGTCAGTACCGCCCTAAACTATAACATCCTTGCGACTCCGCCAAAGCAATGCGGGCGTGGGAGTCACTAGCCTTCGTGGGAGGCATGCGGAGGCCGCGGAACCACCCTAATGGTTTCAGGCGACTGGAAGAACCACCTTTCGCATGCTCCTGAGCCCTGCAATTTGTGGTCTGGGAAGTGGAGTTCTGCCGCGGTGGCCAAAAGAGCGACACCTCTGAAGCCTACCGCCTTACAGCTTTAACCAAGCCGATGCTTCGCCAACCTAACGATCAGATTTGTCGCAACACCAGGGCCACCCTTACGGTCGCTACTCTGAATTAAGCCTATAAGGCATTTGTTAAGGTCCCCAGCGCGACCAGCCAGCCGGAGTTTTACCCTCCATCGGCAAAAGCCCCAAAAAGGAGCCCTATGCGATTTTTGTGATCCGGGAAATCAGAAGACGGTGAATGGCGAGGAGCCCAAAGCAGGCTCCTCATGCATACCATAGGAGAGCGCCTCCGCAGAGGTGCCACAGGGCAATCCGGACTGGGCAAAATCTGAACTAACATCGCAAAGACTTGCCGGACATCTGGGATATCTCCATACCAAGCTAGCCTCACCAGCGCACAGCACTCTCCGTGAGGGAGGCAGCCGGAGAGATGACTTCTTTAAACTGCGGCGGACGGACACTTCAGAAGAGTGGCAACCAGCGGGCCCTACAACCCGATGGAGGAGGGTCCTCCCCAGAGGCCGCAAAACCGGTGCTTACGTTGCCAGAAAGGCTTCCACTGGAGAAGCGACTGCCGTCGAGAAACTCCGCTTGACCTCAACCAGGACCAAGGAGAATTATAAGAGAACAGACAAAGTAACTGGAAGCCCTGCCCGAACCTGCGTGGCATGTAACAAAATTTTGGCCCATCTCCTTTAAGTTCCCCACCCGAGGGTTCTTATTAAGCTAACCCAGTATGGCCGAGCCCATCCCTAGGGACAGTTGAACAGGTACTGCCAAAGAGCACTCTGCTGAACAGGAACATTCACAAAAAAACCGTCCCAGTGATGACTCGCCCAGGGATATCCACCTCCAGGTCTGGACAAACATCCCACAGGAGCTGCCGCGAGGAGCCAGCTGCGCTCAGCTGATTCTCTTGCCATCGCTTGCCAGCTGCCACGACCAATGATAAAGGCTACGCGATAACGGCAACCTACGTCGCAGCGATTTGAGCGCTTCGGAGCTCCGTCCATATCTGCGGAGGCTGCCAGAGAATGTAAGTTCAAGAGACGCAATTGGACACGGCTGATGTTACCGTCATCAGAGCAGCAGTGAAAGCCCACGACCAGTGGCCGACGAGGCTTACCACGCATCTGGGGTAGGGGCAAGCAGAGCCGGAGCATCGCCCATCCGCGGTCAGCAACCCAGGACTTCAGTGACAGCTCACAGTCCGCCATTTTTTTGGACATCCATGTCAATCTCTGGGGAAAGGGACCTCATGAGTCGAGATTAGCGACTCTAGTGCGGGGCGTAGAGAAGCGTACCGATTAAAATCGATCAATGTACCCTCGAAATTATTTTCCTGATTTCATTAGGAAAACTGTTCCCACCTCTCCCCTCCCTCTTTTGCTTCCTGTTTTACGACCAGTAAAAGGCTGGAGGCCAATTGACTGACGGCCCTCCCTGGATTAAAATCTGGGCCCGTCCACAATACCGTTGTGTGTCTGAAGGGTACACTTTCTAATTGCCGGATTGCTTCTACATCCCGGATGCACTTGCATACCCCAAGGTGTGCTTCAAACTGCGTGTTGCTGATTCGCTTATGCACCCGCAATCCCCGAGACCGCCCTGTTTCCTCCCCTCAAGGCTCCGGGACCTGGCGCTGGCGCACCCTGATGGCTCTGAAGCCAATTCCACCAGGGTAGCCCTCCTGCCCTCCCTGTCAAACAACTAAAGAAAGAGGGCGTAGAAGGCCCCAGGAGGAATTGCGTAAAAGCAACCTTCTGGAGAAACATAGAAACAAGCCTTCTTCCCTTCCACATGTTTAAATCTAAACACTAACACAGTCCTACAATCTCGCCATCCGGCTCTGGGGCAAGGCCTGGGGATCGGCCGTAACCTGGGAAAGGGGTGTGTTCCAGTCCCTCTTCCTACAGGTTCCGGTGGACTCCGATTAAGCCATGACAGGCCCAACCCATGGAATAGGCCAGGGAAGAAAACCAGCACCATCCCGAGATGGGCAGCATCTCTCCTAGAGGATCCACAGCGATCCCCAACAGGAGCGCCCGTGTAGCAGCAAAGAGCCGGATGGCCGCAGGAGGCGTCAAAGGCGACCACCAGCCGAGCCACTAAGCTGCTCGCCAGCCAAGACCACCCGAGACACCCGAGAACCTCTGTGCAGCTCTCTTTGCGATCATCACCACCAACTCAGCGACCACCATCCTTTTGCCTGCTCTGCTGCCTCCTGCCGATGGCGTCGGCCACCTGGTGAGCTTTCGCAGACCGACATCTGGGAGCAGTTTGCTGCGCTGCCAGCGTCCTATCTTTCTGCCTGGGCCAGGTGATTACCTAGAGTCGGGGAGCCTGCAAACTTCCTGCCTGCCGCCACGTCTACCGCAAAGCACCAGGAGACTTCCCTGGCGGAGTCTGGGCTGAGCCCTTCATGAATGCCTCATCCATCCAGATGCTCTATGGCGCCCGACTGAGGACCCGTCGTCCAAACCCTCCGGCTGGCTCTCCTCCTTGTCACCAAGACTGTATTTGCAGGTCTAACCAGTCGCCATTCGCCGCATCACGGCGAAACCGAGAACCGACCGGGCCCGATAGATGCGGCTCGGCCAGTTGGAACTGCACCGGCATGGAGGACATTCCCCGTGTTGGAAACATTATGCTCTCCCGGGGCTGGTTCTGGACCTGCAGGGAGAGGGCGTTTAACTACATTCCACGCCCGGCTCCCTGCGGAACTCTTGCTGCCTCGAGTAAACCCCACCATTGTCTACCCAGGCTCCCACCCGGGAGCCGGACGCCTTGCCCGCCGCATCTGGCTGCCTTCGACCCACTCCCGCAACCGGGAAGCGGCGATGCGCCCTCTCGAAGCGGAGTTGAGTCTCCCCTCGCTTAACTTCCTAATTAGGTGGGGGAGTCCCGGTTCTGTCTTCACCACAATGCCTGCAAGATGGCCGGCTGGCCTGTGCCCATCGCGAAGTCCATCAACTCTACCTCCACGCTCTGGATGCCCTGGCCTCGAGAGCAGCAGGGTGTTCGTCAAGCGACCCTAGACTGTAATCGTGCAGCTATTGATTACTTGTTGTTGTCACACCACCGGGTTGTGAGAATGTACATAATATGTGTTGTTTTAATCTTTCTGATGAATTCCCCAGTTGATTCACATGAAGAAGTCGCATTGAAGCTGCAAGAAGTTGGCTGTAATCGACGAGATATGATGTTTTGCCCCGTGGTGGTGTTGAGCCCTCTGGAGCTGGCTGCGGGAGGATGGTTGAGTGCTATTGTACAGCTCTGCATTGTGGTTTAATTGTTGTGCCTTATTATGGGATCTTGTTTTACGTTCAATGCGTTAATACAATATTGCCTGTAGCGTGTGTAAGAAGCCCCTCAATTTCCCTTACCCCGCAACCAAGTTTCTAATATTGCACAAAGCAGCAGCTTGAGGTCCGCAACTTGACGGTAGCAGTGGAGGAGAACCAAGGCGTCCCTTTAAATGCAAGCCCGCCGGAATTTGACCCCGTTTTCTAAAATGTAAAAAAAAGGAGAATGTAGTGGTGCACTGCGGACCCAGCAGTGCCCGTGGTAAATTGCGTTAGGGCCTTCCGGCGGACGCTGCGTACGACGCTTGCGTTAAGCTTATCGCCCTCCTCATCCCCATTGAGTCACCGGGTCATGCGAAAACTGTCTGGCTCAATCTGCGGTAGATTAATGGTGCTTGCCCCAGGTGAGATTGGAAACGGCTCAAACTGGCGTGCGCTCCTCTCCGCCGCGTAGCCAGATAGAGATCATGCATCACATATTGATCCTCCGGCCTCCGAACTCTCGGAGCTGCCAGTCCTCCCGCCTCCTACCGCCCGATAGAGCAGCGTATATGCAGGTGCCAGGAACGGCAGGCGGAGACTTCGCTGAGAACAGTTATCCGGTCTCCCCGCTGCTGGCGATCTCCACCAGATGTTATACCTCAGCGTCTCGTCCTGCGTTCTTAAAACGCTGACGTTAGGGTGGGCTAATGGGGTCAGGCTCAACGGCCTAGGGCATCAACCACCTCTGTTCTCCCCCTAAATACATCATTGATCAAGCCTGGCTCTCCAGATTAGAGTCCGACACTCTTAACAAGTACAACACGCCGGCTCTCCTACCTAGCCCAACCCCCAGACAAATGTGCAATGGTGCAAAGTGTGAATTTCAGCAAATGTAACCAGACAGCCCTCTTCTGCAAGCAGGAGTAAAGTCACGCCTTTACGGCTGCAAGATCAGTTGCAGTCCCTTTTGCACTGCTTACTATGGCTTGGTTCGGTTTATTAAATTTGTATACCGCCCTACCCCCGAAGGGCTCAGGGCGGTGAACAACAGCTGCAGGATAACATCAACAATAACCATAACATTCAATAATAACCAACAAAGCATAACATCAATAAACAAGAAGTGAATAACATAGCATGAATAAATAAATAATATAGTATTTTAACCCAACATTCTAGCTATTAACCGTACAGCTTTCCGACATTATTAAGCAAGCAGAGTTGCATTGACGCTGCTGCCCCTGCAGTGACCATAATAGCTGTTTGGGTGGCCCATTTGGTTCTACCTGGGCCTGTCCGGTGCCCACGTTCTCTCCAACCTCCTGAGCCAGACAAGGGTTTTGTGTAATCCCAGCATGACACAGCTGGTAAAGGCAGTTGTTGGCAGAGTAGTCCCACTGACTTGCCTCATTTGCCATCAGTGAAAAATCCCAAGCAAGATGACAACCTGCCCGCCATGCTGCACAATGTACAAACGCACAGGAGAGTAAGCCGTTCTGGAATTACAGCCTGTGGGAAAAATCAGCGTTCCCCTCTTTATATCCCACAACAATGTCTCGCTTTTCTAATTGTTCCATCCCAATTTAAAAGGAGCTTTTGCTTCCACGGGATTAAATGGGCTGTGCTGTAAAATCTTTCATAAGGATAAGTGGTTGTGACAGGTCTCAAAACATTTGGTTTAGAAATAAACCTTTGAAATCAGTCCTTTAACTTTTCTAATTACATGAGCTCAGAGTGTGTCGTGATCTGCGCTACACGCATGCACGTCGTCGACAACTGCACGTTGTAAGAGGGAAATCTGTCTGGGCTGGGAATGTGACAATTGATGGGCAGGGGAGGGAAGGATAACAACTAAGTAGGCTCAAAATCTGGTCTTATAAATTTACCTTGACTCATCCTAGTGAGGCTTCATACCTGTCCTACTTCCACTGTTCATTATCAGTAGGGAAAAGCAAAAGTCGGGTTCATTGTCTTGAGCTTGCTAATAAATTCTAAGTTATCTCCCATTATACTCTCCCTTTGAAGCTTCTTTGTAGAACAAGGCCCATTCTTAGGCCAGCAGGGAAGTTTAGGAGATGCTGAGTCTTAGCAACAAATTAGGAGGATGAGAAGAGAAGATGTGCAACTCTTCCCCCCCAACAGTTATTCTGCTGCCCTTTATCCTACCTCACAGGACTGTCGGTTCACCGATGGGTTATGTTCGTGCTGTTCTGCTATGGAGACTAAAACAAAATTACCACTCCAGCAGAAGCCTTTGGGTGAAGTATATGTCAGTGGAGGAAGATTGGTAGAGAAAAAACCCACTATCCTTCTCCAGCGGAGTTGGTCTCTTCTCTAGGGCTGGCAGTAAATTAAGAAGAGGAATTGTGACAGAAACATCTGCTCCAGCACTGAACTTGCAAAAAAGGCCACCCATTACAAGCAAAGCATCTAGGCCGCAACTCTCCCTTGCTGTCGACTTGCATCAGGTGGGCATCAGAGCATAAACAATAATCCTGCCCAACATCTTCTGCCAACAGAGAAGGAAGGGCCCTCAAAAAATGAGGCTCCATCAAGGCGTCTTCATGTAGCAGCAAACTATGGTTGGTCATTACTCCTGAATACAGACTGAGTGCAACTGCAGACAATTAGCATCTGCAATGAGACAAAGGAGGATTTTTTTTTATAGTATACTAAAGCCTATGCAATTCTTCAAAATCAGTTTTCAGAGGGTGATTCACCGATGACTTGTCCTGGCATTACCTTCAATGGAATTTCCCCCTCAGAGACTTGCATGACCACAGAGCCAGATGTTAGGGGAAGGGTTAAAAAAAAGGTCTGAATCTAATTTGGGCTAATGGGATGACAAATTGCAAAAGCAAGACAAAATTACCAGCATCCTCAAGTAACAGCGAACAGATTTAGGCTGAGTAAAAGATTAACAGCCCTTCCAGCATTGTGCTCATTTTACACACACACACACACACACACACACACACACACACACACACACACACACACACACACACACACACACACACACACACACACACACACACACACACACACACACACACACACACACACACACACACACACACACACACACACACACACACAGAGAGAGAGAGAGAGAGAGAGAGAGAGAGAAACATTTCTAATGCCATCCGTCAAGTAAAATACTACTGTAAAACTAAGGTGATCTTTAAAAATAAAATAAATACAAGCTTAAATGATTAGTTTGGGGGTTGATCTCATTGATATTAAAACCTCATTGCTGGTTTAACATGAGTTAAAATTGATGTCCATTCCAAAAAAAGAATTGACTAGACTCAGTGCTTACAGGGAGATGGTTGACAGTGCTGTTGGAATGCATTTTAAACCTCAAATCTACATGCACAAAATGGGTATGTAATTTCAACCTGCAGAGTTGTTCTTCCCTGACGCCATCAACAAACTTGAAAAATTAAAGAAACAATGAAGAAATACTTTTCTGCATCATTGTCTGATTTTGTTATTCTGATAAAAAGGGCAAAGTACTTGTAGTGGTTGCAAACACACATTTAAACCATGTAAAAATGTTTTGGACACTTCCCCCCCCCCCCCCACAATTTGTTTTAAAAGGAAAAACATCTTTGTCTCCAGTCCTAGAGTACTTTGGAGCATGAATATCAAGTGGCAAAGAGCTCCTAATCTGAAGTTTGATTCCCCGCTCTGCCGCTTGAATTATGGAGGCTTATCTGGGGCATTCAGATTAGCCTGTACACTCCAACACACATCAGCTGGGTGACCTTGGGCTAGTCACAGCTTTTGGTGTGGGGAAGGGCAAGGAGATTGTAAGCCCCTTTGAGTCTCCCACAGGAGAGAAAGGGGGGATATAAATCCAAACTCATCTTCTCTTCTTCCTCCAAAGGAATACCAGTTTGCCCTACTCTGTATCATAGACTAACAACAAACGTTTCTGCCAAACCACTGCAGCAATGCACATGAGGTTTTGTCTACTATGATGTGGGATGATTTGGGGGGACTGTTTGCAAGCTAAATAAAAAACAGCACCAACATCTGGAACCAAAACAGGATTTTTTAACAAGGAGAGGGAAGCATTTAAAAATCATTACCCAAGCTTAGGGTTTTTTTTCTTCTTTTCCAGGTTGGGAAATGTTAATAAACTTCATTGCATTATTCATTTAGATTGGAGGAGAAGCCAGAATCTCAGATGCCTATCAGAATGAAAACCATTAATAGTATAATTAAAAAAACACAGCAGCCAGTTCGGATTATGAACAATGTGGATCCACCAGCCCATAAATTGTCGCCTGCCGGGAGCCTGACAACTCCCTTGCTTTTGAAGTTTCACATGGGCAAGAGCGTTTACTGAGTCCTCGGCAGTATGTTGTGAATGGCCAATGTTCTAAGTCTGGTTTAGTGGGACACAAGATGTGTGGGACCGGATATCGGGCACGGACCTTCCAAGCACCAGCCCAGCTTAGCTTCTGAGATCTGACAAGATTGGGTTATCCGATGCCATTCCACATGCCCACTTTTTAGTCTGCCAGACCCAAATAACAAATCCCGACGAATGCACAGACTGATTTGTCTGCTGCTTGCCTTGTCTCTGACCTCCCAGAAAGGAGGGCCAGGGGTGTACTGCCCAGGGGGACATATGGGGTCAAATGTCCCTGGGCTATGACCATTTAGTCACATGGGGGGCCCCAAGAAAATCGCCCCCACACCTCTCCTCTTTCCCCTCGGGTCCTTCCCTTCTCCTTCCCCCCTGGTGCAAAAAAATGGTTGTTTGGTCATGGGGGGGGAGGGTGGCTGCCTATATTGGGGGGGGGGGGAGAAAACTCAGATTTTGCACTGGGCTACATTTTCCCTAGATACGCCTGTGAGGAGGACACACCCCTTATATTTCCAGATGGCCAAGCAACAGCGAGAGGTAGGTCTGCTCAGCAAACTGTGGTTTGTCAATTCAATTGTCCTACCAAATCACCATGAATGCCAACAGTGTTGAACAAAGCTGCCAACAGCCCTATTCTGAAATCACATTTTATCATCAACCAACTGAACGCAGTCACAACGAACCAGGATCTGATCAAATCATGGTGATAAGTCACAGCTTATTTGCCATTTGAATGCAGTCCCGTTCTCAGCTTCATTCACTGAACAGGATACTTTTGAACTGTCATGTGATAATTTTAATGTACTGCCTAACTGGGGCTATATGGTCCCCAAGAGAGAAAACTACAACTCTTAGAAGGTGTTCAGAGTTTTTGGGGCCAAAGGGTGGTATTTGAGATTCTAGGCAGTCCTCTTCTTCATACTTGCATTGGCTTTTGGTCAGCAAGCAGGAGACTTGTTTTATACAGCTCACCATGCCATGTAGAGAGAACTGCAGAATTCTCCCCGGGTGTTTAAAAAAGCGGCACACAAGAAAACAGGAACACCCTCTCCCTTCTTGGGGCAAAAAGCAACGAAAATGCTCTTCCGTCCACAAAGCTAAGTACGTGAAATGAGCTTCCAGAAATTGAAAAGAAGGTCAACTCTAATAGAAACAGACAGGTAAGAAATATGTTTGCTGAAAAGTGATAACTGGGCTCAAATAAAAATTGGCACCTTTTATTATCATCTAGCTTGATCTCATCAGATCTTAGAATACCTGGTTAGTATTTGGATGGGAGACCGACAAATAAGTCCAGGGCTGGTATGCAGGTGAAGGCGATGGCAAATAATATCTTGAAAACACTATGGAGTCTGGTTGCAACTAGATGGGGGAAAAACACATCTTTATATATATTTATATGTATTTGCATCCATCTGTGGGACTGACTGGCTGCCTTTCTGTCTATAGGGCGAGAGAGATACAGGTCCTCTTTCATAGCTTGCAGGCGGATTACTTATATGAAGCCCTGAAGGAGGATAGCAAAAACGCTGTCCCCAGGGAGCCACCGATTAAGCACAGGGGGCACAGCTGGCACAGCCAGCAGCGCCCTCGAGCCCCTGACCCGGCGATGAAGCTGCGGCTTTCCGACCCTGGCGGCGGTAAAGTGAAGTTTTCGAGGAGAAAAAATGGCGGCTTGGAGCCGCTGCCGTCTTGAAGCGACGCAGCGGCTCCGAAGGCACACCTCCGCACCCTTCACTTACCTCTGTCTCCTGGCCGTCCGGTAAATCGCCAGAGGCCTGGGGATACGCTCCCTCCTGCACACCTGCAGCAGCTGGAGCAGTTGCGCGAGAGGCTGGAAGGTATCACCAGGCCTAACGGCGTGCTGTAGACGATGCTGGGCGGCCAGAGATGCGCCAGGTCGACGGCTGAAGGCGACAGCTCTCTTGGCGCCCGTCGTCCGGCCATTTTTCTGGAAGAACCGTTAAAGGCGATCGCGAAGCGGTGGTCCCAGAGTTGGGTTGGCATGGAATACGCCCGACCCAAGCCCCATTATGCGCCAGATGCATCAATGAAGCGGCTTGACACAGAGGCCATATAATGTTGCCTTGTTTGGGGGGCAGTTTTTATGCCTCATTTTTTGAATTGCAGCTTTCTAATGGCAACGATGCAAACTTGGTGAGCAATAGTGGGTCAAAGGTTAAGAACCACTTACTTAACGTATGCAGCCCTGAACTCCTCAGAGGAACGAAGGTATAAACGTAGCAAGTAATTAACTTATTGCAGTTTGGCACGCGCTTCCCCCATCCCGGCACACACAAGCGCAGCAAAACCTAGACAGTATAACTGGTAGCCTTAGCAAGCACAGCGAGCATATGCCTGGCGCAGGATGTGAATACCAAACGATTAGAAAAGTGGCATCCAGATGGAAAACGTTGGCACTCCGAGCTTCTCCCTGGGAGACAGAGCGAGGCTGGATGTGGCTGATAGCTCCAGGCATTTGAGATGCAGCAAACTCTGCAAAAAGGTGGGAGAATCGCAGACGCTCCCTTCATGGATGTTCAGAGATTTCCCAGCGCATATGTGGCTCATTTCGGATGTTGACATTTTGGGCTCGGAATGGACACACTTTATGGTTTACCAGGAGGTAAATAGCGGCATTTACATCTATCTGCCATAAAAGATCTATATATTTACTCTACCTCCTGAGGAGAGAGGCCCGGAGAGCCACTACTTCCCATCTGGATATCTGCTTGAAGACTGTAAAATAAATTAATGGAGAAATCTAAAAACATAATGATAAGGATCCCCCACTGAACAGGTGTTTTCTTCCCACCCGCCCCCCCATTCCCCATCCGCCAAATTACAAGTTGCCAGGAAAAGACATGGGCCTAGCTCGGTTTTATTTCACTCCCAGCTCCTTCCATTAAAATAATAACAGGCTTTATGTTCCTGAAGCTGTAATTAAACAAGTGCTTTGGGAGGAAGTCCTAAAGCTTGTTGTACTGGAAATAAAAGGGGGAACTGAAGTAGGCGGCTATGATTGGCTGGTCCTGATTCAATTCTACTGTAACCATGTGACTGGGAAATGAAGCACTCGCTTTAAACCTGAGTTGGGTTTGCTTTTAAACGGAGCTGCTTGTATTAATCACCAAGGTATAGTTTCTAAGTAGGGCTTTTTTAAAATAAGGAAGCTGCAGATATATCAAGTCTTCAAAGAGCTCTATAGACAAGATGCTGCATTTAGTTAGACAAAGCAGGCTTTTAATGGTGCGCATTCATTACCCTTCTGGGTCTAGCAGTGATGATTGTACCAATTATGCCTGATATTGATCTTCACTTTTCAAGTACTAAGAGCTCAGTTTCTACAAAGATTCACTCCTTCGTAGCTAACCAGAGGTTGCTTTATCATAAAGGCAAACCTTGACAACTTTTGCGATTTTTTTTTCTGGGGATCAGGGCAGATGTCTCAGCACAGCTGATCTTCAGAAAGAGGAGGAGGAGGAGGAGGAGGAGGAGGAGGAGGAGGAGGAGGAGGAAGAGGAAGAGGAAGAGGAACAAGAAGAAGAAGAAGAAGAAGAAGAAGAAGAAGAAGAAGAAGAAGAAGAAGAAGAAGAAGAAGAAGAAGAAGAAGAAGAAGAAGAAGAAGAAGAAGAAGAAGAAGAAGAAGAAGAAGAAGAAGAAGAAGAAGAAGAAGAAGAAGAAGAAGAAGAAGAAGAAGAAGAAGAAGAAGAAGAAGAAGAAGAAGAAGAAGAAGAAGAAGAAGAAGAAGAAGAAGAAGAAGAAGAAGAAGAGTAGTTTGGATTTATACCCCACTTTTCTCTCCTGTAAGGAGACTCAAGGTGGCTTACAAGCTCCTTTCCCTTCCTCTCCCCACATCAGACACCTTGTGAGGCAGGTGTGATTGAGAGAGTCCAGAAAGAATGGAGACTACCCCAAGGTCACCCAGCAGAAATGCAGGAGTGCGGAAACACATCTGGTTCACCAGACAAGCCTCAGCCACTCGGGTGGAGGAGTGGGGAATCAAACCCGGTTCTCCAGATTAGAATCCACCTGCTCTTAATCACTACACCATGCTGGCTCTTCACATGACAGACACAAAGTAAACAGTTATTTAGGTCCCAGTTGTAAATGCAAAGGCTAACCACCTCAATTTGTCTCTACCCTTGAAAACCCTAAGACCAACTGTATATCAGCTGTGTCTTGACTTCCATTATCACCACACTTCACCCTGGCTAGCTGTGGGGCTCCTTTCCCGCGATCACCATGCATGTCGAAACCTGTGAAAACTGGGGTGCAGAGTTCAACAAAACAACCAAATCCCCTACAAACTTTCAGTTAGATGTTCGATGTACAACACGCTAGAGACTGTACTGTGTAATCAGGCTATGAACCTTGAATAAGAGAGATTGTGTCACAGATCTGTGAATGACAAGGATCTACTTTGAAAATGTATCTAAAGACAGAACTGATTCTCATCTGTGTTACCTGAAAAAGCATCTACACCCGTGGTGGCGAACTTTTGGCACTCCAGATGTTATGGACTACAATTCCCATCAGCCCCTGCCAGCATGGTCAATTGGCCATGCTGGCAGGGGCTGATAGGAATTGCAGTCCATAACATCTGGAGTGCCAAAGGTTCGCCACCACTGATCTACACAGATGAGGAATTTATTGTTATTATCATTATTTATTACATTTCATAGACCACCCACCCCGAAGGGCTCTGTTTCGGTTTGTTTCGGACGTATACCCTGTACTGATTATCCAAAGTAAATCACAAACACCCACCTCACCAAGGTAACTCTGTACTCTAGTCAGAGCAAACATTACTATGATTGATCACATATCTAAGAGCTTCTGATTTTGCTTTCTACTTCCAATCTCATCAAATTTCTAAAGCTAAACAGAATCAGTACTTGGAAGGGAGACCACCAAGGAAGACACTGCAGAGGAAGGAAATGGCAAACCATCTCTGCTTATTTACTTGCCTTGAAAACCCCGACAGGGGTCAATATAAGTTGACTGCAACTGACGGCACTTTACATACACACAAAGGCCCCTTCCGCACACGCAAAATAATGCGTTTTCAAACCACTTTCACAACTGTTTGCAAGTGGATTTTGCCATTCCGCACAGCTTCAAAGAGCATTGAAAGCAGTTTGAAAGTGCATTATTCTGCATGTGTGGAATGAACCAGAGAGAACCTCAAGAGGATCCTAATTCCTAAACATTATAGTTTTCAAGATTTCAAACCCTGATGCCTTGGATTAATCAACTCACTATCCCTCGTCCCCAAAACAATAAATACTTCCTTGACCAAGACAACATTTTAGATCTGGGAAGGGATACCTTAAAGAATATTGACCAAAACAGAGAACAAACAAAAGTCTACTTGTTCTGGTACAAGGACATATTGAGATTTTTTTTTCCATAAAAGGGGCTAACATTAAATAAAGAACTTGGATGTACACAAAATTCCTGAGTCAGGTGGTCTTTTCCTTCATGACAATCAACAAAACTTTCAAAGAGAATTTCATGTAAGTTTCAAATGCAAAGCATTAAACACTACAGATGGAACTTTAGTCCTATGCCTGCAACATGGCTGCCTTCACGGTTCATGCAGTTTCTCAGCGATCGGCAACCGTTTCAGTAAAACTTACCAAAAGTCAGGCTCCAAGATTTTTTTTTTAAATTGTACGTATGTCTACAAAGCAGTCTGGACTGCTGGAATATTCATTCCGTATTCCAAACCACAGAAGAACCCTCAGGGAAACACAGTTTGATTTGTAATACATCTAAGCATTAGGTCCTGGATAAATTCGTATTCTGAACCAAGTAATTACAAACTTTGGTGGGATCTATGGAGTCAATCAGCAACATGTTGATTGGGGCTTGCTACAACCATGTCTGTGTACAAAAGATCAGCCGGGGGCTTGTGTAGTAGTGTAGAGCAGCATTGCCTAAGAAGTCCCTTAATGCAAAAATGCATATTTAACAGAAGAAACCACGGCAAATTGCATGGAAATGAGACTACTCGCTGTTGATGAGCACATTTGACTTTTGGGGTGGAGTGGGGGGAAAATGCAATCTGAAGAGGATGATGGTGGAAATTTCATTGATGGTTCGGGCATGTTTCAAGGCGCAGAGAGAAGCATGGAAATAAAGGGCAGGCTCTTGTCACAGGTATGCAGAAAGGAGGAGATCTATTCAGACGGTGTAATTTAGTGTTGTCGTTTTCAATGAAACTTAGAGGAGAGCTGGTAAATTCAAAGCACATAAAAGTGCTGGAATGTATAGATTTCCTTGAGACTCTATCATGAGCACGGAGAAAGACATTCCAATTAGATTTCTAGGTTACTGCCTGAAGGTTTATTTATCATCTTAGTACCCTCTTCCTCTAAGGAGCTCACGGGAACCTACGCTGGGGCACAGTATTCATTCTTGCGGCAGCAAGTGTAGCAGGCTGGCAGAGAGAAGGCAAGTTGTCCAAAGTCACTCAAGTGAGTTTCATGGACCTCTAGGAATTCCGACTGTCATCGTTCCCCAGTACCCGCTCACACACAAACACGCACAGTCTAGTTTCCACAGTCAGTGTTGCATTCCAAAAGTCAACACACAAAATTCCAACATTCACAGTCACTAGTAGTCCAAAAGTAAACCGGAAACACAAGTCCAGAGATCTCTGTCAACATTTTCTACCCCATGCATAATTTTGTAGACTTCAATCATATCCCCCCTCAGAGGTCTCCTCTCCAAACTAAAGATCAAAGATCAAGGTCAAGTCAGAGCAGATAGTTCAAAGCAGGAGCCACAAAGTCAGCAGCCTTGTTGCTTCCACACAACCATGCCTTTTCCAGCTGCTTATAAAAGCAATGCTGCTCAGCAGGCCTGTAACGATGTGCACCTGCAGTCTGCTTCAGGCCAGCCCGCGAATACTCATCCTGGCTGTCCATGCAGGGCCCGGGCTGGGCTACCAAGCGCACATTTTGTCCCCTGTCCTGTAGGGCCCGGCATGTTCTCTTCTTCATAGGAACATAAGAACATAAGAACTAGCCTGCTGGATCAGACCAGAGTCCATCTAGTCCAGCACTCTGCTACTCACAGTGGCCCACCAGGTGACTTTGGGAGCTCACGTGCAGGATGTGAAAGCAATGGCCTTCTGCTGCTGCTGCTCCTGAGCACCTGGTCTGCTAAGGCATTTGCAGTCTCAGATCAAGGAGGATCAAGATTGGTAGCCATAGATCAACTTCTCCTCCATAAATCTGTCTAAATTCTTCCTCTGTTCCTGAGGCTCTGGAGATGAGGGTGGCGAGCAGGCTGGCATCTGGCTTTCCACAGCTAGCTCAGAGCTTGGAAGGATGTGGGGTCCCTACACTGGTGTCTGCCTGTGGGCTCATGTCTGACCACACAGGGTCTCCTTCTCCCTGTGCCACTTCTGCTACTGGCTGTGGACGGGAGCCAGGGTTTCCTGATGACTTTTCATCAGAGGAGTGCTCAGCACCTTGTGGACCCGGCTGGTCCACGGCACTGACATAGTTTCCCCCTTCCCAGCCATCAGCTACAGCACACAGATCAACGGGATGGGTAGAAACACAGACAAAAAGGCTGTAGAATGCTTTATGTGTTTCACCTTGAGATATTTTGCTCACTCAGAGCTACCCTTGAGAAACTAGGCCTCAGACAGAGGAGACAAATTCAACATTTAAAACCAATCTCTCTCTCTCTCTCTCTCTCTCTCTCTCTCTCTCTCTCTTTAAGGAAATCTGCTGAATGGCTGCAACATTATCACCCTTCTCTTGAGCACACAGTGACGTTTGGTAACCTCTCTCCCTCAGCCTGGCTTTAACATCTGTGAATATGATTCCCCTTGCATCAAAGCTGTTTTCATACCCAAACCGTCATGTACGGGCAGAAGACAGCCCGAGTTATGAGACCCCTAAAGCTAGTGGAAAAATGTAACATTACTGGCACCCTTTAATCTTGCCTTGGAGGAAAATGTTGGGTGTGGAACTCAACAGTGTTGTTCAATTTAATACAGATCAATGTGGTAGTGTGTATGGATAAACCTTGTGTAGTTGATAGCTGATAGTTCCATGGGAATGTCAACTCAATGCATGGCAGCTGTAAAAAGGCAAACTCTATGCTGGGGATCATTAGAAAAGGAATTGATAATAAAACTGCAAAGATTGTCATGCACCATATATAGAAACAGCGGTCGCGACCACACTTGGAAGGTGATACTGTGTCCAGTTCATGGTCGCCGCATCTCAAAAAAAAGGATATTGAGGAGATAGAAAAAGGGCAGAGAAGGGCAACAAGGATGATTGAGGGACTGGAGCACCTTCCCTATGAGGAGAGGCTGCAGCATTTGGGACTCTTTAGTTTGGAGAGGAGACCTCTGAGGGGGGATATGATTGAAGTCTACAAAATTATGCATGGGGTAGAAAATGTTGACAGAGAGAAATTTTTTCTCTCTTTCTCTCACAATACTAGAACCAGGGGGGCATCCATTGAAAATGCTGGGGGGGAAGAATTAGAGACTTGTAATAAAGGAAAGCGCTTCTTCATGGCAGCTTGTGTGATTGGTGTTTGGAATATGCTGCCACAGGAGGTGGTGATGGCCACTAACCTGGATAGCTTTAAAAGGGGCTTGGACAGATTTATGGAGGAGAAGTCGATTTATGGCTACCAATCTTGATCCTCCTTGATCTCAGATTGCAAATGCCTCAACAGACCAGGTGCTCGGGAGCAACAGCCGCAGAAGGCCATTGCGTTCACATCCTTCATGTGAGCTCCCCAAGGCACCTGGTGGGCCACTGCGAGTAGCAGAGAGCTGGACTAGTTGGACTTCGGTCTGATCCAGCTGGCTTGTTCTTATGTTCTTATGTTCTTATGTGTATCAAATAAAATAAAATGTATTAGCATGGTCATTGACCAAATAAACAATTCGCACATATATGGCCAAAGTGCATCAAAAGACCTTATAGAACAAAGATTCAGTTTTGAAACATGGTGCATTTCCAAGGAAATGGAACAATCCCGCTGTGGTTTGGTTTATGGGGAGGTACATGCTATGTGGTGTAAGCCAGCGTGATTAAGAGAAGGTGGATTCTAATCTGGAGAACTGGGTTTGATTCCCCACTCCTCCACCTGAGTGACTGAGGCTTATCTGGTGAACCAGATGTGTTTCCACACTCCTACATTCCTGCTGGGTGACCTTGGGTTAGTCACAATTCCCTCAGAACTCTCTCAGCCCCACCTACTTCACAAGGGGTCTGTGTGGGGTGAGGAGGGGAAAGGAGCTTGTAAGCCACCCTGAGTCTCCTTATAAGTCCCCAGGTGGGGTATAAATCCAAACTACTCCTCCTCCTGCTGCTGCTGTGGTATCCAAAAAGAAGTGCTGGTTGTGCTTTTCAACAAATGCCCACACAACAGTCTGTACAGTGCTTCACCCGGTAAGTTCCGTAGCAGTTCTCATGGTTCCACCACTTGGGCAAGAGAGAAAGCAGGTTTGGATTTAGCTGCACGTTCTAGAGTCCTCTCAGTAAGTGGCCACCTAGACCTGGAGGGTTCAGGCTAGCCCAGTCTCATCAGATCTCGGAAGCTCAGCAATGGTGGCTGCGGTTAGTACATGGAAGGGAGACCACCAAGGAAATCCTGGGTCACTATGCTGAGGCAGGTAACAGCAGGCCACCTCTGCTCATCTCTTGCCTTGCAAACATGTACAGCGTTGCCCCTGTATGCATCTCTTGGGCTTCCTTGGGCATCTCCTAGCTTCCTGTGTCATGATAAGGGTCCTGTTTGGCCAGATCCTGCTATGTTTCCCGACCGGGAGATAGGATCCCCTGTCTGGAACTGCCATCTGTTGCTTGAGCTTTAGTTTTGCTTTCAGGGGTGGGCTAATCTGCTGGTTAGTTGCCTGCTGCCTTCCACACTTCAAAGCCTTGTGGAGCAAGGGTTGTTTTTCTTTGGTCAAGGCCGTGCCTTCGCCTACCCATGGGGCACTGTTCACCCGGGCAACTGGCAGCAGAAGGTGGTGTCAAGCTACAGAGAAGGAGGAGAGGGAACAGAGTGAGGGTATAATGGAAGCTGTTTTGGTGCCTAATTCTTAGTTCTATCAATGGAAGTCTAAATGCTTAATCCTGATGTTGTTTTCAATAAAGGAAATCATTTGAACACGAAGTCCTGTTATTGAACAGTCCAGGGGCGCGACACCCCTTGAGCCACACTTCATCACTGGCCTTGGAGTTCTTTTCCCATCATTACTTTCCTTCGCATAGTACAGTGTCCTCACCAGGCTCAGAAATCCTCAGCAACCTGCTGGTACTTAGCCTTTCGCTACACTCCCTAAGCCCCTTCCCGTTGGGACTTGTGCATTGTAAGCTGAGACTGTTTGTTCCATATGCTTACTATCCCATAGGGACAATGAGGTTCCAAACCTCTCTGACAGGCGCATAATTTTACCTGCTGCATGCACCCTCTGCTTGTGGTCTGAATTGAGATCAGAACTGTTTTTTGTTGTTTTCTCGCACAAAGGACTGTGTCTGACCTACTCTCTGAAAAGCGGTGGCAAGAGGGAAGCCTTGAGACGAACAGGTAAAGACGTGCTGTGTTACTTGAACTCGCTTTGCTTCTGATTTTCTTCCTCCTCATACATGAAAGAAAGGTGCCGCAAGGCCACGCTAGTCAGATCAAGATTTGGTGACCTTTGACCAACGATGCTTTCAAGGCTACCTTGGCAGTGGGTGAAGTCAGGATCCAGCTGCAGCTGTTGAATTGAAGAGGAAGTCGCCGCAGGAACATTTCTGAGTGCAATGAAGGTCAATATCCAGGAGACAAGCCTCAAAAACTGAGAGAATTGATAAGCTTACAATAGGGCTATCGCAAACTGCGGGTGACAGATAAGTGCGGCCTCCCTGTCAAATGCACGGCTGCAGTATAATAAATACAGACCCTTCAGCATGTCAGAGATTAAAATAGAAACACTTATGCACACTTATATGCACTCCTGTCCCTATCCATGGATCACTGCCTGAGCGCCGACATTTCTAGGTTGTGTTCTTACCCCTACCTTCTTTCTAAGGGAGAAGTTGTCTTCAGACGTACGGTGGTGATAGCAACATTTGCACTAAAAATGACCTTTAGACAGGAACACAGGATCAAAAGGTTAACGCTGGCAGCTTTTCCAAGCCAAGATGGGGGAAACTGGTGTGTGAAGTACCAAGATAGAATAACAATACACTAATCAGAAGTCCAGTGGAACAGTCAGAATCATTCGGATATGGTTATTCTTTCATATGGCATCTATAGGAGCCACGGAATATTTTTTATGGAGAACACATGATGCCAGTATTTCACATGAAGGGAAGGAAATGGCAGAGAAAGAACGGAAAAGGGCATTTGGGCAGGGGGGCGGGGTCTGCTCTATATGACAAGAAGAAAATAGAGTTCAGCAGATGGGGAAAAGACCAAATTTCTCCATGGAATCGCTGTGGGGGAAATACCACATCCACAAAGCATTTAAGGGCAAGACAGATTTGCCCCTTCCCGTGACCAAAACTCTGAGGATAATTTTGAGATAGAGAAAGAAGCAGGCAGACAGCCATCAGAGAGAGTGTCGTAATCATGAATGACATCCAGTATCCTCACTTCGACAGGCTCAATTCACGCTGCAACAGAAAGACACCGTGTCTAAATACGATAAACTCACTACAAGGCAGGCAATGCCGGGCTTCATGTTGACCTCATACCCAGGATCTGTTGTGATATAGAAGAGCTGTTGAATTACTGAGGAACGTTAACCGAATGGTATCCCGTTACTATATTTTAAATTAAATGCTTCCCAGGACGTCCAACACGTTTACTGTTCCTTCCAAAATGGAGAAAATGAAAGGGAGGTGGTTTGTTTTTAAAAAAGGGCCAAATCTCTCTACGTCTCGTGGGACACATTCACCATGGCTCATGAAGTGATAAACCAATACTGATCCACCTGTTGTCAAGGTAATGCACGTAAAGACCTTTGACCATACTATGTATTAATAAGTTTAACACCAATGCTACTGTTTCCCCCAGCTCAAAAATTATGTACCAGTTCAGGGGCTCACCGGATCAGAACATTACAGCAGCGAATAAATCCAATTCCTAATTAACTCCGGCTCTCCTCCACCTCTTTAAAAACTGTCACACTGTTCTAATGAAATCTGGAAAGGAAAGGAGTTGGTCGTTTTTTAAAATTACAATCATTAAAATGACTCTAGCTAATCTGTGCATCACGCCATGGTTTGCAGAAATGGAAGGTAATCCTCTTAATGAGTGCAGACTGAAGAGAAGGACTGCCCAGTTCGTCACAGTCTCTTCTGAGAATGCAACTTAGATGTGCTGGAAGGAGGGAGGGCAGAAAGGGAAATCATCCAGACAAACAAAAACCAAAGATCTTCATCACAATGTAATACTGTGGTCAGTTACCAGAATTTGGACATTTGGGTTCTTTTTAAAAGTCCATATATTTATACAATTATATTTCTCAGCCCGGGGCACCGTCCACAAATCATTGGATATAGTGCTATCATCACATTAGAACATTAATTTGCAATAGGACTGTCTAGGATAGTGACAACGAACCTAATGGCATGTATGTTGTCGGGTGAATGCTGGCGTATCACCCCAAAATATTGTTGTGATAAGCCAGCATTCGCCAACACCCGACAACGATTATTCTCTTCGTAATTATTTGTTGTTTCTTTATATAATGCATAGCACCCCACAAAATTGAGCTGTATTTTTTAAAAAACAAATGAATCTGTAAAGAATTGTTTCTCTTTTGTTGCGGTGACATGCCAGCAAGTCAGGCATTTTCTGAATTGCTGACAGGCTGAGCCTAAAAGGTTCGCCATCACTGGTCTAGACAATGCAGGAAAACCTAATTGCTGCACTGAATGCTGTAGCACAACAAAAACAGCCAAATCTAATAATGTATGGATGCATCCCAGGCTTAGTGAGCAGGCTATATGAGCCAAGGAAGACATCCTTGCTCTTCTGGGGCCTTGTTATCTCATGTCTTTACAGAGTCATTAAAAAAATACAGCTCAATTTGACTGTGCTTCTCTTGTTCTTCTAAGCTTAGCTCCCTCAATATACATCATGTATCAGAACATGGTAGCTCTGTATGCTCTTTACCACCATTAAGGTAAGCATGTTGGCTTGGTAGGCCATCGTGGTTTCCAAAGTGGCATTCCTCAGAAGCTTATCCAAGGTTCTTCAGTGAGAAGATCAGCAATGGCCAACAATGTTCCATGAAAGACAATTTGATCACCACTACCAATCATCTCCAGAACAAGATGAAGGAGGGTGTCAGGCATAGCTTAACACACATTCTCTGTTTCAAAATCACATGACTAAACAGGACAGGTCATCAGTCTGCATAAGCTGAGAGATGGTCCCAGAATTCCCTTGGAAGACAACTGATGTAGAAAGGACTTTGACATTTGAAATCCATGGATAACGTCTTTTCCTTGAGTATTGTGCCTAATTTCTTTCACGTGAAGAACAAGGAAAGAGATTTGGTACACATATCTAGTAAACAGTAAACAGTCATTCTCATAGGCCCATTTAGTTTTTATAAAAGTCATCCCCAGCTAGATCTGACAGCAGTATACCTATCTTTTTAATGAAAGCTTGCTCTAAATGTGGATGTTCAAAGCACACTTGGAAGAACACCAGGTACATCTCTTTGAAAGCGTTTCTTGTTTTTTGCTCTATTGTCTCTTTGCACCAAACCAATTCTTCCTTGGCTGTAAGCACTTAAAAAAAAAGATAGCCAAATAAAGAAAGATCCCATCTCAGCCAAACTCGGGTTTAACCTACCTGCAATGTTTTCATGAGATTTGCTGAAGAAAAGGTCAAAAGCCTTGTGTTTACTGTTAATAATAAAATAATAAAAGATATAGCTTTGCTGCTGGCTGCCATCCTTACAAGACAGCTCCGTACAGATAGTTTTCTCTATTTTGCTGTTAAGATTCACTGGACCAGTGTTACAAAAGTAGAAGCATTTACCTCACTTGAAAATGCCATAAAACAAAGTTGCAGGTACCTGGAATGTTGCCCATTGTGTGTCTTCTGTGCAGGCATGCGTGGGGACTGCACCGAAAGCACAAGGATTAACTACTAACATTTTTTTAAAAAAGAACTTCTTGAGGACGAAACCTCTGTTGTCTGAATGACACACAATTCCTCCATTGCCTTCCAATTTCGCTTCATTTCTGTTATTTCTTTGTTTCATTAAGCAGCTCATGGCTGTTACTGGTACTGACCCAGAATCTTCAGTCACACTTGTTTAATTTTAATGGCTTTAAATAAAACAAAAACAGCTCTCTCGCAATCTCTGAACTGGTTAGTTGAAGATTGTGCAGGGAAATGTCCTGTTTAGCTGCTCTGGTATGATCCGGCTTTCAAATAAAAGGTTCTATGCTTTTTGAAAGAAATGTTAAATATAGGCAAGTGCAAGAACTCTGTGAACCCACACTGATTTACAGAGAAGGAGGTGCAGAAGCTATACACGGAACCAAGACAAAATGAGCATGCACAGGGCGAGCGCAAGACAGTCCACACTGATCACTATGGAACTATACTGCCTTGGATATCTATTTAGCGGGGCTGCGGGATTGTGAAAAGTGGATTGAAAGGTACAGAAGCATTTGAGACATGAGGCAGATCAAGATAATTGCAGTACTGAGAACAGCAGATCACATAAAGTATATCTGCTTCAGCACATCACTGCAGCATGTTCTCCCAGACACCCTACCCTGTGGCAATATTGCATAGATATAATACTGCATGGGAACCAGATATCCTTCTAATCTGATATCACTGACACTGATCAAGTTTCTGGATAATGTTTACAATCACTATAGGAAGCAGTTTCATGCTTTGACAGTTCTACCCACTTCACTGCGAACTTTGAAGGAGTGTATAACGGGGTATGGTCAAGAAACAAATAGCTACCCTGGAGCAGATGGAACCAAATATCTCTGAGATCTACATGATGCATTTAATGTCACTTGGGGTGAGGATGTAGCTGAATTTTTCTGAATAGCAATACAGACCCTAGCAGAAGGCGTAACCAAGATGAAAACTTCTCCTTCGGCTTTTGAATCGTTTCATGTGCAACAACAGAGTCCTATGTTAACTGTGCCCAACAGTGTAACAGCTACCAAGACAAAGAAATGGATGTCATTAGCCAAAGAGAACTGTTCAGTGGATATGCCCTAGCGTTAGGGACAGATTCACTATGTACTAGCAAACAGCAGGCTATATTCAGCTCTCAAACTAAGCAACCATCAACTTGATTGGGTGCCCTTGATTTCCCGTATTATTGGAGAGGGCACCTTGTGAATGACAGATAAAGTTTGACCATATCTCTTCTTAGTTGTCTTTTTTTTTTAAATTAAAAAAACACCCCAAATCCTTAGTACTTTCTTTTGGTAAGGAAGGTACTTCAGCCCCTTAATTTGCCCTTTCCTGTGCCTTTTCCAGCACTGCAATATCCTTTCTGAGATACATACACAGTATTCTGAATGTGACCACAGCCCAGACCTCTCCCATAGACCACGATTCCAAAAGCTTGTAGATGCCCAGGCTGCTACCAAGACAAAAAGGTTGGACTAGATTGACAGCAATGATGGTGGTGATGGCCACTAACCTAGATAGCTTTAAAAAGGGCTTGGACAGATTTATGGAGGAGAAGTCGATCTATGGCTACCAATCTTGATCCTCCTTGATCTGAGATTGCAAATGCCTTAGCAGACTAGGTGCTCAGGAGCAACAGCAGCATAAGAACATAAGAACATAAGAACTAGCCTGCTGGATCAGACCAGAGTCCATCTAGTCCAGCATTCTGCTACTCGCAGTGGCCTACCAAGGTGCAGCTTTGAGAATCTCCATTGAAGGATCGTGAAAGCAATGGCCTTCTGCTGCTGCTGCATGCTCCTGAGCACCTGGTCTGCTAAGGCATTTGCAATCTCAGATCAAGGAGGATCAAGATTGGTAGCCATAGATCGACTCTCCTCCATAAATCTGTCCAAGCCCCTTTTAAAGCTATCCAGGTTAGTGGCCATCACCACCTCCTGTGGCAGCATATTCCAAACACCAATCACACGTTGTGTGAAGAAGTGTTTCCTTTTATTAGTCCTAATTCTTCCCCCCAGCATTTTCAATGAATGCCCCCTGGTTCTAGTATTGTGAGAAAGAGAAAAATTTCTCTCTGTCAACAGCAGAAGGCCATTGCTTTCACCTCCTGCACGTGAGCTCCCAAAGGCACCTGGTGGGCCACTGTGAGTAGCAGAGTGCTGGACTAGATGGACTCTGGTCTGATCCAGCAGGCTAGTTCTTATGTAGTCTGATCCAGCAAGACCACGTTCTTCTCTTCTCTCTGGGACTCCCTTCAAAATGTCCAAGCCGCATGCCAGACAATACACAGAGGAAACCTCCCACGAGGATTCTTCCTTCATGAGATGATAGATGGTTGGTGTACACATTTGGTGTGATATTTAAATATTTAAAAAATACACACAGAGAGAGTGACCACAAAGCAAGGAAATGGAGGCTTTTTCCGTCCAAGGATGAAAGGTGCAGCTTTAATATCGAACCTCCTTAAGACCTGGCCAGTAAAGCAAGTAAGCTAATCAGACCTCGGCTAGCATTAAGTCTAAAACAATTTCCAGCAGAAATGTGATTAATCCATGCATGACAGCTTAAAGGTCAAAGCTGGAAAATGCAGAGCTTCTTGACGGCAAGGAAAAGAACTGACTTATTTTTTATCTCTTCTTTAAAAATTACAGCAGTCATGAAGTGGCTCAAGGAGCAGAGTAATGAACGTCATAAACCTGCCTCATAAAAATGGCATTCATGCAGTAATACAGCAGGTCAGATGAGCAGGGAACATTTCATTAAAAATTCCCCTTCTTGCCTACCCAAGAGAGGCTTAAAACTAATCATATAAAATGGCTGAGTGACACCATTAACGAGCATTAATATTTTAAAGCTTTAATAGTACAACAGAGCAGGGCTGTTATATCAAAATTATACAGCCTTATTAGATGGTGCACTTGGCTGTATTACACTTCAAGTGTCAGTGTCTCTCCGCTGAAAATATTAAAGTGTCCAAGGTCCACGGCATAAATATTTTAAGGGTTTTGTGCTTGTGCGTGCTCTGGACGTGGAGGCAGGTCGCCGGCGCCTGGCTCCTTCTGATCACTTAGCAAGGTACAGAGAAGAAAATACCTAAAATGATCTTTGCAAAAAAAATGCTTTGTTGTGGAGGTTAATGTATTAAATACTAAAATGGGGGAAACAAAGTAGTACCAGACTAAAAAGGTCATAGGAGACTGCATGCTACACCAACAGAACTATCCCCACCTGGTTGCCTAAAGCTCAGTGCAGCTTGGGAAAGTATCGCATATCTAACAGATGGTTTTAAAGGGGGATTAGACCAATTCATGGAAGAGGGGTCTATCAGTGGCTCCCTGCACCTTCTCAAGGAAACTTCCACATTCAGAGGCAGTAAACATCCTGACTCATGTAGGAGTTTCTGACTCAGTTCCTTAGTGGCACCCAGTTCCTCAGTGGTCCACCTAGTCCATCATCCTGACTCATGCAGACATACCCCAGCTCCTCAGTGGTCCACCTAGTCCATCATCCTGACTCATGCAGTGGTACCCCAGTTCCTTAGTGGCACCCAGCTCCTCAGTGCTCCACCTAGTCCATCATCCTGACTCATGCAGTGGTACCCCAGTTCCTTAGTGGCATGCAGTTCCTCAGTGGTCCACCTAGTCCATCATCCTGACTCATGCAGACATACCCCAGCTCCTCAGTGGTCCACCTAGTCCATCATCCTGACTCATGCAGTGGTACCCCAGTTCCTTAATGGCACCCAGCTCCTCAGTGCTCCACCTAGTCCATCATCCTGACTCATGCAGACATACCCCAGCTCCTCAGTGGTCCACCTAGTCCATCATCCTGACTCATGCAATGGTACCCCAGTTCCTCAGTGGCACCCAGCTCCTCAGTGGTCCACCTAGTCCATCATCCTGACTCATGCAGTGGTACCCCAGTTCCTCAGTGGTCCACCTAGTCCATCATCCTGACTAATGCAATGGTACCCCAGTTCCTCAGTGGTCCACCTAGTCCATCATCCTGACTCATGCAATAGTACCCCAGTTCCTCAGTGGTCCACCTAGTCCATCATCCTGACTCATGCAATGGTACCCCAGTTCCTTAGTGGCACCCAGCTCCTCAGTGGTCCACCTAGTTCATCATCCTGACTCATGCAGTGGTACCCCAGTTCCTTAGGAGATCCAACAATGGCAGAGTTAGGTTCCAAACCTGGGTATCTGGGGTTGTTGTTCAATATTCTAACCTTTACAACAGACTGGCACAGCCACTATGGATGCCGTCTTGCTGCTAACAGGTTCCTCTAACTTGCAGTGTCCGTATGATCTCATCGGTTGGACAGTTTCCACTCAGGCTCATTTCTCATTGCCTCACACACTCACGATTGGTAGGGTAACAATTAGCCCACACCATCAACAACATTTAGAATCTGCTGCCTCCGTAAGTGAGCATCACCACTCAGGGAGCATCTAAAAGCTCAGCAAAGTTATCATCTAAGAGCACCTCTTAATTACTTTGGCATTATAATGAAGGCTCCTCACAAAGGCACCCAGCTGTTTTGTTTCGCCTTGTATAGAGACAAAAAGTGGGGAATCGCTCAACAACTCCCTGAGTGATAAGACACTAGAATTCTTGAGATTGAAGAGATAACGCTGATAACTTTGGGCTATTTTCCTTCTCTCTCTCTCTCTCTCCTTCCCTCCCTCCAAATGCTGCAATTTTAAACCAATTTAAGAAGAGATTTCTCAGAGTACAGACAGCAGTGGTAGAAGTTGGCTCAATACGCGTTACTTAAACGATGTCTATAGTAAATTGATTCTATGGTTTTGCAAGAGGGGAAGAGAGAAGATTCATGTAAATACATTCAGAGACTATTCGGGGGGGGGGGGAACAGAACTGCGCCCCTTCAGTTATCAGATAGACTGAGAATTGTACTTTTGAATGCTCCCTGAATTCAAAACTTCCCGCACACAGAAAGGCAGCATCTCAAGCCAAAAAAATGTCAGCTTCAGCCTCTTCTCTGGAGCTCCAGCTTTCTACGTTCCGACACATTTTGACACGTCTGTCAAAAGTGAAGGGAAGCATTGGCACTGCTTTGTAGCTGTGGGACCTCCGTGGAAGTCTAAGGATCTTTGCGAAGAGCCTGTAAAATTATTCTGCTGCTAATGCCATCCGCTCAGAGATTCCCCACGGAGGCATCAAAAAAATCTATTCCATTCTTTGTGTATTTAGTGACGCCAAAGTATCATAGCCACGTGGTAGGCTTTGAGAGGACAACTCTGATCTCACAAAAGCAGACTTCTAAAAACCAGAAATCTTGGTGCTGTTCTCTGCTCATCTTCAGATTAAAGAATCCGAAGAAACCCCACGGAATAGTTGTACAGTTCTTCCACTCATTAATTAATTCTGTATTAGGAAAACTATTTTCTGTTGGGGGGGGGGGTAAGGAAAAGAAATGAAAGGACATTGTGAAGATGAAAAGTCCTGTTCTCGTTAGTGATGCCGCAGAGATGCGATTGCAGGACTTCCGGCATGAGCGAATCCAAAGATAAATCACATCTTTTTTTTCCGGTTTGAGGCACATTGCATTGAACGCGGCGCATCCCAAGGTGACTACGTTTCATTCCAGACTCCCCTATCAGCTGAGGAACATCAACGGCAGTTCTGAAGACTTGTGTTTCCCTCCCGCCCACCCTCGGGCCGCTCGTCTTTAATTTAGTTCTGCGGTAGAAGCACCTCTGCCTACTGTCTGCAAATATTTGGAGATCTGACAAAAGGTTTGGTGGTTGGAAATTGCAACGGTTTGTTAAGGATTGGCCCACTGTTCCCTTTTTCGAAAGCCCTTTGGTAACTTTGAAGATATATCCTTCTGCTTTCACATTTGAATCAGAGGTTCTTTCCCCAGAGAAAAAGGTTCTTTATTTTTTTTTTTGATTGACACCCAAGTCAGAGCACAATGTAACAATAAAACCCTTTGAGCACAGAAGCTGCATAATACACTCCAGGCAGCTTTTCATTCTGTTAGTTCCAGTTCCTTTTATTATTTTCGCTCAGCTCTAAGCTGTGATTAGAAGATTCAGCAAGATATTGCAAGGACAACCTTATTCCTTCCCTGCCAAGATAGACCAAGGCAAAAAAATATTGTACGTGCCAAAGGATATACACATGAGTATACAGAGAGAGCTAAAGAAGCAAGAGAGAAATAGGCACAGTTCAGACATCAAGTGAAACAATCGTTTACAGGAGGCCTGGCTCTATAATGAGATGACCTCAGGTGGTCGTCTCACATGGAGATATTGGGAGGCAGTAACCTCTCATCTTGCCTGCTGCTGCTCGACAGCCAAAGGATATGCACTTCCTTGCCTTCCAGGACCTCTTTAAAACCAGCAAAGCAAGCTCTGTGTGCTCGCTCCAGAAGGCTCGTAAGATTCCTTCTTCTAACAAGCCACCATTTCTGGTAGCTGGTAGTCAGGGCAACCAAAATGGCTGCTGAAATCTCATGAGAGGAAGCAATCCGGTGGGAATTAAGGCAGCAGTATAGTGGTTGGCCCCGATACTTGTAAGGAGAGTGGGATAGTGAAGAAGCTCTCCCTTGATTGTCCCGCAGACACAGAAACAGAAAGAGCAGGGGAGTGACAGAAACCATCTTGAGGTGCCAAAGAATATTCATTGATCAATATAGCTGTGGGTAGTGTGATCAAATCCTGACTGGATAGTCATGTCATGCTGGCAGGGGCTGATGGGAATTGTAGTCCATGAACATCTGGAGAGCCACAGGTTGCAGGCCCCTCGGCTAGTCTAATCTCATCCTATCTCAGAAGCTAAGCAGGATCAGCCCTGGCTAGCATTAGGATGGGAACCTCCAAGGAACACCTTGGTCATGATATGGAGACAGGCAATGGAAAACCACCTCTGAACATCTCACCTCAAAAACCCTACTGGGTCATCATAACTCAGCTGCAACTTGATGGCTAAGAAAAAAAATAGCGTGATCATATTTTTATGGGTGACTATGGTTAGTTAGGATGCATCACAACCATGGTCTGAAATAATGATTTAAAACTAGTGCACTAAAGACTAGATCGGATCCTACCAGCTTTTTTGCTTGATCTTGCCCAACACCCCTCTTCACTGGCAGCCCTCCCAGAATCTGGCTTTTGTCCACACAGGTCCTACCATTCCTAACATGGGCTTTTTGGTGGTCAAGGGCAGTGGCTCTTTGTTTTTGTTTTTTAAGTAACCTTCCCCAATCTTAACCACATGGAGTCGTGAGATGTACGAATGTGGGCATCCTGACATTCCGAAGCACCTTCTTCATTGCAGTGCCAGCTGGGGTGCCAGTGATGGGGTCTTGATTCAAGTCTAGCAGCATCTTCAGAGATCAACAAGATTTTCAGGGTATATAAACTATGAAGAGTCAAGACATAAGATACGCAAGAGTGGGGAAATAAAGGAATGATGGTGTCAATGCAAATGAAGGAAATATATCTCCTTCCTATACGTGGCCAGGTCTCCATTACCGTGTTTCCCCGAAAATAAGCCCAGGACTTATATTAATTTTTGCACCAAAAGATGCATTAGGGCTTATTTTTGGAGTAGGGCTTATTTTAGGGGAAATATGGTACCTTCACAATTCATTAAGGCAGGCTCTCAGCAGCCCTGTTGCTTCCCCATCACGTGCGATGCAAGCTACATCCTCATTGGCAGGGAGCACCCTGCTGGGTCACATCATCCTGATCTGTAACTACTGGTAGGGCTTATTTTTGGGGTTGGTCTTATTTTCGGGGAAACACGGTAGCTACTATTTAATATTTAAATTTGCTTCTACCCCCTTTCATTAAGAGGTTGAGCAACTGCTTAAATTCTTAATCATCACCTGTTTATCTTGTTCTTCCTCCAGGAAACTGAAAATGGTACACTTGCTTCCCCCAACTTTTAGCCTCAAAACAACTTTATGAGGTACAGACTGGAAAATAAGTGACCAGTCCCTGATCATCCAATCAGTGAGCGTTGTGGTTGAGCAAGGATTGGAATGTGGGTCTCTCAGGTCTCCGACCAACACTTTAACCCACTCCATCACAGCAAGGTTCAAGTCCAGTAGCACTGTAAAGACCAACACAATTTTCATGGCATAAGCTCTCAAAACTCCCTTTATCAGGTTCTCTATATCACAGCAACTCTCAATGTGCTCCTCAAATACATCTTCCATTGGGACACATCATGCAGTCGACCTCTCCAATGAATTGGCCCCAATGGCTGAGCTTACAACATGGGGAAACATATACACCCACACTCACACACGTTACCCCTCAGACAGAGCAATGAAAAGTAATGTTTGGGACTCTAGTTCCAAGCAGAAACAACCAGAACAACCCAGGGAGGGGTGGGGAATCACAAACCTTTTGATCCTCTTCTGTCAACTCATGGTAATACAAAACTCCAGTTGGTCTAAGAGTTAAATCATCAAGACTGCTATGAACCTCTTTCCATATAGCAGGGCAATAAAAAAAAAACACACCTATCAGAGTGTTCCAAGTGCTCCTTTTCCATGTGCCAAGCTAAAGTGTATCTGGAGGACATTTGCAAATAATTGCCAGCAATTACTGGAGAAGACTAAACATGATGGAGTGGTGGAGCCGTGGAACATGCCATGCGATGTTCGGCAGCCTGTGTGTCTGCCTGCGTGAGACAGAGCGAGAGAATCAAGATATAGTTCAGTATGAAGGAACGTTCTGTGTTTAAGCAACTTTTAAAACCCACCAGACACAACATGACTTAGGCAGCAATGTGTACTCTGATGCAGGATCAATCTTCTAGAAGCTGATTATTCCAAGCCCTTGGTTCCTCTTTGTTCCATACAAGTCTATAGGACAGCCAGCATGAACAAATGAAGCAAAGGACTAATCCTGACCAGGATTTAGAACTCTCTCCTTTCTTTCACTCATATTGCAAAAAGAATAGGAATGAGAGGAGGATGAAGTAGTAGTAGTAGTAGTAGTAGTAGCAGCAGCAGCAGTAGTAGTAGTAGTAGTAGTTTGGATTTATACCCCACCTTTCTCTCCTGTAAGGAGGCTCAAGGTGGTTTACAAGCTCCTTTCCCTTCCTCTCCCCACAACAACCTTGTGAGGTAGGTGGGGCTGAGAGAGTTCCAAAGAACTGTGACTAGCCCGAGGTCACCCAGCAGGAATGTAGGAGTGTGGAAACACACCTGGTTCACCAGATAAGCCTCCGCCACTCAGGTGGAGGAATGGGGAATCAAACCCAGTTCTCCAGATTAGAATCCACCTGCTCTTAACCACTATACCATGCTGGCTCTTTAATTGCTCATTAACCTGACATCGGGTTCCCAAGGGGGGGGGGGATCACGATGGCAGGCAATTGCCCATTGGTTTCTGCCACTGCCTGCGAACACACACCTGACTGGTGGGTGGAAGCAAGCCGGCCAAAAAGAGCATACAGCAACTGGTGGACGCATGATGACGTCGCTTCTGGTGTGATGCAGAAGTCCCCCAAACTCTATGGAAACCATAGAGTTTTCTGTTGGGGGAAGGGGTCAGACAGACGGTACAAGAAGGCAGTGACAGCCGTGGGAAAGAAGTGCAATAATACAAGATGCACGCATGAAACATCTGCAATACAATTAAGATAGCCTTGCAGATTTTAAAAAAGAACACTATTTCAAAAATTCAAATGTGTTGCTAGAAATTTGCAATTTTAATGTTCACTCCACAGTCAATACATAGGGGGAAATGGTTCACACTGTCACATCTCTACTGTATTCCAAAGAAATGTCAGTTTGAGGCTTTCATCTACTTCAGCAAGTGTAAATCTCAAATGGCATATCTACGTGGCTGAAACTGGCTGAACTGTCATTCCCTGTTTCCTAGGAACCTCTGGAATTGTAGCTTCATGATAGTGGAGGCAGAAGTGAGTGTGAATGTGTAAAAATCCCTAGTAGTGAATTCTCAGCCCTGTTCTTCAGCAACAATTCCAAGGTTTCTTTGGGAGAAGCCACGATACCCCAAACTGGTACAAGACCGCTACGTTTTCGTACTACAGACTTGTCTTCAGAGCACTCTGGTTCCGGAATTCTCCCTTGCTTACACTTCTGCTTTTCTGTATCGGTGTTCTTTATAAACGATTTTGCAACTCCAGTGGCATAACCTCTGGGGATACAATGGTTAATGTCAAACTGCATGCTCATCTTAACAAAAAAAAAGGAATGCACGTAGCTATTTCTTTATTAGGAAGGTTCTCAAACCAAAACGACGAAAAAGGGGATGGAAATGATAGTGACTGTCGTGGGGGGAATAAACTGTAAATCTGCCGAGTGGGGGGTTAAAAAACAAATAATAATAATATTTAAATAAAAGATCATAAAGAACGTTTGTATTTCCTGTAGCTCAGTTCCTATTTAACAATAATAAGAACAAGCCGAGTGAAGATCTACAGCTCAGTGTAGGGACAGCAGAGGGGAAAGAAATAACTATCTTCCATTCTTTTGCACAACGTATTTCTTTATCTAATAAATCAAGTCAGGCCTTTGTGAATAAAAGCATCAGCTTCTCGTGGAAGAATGAAGTATCATCTAATTTGACAGTGCGTGGAAGGATGCAGAAGTATGTGTGTTGGGGGGAGGAGACCCTCGGATGTATTTGTCAGGAGTGAGGTGGGGGAGGGAGTCCTCTTAGTGTCAAGGTGACACTAAGCAAAGGAAGCGAGGAGGACTGGCAGATTGGTATTCTGCAACACTCTGCACAGGCGAGGGACGGGTGATCCCTTGGAATTGAGGGGGTCTCACTCCATTAATTCAAAAACCGATTTGAGGCGGGAAGGGGGGACGGGAGCCCAGCACGCGTTCGGTATTTGTTACAAAACTATTGTTGTCAAAGCAATATTTAGTGGTAAATTATGACACTATCGAGAGAAGGATGCCACATACATAAATCAATTTGTCTCCCACGCTAGCAGGAGTCTGACAAAAAGATAAGGACTCATCAGGGCTATTACTTCACTGGGTTGGAGGGGAAAGGGGGGGGGGGAGAGAAGAGGGGATGGGAGAAAGCCAGTGCAGGCATTGATTGAGAGTGACAAAATCCAGGAAGGCCTTGAGGTCTGAGGAACAAAGCTGAGATGCTCAGATGCTATCTTTTAAGTAAAAACAAAAGAAGCTCAAGGCTCCCCTTATTGGAAAAGGTTGTACAACCTCTTGAAGGAAGGGACCCGGCAGGCAGGAGGAGAGGAATGGAGAAAGCTGAATCCAGTCATTCGTTTCCACCCCTCGTACACACACACACACACACCCAACACAGAGAGCAGCTTGAAAAATCACAAAGATTAAAAACAATAATATTAGCTCTGGCAGAAGAGGAAGTGGAGTAGGGGAACGGCAGAGCCCTGCGAAGGATAAAGGAAAGCGTAGCACGGCACAGAGGAAAATGGTAATTATGTCAATGGAAATATCTTGTTAATTATTAAAGCAATTTGGGGGGGGGGGGTTGATTTACAATTCAATTGTCAATTTGCAGCTAATTTATGCCTTGCCAACCCATTAGCTATTTAAAAATCACACAATTGCCCAAGCGGGAGGAAGAAGTGGCCCGAAGATAACAGCTGCCATCTTGGAGCTGCCAAGGGGTAACATCCTACCACAAATGCCAGAGAGAATGCCAACGGCCTCAAGATGCCCAGCAGTGGGGCAGAAGAGTGAGTGAGAAGAGGGAAAGAAGAAATGAAACACGTGCAGTGGAATCTTGAAATCAATCGTCTTATACTAGAGTATTCTGCATCGGACTGCATTGCTAAATGAAGGAATAGACAGCCATCCATTCTGCTAGGATAAACAGAAATGACTCAACCAGTGTGTTTGTGGGTGTAACGTTCTGTCAAGTTGCAGCCAACTTATATGGCAACCCAGCAGAGTTTTCAATGCAAGATATTAACAGAGGTGGCTTGCCATTGCCTTCCTTTGCACAGCAACCCTGAACTTCCCTTGTGATCTCTCATCCATGTATTAACCATGATTGACTCGACTTAGCTGCTGAAAGTTGACAAGATCTGGCTAGCCTGGGCTATCGAGGTCAGGGGTCCCAGTGTATTTGAGCCCACCCACCCCTAAATTTACTTTGCCAGGATTGGATAGCCCAGACTAGCTTGATTCCATGAGATCTCAAAAACTAAGGAGGACTGGATCTGGTCAGCATTTGGATGGGAGACCACTAAGGAATACCTGAAGCAGGCAATGCCAAACCCCATTTGTTAGTAGCTTGCCTTGAAAATCTTGCCTTGAAAATCCTCCATACCTGTGCTGTAGCTTCTAACTTCTTCCATACCTGTGCTGTAGCTTCTAAGGAGGATTATCAGAAAGATCATCCACAAGGCAGTTAGTACTGGGTGTTGGTTAGCGTATTGAACCAGACTGGATAGATGCTGGTTCAAATCATCACTTGGCAACCTCAGGCGGGTCACTTTCTCTCTCTGAAAATAATCTTGCAGGGTTGATGCAAGAGGAAAGCAAAGGAGGGGAGAACTGGTTCTTGCTCCTTGGATGAAGGCCAGTATACAAATAGATAGACATGCTTCCATGAAAGATAGTTTGACCAGTCTAAAGATGATGCTGCCCATTGGGATATCATTGGGTCACCTAATCCAGGACTGCTGTGACCAGGAGATGCTAGAGAAGCTACCTGAAAATCGTTAACGGGGTGGGTGGGAATAAAGCATACCTTTCTACTACTGAGCCACCCTCCTACGAAAGAGTGTTGGGTGTATCCTGCATTTCAGTCAAGTTCAAGCATCATGACAGTGAGGCAGAACAAGTCTCCCAATGAACCAAAAATACACCTTAGTACACCCTGGAACACCTTAGAACACCTGCGCCTGTTGCAATACATTGAGGCCCCATGGCAAAGTGGTTTCCTTCCATACAAAAACACTTGGCCTCCGAAGAGAAAGACAGGCAAAGCCTTCTGCAAAATTGGAGGTTCTTGACTAATTCAATTGTGTAAATAAGGCCAAGGTTGTTTTCTGAGCTGATAATAAAGACACTCACTGGACACATCTGAACCTTTTCTGCATGACTGGTTTAAAACACTTCCAGCCTTTAATGCTGGGTTTTCCCCCCGTGGTGTTCCACACATTTTTTCCCCTGTTTGATTTTGGCTTTGTTTGGATCTTCAAAACTTTGCAGCGAATTCTGGAACAAGTCTGTATCTGAGACTTTCCTAAATATCACACCCAGCAGAAATATGTGTGCATGTGTGTGTGACGATACACATGCATGCCCATGCTCACCTCTTCCCTTAGCAACTCCACGTGCTTCTGTGAAGAGATCTGCCTCTTTGAGACCACCAAGGGCTATCTTTCATTAGAAGTAATGACTGCGCTCTTAGTTTTGACAGATGGCTGAAGTTTTTGACCAGGAAAGAGTAAAAGAGAAAACAGCATGGTGAATACTTAACCACCCGCATACATTAACAGAACCTTTCCAACAGCACAAACATCCAAGAGTCAATTTAAGGAGGAAAGTCCCAAAAGGCAATCAAGCAATTGGATCCTGAACAGGGAAATAAAAATTCAACAAATCAGCAGCACCATCTGAATGTAAATAAGACGACGGAAATCCTTCACTTGACATTTATTCTAGTGTTGATGCAGGGGAATGAAGACTATTGCTGGCCAGTTAACAACATCTATGCCTCCCGATCAGTTTTAGGGTCATCTCAATCTCCTGCCTCTCATACCGTATAGGATTTTTGTTCTTTCACTCAGAACTGGAAGAACATCTGAAATCCAGCCCTTCCAACTCAACAGCAGTAGAGAGCTGAAAGTGATCCTCATGGGTGACTTCATACAACTCCGTAACACAAAAGCAGAAATACCCTACCCTTCAAGGCGTCACTGGTAGATGACGGCTTCTCATTTTCTGGAAAACTTCCAAGATAGGGAGACTTAACTTTTTATTTTTATTTTATTAAATTTATACCTCACCCAATTCCTGGCCGAAGTCGGGCTCAGGGTTGCTTACAACAGGGTTAAAACCAACAACATCAACACGGTTACATACATTAAATTATAACATCAGTTTCTATGCAAGTTCTAAAATACAATTCCTATGGAGGTGGCAAATAAGTCAATAGAATACATCTAAGCCTACTAAAGTCAACTCAATCCCCACCTCCCTGTGTTTATGTACTGAGCAGGAAAAGGGGAGAGGGGAGGGCGGATACACAGGATAGACTCAAGATGTTATTTATGATTCATGATTTATGATTTGGGAGACTGGCTATTTCTGTTGGACGATCACTGGTTCACAGAATGGCCTCAACCAAAAGCACCCCTTTTGAGCACCCTTCTTTTCTGTGCGTCCATTTGTGTGTTTCCAGTATGCAAAATGCAAAGCTCAGGACCAATAAGGAGTTTACACATAGGCAGGGATAGCTGCCAGCTGCTTTAGAAGAAGAAGAAGAAGAGTTACGATTTATACCCCACCTTTCTCTTCTATAAGGAGACTCAAGGTGACTTACAAGCTCCTTTCCCTTCCTCTCCCCACAACAGACACCTTATGAGGTTGGTGGGGCTGAGAGAGTTCAGAAAACTGTGACTAGCCCACGGTCACCCAGCAGGAATGCATGTGTGCGGAAACTCATCTGGTTCACTAGATAAGCCTCTGCCACCCAGGTGGAGGAGTGGGGAATCAAACCCAGTTTTCCACTGGAGCCAGCACAGCACCCCCTCTGGCACACCTGCCCACCTGCACCATCAGTCAAGATGGGCCTGTAAATCTCAAAAGTCTTAAAACCTTACATTTCTAGCATTTGTTCCAGGTGACCCCCTATAAACATGAGACTTAGAAACTTCGACGGTTGCCCAAGAGAGAGCTCAGAGTCTCCAAGGTTCTGTGGCTACAGCTCTTGGTTGAAATGCACCAGTTTGGCCATGCCGATGCCTTGCTGAATTATTTTCTAAGGAGAAAAAAGAGCCCCCCACACTTCCAGATGCAAACACATAAACTGATGCCAGTGGGGAAATTGTGCTTGCCGAAGCATCGCAACGATGTTATGGCAGATAAGCCTTTTTACTAGTTAATATTTCTCCCCAGCCGCATTCTTACTTTATAGATTATCATTTCTCTTTAATAATGGGGAAAAAACCCAAGTCCCCCATGCATTGGCGAGAGATGGATCTTTCATTTATTTTGTTGCAAGAAACCAAATTAAGAAAATTACTTTTTAACTAATTTTATAGTGCCAGATAATGCTAGATGATCTACTAGGGAAAAGCTTCCAGCTTTCTGGGTAAAGTCGTTAAGGAGCAAAGTAATAATTGAAAATTGACTGTGAATAAATCTTGGAAAAATTAAACTGCATTTAAGTTATGTGCCTTTAAAAAATTGCTAAATGGGTCAAATGACAAATATGTGAAACCATTTAGGGTTTGGAGAGATGTAGTATTAAAAAATAGCCCCGAGCAAAATTAACGGCTGCTTCCAAGCTTAGTAAGTAGACTTTACCCTGTTCCTTCAGGCAGGGAGAAAGAGACTGTCACAAGTGCATCACTGTTTATAATTATTATTATTCACAATTTCAATGCACCTCTGGAGAAAATAGGGCAATTTGTGGAGAGAGGTTGATAGATGTGGTTTAGCTCAATGTGTCTGCACACAGAAGACCCAATGTTTTGAATTGTTTTCTACCAAACCATTCATCTTCTCGTGGACTCACTGGGTGAATGTTACTGAGTATTGTTTCTATTATTCTGACTTCTGGTCTGAAAAGCGGGATAGTCTTTGTCCTTTGGTTGCTAGACAAACAGGTCTGAGAAGATGGTAAGGACTAGTATAGGGGTTGGTGATGCCCCATAAGGACTGATAGCTCATTATTACTGTGAGATTCAGGAGTCTTCGCCTGAGCATTACGGGGTATAAATATTTTAAAAGAAGAGTAGTAGTAGTAGTAGTAGTAGTAGTAGTAGTAGTAGTAGTAGTAGTAGTTTTGGATTTATACCCCACCTTTCTCTCCTGTAAGGAGACTAAAGGTGGCCTACAAGCCCTGTTCCCTTCCTCTCCCCACAACAGACACCTTGGCCCTTTCCGCACGGGCCTTTTACAGCGCCCTAGGAACAGCAAAAACGCCGTCCCTGGGGAGCTGTTTGCATGGGGGCCCCCCGCAGCTGCATCGCAGCCACGCTGCCCTCGCTCCACCCCAGTGGTGCGAAGCCGCTGTTTCCAAACCTTGCTCCCCGAGCAAAGTTTTCTGGAAACAGCGGCTGGAAGGCGCCATTCCCCCCCTTTTCCGATTGACTTACCTTCCCTGCGACCTTCCGGCGCGTCGCCGAGGCCTGGGGACATGCCCCCTGCCCTGTGACTCTGGAGCAGTCGCGCAGGGCAGGGGGGCGTGTCCCCTGGCCTAGGTGACGCGCCGGAAGGTCGCAGGGAAGGTAAGTCGATTGGGCAACAGTGCAGCACTGCGCTGTCTTCCCTGTCCTTACTGGGACCGGTCGTGCGAACGGTCCCAGGGTGTGTGTGTCGGCGTCGTATACGCCGACACACATCCCAGCGTGGCCGTGCGGAAGCGGCCCTTGTGAGGTTGGTGGGGCTGAGAGAGAACTGTGACTGGCCCAAGGTCACCCAGCAGGAATGTAGGAGTGTGGAAACACATCTGGTTCACCAGATAAGCCTCCACCACTCAGATGGAGGAGTGGGGAATCAAACCCGGCTCTCCAGATCAGAATCCACCTGCTCTGAATCATTACACCACGCTGTCTCATCTGCAGCTCCTGAGGAGGAGAGAAAAACCCAGTCTGCACCTCTGAGGTCTTACTTTCTCCTTCATTTCTCAGCCAAACTTGGAAATTTTAATTGGCCTGCTAGCGTACTCTTGTAAATAGCTACGTATTTAGTCACCTGCAGTGAATGAGAAGTTTCTCTGGGAACTCAGGCAGGGTGGGGTGTTTGTGTACATAAACAGAATTTGGAAGGGAGCTGATGCTTGCATTGTTCCAGGCCCCTGATGGGCCAAGGGCCAACACAGTTAAGAAATGGAAGGCAGGCTAAGAAAAAAACACTGCAATCTAGAAAACGTTGGGATTATTTTTGCAGTGTTTTTACATTGCATGCAAAAACAAGTGAGGGATGAAAACTGTGAGGTGGGTAACTAACAAAATTCTATCAAAGTGTATGACAATTAACACAGATGGCAAGCCTCTACCCGGAGGAGTGTTCGGTCTGTACAGTTTTCACACAGAGGGGACGCCAGCAGGGGTCGAGAGGCAACACGGAAGAACGACCGTTTATGTGCTTTTAAAATGGTTGATGTATTTAATTGTTGGTGTGTGTATACCTGTTTGTTTTAAATGTGTTTGTTTCATTTACCTGTAATTAATAGGACTGCCAGTTTTGGGTTGGGAAACTCCTAAAAATTCTGGTGTTGGGGAGGGGAGGTGCCTCAGTGGGTATAACGGAGTCCACCCTCAAAAGCAGCCTTTTTATCCAGAGAAACTGATCTCTGCAGTTTGGAGATCATTTGTAATTTGGGGAAATTTTCAGGTCCAACCTGGAGATTTGCAACCCAACTAATTAGGCTCAGTATCGGAAATGCAGGAGTCTGTAATGGAGGACTCAATATAGCACCGGATGTGGCCAAATAAGGCAAGCCAGATCGTGTCAGGTCTCAGAAGCTAAGCAGGGTCAGCCCCGGTCAGTTTTCGGAAGGGAGACCTCTGGATCCAGGATCACTGTGCAGAGGCAGGCAATGGCAAACCACTTCTGAATGACTCTTCCCTTGAAAACCCGACTGGGTCACCAGAGGTCAGCTGTAACTCGATAGCAATTTTTTTAAAAAAAGTATCACTCAGTCAATTTCACCTCTGGAGCTTGACCTGTGTGAAAAGAACAGGACTGGCTACACACATCTTTCCAACAAGACACTGTCATGCCCCAAGGTGGGTGGGGGAGTGAATCATGCCACAGGGCGCAGAGGCGTACCAGGGGTAAATGGCGCCCGGAGACAAATTGTCTCCAGGACGCCCCCAGGCTCTGCCCCCCACCCCAGCACGCCCCCCCACTGCCTTCAACCCCACCCATGTCACCATGGACATGGGCAAGCTCTAGGGTGCCCAGCAGGGAGGGAAGGAAGGGGGGAGTCCAGGGCGGGGTTGAGGGCGCTTGGAGGCAGCAGGAAGTCCTGCTGTCTCGTTGGTTTTGCGTGCCTTGGACAGGGTCGAGGCACATGAAAACAACGACACAGCAGGACTTCCTGGTCACGTGGGGGGCCGATTTTGCGCCCCCCCCACATGACCAGAAGAATGGCACCTGGGGACAAGGGGTACCCTTTGTCCCTAGACAGATACGCCACTGACAGGGCGTGATGTGTATGACAATTTAAGCATGAAAGGCTGAGGACTCTTACAGGGAAAAACACCAAGGAAGGAACTCTCCCCCCCCCCACAAAAAAACCCACAAATCCTTAAAAAGACCCCACTATTCTTTTTGGGGATTAAAAAGACCACATCTGTTCAAAGGTACACATTAACTGCTGCTAGTTTACAGTTCTGCAACCGGTTGCATTTATTAGCACGCCATTAAAAAATCAAAAATCCTGCTGAGTGCAATCCTTTCAAAAAAATTTCTCTCACACCCATATATTTTTCTGGTAGTCTGTTTGCTTAGTAACGCTTCGGGCTTGCAGAAATTAAAGGAAATGAAGCACGCTCATGAAACTTGCCCGCTCTCTTTTAAGGATAGGACTGGGTTTGTCAAGACAGACCACTCAATATCTGGAATGTGAAAACGAGCGACAACTATCCTCTGAAAGAAGGATGTTGAGGGAAAGCTACGAGGGGAGCCAATCCTGCTATAAACTGAAGTGAAGTATTCATTAATGGAGAACTGTGTGTCTTTGTGTAAGATGAGGCAGCCGTAGATTCACTGGGAGCTGACAGGAGCTACAGCGTCTGGCTCAGAGGTGGACATACTTTTTTTTTAGAACAGGATCACCCTTAAGTGAGGTACGCTTCCGAATACCATGTTCATTAAAGGCTTGGGCAGTGCAGACAGGCCACAGGACAGTGGCATTTTTTATTTTATTTTATTTTATTTTATTATATTTATTATATTATATTATTTGATCATATTATATTTTATTATAACCCTAACCTTGCCCATCCCTGATCACAGCCAGGCTTGGGGTAGTGTTTGATGATGATGATAACTATTATTATTGTTTAATTTCACAGCTTTATCTGGTTGTAGGCCTTTCATTACAACTCGAGCCTCACTCAGAGGCTTAGGACGTTGTCATGTATCGGCGTAGGATTCGTGCGGATTCCAGCAGGCTGCCTTCTGAATCTCACAGATGTTGATTCTGTCAATTTGAAGAAGTTTCAAGTGCTACCCTATAGTTTTTGTTGTTGTTGTTATTATTATTATTATTACTATTATTACGATTATTATTATTTATTTAATTTTGTTTAATATCACAGCTGCCAGTTATTTAGCTGGCTGTTGTTGGCCTTTCATTACTAGACTCACCCAGAAGCCTAGCACCATGGTGGGCGGTCCTGGTGCATTCAGATACCATGGATTCCACATCCCCGCCAGAATGGCCACCTGGCCATGCTGGTAGATGATGGGAATTAGAACCATGATTGAGTTGAGGTTCGCCACCACTGGCTAGACAGTAGAACCTATGGCACTCAGATGTTCATGGACTACAATTCCCACTGCATCCTGCCAGAATGGCCAATTGTGAGCCATGCTGGCAGGGGGATGATGGGAGGCCAGCAGAATCCATGAGGCCTGGAGATGCCATGGAGTCGCCACCACTAACTAGAGACAGTGGTGGGCGTAACCTATGGCACAGGTGCCAGGAGGTGGCACTCAGAGCCCTCTCTGTGAGGTTAGCATCGTTGCCCACCCTCACATCTAGGCTGGCCTGGGATGTTGGGCTCGATTATTAGCATTAAATTTAAGACCTAGTTTTGGGAAAGCAGTGTAGGTAACCCTGTTAAGCACTGTTAAACCCCAATGATTTTCATGCGAAGAACTAAAGCACAATCCTTTACCTGGGAGTAAGCTCAGTTGCTGGCAATGGGGCTTGCTTCTGTGCAAACCCTCCTAGGGTCGTGATTCACCCATTGGAAGAGCTGCACGGTTGCTTCAAAGCAAAGCCACCAACTACCACCAAGCTTACTCCCGAGTAACGTACACCTCGGAGCCAACCATTTTTTAAAAACTAAAACCTCAGTATTCAGGTTAAATTGCTGCATTGGCACTTTGCAATAAACAAGTGGGTTTTGGGTTGCAATTTGGGCACTCGGTCTCAAAAAGGTTCACCATCACTGGGCTAGGATGGGGGTAGTATTAGTGCAAACCCAGCAGGGCTGCCTTTTGAATCTGACCAATGTTGATTTTGTTGATTTGAAGATGTTTCAAGTGCCGCCCAAGTGTTTGCGGAATGGCGCCCAGGGTGCCGACGACCACTGGGACGACCTCGGCTGGTTTGTGCCATAGTCACTGTATCTGTGCAGTTGGTAATAAAGTTTCAAAATTCCAAGAAATTGGTTTTTTGCCTTACTTCCTTGCTTTGCCTTCTATTATTGATGTATTAAATTAAAAACTCACCTCCTGCTTTCAGAACAAAAGGATATTCAATGCAGCAACCATTAGTTGGATAAAACCTGTAATATAATCTAGATTCAAACTAGAAGATCCCGAAGGGATACCTCTGTATTCTGAAGCTGCTGAGATGCTAGCGCTCTGAGCTCAACCCCCCGCAACACACAGTTCTGTATTGTTGAAATGCGATTTTTAAGTGTTCCTTTGCTAATCGATTAAAAGGCTGCAGAACTTAGAAACCTCACAGCTGCAAACCTCAATAGCACAAAAAGAAACTGCAGCCCTTTGTAGTAGCGAAGGGAGCCCATTTCCTTCCCCGCTGCAAGAATGTTGACATTACGTGCTCCTGAGGTTAATGCCCAGTTTGACTGCATGCTACAAAAGTGGGAACTCTCTATTGTCTTCTAGGGAGGGCCTGTGATGTTCAGGCAAAAGGCATCTCTGCATAATTTATTCATGAATGCAGTGGCTGCTAAACCATCACTTGGATGCAGAAAGACTCCAACCCAGGCAAGAAGAAGAGAAAAAGGAGAGGGTGGAGAAAGTCATCCATCAACCCCTCTGTACGCCTTGTGTGGAAGACGCAAGACAAATTTTATCCAAGCTGTCCATCTCCGTCACAATGGCCTCACGCCTCACACCTGCACAGACAATGTTGCCGCCTTGACAGTCTCTTCCATTTTGTTCCAGGTGGTTAACTCCATTACAGCGCTGGGGTGACTTAAAAGACTCGTCCAATTATAGTGGCGTGACCTTCCACGGCAAAGGGGCTGCTTAAGGCCACCGTGTTTTTAAAAGTTGAGAGGAAAGAAGCTGTGGAATCAGAGCTTGCGTGAAGAATGATGTTGATGGTGTTTAAATCTTGATATGAGAATTATAAGAATGTCAACTGGGTCTCTCACTGAAAAAAAAGTCATTGTTCCCTATGTGCTGCTGTAGTTCCTGTTTGGCGTTCATGCTTTGAAGGTTCAACAAATGAAGATTATGATTAGGCGATTCTGTTACGACGCTTTTGTTCCATTGTGTTGAAGGGCCCCTTCCTATGGTATTTCTTTGTACTCTGTTGCAAACACCCAAGGACTAAAATCCTTTCCTAATCTCCGTTTCCATGCAATTTTCTGAGAATCCTTTTGCCCGGAGACTTTAAATATGCATTCGTAATTTACAGTCAACACAACAGATGTATGTCCGATTCCATAGAAAGTGTTGAAACGCTAGCTTAATCTTTCCACACTTAACTTCCATGGGTACATATGCATGGCTGCGTATATATGCTGCCAGCCTGTTCAGGAAGGGCATGCAAATCAGTCCGCTTTGTGAGAGCTTTCAGCTGATGCTTTTTTCCTAATGGTTTTTATAGTCTTAGATTAGTTTTTGTCTGTTCTGTTCCCCCCCCCCCCTTTTGTGGATTAGTGTTTTTTTAATGGCTTACAGTATGGATTTTGTTACCCCGCTGTAAGCTGCTCTCAGCTATTGAAAAAGCGGGATTTTTAAAAATTAAGTTTATCAGTGCGTCCCTCTGAGCTCTTTGTTGAAGGAGGGAGTTAAAAATGTGATAACTCTACACATACACACCACACCCAATCAACTTCATGCACCTGGTGAAGGAAACAGAAGCCACGAATTTGCCATTTCAGACTAGTTGGTGTTCAAAGAGAAACTGCGCACTGGGAAGGATGCGGCGGGTAGCTCAGTAGCAAGGCATATGCTGTGTATACAGAAGGTCCCCAGATCTTCACAGGATTTCATCTGCCTGAAACCTTGCAGAGTCAGGGTGGACAATACTGAGCTAGGCAAATCAATGATTTGAATCAGCAGACCCAGATATTCACATGGGGGATGCTGCAAGGATACCTGGTGGACAGATACGAATCTGCTGTTCCCATTACAGTTTCTAAAGTAGTTCAAAGGCAAAGGCAGCGTGTCCTTAAAGCACACATATGGAACAGGTGGTTCCTTATTACTTCAAGTCTTCAGCTGCCTAGATGATAGAGGAAAGACTGTGGCTCAGTAGTAGAGCATCCGCTTGGCTTGCAGAAAATCCTCGGTTCAGTCACCAGTATGTTCAACTGGAAGGACCGGGTAGTAGATGATGTGAAGACCCCTGAACTGCTGCCGGACAATACTGACTTTGATGGGACTGCGATTCGGTGCAAGGCATCTTCCCGTGTTCATATTTGCAGCCTACAAGTCGTGCTTCGGTCCCCTCCTCCTTTAGCCTCCATCTGCCTCCTGTTAAATCGCACCGAGTACTTTTGGCATTCATCTCAGAGTTCGCAAGTAATTCTACAGGACTTCCATGACCATTTAGCATTCATTTAATGTCCATTTACTATAAAGTGTTATGGGGAAATAATACGCCATTCCTGGACGAGGTGATTACTCTAGGAAGCTGACGGTATAATGAAGATGTTCTTCGGAAAGGTACTTCCTGTTGTCAGGCGTGCCTTCAGACTCCTTCCCAGCAAAAGAACTCTTTGTTTTGACAAGTAAACTGAAAATTCTGTTTATTGCTTTTACAGCAACATTTTAACTGTCAGTCTGGGAAGGAGGAAAACACTCAGAAGTTCAAAAAGCACAAGCTTCGGGGAATGATTTGGACAGACTCTCAATGCTGTTTACATACATATTTTTTTCTGGGGGGAAAACACTAAATGCACAATTAAATTAGCTTAGCAGTCTACATTTCTGATCCAGCATGATAGAGTTATCCCCGATGCAAACCCCTCCAGTGGCACATTAGGTTGTACAATGCATTTTCCTTGTATCGAACACACTAATGCAAAACCATTTTCTAAAAAATGGTCTGGGCGACATGCAAGTCCTGTGATGATAGCCTCAGGGATAACTCGCACACTTAATTTCTCAGCCCCAAGATGACCTCTAGCAATGCAGATGAACAAGGAAGCTTCTAAGAAATTGTCTTGCGGTGAGTCAAACTGGCGGAGCTTATTTCCCAGCAAGGGCCGGCTCCATGAGGGTCTCAGGTGTCAACTTTCCCAGCCCTATGCAAACGGACTCACTGGTGAATGAACTGGGGAGCTTCTACAGGTAGATCAGGGATCTGCAACCTGCGGCTCTCCAGATGTCCATGGACTACAAAACCCATCAGCCCCTGCCAGCATGGCCACGCTGGCAGGGGCTGATGGGATTTGTAGTCCATGAACATTTGGAGAGCCGCAGGTTGCAGACCCCTGAGGTAGATCATGAGCTGATTAGTGAGCTATGATGCACTCATCTTAGCCTTTTGAGGGGCAATTATCGAACGCAGACAATGGCATAGTATGGATTGCACGACAATCCGTGTGTGCACACGAGTTGCATGTATACGTGCTTCGTACAGCAGATCAGTTGAATGCCCAAGGGTGGAAACAGAGCAGTGGCCCCAATCCCAACCCTTCGGAGTGCTGCTCCTGCTGTTGGCATCTTCTTCACTCATAGAAGGTGGTTCCCCAAAGAGTCCTGGCAATGCTGTAAGGGGAATTCTTTTCTCAGGGTGTCATGTTTAAATAGTTAAGTAACTGGTTTTAATTATCTACATAGATACTGGCTCTAAGTTTATTTATACAAATGTTGAATTGATTGTTGTTTGACACCCTGAGGCTAACACCTTTGGGAAAAGCTGGGGTATAAACAAACCCCTTCCCTGGTGCTTTAGTATGGTTGGCTGAAGATGGATCTTGCAAAGTCAGTTCAACATGTATTCAGATGTCCTCTGAACCACCTGGGACGGCAAAAAATAAATAAATCCAAATCTTGCTCTGAGTGCACAGCCACAGATCAAAATCTCTATTCGCATTCATTGTTCCCACTAGGGTTAGTATGGGGTACATGGGGTCCTGTCCCCCATTTTATCTTAGCAGCCTTGTGAGGTAGGTTAGGTTGAGAAAGTGAGTGCAGAGCCCAAAAGTAAGCTTTAGAGCCAAACAGGGGCCCAAACCTGAGAGCCTCTGCTAAAATTTACCGAAACTTAGGGGTCTCTCCTTCACAGCACAATCTAGCCCAGGGGTAGCGAACCTGCAGCTCTCCAGATGTTCAGGAACTACAATTCCCATCAGCCTCTGTCAGCATGGCCAATTGGCCATGCTGGTAGGGGCTGATGGGAATTGTAGTTCCTGAACATCTGGAGAGCCGCAGGTTCCCTACCCCTGATCTAGCCAAAGCAAACTGTTTTGAAATCTAATTTAACTGGAGAGTTGAGCACATTCTTTACTTTTTCCTAAAATATAAAGGAGATAAACAGGATTCTCCTAGCTGGATTGTGCCACTAACCCTCGGCTGCTCTATAAACAGTTTATGCCAATGGAATCACCAGCAATTTGAGCACGGGAAAGCATCTGGGTGGAAGGAGGAAACAATGCACCTCTTCCCTTTTCTCCCTTACACTCTTAGCCAGCTAACACCATTCCTATTGGCTACCGCTGATCTAGAGCAGCTTCGAACACAGATGTTCAGTGGTTTATTGAATCTAGAACTAGGTGTTGATGACAAAGGAGCAAATGTTTGAAATAACTTTAAGTAGGAAATTGCTAGGATCAGTGACTTGATATATGGAAGGGAAGAAGGTGGGACTTACTCATGCCTCCTACTACTAAGCACTAGCAGGGGGGCTCGCTTTATAAAGTGAGATGTTTATTATATTGGACTACATGGTTGGGAGGATGCTGCATTAAGTTTTATTGCATGCAACAACCAGAGGTGTATCCAGAGAAAATGTACCCCGGTGCAAAATCTGTGTTTTCCACGCCCCCTCTCCATGCCCCACCCCCCTCCACAACCAAACAAATTTTTTTGCACCAGGTTTTGAAGTCAGTGTGTGGAAAGAAGGAGGGGTTTGGGGGATGATTCCCCCCCAGGACTAAATGGCCGCAGCCCGGGGACATTTGACTCCATCTGTGTCCACTCATGGGCTGGTCGTCCCTGGCAGCAAGCAGAGATGGTGATTCTCTATCAACAGAAGAATTTGGCCATAAAGCTGGCAAACGGTGGACAACTAGCAATGCCTCCTAATTCCCCCTGTTGTACTGATCTGGGCTGCAGAATGGCACTGCACATATATTCCTTTTGTTCCTTTCTTGTTGGTGTGGTAGACATCACGGTATATGCACGGTATATGAACTGCAATATATAAAAAACCCAGATTCAAGTTCACTAGCACCTTAGAGGTAGGAGGGGATATAAGGGCTCAAGGATTCCCACTTGTATCTGATGAAGTGAGCTTTGACTTTCAAAAGCTCACACCCCAAAAATCTGTTGGGTCTCTAAGGTGACTCTGGACTTGGATCTAGCTGTTCTACTGCAGACAACGCAGCTACCCTCTGAAAAAAATGTAATACGTTTATCACATTTGTTTCTTGGGCAGACCCACACAAATTCACACTGGATCTTGGGAACAAAATGTTTGATGCAGCAGTACGGTGGGATGAGTATGGTGTCAATGGAGGGACGTTTGTTAAATATTCCTGCTTCTAAAAAGGACAACCCTCATGTTCAGTCCCCTCCCCCTCCCCAGACGATCATTTCACATGTAATGTTACGGATGCTTTGACTTAATGAAGCCAATGGTGTGAATAATTAAAATGAGCTGATGAAAGAGAAATCAAGCAACACCTTTCCTCATAAACCCCAAAAGGAACTATGGGGATCTTAATGAAAAACTAAACAGACTGAAAAAAGGAATTGCATTTTATCTTCAAATAAAGTCATTCCGGAAGGCTACAAGCCAGACTGTAATGACTACCTGTATATTTAATCAAGGATCACGGTACGCAGCACCTAGCTCTCACGTAGCCCATTTGGGTAGGTGTCTATTCTGCCTCTTTTCCACAACTGCTTCCTGACAACACAAGCGGGATAATAAGAAAATAAAACCATGATACTGTAACCAGTGACGCTGTGATGAGGACAAAGAATATGTCTGATTAGTTTGGAAGAAAGTTGTCCAAACAACGTTTAGGCAACTGTCTGCTCACCAACCATTAAATCTGGGGATTCTTTAACTAGAGCATTGCAGAAGTCGTTTTTCCCCGTCTGAAACTCGCTTGGCTCTGTTACACCCATCTAATCGTTTAGCAGGCAATGCAAGAGGAGCCTTTATGGCACAAATGAAGTATGATCACCGCTAATTGGCAGGTGGAGAAAGAGAAGATTGGATCCAGTGGCTATAACTTTTTATGAAGCAGGCGCTGAGGCTCAGACTGCAACAGCAAGCTGTATCCTCTAACCCACGACACCCACAACCTAATCCCTGATGTGAGGGAAAGCTTGTATCTACTACCTGATCAAAGATCATTCAAGTGATCTTGTGGACAAGGAGGTCTGCTCCTGGCATCCCAAACAGGTTCAAAGTGTGCTTTAAAGCCGGCATGCTGTAGCTTAAAGTTAAGTCCTACACTGTCTCTTATTTGGTATGAGGGCCATATAGCAGTGGTGGCGAACCTATGGCACGGGTGCCAGAAGTGGCACTCAGAGCCCTCTCTGTGGGCACGTGCGAACAGAGTGCCCCCTCGCACATCTAGGCTGGCCTGGGCCCCTGGGCTCGATTATTAGCATAAAACCTAAGACCTAGTTTTGGGGAAGCAGGGTAGGTAACCTTGTTAAGCGCTGTTAAACCCCACTGATTTTCATGCGATTAACTAAAGCACGATCCTTTAAATGGGAGTAAGCTCGGTTGCTGGCAATGGGGTTTGCTTCTGAGTAAACCCTCCTAGGGTTGTCATTCACCCATTAGAAGAGTTGTACGGTTGCTTCAAAGCAAACCCGCCGACTACCGCCAGGCTTACTCCCGAGTAACGCATGCCGTGGAGCCAACCATTTTTTCTAAACTAAAACCTAAGTATTCAGGTTAAATTGCTGTGTTGGCACTTTGCGATAAATAAGTGGGTTTTGGGTTGCAATTTGGACACTCGGTCTCAAAAAAGTTCACCATCACTGCTATATAGGATCCAAAGACGGAAATTCAAGACTACCTACATGATGATCTTATATTGCTTTTGTCTGAAAATAGGTGTCTTGGCTTCCCTGTCAAAGAACACTGGGAGGATTGGTGGCCGGTGATGGTGTTGAGGATTTTCCAATGTTCCTTAAGTAAAAACCACATATTTAGAGCCTTAAAGCAGACTGTTAGATCTAGAATACCATAAGTTATTCCCTGCCCAACCACCTACTTGCTCGCCTGCAATCCTAAAATTGTTCATTCACTATGGAAGAATGGCTCAGTATTTCCACAACTTAGATGTTCCTTCACAAAGCTAAGCTTTTATGCTAGCTCAATTTAATGCCCTCCCTTCAGGTACTAACTGGGAGATCCCAGAAGATTCTGTTGTAGGAGAGAACATGTTTATGTTCTACAAATTCCCGTGACAGAATTCAATATATTATCATGGATTGCCAGTTACGTGAAACACCACATCATAATTTTATCCTTCCCTTCATGTACTCTAAAGATTTCATGAATAAGGATGGCATTGTCCACATTTTACTGAATGGTCACATCCCAGAAATTATTGTCATAGCAGTTAAATTTCTTGCAGAAATCATTAAAGTCAGAAAGTAGATTGCGAAATATTATGTCATTCTCTTATTCTTGGCTCTTTGTGTATAACTCTAATGTAACTTGATTATATTCAGACAGTTGTCTATTGTGTATAATCTAAATGCCAACATAAATTCTTCAATATCAGTTCTGATCCCCAACAATAGGACCAGGGCCAAAGTGATAAAGTTGTTTTTAACTGGTCAATTTAACACTGTTGAACAGTATGAACATGGAAACAAACATGCAATTTTGGGTCAGTTTGTGCAGTGCAGTGACAAAAGAATACCTGAACATCTGAGGGCAAAATCAGACACCACAGTTATCCGCCCTGTGGCCCTATAAGGAACAGAATGTTGGCCAACAACTCGGAAACATGAACAAACACTTCATGTGATGGAAATGAAGATGCTCCGGTGGATGCTTGGCCGGACTCTTTTCGATCATGTTACAAACGAAGACAAATGACAAAGACTTGGACTTACACCAATAACAAAGAAAATGAGGGAAGCACGGCTCCAGTGGTACGGGCACACTATGGCCCCTTCTGCACACACAGAATAATGCATTTTCAAACTACTTTCACAACTGTTTGCAAGTGGATTTTGCTATTCCGCACAGCTTCAAAGGGCATTGAAAGCAGTTTGAGAAAGATGCACATTAATTATGCATATGTCTAGGAATGAACTCTATGGAACACGAAGAGACTTCTGTTGCAAAAACGGCCCTAAACTTTGACCCTGGAGCCACCATCCACATGGAAGACCAAAGAAACCGTGGATGGGCAGCGTCGCTGAAGACATGCGTGCTGTCAACCTTACCCCCTGAAGGGGAATACAGGCCAAGAAGAAGAAGAAGTTAATGCATTTTTGAACTGCATGATACATATGCACAGAGGCACTGGCTCAGAGCACTCCCAGTGCACTGCTGTCACAGGGAAAGACCAGTCATTTTCAACACTTCTAGGCCAGTTGTAATTTGACTGCACACTTCACCTTTTTAAATCCACTTTGAGCCTCAGCAAATACAAAATATAAGAGTAAAATAGGAATTCATCGATTAAAACATGCACTTTGCATTGACAGAAAATCATACTGAATTTATTTATTTATTTATTTATAATTAAGCTCTATGTATGTCGCCCTTCCCGAAGGGTGTCTAGTGATGAACAACATGATAAAAACAATAATTACAATACCCCCATTAAAACAGATTAATAACAATGCATTGCAGTGGCGTCCAACATAAACACATGGGGTCATTTGATGCACCAAATGGGGTCATTTGATGCACCAAAACCACAGGATGACACACGGGATGGAAAAAGAGGTTTTTTTGTCCAGACCTGGCACTATGAAGGTATTATGGGATAAAAAGCCATTCACTTTCCCAAACTATCACTGCTCACGGCTGTCACTCACCTTAAACATCACCCAACTTCTATGAGTGATATGAAGCTACATTACCTGTATGGAAAGATGTCAAACATTCTACCCTTCCAAATAGCTGTTAACTTACTTTAATCTTTATCAAATGTTTTTAAATACATGTTTGCTAAAAGCCTCACATGTTAGAACCTCAAAGTAATGTCATTCCTCCTGAATATTCAAGGACAGATATTTACCAGAAGCAGATTGTGGAGGTATTGCATCTAAATGCAATCATCCTCTATGCAAAAAAAATTAGGATTATAACAGGGGAATTTCAAAACCTAACGCGTACACCGGATCCAGCAGCTGCGACTTAACGTACTGTGAGTTCAAAAGTTCTCATTATGATATTAAAAAGGGAAATTTGCAAAGGATTAGAAGCTGCTTACAAACGTTCGGGTGACCGATGTTCAGCCAACCTACACGACGCTTTTGCAAAAGCGACTATTGGCTGCAACTGCATTAACTGCGTTAGCGGCTTAGCGAAATTCGAGGCAGAGGAATGGGTCATCAACCACATGAAGGTGAACTTCAAAATTATTTGACTGATGCCAATATTAAATTCTATCCCGCCTGCCATGTGCATAATCAGTGAAATAAACTACTTGGGTATCCACTTACAACCACTAAGCTTAATGATCCCTCCTGTATTGAAAGATGCGGCTAGCAGGAGAACCGCAGGAAAACTGCTTAAGGAAAAATGCTTATGCTTTCCTTATGTTTTTTTCCTTTAAAACGTCCCTGATAAAACAGAGTTATCTAAGGAGAGACACTCAACCAGAGAGTCCACATGTATTCAAAGTCCAAGCAAGCACTCAACGCATGCATTGATGGCCATACTCTGTATATAACCCATTAAAGAATCCATTTTAGAGTGTCACATGATTCTTTGTTGTTGCAAGAGATTAATACAGTTATGTCCCTAAATTCAACCCTGCAGCCTTTGCTCTGAACAAGAAGAGGAAAAGCTGCTACCCTGTTTTCCCGAAAATAAGACAGTGTCTTATATTAAATTTTGCTCCCAAAGAGATCGCGGCTATGTCTTATTTTCCGGGGATGTCTTATTTTTTCCATTCCACAGCTGCATGCTACAATTACGTGGGCATGCTTCAGAAATAAAAACTTGCTATGCTTCAGCAAAACCTTTACTACGTCTTATTTTCAGGGGATGTCTTATTTTCGGGGAAACAGGGTATATGAATCTGCTATTCCCATTACAGTTTCTAAACTAGTTCTAAGGCAGGGGTAGGGAACCTGCGGCTCTCCAGATGTTCAGGAACTACAATTCCCATCAGCCTCTGTCAGCATGGCCAATTGGAATTGTAGTTCCTGAACATCTGGAGAGCCGCAGGTTCCCTACCCCTGTTCTAAGGCAAAGGCAGGTGTCCTTAAAGCACACATACAGAACAGGTGGCTCCTTATTTCTTCAAATCCGCAGCTGCCTAGATGATGAAGAATAATAATTGGATTTATATCCCCCCTTTTTCTCCTGTAAGGAGACTCAAAGGGGCTTACAATTTCCTTTCCTCCCCACCCACCCCGCAACAAAGACCCTGTGAGGTAGGTGGGGCTGAGAGAGCTCCGAAGAACTGTGACTAGCCCAAGGTCACCCAGCTGGCACCTGCTGGAGTGCATAAGCTAATCTGGTTCACCAGATAAGCCTCCACAGCTCAAGTGGAAGAGTGGGGAATCAAACCCGGTTCTCCAGATTAGAGTGCACCTGCTCTTAACCACTACTCAACGCTGGCTCTCTCATGAGAGGAAAGGCTGTGGCTAAGCTGTAGAGCATCTGCTCAGCATTCAAAAGATCCCGTGTTCAGCCTCTGACATCTCCAGTTAAAAGGGTCAGGTAGCTGGTGATATGAAAAGACCTGGACAGCTGCTGCCAGTCTGAGTAGACAATACTGACCTTGATGGGCCAAGGGTGGTTTGCCATTGTTTGCCTCTGTGAAGCAACCCTGGACTTCCTTAGTGGTCCCCCATCCAAATACTAACCAGGGCCAACCCTGCTTAGCTTCCCAGAAGGTAATGAGATCAGTCTGGCCTGGGCCATCCAGGTCAGGATACATAGTTTGATGAAGGCCATGTCTAATTGTACTGGGCCATGCACTTCTCCCTCAAAGAGTTCACACATGTCGGATCACAGGACACAGAATACCCATTTCCCAAATCCCCTGGACAGCTTTGCTCAATGGAAACTTTGCAGTTCTGCAGTGTGAGAGTCTGGGGCTCTGGACACCAGCATATGTTGTTTATTTAGAAAACTGCTCTGTCGCTTCTCCAGAGAATCTACTCCAGATGGCTCCAGTTTGACAGGCTCTTCCTACGTTTAAGCTGCTGTGCATTTGTCACAGAGGTGCTGTTAATATCTGAGTTGTGAGGAAGAAACATTAACATGGGCTCGCTTTTAAGAAGTTTATAAACTGAACAACTTGCTAGTACAAACACCACCAGGATAGGATTTACTCTTTTTCAAGGGGAAGCATCTGTTCAGTTTAGAGAGAGGACCGTTTCCTCTCGAGACCAGAAGAGAATTCAGGATTATCCCCTGATGGCTGTGGTCATCTTGGTCTTCCCTGAGATGAAAATGTGGGAAATGTCACTATATTGTTCTAGTTTCTTGAACTGTGCACTCCAGCAGCAGTGAAGGTATAGCACTCTGAGGGTCAGCATGGCAGCCTGCAGGCAGAAGGGATGACCAAACTCATTTGTAGTTCTCTGCAGTGCCCTTATTCGTTAGCACGTCTAGGAGAAGAAGAGTTTGGATTTACACCCCACTTTTCTCAGCCGTAAGGAGTCTCAAAGCAGCTTACAAACCCCTTCTCTGCAAGTTGTTCAGTTTATAAACTTCTTAAAAGCGAGCCCATGTTAATGTTTCTTCCTCACAACTTAGACATTAACGGCACCTCTGTGACATATGCACAGCAACTTAAATGTAGGAAGAGCCTGTCAAACTGGAGCCATCTGGAGTAGATTCTCTGGAGAAGCGACAGAATTGGAGGAGCGGGGAAAACAAATCCAGTTCACCAGATAAGAGTCTGTCACTCCTGTGGAAGAGTGAGCAGGGCCAGAGCTAGGGGAAACTGTGCCCAGGGCAAGTGTGTGCCTTGCCCCCCCCCCCCCCCTGCACCGGCACGCTCCTGGTGCATTGCGGACACCCCTGCCCCTTTAGCGCTATGCCACTGGGAGTGAGAAATCAAACCTCGGTTCTCCAGATTAGAGCCCACCACTCTTAACCAGCTCATCACCCTTTGGTCAGCCCCAATGTTGTCAGTCCCAAAGGATAAGGTGTACTGACTAGCCGCTCAGGTCCCATCTGGCTTCATAACCATTTCTGTCAGCCCCCTTGCTCAGCTAGTGAACCGCTACAAACTGCCTGGAAGCCCTGTGTGAGCTTACAGAACCTCCATCTTCCTGGTTGGCCATGAACGCCAACTGGCATCTCGGAATACAAGAGTACGTGACTCACACAGAAGGCACGTGACTCTGAAGAATCTTAACCCCTGCAGGAGTAGCTAATGTTTGCATTATTTGATAGGAATACACTCCAAGCCGATCAACAATCTGTGCCCCAAAAATCAATTAAGTAAAACAAAAACAAAACAAAACCCATAACCTATCGAGTTATATTTTTAAGAATGAAAGGGGCAGAATTATAGGGAAGTTGTTCAAAAGACACTGTAATCTTATTAATTCATTAGAGTCTTAAGACAACTAGAATGTCCAATCAGCTTACAAGCTGTTGTGCTACCATAATTTACATGTTATCCCTTTTTGCTGCAATGCAATTTTCACTTGGCCCAGAGGGGTAATATGTGATCTGTATTAACACTTTTCTTTGTAAATTAATCTGAATCACCTAGCAAATAATTACAGTCCTCTCTTCCAAATCTATTATCCTCCAGTTTAAATTTGAACAGATGGCTGGCTTGAGGGCATCTTTTATTCCAGGTATGGAATTAATTGGGAAATTCCTACTATTATAAACAGAGAAGTTTTTATCATTGCTGAATGTCCCTTGCTCTTTATGCTCTTCCCTGTTTCCACGCTAGGCAAATGACTTGCAGTCATTAAGACTTCATATTAAATGCACAGAAAGTTTAGGTTTAGACACCAGAATTGCAGCATCCTTTCTTGTGGAGTCTTAAAAGGTTTACAGGCTGCAAGATTTACATCTTGCTATCTGCCTTGGAAGAAAGTGACATATTTTTCTCCATTTCCCAACGGCTGTTTAGATAGCTTATAAGGATGACACCTGTTTCAAGATCTTAGCAATAGTACCTGGCCAGCAACTGACTGCAGGCCGCATCTACACTGTATGAAGCTGCTAACCGATTTTGAGAGAGCAACCTCCCCTGCCCAAACCCTGTTCTATGAAGTTCCAGAGTAAGGTGCTGTTGAAAGGAGATTTTTCCTGATCCCTTGCCAGATGTCTTTGAACTCAAAAAGGAATGCTGAGGAATGGGGGGCATGAATGGATGAAAAGACACAGAGGTAAAGTGTGCCATCAAGTGACAACAGCAACCCCATAAAGTTCCAACTCAGAGTTGCAGCTTGATGGCACACTTTAAAGCAAAAGGCAACCAGGGTGGTTTAACCATCGCCATCCTCTGCATAGCAAGCCCAGTCTTCCTTGGTAATCTCCCACCCAAAAACAAAGTGGTTACACAGCCTCTGGCATTTCTCTGGCCCCTTATGCATGGAATGCCTACCTCAGGGCTCTTAGCTGTGCAGTGGTCTCCTCATGTTTCTCTGTTTACACATGAGGAGGCATTCACTGCCTGCTCTGCAGCTGGCTTGCTGAAGTTTCAACAGGCCTCTCCTTTTCCTTGTTCTCTTAACTCTGCCCATCAATTGCATCTTCAAGGCACAGATCTCATCACACCTTCTAGCTGCAAGATTGCTGGCTGTTAAAGACCTTTAAATTGCATTCATATCGATATACTTGTGATTGCAGTTATATCAACATTGTGGCCCCTTTCCAAAAATAACCCCCCCTTAAAGAAAATTAAAGCAATTTCCTGGACCACAATCTGCTGAAGAAGAAGTGGATCATGTCTTAGAACTGATGTCCCCTCCCCTCCACACACACACACTTCCTGCTGCTGCTGCCATGAGAGGAAAGAGAGGCTTGTTATTAAATGGTTAGCCCACCACCCACATTTCATCCTACAGACAGCCTCCCCCCTCCAACCTGTTGTTAACTGCAATGGCTCTGGAAGTGAGAGTGCAAAGGAAATGGCTGATCTGCCATGTGGAGGTTTTCAAATGCAATAAAAGACAGAGATTTTGCAGTGATTCTCTGTTTATATTGATATATCATTAAACAACAAAAAATGACATAAAACAAATCTGAAAAGGGGGAAGGGAAGATGTCAGGGGCATGGCTGTGCTCACTGGCATCTCTCCCCCTCTCTGGCGGTGAAGAAAAATAAAGTAAGGCTTAAAGTGGTGTCACCTGGTGTGAGGAGAATGGAAACTGAAAGCAGAGCTTGGTGAAATACATCCGCACAAGAAATCTTGCTGCAACAGATATTTGCCCCTGCCGCACAGCAGACACCTTGTGCATAATGGGCCTCTGTAACCCTAAGAGATATTTACAAGCTTAAGGAGATGAATTGGCTCGGTTTGATTTTTTTTAAAAGGGGAGGGGTCAGTTACTGAGATCAAAATATGGTAATCCCTGCATATAAAAAACAAAACAAACCCCAGCCCTAACTCCTTTGGTTGAGCTTAGCTGTCTTCATTCACTCAGCGTGTGCAGACAATTTTTCCTGCTCTCTTCCTCCCAATGCCTGTGTTGCTATTGTCAGGAGGGGGGGGGGAAACTTTCAATGGCTTCATAAATCATGACTGTAACTGTAAAGTGCTGGAGGCTCATTTATAGCTTCCTTCCTCTATTATTTTTCTTTATAACTTCCCTGTTTGGACCCTTTCCTGTTTCATCATACACAAAGGGAAAACAGAGCTCAAAAGCAGCTATAGACGAGTCTTGGTCTTTTTTTGTATGTTTTTTGGTCTGTCCCTGAGCCAAAGAAAGAAAACCACCTTGAAAATCCATGAGCTGCTTTTTCCTGGCTGGATTAAAGCAAGATGATCTGTTATCAATTTATGACAACTTTTGTTCCGAGATAGCTTTCCCATGGCTCGCTGTCAATACTGCACGGTTGAGGATAACACACTGAACCTGCTATCAAATGCTTCTCTTTACTCTCAGAGAAAGGAATCGATTCAGAGGTAAATGCACTGTGCAAGACAGTTAAATTGCCCATGGAGAAAATACTGGGCTTTGGCTGAGCTTTTCATTTGGCGTAACTACTGTCCTCTGCAGAACTACTGACTACCCTTTCTCCAGACATTCAGGCTTTAGCATCCCAAACAGTCAGCTGTTATCCATTTGCAGTGCCCGGTCGAGATGGTCTTTCCTTGAGAATGTAATTTTGCTGCAGGAATGTCACATTTTCCCCGTAAATTTTGGACTGGGAAAATGAGATCAGATGGAGCGTTCATTTCTTTTGGTGTTGTGTGATAGAATATGGCTGTACAAGTGTTGTACACTGGAAAAGCAACATAAAGGCTTCTCCTCGCCGTCCGTACATTAAGTCTTCTTTATTGCAAATAATAACTACGTTTAAGTGCGGTAATTCCTGCCACACACTGACTCCCTCATTGACTCCCTAGTTGGCATCATCTGACAGAAAGAACCTCAAGAGTTGCAGCAAATACACACTCAGGCATAGTACTGCATGCACGTTTAGGAAATTAAATATTAAATCTAAAATTCAAGAGAATGGTTAAAAGCAACAGAACATCTCTGAGCTTTCCTTTTAAGAACATCAAAAATGTTTCTGTTCTTCACATGGAAAGTTATGGGCAAGCATTCTGTCATACCTTTACTGAAATTTGGTACGGTTGTTGGAAGCAATGCAAAATTCCAAGGGCAAAAGAACTGGAGGACAGCAACAACATTACTAGTTCAAATGTGTGTGGTGTCCTTTTAAATGTAGGAAGACAGAAACAACCCATGGGAACTCCCTGGGTAAGGCTACCAAGAGCCAGACAGGATTGCTCTGAGGCCACATCAATTTATGGGCAGCCAATAATAATATTTTAGAGAACACTTTCACCATTGCAAGCAGTTTGCCCCCTTAACGTTCTGGAGTCCTTACTACAAACCAGTACCACTGAACTCAAATCGAGAGCCAGCGTTGCGAAGTGGTTAGAGTGTTGGACTAGGTCAGATCTGAGAGATCTAGATTACAATTTCCACTCGGCTACGGAAGCTCGCTGGATGATCCTTGGCCAGTCGTACACTTTCAGTGTATCCTACCTCACAGGACTGTGGTGCGGATAAAATACAGAAGAGGAGAAATATATAAGCCACCTTGGTCTGCAGTGGAGAGAACGCTCAAGGTTAAATTAGATACATAAATATAATGGAAAGGGAGCTGGGACTAAGAGAGAGATAGACTTGCCCAAGACTATCTAATAAGTTCACAGCACCAAAATTTGAACTAGGTACCTTCTAAATCACAACTCATTCTCCTAGCCACGTTATGGCAATTTAGAATCCGGATTAGTGGTCCCTTGGTCACTTCTTCCTCCTCAACTCCCCTTCCAGGCAGCAATGTGCACTGACTGCCATTTTGGTACCCATTAGCTTGCTTTCAACTTAGTGTTATTGAGTTAATTCCATAGTGGTGTGTTTCTTTTCTCCATCACTGCAGTACACACCTGCCAACTGACAGGTAATGCTTGATAACGGATAGACAACGGATTAATAAAGTTTGTAAAGCCAAAAAGGAAGCCTTAGACTATGGGGGGGGGGGGAAATCCTTGTGAATGCAAAGAAAGAAGTCACACCACTCAGGCTTAATGCAATAATTAAAGGGTTAATTATATGCCCTGTAAAAATAAGCTCTATGATTTATGGCGCATACCCACCCCCTATAATCTGGTCATAAATAAAAGGCCGGTGATAAGGAAAAGCTGCAGGCAGGAGAGAAACTCACCATCTTTAATGGGCAGTTATATGACATGCTTCTAGTACATTGGCAGTAAATCAGCAGAAACATCTTTTATAGAGTTCTGGGTTTTATGATGTCATTAACTTTCCTCCTTATACTTAAGGGATAATTAAATAAAGTCATGAGGACGGATCAAAAGATGAGCCTGTTGCTGTGTAAGTTCAAGGCGGCCCCAGGAGAGCTGCCTTCGCCCACTCCCTTCTTGCGGGCAAGTTTTGATGGTGAAGAAAAAGAGCAGGAGGGTTGGGGCACGAGGAGAGGAGGTGAACAACTGCAAACTTTTTGGCAAACTCTGAATAGCCCACAGAACATTAATGAGTGGTTTTATGAGAAGCAGCTCTTTAATCAATGGTCCGTGGCTTCCAAACGTTGCAATTTATCCTGAATTTTAACATGGGATACCGCAAGATCAACCTGAAGTTCAAAGCAATTTTCAGTCACAGAAGCTGCATTTTAAATTGAAGGTTAACGTGACTGTCTTGGACGGATAAGCATTTGCAATGGTGTAGTCTCATAAAGTAATAGCTACAACTACCAAAGTCTTAGAAGACTCTCAGAAATTTAAGGGGATTGCAAGACAAGGCAGAACCGGTAGAGAATATTGGAAGCAAGCTCATTCCTCTACGGAACAAATTCCTGAAGTTGCACAAAGGGTGTTTTTTGAATGAAAGGCTGTGAATCCCAATCCATTTCATGTCACAGATCCTCTTTATTGGAAAAAATGTACATACCATATATAGCAGATAATGCTACAGTGTTTCCCCGAATGTAAGACAGTGTCTTATATTAATTTTTGCTCCCAAAGATGCGCTATGTCTTATTTTCAGGGGATGTCTTATATTTCTGTATTCTGTTCGTCAGGCATGCTTCCAAACAAAAACTTTGCTACATCTTACTTTTGGGGGATGCCTTATATTTCGCACTTCAGCAAAACCTCTACTATGTCTTATTTTCCGGGGATGTCTTATATTCGGGGAAACAGGGTATATATATGGCAGATAAAGCTTAACTCTCGCTCGCTCTTTCTGCAATGATATATTCTTTAGCTCAGATGTTGCACACAACTGTATTTCTAGCACTGCATGACGCCATGTCTCGTTTAGTCCTAATATAAGACCATGGTTTATTTTAACCATGGTTAGTTTTTGAAACCAGAATTCACCTTGTAGATGGATCGCTCAAACTCCGGTTTGCTTATATCAATGCTGGTTTTGTTGCTTTGGAGGACAGTATTGGGGAACAAGCCAGGATGCTTGCCTTCACATATCACATGAAACCATATCATATCATACCATATCACATCATCATCTAATATCCTAACAGTGAATTTTACCAGATCCAAGTATACTTAAAGACAGTGAATGGGCAATACAGATCTTTCTACAACCCGAAAAACACTCCAAGTTTGCAGAAAAATGTAAAAGAAAAAAATGAGTTTTTTTTAAAAAAACCCAAAATGATAAAAGGAGTTCCTGTAGCTTTAAGCAATAGATTTTCTCAGTGGCTGTCAGCAGGCAACTACAGTATTCCAGTATCACCATGTATCTATCCTTCCTTGTGCTGCAGCTTCAACCCAATCAAGCCATAGGCTGGTGCAAAGGTAGGTTTAGTAGAGTTATTAAAAACATAAAGAAAAAAAAGCACAGAATATGGTGTATTATATGGTCTTATACACAATGGTGTATAAGAAAATTTTGTTATGGCAATGTTTCTTAGAGAGGTTTATGCATTCAAACTTCTCTAAATGAAGGACTGAGCCATGCATTGAACATAACCATCTCAATGATTGTATACCATTACTGAAAATTGAACTGAGCCTGTTCAACCTATGCAGTGCTCCAATTTATCACGGGAAACAGTTTCACCAGCCAATTCACATAACAAATGTGGATATAAAATTAGCGCTGAGGAAGATGAGAACCCCCTGGGTTATTTAACTCAGCCGCCTCTGTCATTTCCTGCATTATTCCATTATGGGATTTGGGAAGCTTTAGGGAAAGAAAAGTTGCGCTGCCATCCCAAACCATGACCCGGAGGTTTGAAAAAGCTAATCATAATCTTGTTGCTGGCAAGGAACTCCCCCAGTAAAATTCAAAACACAACACTGAAAACGAACTCAGGAATAATTAGTTTGTTTATCCTACTTTACCCCACTGCACGTGAGAGAGGCCAAACACTCTGACCTCTCCCATCATCCAAGCAACTCAAGTCTTCAGATAGAGAATCTCACCTGATTTATTATATTAGGACTCTCTCTGCTCAATACTCTCTTTTTTTGTAGTTTCCTGTAAAACTTGAGGTTAAGGGGTTTATTTCTCCTCTTGTATCCAAAGAAGTGAGCTCTGTCTCACCAAAGCGCATACTGGAATAATGTTTGTTAGTCTTTAAGGTGCAACTGGACCAGGGGTCTTCAAACTATGGCCCTCCAGATGTTCAGAGACTACAATTCCCATGAGCCCTACCACTTGGCCATGTTGGCAGGGGCTGATGGGAATTGTAGTCCATGAACATCTGGAGGGCCACAGTTTGAAGACCCCTGTACTGGACTTTTGTTTTGCTTTGCTACAACAGACCAACATGGCTACCTCACTGGATTTATTGGAAATAGGGCAACAAACGGAGCAGAGCTTTAGAAGGGAAAAGACTCAAGTGTCAGCAATGGACCAAAAGTGTTCCAGTCCCATCCCATCCCATCCCATCCCATCCCATCCCATCCCATCCAACAAATGAGGAGAGGAATGAGATCTGTCCCTCCCATCACAAACTTAATGCATGGAATTTAACACAAGACACCTCCCATGAGGTCAGGCTCAGCAGAAATAGGATGTCTCCTTACATTTTGAAGTTGCAACTAATATTCAATTAGGACCGTATTTTAAATTTAGAGAACATCGAAAGCCCACACTAACCCACTCACTTGTTCCTTCATATGAGTCTGAAACAATTTATCCTCATCACCTTTGCGAACAGCAACAGAGACCCTGAAAGAGTTCTTTCCCTCAGCACCTGAGACAAGATTCTGGTAAATGTGAACGAGACGCTCAGACTCTATTCATGAAAGATGAGACTATGGCGTTGCTGTGGTTGCCTGTCCTCCTCTCCTCTCCCGTGCACATAGCATGATTGAAGCCTTTCTGGTTTCAATTTTCTGTGGTATTCGAATGCAAGCACCTGGGGTTCTTTCTCACAAACCACATTTCAAACATAACATAATAAAACTAAGATTGAACTAATAAAGCCCAGGTAATACTTGCGACTGTGGGATGAGCTAATCAAACACACACAACTGGCACTGATCTGCTAAACTGACTCAATCCCAAAACTGTACATAATAAACTTGTCTTTACTAGCTTCCTGAAAACTCAGAGAGGAGGCAGGTCTGCGAGACAGGTCAGCCCCATGGGAAAGAGGGAGTTCCATATTCTGGATGCCACTACCGAGTAGGCTCTGAGCTGTTCAGTTGTTCATCAGATTTCTGATGCTGAGCAAATGTGGGACTGAGTCTATCCAGGTGACTAAGGGCTGATCTATACAGTGACATTGGTAGTCCTCCAAAATGACTCACAAGTACGTGAGCATAGAAAACCTAAAAGTGCCATGAATCCACAACAAGATTTGCCAGAAACTCTACAGCTGACTGACATCACTTCTGCCTTTCCCCCAGAACTAGGACTGTCTGATGCCCTGACAACTGGTGGGATCCAGAGGGTGGAAAAATGGGGAGAGCTGTCAGGAGATGGCATGATATCACATCTAGGGAAAACCAGAAATGATGTCACATCTTTCTAGGAATTGCTGAAAACTCTATGGTGAGATGATTCTTGGGAGCCATGACTGAAATAACTTCTGGCTTTGCCTGGCAACCTACGATCACATGATCAGAGAACATATGGATTCTGCAGGAAGAGGAAACACCCTCATCCATAGCTATTTCTTCTTGGAAAAATAGCAGGGAAGATAATCCTAAAGTCCTTCTTTCCCTCCCCCACAACACCAAAGAGTCACACCAAGTGACAGAGCTTTTTATAAAGGTGAGTCCTCCTATACACACGTAGTTGTGAGTCATGTCGGCGGACTGTGATATGACCTGTGCTCATTGCAGTGTGCAGATAAGTCCTTCCTAGTGACTATGTAGGGCACACCTTGTGAAAGTGTACAGATTTGTGCTTGTTTGCATGCAGACTCATGTGATACAACATGAACAGAGTCCAGTCTGAAAATAACTGTGCTTGGAGGATAAGTACTACTTAGAATTAATGATCAAAAGATACTGTCATTCTCATATTACTCCCATCTGAAATTCAGCTAAATTGCATTCAGTCATCTCTCCTCTGAAGGATTAGAGGCTTGGAAGAACAAAATCCACAGCCACCAGGCTCCGGGTATCATAATTTCTCAAGGCTACGCTGCAGAACGTTACGACAGGATGAGAAATTAGCTATGCCAAGGAGAAAATTTGCTACTGTCAAAGTTATTTAGTTATTCATTTACAAATACGATGTGATGGAACCACATATTAACCGCCCAATATTAAAAATTCTAATTCAATATCTAGTTGTAAATCTTCTTAATAAAGATAGGGTGGAAATGTTATTTTTATATATTAGGGAGATTAATTCCTATGTAAAATAATAGAAATCCAATAATAACTAGAATACTTAGGCAGGGCTGAGGTTTCCTAGAAAGGAAGCAGAGATTATTTAAATTGTGTTTTTCCCCACCCTAGGGGGAGGGGATGGCAAAATACCATATACTAAACTCAGGGCGTTTCCGTGACCCTCTGGGGCACACACTGCATTTAACCATTGAACTTTTTATTTATTATTCTCGCCCTGAACTTTCCACAGCAGCCCTTTCATCGGTTAAATTCCTCCTTTTGAGACACGCATCTATTTGAACGAAAACAGTCTTTTAAGAAAGAAAGAATCAAAGCGTTTCCCTCCCCCTGCTTCCATCAAAATTAAGTTTTCTGGACTGAATTACCCAGCCTACACCATAGTATGTGCAGCCACTGGAAATTATTTAGAAATAGCCCAAGTGGAGGGCCAAAGGCCTCGGGCTTCTATTTGGGGCTATATGATTGATGTGTTGCGGGCCCCGCTGTGGTTAACAGCGATGTCTATCTGTTGCCAGCGGCAACAGCCAGAGCCTCTGCATGAGGCCAACAGTAGGCCTCGCTGCAGCAGCAGGCCCTCACACAGGGACAGACAAATAGTCTTTTCAGCTGGACAGGTCTCCTGGGGGGTTTTGACATGAAGGGCCCTTTGGAAAGGCTGGAATTGTCAGTCCTTTGATGGCCCCATGCTGAGCCATTAGCTTCTGTTACTAATTTGCAGTGCATGTGAGAGGGCAGAGCGGGCGGGAACACCTGCGAGTGGCTCCCGGTGCATTGTGGGAAAGGTTTTTACGGGGAGAGCGAGAAAGGAAGAAAAGACGAGGCACAACCCTGCCATCTACGAGGGCAGATGACACAGGCTATTATCGTTTTCAGCCGTTCCAAAGATGACCGAACTAGCAACAAGGGCTCTAACTCAAACCAGAAAAAAAAGAAGCAGCAAGAGGAAACGTTTACGGAATTAGAGGCGAGGATGAGGAGAGCGAGAGAGAAAGAGAAAGGCCACCTTTACGCAGGAAGGATAGGGTTTTGCGTGGATTTTTCTTCCATGTGCAAGAGGCTGTCTAACATAAGCTGAAATACCCAGCTAGAGTTTATTAAGGACAGCATTTTCTAAATTAAAGCTCAACCCCCTTGCTTAACTTTCTTTGCTCTCCTAATTCCACACCTGGGAACAATATTAAAATACAACCGAAGATCAAAAATGTCAACGAGCGAGATGTCGGTAGGCAGATTCCTGATTTAAAAAAAAAAAACTTTGCAGAGACTGTATTAGGTTTTTCAGAAGTCTCCAATATTATGAAAACCCTCCAGCTACTTAAGGGAGGGAATTTCTAATAAACTTCATATGAAGATTTGCTGGGTGCCTAGAATTGTTCAGAACGGATTTTTCTTGCCTAGTAGTCTAGAACATATATTTTGGACATATCTATACCCTTTCTCACTGAAAGAGGACAGGAGATTTGTGAATTAATCCACCATTTCCTGGACCTACTTTGTTCTAGAATTCTCCACTTGGGTCCTAGTACTTGCCTAGTTCTGTCCCCGGGATCAAACTCAGCTTGTGACTGCCGTATGGCTGCTTACCACTCCATGCCATGGGGTTCCTATTCAAGGCAGACATGTGAAATTCCCAGCTTAATGTTATTTTGTATGCAAGAACTTTTCCAAGGGTGAGTACCTTAAGAATAACACAGTGTGCGCTGAGACCACACAGAAAGTTCTTAGATTTGTATTAGGTTTGTTAGATAAACTCCATCTTAGATTTGGACAACAGTTCATTTGTCTGACATGAAGAGAGCAGGAAACGTGTGAGGTGGCATAGAACAAATGGCGCAGGTATGCTCATTTCGTGTGTGCGGGTTAGTAGATGATATGCTTTGGTGTCAGAATATTTGTGTCTCCCAAAACTTTAAAATATAATATTTCCACTGTATTCAGCAGAACAAAGAATACACAAGCCCCTTAATATATCAAATATGAAAGCCGGTATTTTGAAGATAAAAGGTATGAAGATGATCTAAGGGCGCAAATTTGATTCATTCAGATAAGTCCTGATGGATAAGAAAACTACCTTTATTTTTTAAAAATCCAGCAGCCCAGTTAGATACCGGTGCCTAAGAACACACCCCAGCAGGGGCCCTTTATCTTCTTTTTATATCAAACTTCTTCCAAGCAGCTCAGCGTGGTGCACGTGTTTCTTTCCCCTCTATCTTATCCTTACAACCACCATGGGAAATAAGTTAGTCTGAGAGACTGTGAGTGGCCCGAGGTCATCCAGTGAAGTTCAGCTCTAGGAGGGGATTTGAACCTAGGTCTCCCCAGTCCCAGTTTGACAGACTAAACCACTACACTACACAGGTTCATGGTGGGCGCACACTTCTCCTCTCCTCCATGTCATCCTCGTGACAACACAGCGTTCGGCCCAAAGAAAGCATAGCTGTTAGGTCTGGAATATACCAAGATAACTGATATTTTAATAAATACCAGGTAGTTGATAGATGCCAGTGGGTTAGATATTGACAAGGATATTGACAAGCTGGAATGCGTCCAGAGGACCAAAATGGTAAAAGGTTTGGACTCCATGCCCTATGAAGAGCGGTGTAGGGAGCTCTGTATGTTTAGTGTGGAGAAGCGAAGGTTAAGGGCTGGCAAGATAGCCAGGTTTAAACATTTGAAGGGATGCCATTTTGAAGAGGGAGAAAGCTTCTTTTTTGCTGCTCCACAGACAAGGACAAGGAGTAATGAATTCAAAGTACAGGCAAAGAGATTCCACCGGAACATTAGGAAGGATTCCTGACTGTAAGAGCTGTTTGATAGTGGAATACGTTGCCTTGGAGTGTGGTGGAGTCTTCTTTTTTGGAGGTTTTTAAATAGAAGTGAGATGGCCATCTGTCAAGGGTGCTTTGATTATGTATTCCTACTTGGCAGGGGGTTGGACTTGATGGCCCTTGTGGTCTCTTCAAACTCTATGATTCTTGATCCTGTAGATCAGGGGTCCCCAACCCAGTGGTGGGATTCAGCAGGTTCGCACCACTTTGGCAGAACTGATTGTTAAAATGGTGCTTGTAAACAACCGGTTGTTAAATTATTTGAATCCCAGCACTGCCCCAACCTATTGGAGACAGCAGGCACATTATAATTCTGACACAGCATGGTGAGCACAGCAACAAAATGGCTGCTACAAAATGGTTGCCGCAGGAAGGGGAGCCATCCAGAGAATGATTACCAGAGCTTAACTTCAGCAACATAGTGTAGATTCTTGTGCTTTGGTGGCAGCTACTGCCAAAGCAACATTTAACATAGGCACCATTTTGGGAACCCCCTGATATAGGTGGTGGCAGTTTCAGTTAGCCCAAGGAGCATTACCTTGTTGCAAAAGGCTGTGATAAAATCATGGTTAGTGCAATGGATCTACAAGATTGAACCCTTTCACTGGTATGAAAGGCGAGAAAAGAGATGTTACCTATTAATCGGGTACAGTTGGCAACAGAACACCTTGAACACACACGAAGCTACTTTACACTGAATCAGACTATTGTTCCATCAAGGTAAGTTCTGTCTAGTCAGACTGACACCAACTCTCCTCGATCTCACACAAAGGTCTTTCTTTCACATCACCTAGGCCCCTTTCAAACATGCAGAACAATGCACTTTCAATCCACTTGGGTGCAGGTGGATTTTGCTATTCCGGACAGTAAAATCCAGCTGCAAAGTGGATTGAAAGTGCATTCTTCTGCATGTGAGGAAGGGGTCCTTTTGCTGGTCCTTTTAACTGGAGGTGTAGCTGGTCCTTTTGCTGGTCCTTTTAACTGGAAGTGTAGCTGGTCCTTTTGCTGGTCCTTTTAACTGGAAGTGTAGCAACTCTTCCACTGATCCACAGCCCCTCCCTTATTAGGAAGGGAAAGTCGGCGTAGTGTAGTGGTTGAGAGTGGTGGACTCTAACCTGGAGAACTGAGTTCAATTCCCCACTCCTCCACATGAGTGGCAGACTTTGTTTTGGTGAAGTGGAGTTTGTTTCTCCATTCCTCCACATGAAGTTTGTCACAGTTCTCCCCGAACTCATGAATTCAGCAACCTTGACTCAATTTCCTAACCCTGCCTATTAACACAAACATTCACTCAGCATTGTACCTTTAAGTACAGAGGGATATCATCTGAGTACTTGTTTTCCATAAATGACGAAAATAATTTCAAGCACATGTTGAAAAAAAAGTTAACTAATTCTGTCCGTTCCTTAATTCGAAATGACTAAAGAAAATGTTTGTTCTCAGTCTGAGCTGCCCTCCAGAGCAATTTCTCCCCCTTACCAAGCCATAAAGCATGGGCGCATAATTGAGTCACTGACAGCTCATGCAGTACAGTGGTACTCACAGACATCTGTTTAATAAAAACAAATGGTAATAAGGGGATCAATAGAATGCCAAAAATAATCCTGAGTTTTACAATGTTTAGAAAACCGTAAGCCACATTTTCCTGCTCTGGCAACTTCTGTGATCGCACCACTCCGTTCCTTACAAAGGAGGGTTTTGATAGAACACAGACTCACTTCTTAACCCTATATACAAAACCACGGAAGGCATTTCCCCATTGCCAAACACAGGTTGAAGTGTATTCCACTGAAGAAGAGGAAGAAGAGTTTGGATTTATACCCCGCTTTTCTCAATCGCAAGGAGTCTCGGAGCAGCTTACAACTGCCTTCCTTTCCCCTCTCCACAACAGATACCTTGTGGGGTTGGTGGGGCTGACAGAGTTTGACGAGAACTGTAACTGGACCCAAGTCGCCCAGCAGGGTTCATGGGCAGGAGTGGGAAATTAATCTAGTTCACTGGATAAGAGTCCGCCGCTCATGTGTAGGAGTGGGGAATCAAACCCAGTTCTCCAGATTACAGTCCGCTGCTCTTAACCGCTACATCCCACTGGCTCCATATTAATCCATGTTTTCTTTGTGAGGAAAGGGCTATTATTATAACTAGGAGTAGAATGGATGTTAAAATAGGCCTACTCGCATATATCCACTTACCAGGGGCACACTACAAAGTTAAAATGGCCCTGGAACAAACCAAGGTGATCATCCCGGGTGGCACCAACCGGCTGACCCATTCCCTCCTCCCACTGGTGGCAGTACAGGAGAGAACTGGCAAGTGGACACTGGTCAATGCTTCCACGCAAGGGCCCAAGCCATGCAGGCTCCTGCAACGCTGTCAGGGCTTGACTCTGCTCTTGACCAGTCATGGGCCTCCAGGACAGCAGCTGGGAGAGCTGGGGGGCAGGAATGATCTTTTCCCATGGACAAAAGTGCAAAAGTAACAACATCTTCCTGGGACACTGACACTCTAGCACATAGGTGTCAAACTCACGGCCCTCCAGATATTATGGACTACGGTTCCCATCATCCCCTGCCAGTGCTGACATCACTCCTCATTTGTCAAACAAAATGGCCCATTGGCTCAGAGATGTGCCTTAATTTTATCCCCACCAGCCTGATTCTTTCCCCCGTTTTTCTGCAAACAGAAAATACTTATTTTGTTGAGAAAGGAGGAGAAGGGCCTTCATCCCATCTGGCAAGGTTTTTTTTAACATTTTAAGGAAAATATTTGCGGGGAGAAACATGTGCTGACAACAGTTGTCGCTCGAATGGCCAACACAGCAAAGGGAGCGGGCGCTCACAAAGGATTGCCAGTGGAATCGTACAAACGTACCGCAACGAGCTTCAGAAGAATAGTCAGATCGAAGACAATCAAAAGGATTGCCAGTTATCAGGCTAGAACAATACATCAGGTCTAGAAGGGAGACAGATGGCTTCTCTTCGGCACTTCAGCAACAGAAAATATTTGTGGACTGCATCAAATTCAACATGTCAGCTGGCAGATATCGAGAACACAGATCCTACTTTGAACACCATTTATTAAAGTGGATAGAAGTAAGAGAGCCAGGCACACCAGGTGGTGGGGGAAGATTTAAAGGAGCCAAAGGCACGGGGGAAAAAAAGGAGAAATATGTTTTGGTCATCTGAGGCAAGATGCTGCTACTTCTCCTTTTCATAATAAAAAGGCCAACAAGCAGTTGCTAATTTTGACTTAATTTAATTGCTAATTTCAACCAGTTTGATGGCAGTGGCCAATCATGCACAAGGTGCCCTCTGCACAATGGGGGCAAATGTCTGTCACGGCAGGATTTCTTGTATATTTCCCCAAGCCCTGCTTTCACTTTCCATTCTCTCTGTGGCAAACGAGGCCACTTCTAGCATGATTTTAAGTTGCTTCGCTGCGAGAGCCAGTGAGCACAGCTTTGTCCCAGACATCTTCATTCTGCCCACAGCCAGCTTTCCTACTCCCTTGCACTGTCATCCATGCCTTCCCCCTCACCACCCACTTCAATGTTGCCCACTGCTTCAAGTCACAGAAAAGAAGCTCACTCACAGGGGCAGAGCCAAAACACACTGACCTCCAATTCTCATATTGATATATCGAGATATTGATATAACAATAACAGAGAGTGCTTTGAAATAACAAGCCTCTCTGTCCTCTGTTGGCTGCGGTAGCAGTAGGAAGAAATAACAAGTCTCTCTGTCCTCTGGTGGCTGCAGTAGCGAGTGTGTGTGAGGGGGAGGGAGGGGGGGAGGGGGAGATAATATCAGTTCTAGGATGGTCTTTTAAGAGAGGTGCCTGTAGCTCGTTGTCAAACAAGATCTTGTTTTGCTTTCACCTCATGCAGGAGACCCCTGAGCAATCTCTAGCACTTTCAGGTTATAAAGGATTTCAGATTGCAGGCACTGGGGAAGATCGTTACAGCCACTTGGAACAGAAAATACTAAGATACATGGACCAATGGTCTGACTAATGTACAAGGTAGATTTTCAGAAGAGCCAAAGCAAGGAGATACACAGATTGGGTTTATTGCTCTAGACTGGCCTAACATTTGAGCTCTGCCAACTTCAGCAGTGCTGCACATGCTGTAAAAAGCTCACATGGGTATAATTTAACATGGTGGCTGTTATCCCTTTCATTCAGGCAGCTTTGAAAATGACTTACACAGAGTTAGAGCCACTGCTCCATCTGGCTCAATGCTCCACGTTCTGATGGGCAGTGGCTTACCCCAGTCTCAAGATTTTTTGTGATACGAGTTCCAGAGACCTTTTAACTGGAGATGTCAAGACTGAACCCTTCTGCATGGAAAACATATGCTCTGCCATTGAGCTGAAGCAGTGTATAAATGAGGAAAAGCCAAAATGTGGTTGGGCTGCTTGAAATCCTGAGCCTTAGAAAGCCTTGCTTTTCCAGACTTCTCTAAGGCTCAGGGTTTGTACATTTAATATCAGCCTAATTTGAATCTTTGGGCCGACAGTCTCCACAGTGTCTATAAACCCAGCGCCACAACCAGAAAGAGGCAGGATATTCTTCATCCCATCATAATTTTGTACAATAATTAATGGGAGCCTTATATTTACCATGAAGCACTTCAAACATAGCCTCTTTCCAGAGACCAGGCTCCACAATGAACATGTTAAATACCTTATTACTACTTTTTTTAAAAAGCTCACCATCCCCACCAACAAACAAACGAGAAGCTTCCAGACATTTAATTACAAAATATATGCATATGGAAGATATCAACAAGCCTACAGGAAGATTCCTAATTCCGTATTCAAGTGAAGCCTCAATAAATATTTCAAGGTTTCAAATGGGTGCTTTGCAACAGAGTGCTTTTCATTTTCACGAGCGCCGGAAGGAAGCTTTCAAAATTGGCTGCGAGCGAAAACAGAATATTTTCCTGTAAAACTTTAATTGAGAAACTGACACTATATAATCTGTACATCATTGCCTCTGAGCTGTTGTTAAAAAATTAAAGCAGCATCAAAGAGCTGCTTTGTTAAATTAACACATGTTGTGTATCCCAAATGTGATCTGTGCCACGGAAGGAAATCAGTCGGCACGGTAAACACTCGGTGAAAGATGCTGTCTCTAGCAAAAGCATTCAGAATGAGGTGTGCTGGAAATCCACAGACAGAGATGTCAAGAGGTGTGTTTGAACATCAGTGTTGCCCATAATGGACACGGGATGGTGGTTTCATACCCTTGTTTGTACGCCTATGAAAGGCAAATAAAAGACAAAAAGGCTGGGGAGCGCAAGTAAGAAGCACAAAGGGTGTACCCTTAGCTTTTTTCCTCCCATGAGTTCTAAACACAAAATGTTCTTCTTAAGCCGGGAGGGATCAGCATAAAAAATTACCTGACCGTTAAGAAGCAGCCATTAACTTCTAGAGATCCCAGAAGAGGAAGAAGACCCCAAAGAATGACAACTCAAGCGACCAACTTAAATCTCTCTTTAAAAGGCCCAAATTTGGATAAATCAGGATACACGATTGACCAACGACAGAGATAGTCAGCAATACATGGATGTGGTGAGTATCAGCATTCCGTTGGGACTTGCGCTTACATCGAGATGGTGTGTGTGTATGGATAGGAGGGGAAAGCCTAGGCCTGCATACATGGGAAGAACCCGGTTGGCAAAGACCTAAGATTCCAAAACAGATCTCTTACATTTTGTACTGGTGTTAACCCTGCCATTTGCAAAATTTACAATTTTCAGGATCTGTTTCACCCACTGAGATCTCAACCATGCTCAACAATGGCATTAAAGAGCTCTAGATCTTTTAGGATAAGCAACTCCAACAAAGAGACCTGGGGTAACTTAGTATTACAACAAACGTGCTTGACTTTATGGTGAATCTAAGATTTGTCACCAGTTTGGCTGCAATGCATTGCCAAAGTTAACCTTCTGGAAATAAAGTGGAACTGTTTGCTTCCTTTCCCGCCAACCCAATCTGGCAAATCCCCTGGGAAGTTAAAAGGCATGCTTTTTTGCTGTTTAATGCGTTCTGAGAAGAGAGCTCATATAATTTTGTCAGCCTCCAGGGTAACCCAGCCAATAACCAAAGTATTCCTCTCGGAGACACCCAGATGTGCCTCTCCTTGCTGTCACTGAAAATCTATGAGGAAACCAAAAATAAAATAAAAACTGCACCCAACTGCACAGCTTAACTGATTAAACAGGTGGGAACGGATGCCTGATCAGCACAAAGCCTTCTCTCTGCTAACCAGAAACCGGCCGCAAGCTGTGTCAGGGGACTGACCGCAGATTGCGTGCTGATAACAAAGAAGCCTGAAATTACAACTTCCTGTTTCTGTGCTCTCGTGGTCACATGCAACCTCAGAGAGGAAACGTTAGCAGGAAGAGAGACTCCATTAAACTGGGCGGGCAGGCACTTGCTGAGGTGAGCCGCGTCCCTGTGGTTCATTTTCAACACAGCGTTCACTGCAGGATAGAGGCGGCATCCTTGGACTGTACTATAACAACGCTTCCTCTCAGTCTAGGAAAAAAATGGAGCTTTGACAAATATGGATGATCTGTGTGATTTAAAATGTGTGTGCATGCACACAGACACACATACAGTGAATCAACTATTTGCATCTCTCCCACTGGTTTTGCCAGGTCTAACTATTCAGTCTTTAGTTGGTGGGTTGTAATTTACAAGTGGCTTGTGCCATTTATATCTTTTTCTTTGCTACTGATTGTCACAGAAGATGCAGGATTGGGAAGGAAGGAAGGAAGGAAGGAAGGAAGGAAGGAAGGAAGGAAGGAAAGAAGGAAAGAAGGAAAGAAGGAAAGAAGGAAAGAAGGAAAGAAGGAAAGAAGGAAGGAAGGAAGGAGGGAGGGAGGGAGGGAGGGAGGAGGGAAGGAGGGAGGGAGGGGGGGGGGAGGAAGAAGGAAGGAAGGAGGGAGGAGGGAGGGAGGAAGAAGGAAGGAAGGAGGGAGGGAGGGAGGAAGGAGGGAGGGAAGAGGGAGGTGGGTGGTGGTGGTGAAGTGGGAGTGGGGGGGGAGGAGGGAGGGGGGGAGGAAGGGAGGAGGGGGGGAGGAAGAAAGGAAGGGGGGAGGAAGGGAGGAGGGAGGGAGGAAGAAGGGAAGGCTGAAGCAGGAAGGGAAGGAGGGAGGAGGAGGGAGTGCTGAGGAGGGAGGAAGGAAGGGAGGAAGGAAGAAGGAAGGAAGGGAGGGGGGAGGGAGGGAGGGAGGGAGGAAGAAAGGAGGGAAAAAGGAGGGAAGGAGGGAGGGAGGGAGGGAGGAAGGAAGGAAGGAGGGAGGGGGAGGAGGAAGGAAGGAAAGGAAGGAAGGAAGGAAGGAAGGAAAGAAGGAAGGAAGGGGGAGGGAGGGAAGGAAGGGGTGTGAGTGGGAGGAAGGAAGGAAAGAAGGAAGGAAGGAAAGGAAGGGAGGGAGGGAGGGAGGAGGGAGTGGAGGAAGACAGGAAGGAGTGGAGTGCATAAAGGAAGGAAGGAAGGAAGGAAGGAGGGAAGGGGGAGGGAGGGAGGGAGGGAGGGAAGGAAGGGGGAGGGGGGAGGAGAGGAAGGAAGGGACCACAGGGACCCAGGAAGGGATGTGAAGGAAGGAAGAAGGAAGGGAAGGAAGGATGGACCCAGGAAGGAAGGGGGAGGGAGGGAGGGAGGGGGGGAAGGAAGAAGACCGAAGGAAGGAAAGGAAGGGAGGTGTAAGTGATCTCAGTCGTTCTTTTGTTTCCAGCCTGACACACACACACAGGAACCTTGGCCTTGACGCAGGAGGATTGCTTGGCGAGGCGTCCGGCACAGGACCTGCACTATCCTGTGAGAATATCGCCATCTCGCCAAGAAGTAGAATCTGCTCTCATGAGAACGGAGCCGGGGGATGGGTTGAGTCAAGCATTATAACCTGTTGTTTGAGCGGGGTTGCCTATTCCTGCTATGTCGTAGTGTGTGTGTTTCCAGGACGTCTGAAATAAACGGACTCATAATCAAAAGCCTTTTATTTCTGGGCTAAGCCTTTGGAATCTGAAGGCCAGCCAAGCCTCCTTTATTGCATAAAATAAACATACAAAAATCAGCATACAAGATTTGGCTCCATTATTGCTCACAATTATAGACACTGGTACTAAAATACTAAATGTTACTAAAATATATACATGGTCCCTTCTGTAACTATAGGACATTCCCTTTCCAGCTAAGTTAACTCAATTTAAACGCCATCGATACTGACAGAAGTTAGAAAATTACTTCACTATATGTGGTCGCAATAATATGACATTGGTTATATTCATCTAGACTTACGTCTATTATTGTTAGCAGAAATTTTGCTACATTCTCACACACTGTGGGATCCATGTTGTTCAAAAAGCACTAGGTAATCTTAAGAGCATCAGTTAGGATTGTTATACAGAAATGGGATATGCAGGATTGTGGACGATTCTGATTTTTGCAAACCTTTACACAATGAAAGAGGGTATGATCGAGTAGTTCCCACCTGGACCTATACATTGTATGGACATAGCCCTCCTCTGTTTACTGGAATTTGTTGATATCTGCCATAGAGCAGCATAGGAAGGCATTAGGATTGAATCTACCAGTGTTAAAGCTCTTCTTAATTTAGGGTTGGTGATCCACTGTAAATAATTGGCTATGTGTCCTTGTTCAACTGGAATAAGCAGGGTCAGGGGGAAACACGCCTTCCTCAAGAGCTGTTATCATATTCCGATACCTTTGTTCCCATTAGCTAGTTTTCAAGCAGCTATATGCTTCCTGATAGGGAAAGAGGGACTAATCGAATTCCAATGAAAAGCCAAGAGTGCCGGATTTTCCCTCAACTAGTTCTTGTAGCCACCTAGAATTCGTATAGTCGGAAAGCATGAGGTGTAGCCAAACTGGAGTGATTCCGTAAATAATAGTGGATAATGAGCCAGTATCTGACAGTTCCCCAGCCAGGCCATCGCGGGTATTAAAGCGATATTTGCCCGTAGTTCTACGGGACATAGGGCTGTATATGAAGTACAATTTGGTAAGCCCATAATTTTGTGGAGTGGCTCCTTGGAATTCTTGGCAGAAGGAAGAAACGAAGGAAGGAAGGAAGGAAGGAAGGAAGGAAGGAAGGAAGGAAGGAAGGAAGGAAGGAAGGAAGGAAGGAAGGAAGGAAGGAAGGAAGGAAGGGTGAATGGGAGGGAGGGAGGGAGGGAGGGAGGGAGGGAGGGAGGGAAGGAAGGAAGGAAGGAAGGAAGGAAGGGTGAATGGGAGGGAGGGAGGGAGGGAGGGAGGGAGGGACGGACGGACGGACGGAAGGAAGGAAGGAAGGAAGGAAGGAAGGAAGGAAGGAAGGAAGGAAGGAAGGAAGGAAGGAAGGAAGGAAGGAAGGAAGGAAGGAAGGAAGGAAGGAAGGAAGGACGGACGGACGGACGGAAGGAAGGAAGGGTGAGTGGGAGGGAAGGAAGGAAGGAAGGAAGGAAGGAAGGAAGGAAGGAAGGAAGGAAGGAAGGAAGGAAGGAAGGGTGAGTGGGAGGGAGGGAGGGAGGGAGGGAGGGAGGGTTACATACCACTAAAGGCAAGAGAGGGCAGAACAGACCTTGACTGGCACACAGAGAGGGCATCAGGTGTACAAAAATATGCAAACATTGGGTACCAATATGGAAAAGCCTTTGGCAATCCTGCTTGGACTATACTACTCCAAAGTGCTTGTGGATCTTTTTACAGAAGAGAAATTTCAGGAGACATTTAAGATGTGACATAACATATCTTCTTGAGGATTTGGGTATAAGAAATGTTCGGCTGTGATTTGCTTGAGGTTAAGCCATACATTGCTTGGACTTAAACCATTTCCATTAACTTTCATGGATCCTCTCTTGTAATAATTATATCAAAGCCTCACATGAATAAATTAGATGAGACTTTTAAATAGCCACACAGTAGAGAAATGCTACAGAAATTCATAACTCATTGGAAACTCCTTCCACTTGAAAACCTACTCCGCTGCAGATGGAGCAATATGCTTGCAAGTGCAGATACAGGAAGGCCGCATGTACAAGTTCACATGGTTGGGCTCCTCAACGATTTGCTGGGATTGACTAAGAATCCCTCCCTGCCTCTCACAATCACCAACGTTGATTAGAATGCCTACATCAACCATAAACATGAACTGATAAAGTACTGGAAAAATCTGCCCTTCAACAACCCTGATTATGGGTCCGACATGTTGATTACAAGACATTAAGGAATAACTAATCTGCATCAAGTGATCATTATGAAGGTAGATGTAACAATTTAAAGCATGATGGGGGAAGTAACTTGAAAGCACCTTCAGCGTCCTCAAAACACACTTTTTCTGTCCTGGTTTTTGGACCGACCTAGAGGCCGTAATTTTTTAAAATCTATGGTAGGAGTCTATTGGCATCAAAATACACCCTCACCCAATCCCCAGCCCACTTTGGCAACTGTTTTTCAAATGTTTATGGACTTCATTTTAGCAAAATGAAGAATAAATGTGCTTATAAAAGATGTATGTAGAATAAATTATGAAGGATAATGCTACTTTCTTTCACATGTGGTGGAAATGTAATTGAGCCAGCAACTGAAACTGAATTCCCTCTAAACCATAACAAACGTTACTTAACTATATAGTAATGTCACCAAAAACTGATACTGAATGCCATTTTATACTGTTTGTGTGACAATGGGGGCAGGGGATTTGTCCCTCAAACTAAAGAATGGATAGAGATTAAGTTTACCATTTTTTAGACAGATAATTACAGTGATTCATTGTATGGATAACTGTGTAAATGCACTGATATAATTTTGGCTACAACTGCTTACTACTTACTGTGGTTTCCTACTACAGATTTATAAGTGTACTATATTAATTTATGTATATTAAAATAAAAAATAAATTATGAAAGCAAGCTGGAGCAAAAGGCAACTGGGAAGGTTCATCTAGTGGTCAACTTGAATGTAAGGAAAGTTAAGAGCTCACCTTGTTAGAAGAATCAGCTATGACTTCTGTTAAAAATGGGCTGTCTTCATCTTTAAATATGTACCGCAAAAACTGTTATTCTTGGCTAAGCCACAAAGCAACGAACAACAAGACATACGCAAGAGCTCAGAGGGAAGGAAAGTAGATGATTTAATAAGGAGAAAATGAGTTGAGCCAAATCTTGGCTCTCCTGTGACTTACTCTTCATTTTGTTTCACGTTTTAGCATGTGTGTGTATGTGTGTGCATGTGTCTGTGGTGGTGGGGAGAAACAAATATTGTGACTGTTCCATCTCTGGCTGAACTTTAAATCCCCACTGGAAAAGAGACAAACAAAATGGTGATGACCATTTTGAAATCAGATTACAATTTTCTCAGGGAAGCCGCTGACAGGAATAAACGATAATGTGACATGCAGTGTGGATTTCCAGCCAGGTTATTGTTCGGCGCGCAGGATTTTCGGATAATTTCTAAATTACTCATGGGTCTATGAGAAGTCTGGAAAGCTTCCGCACATAGCACATTTGCTTAAAAAAAGCAAGTGAGGGATGTGAAGAAAGCAAGAATGAAAAGCTCAGCAGTATCCTTCCCCGGAGAACATTTTGGCTTCTGCAGAGCTGGGTTTTGAAGATAATCACACACTGGGGCTCCTTTGCCTTCCACTTCGTCTCTCATGTAGCCACACAGTGGTAATGAAGAAAGAGCGTGGGCTAAAAAAATGACCCCAGGGTTACAAGCTCCCCCAACGGCAGGCTGTATAGGTGCGTTTCCATCAAAAGGAGTAACATCATTTGTTAGCGTGCTCAAACCAGAGAAGTTGTACATCCAACTCAAAGCAGCTTGGGGTATTTGTTATCATGGCAGGAGGTGAGCTGCAAAACCAGGCCTTTTTTTGAAAGCTATGAAAGGATGCTAAGCAAAGATGTATTTTTTTTTAAAAAAGGTGAATAATAGCACAATGCCTCTTGCACACAGATGGGCTGTAAAGATGTACATTTAACTTGGAGACCTGTGATCACAACAGCTATAAGAAGTCCTGGGAAACAAGATACTCAGTACCGGCAGAAAAACGTCCTTCGTTAAATTGGAGAGACTGTGTGGTGCAGTCAATAGAGCACTGCGCTTGAAATAGCAGGCCCTGTAAAAGGGACTGTTCCGCCAAGCATTTGGGCAGCTGGGTTGATTGGGACCCCATTCGATCCTGGCCTCCAGCGGGCTTCGTTGGGGTGTGGAGGCGGGGAAGTTTTAACGCCACCTTTTACAGTTTTATAGTTCAAGTCCTGATAGTATTTTAATAGTATTTTAATACTGATAGTATTTTAATACTGATAGTATTTTAATACTGATGTTTTAAATGGTTTTTAATTGAAATAATTTTACTGTTTTATAGTTTTCTGTCGTACACCACCCTGAGCCCTTCAGCGGAGGGTGGTTTAAAAGTCGAATATATAAATAAAAAAGTTAAAAAGAGATAAGATTTCAGGTACTGAATTAATCCTCATTGAATTCTGCTTCTGTTTGGCTTGTGGGCCACATAAAACTGAAGAGCTAAGTGTACTAGTTGCAGGGAATTTTTAACTCAGGGTAGCATCTACCAATGTGGTCCCCTCCGCTCACCTGCCATGATGCAGTCCATTCTACCACTGTGTGCATGTGTGTGTGTAAAGTGCTGTCAACTTGCAGCCAACTTATGAAGACCCCCTGTAGGGTTTTCAAGGCAAGTTACGTTCAGGGTTGGTTTGCCATAGCCTTCCTCTGCTTAGTGACCCTGCAATTTCTTGCAGGACTTCCATTCGAATACTAAACAGGGTTGGCCTTGCTTAGCTTCCAAAATCTGATCATACTGGGTTAGCCTGGACTATGCAGAACCAAGGTCTACCACTTAGCATGCCATTATTTCATTCAACTGATCCTTGTTTTGGCTTTACCCTTCTTACAAGAGAAGAAGCGTTTTGATTTATACCCCGCTCTTCTCACCTGAAAGGAGTCGCAAAGTCGCTTACAAACTCCTCCCCTTCCCCACAACAGACACCTTGTGAGGTTGATGTGGCTGAGCAAGTTCTGCACAAACTGTGACTAGCACAAGGTCACCCAGCAGGCTTCATGTGTAGGAGAAGGGAGTCAAACCCAGTTTTCCAGATTAGCGTCCACTGCTCTTAACCACTACACCACCCTTGCTCTTCTTTAACTTGCATTAGTTAACCTGTATTTGAAATAAAGCCAGACAGCTGCACCGCCTGCCCCCCACCCTACTCCCACCCACAGCACCACTGCCTTTGGAATGCAGTAAACACTGAAAAATTCATGGCCCCCTGAAAGCAGAAGTAGTAGTTTTTGGATTTATACCCCACTTTTCTCTCCTGTAAGGAGACTCAAGGTGACTTACAAGCTCCTTTCCCTTCCTCTTCCCATAACAGACACTTTGTGAGGTAGGTGGGGCTGAGAGAGTTCTGAATGAACAGTGACTAGCCCAAGGCCGCGCAGCAGGAATGTAGGAATGCGTAAACACATCTGGTTCACCAGATAAGCCTCTGCCACTCAGGTGGAGGAGTGGGGAATCAAACCCCAGTTTCCAGATTAGAGTCCACTGCTCTTAACCACTATACCACCCTTGCTCTTATTTAACCTGCATTAGTTAACCTGTGTTTGCAGTAAAGCCAGACAGTTGCACCGCCTGTCCTCCGCCCCATTTCCACCCTACCCAGGATCAGATGCTCGGCTTTGGGGGGAAATTAGTTTAGCACATGGATGTGACTAGTGTTTTTTGCCTATTTGTGCCCTGATAAACCTATTCTTTTAATCTTTGCTGCACAAATAGATGCAAAATCACCTGCCTGCAGTGGTCCCTGCCCCAGACAGCTCTGCTTCGACTGCATGGTTGATTAGACCCACACAGTACACCTTTTACCCTTTCTATTCCAACCCACCAGTTTAGGTTAAGGTTACTATCAAGCCCTCTGCTGTTTTTTTTCCCCAGATTTAGTGAAACAAAAGGGGAGATTCAGTTGAGCAGGGGGAGCCAGAACTCAACAACCAGGCAAGCATGCCTCCCTCCTACCATGCTAATTTCCTCTGATCCCTCTGCCGCAGCATGGAGCGCCAGAAACAAGACACAACTGCTTTCATATCATCTGCAGGAAAGAAACTGGGTACGAACAACCTTTGCCTGGGTGGTCACAGCTCATGCTGACAATACGGACTTTGGACAGCGGAAAATAAAAGGGAAACACAACGCCGCTACTAACCCCACCTGAGCCTGCTAGGAAGGAAATATCAAAAGCCAGCACCAGCTTGCTGAGCAAGGAGGAATTTTTCTGCTTTAAAAAAAAATTGTTTAGAAAAGGGGGAAAAAGGATTCAACCAACAGGCAAAAGTGCAAGCAACACTCCAAAGAAGATGCACCTCAAATGGCGGGTTTGTAGTAATACTTGACCATGGGTCAGCAAGGATTTGAGGCAGCTGCTAACAAGCCTTAGTCTGAAATAACAGCAAATGGGCATCTGCATAAGCGCAGAGCTACTGCCACATTACACTGATAACTGTAGCTGTTGCAAGAAGGCAGGTTTTCCAAGGTTTCCCTTCCCACTAAACAATAATTTGTGCCCTTCAGTTTGGGAAGGCAACTACCGTAAGAATGTAAGAACCGAACTGCTGGATCGGACCAAAGGCCCGTCTAAATTAAAAGCAAAAAAGGGCAATTGTTTTGGATAAAGATATATCAGAAAGACATCGTTCTCCTACAACAAGCTAGCTATCAGTGGTCTGACATGTTTTGCTGTGAGCAATTGCAGATTGTGCCACGTGGTGCTTTATTGTGCTTGTGAACATGCATTTATCAGCACGCGCACTAGAAAAGTTGGGCCTGTTACCCACTCAACGGGTTTAACATCCAGAGTCTTCAAAACCTGAAGAGCAATGACTCTGGCAACCAAAAACCTGTAACAAACAGGCGGTATCTAAAGAAAATGGTGCCCAAGGCAAGCACCAGAATTGCACCCCCCCACACACACAAATTACACCCTTGTGAAGCATCCCCCCCCCCCCCAGGCTAAGAAGAAGAAGAAGAAGAGTTTGGATTTATATCCCCTTTCTCTCCTGCAGGAGACTCAAAGGGGTTGACAATCTCCTTGCCCTTCCCCCCTCACAACAAACACCCTGTGAGGTAGGTGGGGCTGAGAGAGCTCCGAGAAGCTGTGACTAGCCCAAGGTCACCCAGCTGGCGTGTGTAGGAGTGCACAGGCTAATCTGAATTCCCCAGATAAGCCTCCACAGCTCAGGCGGCAGAGCTGGGAATCAAACCCGGTTCCTCCAGATTAGATACACGAGCTCTTATTTAACTTCGTGCCAGGAGAGAAGCTGGTCTGGGAGAAGATTGGGGGTTAGGGCAATGCCAGGAAGGGGCGCTCCTTCCCTGGCTTTGTCTCCGCCCCCAGTCTCTTCCCAGCCGCTCACCTGGTACAAAGTTAAAGGCACAGGATGCTTAACGCAGTTATCTTGGGCTGTGGCAGCAAAGGGGGGGGGGTGGCAGCAGCAGCCAGTGTGCCCCCAGGCCACTGGCACTCTCTCTACCCCAAGTCTCAAGGATGAAACCTCAAATCCTTCATGTTCTTTCTCTGGCACAAAGGGAAAACTTTCCAAGCCAGCTAGTTCAAAATGGGCTTAGCTTATTCCTTCTCCGGCAAAATTCAGCAGCACGTTCTGGGAGCCTTTGCTAACCTGCACTTGTCTAAAAACAGCACACTTGTGATCCCTGCAGAGGAGATTCCTCTGTCTTTCCAAGCCACAACCCCCATCCCAAATTAAAATCATGTGGCTTTAAAAAAAAAAAATCAGACACATGTCATATGCCAGCCATGCCTTGAAGGTGTTTCCAGAGGAGTACAATGTCAGACAGGCTGCATTTGCATGAGGACCTGTGGGTTTAATGTGAATCAACGTCATCCAATTACATCAGGCCATGTAAACAATGGGGGCGGGCTGTTGTGTATCCGTTACAGCAGCACGGACAGTCTCTGAACCGGATCCTTTGCCTATGCTGCAAGACACCGAGACCAACGTAGATGCACTGATTGAGGATGGGGCAGTTAACTTCCCTGCCATTTATTTATGGCTTTGGGGACGCATAAAAATTTATTGGACATCTGATGATAATTGAAAGTAGAACACTGTTTAATTGGAAACAGTTGAGATTTTATTTGGAATAAGGAAAACTGGGACCATAAACTCAAAACACATTCTGTAAGTCATGCATTATCATGGTCGCTTTATAATTCCACACGTCCGTTTGCAAAACATTAAAAACACCCAATCTGGCAGTTGGGTTTGGGATCTGGCATTCTGCGTCGCTTTGTTTCATAATGTCTCTAGCTCTTGTGAAGCCCTGACCTGGATAGCCCAAGCTAGTCTGATTTCAGAAGCTAGGCAGGGTTGGCCCTGATGGAAGATCATCAAGGTAGTCCTGGATCACTACACAGATATAGGAATTGGCAAACCACCTCCGAATGCCTTGTTCCTTGAAAACCACATGAGTCTCCATAAGTCAGCTGTGACCAATGTGAAGAGCTGACCAATGTGAAGCACAGAGCAGATCAAAAATAACCCACACTTGACCACAGATAATAGCTCATAGCCACATTTCAGGAGGTTTACGCTTTTCATAAAAAAAATTCTAGACTCAGGCTCATAATGACGAAGAATGAGAACTGATTCCTTAATCCCCTGAAGTCCACCAAATTCAGCCAGCCATTTACTTTCAGTAAGGTAAATAAAACAAAGAGCAATAGCAGATGAGAGGCAAGTTTCCAGATATGGGGAAAAACACATCTAAGTGAACATTATCTTGAAACATGTTCCAGAACGCGACAAAAAAAAATGATCCATTTATCAATAAACTCGCTCTGCTGTATACTTTTGTTTTCTCCTGTATAATAAGCCAGCTTTGACATAAAGGCTGTTGATCTTATCCCTTTGAGCCACTCTGAAACCATTGGAGCAATCATGTTTTCTTCCAGCTGTAAAGAATGGATAGCTTTCCTGCACTTAACAGAATTAATACAAGCTATATATTGTCCCTTCAGGTATGTATTGTCCCTTCAGATATGTACTGAAGGTACCTTCAGATATCTTTGCAGGAATATGGGGTAGTGTGGGGGACAGTCATCTTTTGGTGCAATGGGGGTTGCATCCATGGAGACAGGATAACCCACAGGTCTCCAGTTACATTCAAGATTTTTGCCCAACAAGCTTGATTTCATATCAGTGTGACACCTCAAAGAGTGTGAAGGGGGTTTGCAAAGTGCTATTTCAGTTGCTACCCCCAAATTCTAAAGCCTTCTCCTGCAGAGGCCCAACTGCATCCATTTTACTTTCCCATTTCCTGGTTAACAAGACCACCATCAATAAGTTTGTCTGGAAATGTCAGGAGGAATCTGAGTAAATTTAACCTCATATGATGAGCTACCTGGAGACACACTCTGTACCCAACTCAGACACATGTGCCTTGGCTTCTAGAGTCGTTGTCCTGTACTGATTGAATCAAGGAATTCCAGCATCGATCAATTGCCTCTTGTTGATTAGTCCGTAGTTGCAATGCTAATTGCGTTTTTAACGTAAAGTAAGATGTGGGCAGGCTATCCCATTTTTGGCTTTTATAGTTTTTGTAAATTTCCCGCAGTGAGTGTTTTATGGCCATACTCCTAGAGCAGAATTCCAACCTGCGTGGAGATTTATTGGGCAAGGATACATTCTTGCGTTGGGACTGTTGGATTAAATCCTTAATTTTTTTGGTGATGTCATCAAATTTTAAAACCATCTCATCCGGGGATGGAGCACTTAGCATATCCAACTCAGTTGCTTCAGCTTCTTGAGGGGTGAGGAGCTGTGTAATGGGGTACTCCCATGCCTCAGACCATCTAACTCTAGGAAGTAAGTGATTTGGCGAACTCACTTCAACTGTCGGCTGGGGATGGGGAGGAGTTTTATATTTTAATATAACTGAAAGAGGCAGATGGTCACTTAAATGGTGGAATAATACCTGGAATTCACCTACATATTCAAAAAGGTTGGGGGATATTAAAATATAATCAACCACACTACTCCCCTTCCTAATGGCAAAGGTGACCTCTCCAGAGCTACTAAATTGAGTAAGTCCATTTAATGGCTTCAAAAGCTTGGAAGCCTCCGTGATGTAACATTCCCAAGCAGAGGCATGGGGGGCGGGGAGGGGATGTTACTAGTCTCTAGACTAGGGCCCCTCCCGCACATGCAAAATAATACGTTTTCAAACCACTTTCGCAACTGTTTGCAAGTGGACTTTGCTATTCCGCACAGCTTCAAAGAGAACTGAAAGCAGTTTGAAAGTGCATTATTCTGCATGTGCGGAATGAGCCTAGCTCAGAAAGAAAGTTGATTTTAAAATGGTATAGAACTCCCAAACAACTTGCATATATGGTAGAGGGATTATTTCCAAAATGTTGGCACTGTGGAGACCAAGATGCACATTATAGCCATATGTGGATTGAATGCAAAGAAGTAAAAAGATTCTGGGAAAAGACATTGCTATGGATAGAGAAATTGGTGGAAAAAAAAGTGGAATTAAGAAATGATCTATTATTTATGGGAATAAATGATGATGAAAAAATAGATATGCAATATAGAAATATGTATAAAACGTTGATTAGAGCAATACATGCAGTGATAGTGTTTGGATGGAAAGATAAGAAAAAATGGGCGATTCAGAAATGGTTGGAATATATATGGGAACAAGTGACATTAGACATTTTCGAAATATTATCAAAGAATAAAACATGGCAAGAAAAACAGAATGAAATAATGAAGATATGGACAAGTTATGAGAATTGGATGAAGGAGACGGGAGTCAGAGAAGACATATGGATAAGAAGACAACAACGAATGAACTTACTGCTGTTTGGTTAAAGAAAAGTGAAACATAATATTAGGGAGGGTGGGAGGGAAAAAAGGGAAAATGTATTGTTTGGAAATTATATCAGAAAGATGTAAATAGAATGATTATTTCAAACTATACAATAAAAATATTTTTTAAAAATAGACTAGCCCAGAAAGAAGTATTTTTCTCCCTAAAATTGCTACAGAGAATTGCAGGTTGACTTCTTTCACCTTTGCCAGTTGGTGAGACTACAGGTTTTCCTTCTTTTTATGAAACCATCAGTAAGATCACGCCCCGGCCCCACACGCACATACTCAAGGTAAGAGGAAATACCTGCCTCCAATGAACAATTCCATGGCAGAGACAGGTTTTACCCCATTCATATCTGGCTCCATCTTGGCCAAGTGCAGTGCATTGTGGTCTCATCCAACGGAATAAAAAAACTGACATGGATCAAAAACCTTGTGGTCCATATCTTGCCTTTGTCATCACGACATTCATCAAACCTCGCCACTGTGGAGTGCAAAATTCAAACATTGTGCTTGTTTTCCATGTCTGTTTGTGAACACAGCTTTGTGGGGGTATGTGTGTTCTATGTACTTTGTGCACAGCCAAAATGAAATTAAAATAAATTCCGTGCCAAGGAAATTCACATTCTGCAACACGAATAAATCACACAGATGAAGACATTTGCATACAACAGCTTGCTTGGATTCACTGTGAATCAGATCCAGATTTTCAAGTTTCTGTGACTGTTTTGCCAATGACTAGGGGGAACCAAAGGCTGGAAAGGCATAGAAATCGGGTATAGGTCGGCAGGGTCCAGAGAATAATAGTCATAGGGGAAAACCAAAGATTCGTAAGGGTATCAAACCCTTCCTTCCCCCTACCCAGATCTACACTCCTGCTATATAGTGTAATAATTATCGACTTCTAGAATACATCCTGACATCTCTTTTCAGCCTGAAGCTCATCTCAATATCATAATCTACTAGAAGTCCTGGTGGAAAAGGTGGATTATAGAAGGAAATATATACCATCAAAATCTACACACACACACACACACACACACACAGTAGTTTATGCTACAGAAGGGGAAAGTTGCCATTTATGTTTATTATTGTCTATCTATGCTGATTATGTATGTTGTGATGGATATTGTTCCTTATAGTTTATGATGTTATAACCACTGACGTTTGTTGCGTACAATGCTATGTTTATTGTTGCTCATAATGTTATGTTTATAATGTTATATTTATTGTTATTATAATGCTATATTTAGGATGTCATGCTTATGATGTTTATGATGGTATGTTTATTGATCCTATGTTTATTGTTGCCCTGTTTATGGATGGTTGTTTATATTGTTGTTTATATTGATGTGCACAGCCCTGAGCCTTTCGGGTGGTATATAAATTAAATAAGTAAATACATAAATAAATACACTTCCAACTGCCCAACCTAGGGGCAGTTCTGCAAAAGTTGACAGGGCTCTTCTGAAGTCTCAACATCCCAGACTTTTACATAATGTAACGTGGGGGATCTGATTTCCCAGATTAGAAAGGTATGATCTCGCTGGCACCAATGGGCAGGCAGGAAGTGTTCAGAGGCTGAGCTGGTGTTGATATTTTACGGAAACAACCAAGTCAGTAGTAACACTTGCCAGATTAATTGTGTTGTTTCTGCCACTGCTTGTAAAAATTCTGCTTTGGACTCAAAACAAAATAGAAGGATGTCATCGTTTAGCTTGCTTTTGTTTCAGCAGATGTCCAGGGACAACATGGTTCATCGACTCTGCATTTAAAATATTAAAACTTTGTGTACAGCTGTGCCCTCGGCACTGGAATTTCCAATTAGAATCCATTTAAAAATCCACATATTAATGTATAATTAAGTAATCAGCTATGTAATTAATCCATTAATGTTGTTCTACCCTAATGCCTCATGGTTTGCTTTCTGTATTTTTCTTACATAATGGAGTTATCTTTTTAAAGTTGGTGTGATTCAAGGGCTTACAAGGCAAGCGATTATTATTTTTGCACACGAAGGTTGAGACCTCTGATCTCCTCTTGACACACAACATAATCGACAAAAGGCTGTTAACAGTGGATTCTCGCATACGTGCTTGAATAAAGTCACAGAGAATAATCTCTTAACTGCAGAAAAGAGGCACAAATCAGTGCCTGAACTGCTCAAGAGATAGAGGCTACATTCAAAGACATGCCCCCGGCCTACGGTTGAACACTGAACTGGTAGCAAAATAATTGTTTCTTCCATTCTGTTGTTCACACAAAGCTTGTGAACAGACTGTGTTCTTGAGACTTACTGTCTGAAGTGACACCTTGCCAATTAATTCCACCAACCATCCTGAGATCACAATGTTCCAAACCAATCAAAATAAATTTAAACTCCCATATTACATTTCTAAAATGCATTCAAACAAAAGTGAGCCCAACTGATGGTAACGGAACTCATCTGTGGCCTTCAGCAAGGATCTGAAGTGGAAATTTAAGTGGCCTTCAGCAAAGATCTGAAGTGGAATTTTAAGTGGAATTTGCTTCCCAGTAAGTAAAATATCATTTTAACGTATTTATTTTATTTCACTTCTGTGCTGCCTTTCGGGTGGTTCCCCTCACTGGCTCAGGGCGGCTTCCAAAGTCTTTCAATACAAACTACCGTAAAATAAATTAAAAGCATAGACCAGTGAGCACAAACAAAGGTAAACAAAGGTAAAGAATCACACTCAGCACCCTGGAGTGGCCCTCACAGTAGGTGTGAAATTGCCCTAGAGCATCACAGAGGCTTCTGGGGCATCATCACATTGCTGATAAGAACACATGGGCCAAGGATCTCTACTTACCAGTGAAGAAGAAGAAGAGGAGGAGGAGGAGGAGGAGGAGGAGGAGTTTGGATTTATACCCCACCTTTCTCAAGGTAGCTTACATGCTCCTCTCAAGAGTTTGCACAAGCTCAGAGACACAAGCATGTTATGTTATAACTGAGTTACTACTTCACATGTTCCAATGCGGAGCATTTGTAACAACTTGGGGGCTTAATCCTTGGCTTAAATTAAAGCTCATGTATGAAAGAAAGGATTGTTTTGTCGAAGGCTTTCACGGCCGCGCAGCCCTGAAAGCCCACAACAGCCAAAGGATTGTTTGTTTGTGGGTTTGTCGTAATGCAAACTACAAAGTAGGGTGGAGACACATCACTCAACCCAAACCTTTCCTTGCCTCTTCCTCTTGTCTGTGGAGTTCCCCAGTTTCTAATCTCCCTCAAAAATGAGTGAATCCTGTATTACAGAAACCCCTTTTTCCTTATAAGACAGATATTCTGCCTTTCTTCCATTATGGAACTCAATGAGGCTTACATGTGGTTCTCTGGCATCTCCTACGGTAGCAGTGACCAAGCCCAGACCTGACTGGTTGCGTCAGGCTTGGGTATCATGTGTCTTCCAGCTGACTTGAGAAATCAGCAATGTACTTATGTATCAGTGATCCATCAGCCACTATGAGGCTTGCAGAGGATGAAATAAATGATATCGGCACTCCGACGGCTTTCGGATAAGCAATCGCGTATTTCTCATTTGCTCAGCAGATCAAAAGAAACTTCTCAGAAAGAGGGGATAAAAATGCCTGGCCCATGATTAATTAGCACTGGCCGAGTGGCAAGGCCTTTGGCCTTTTTCCATTAAGCTATTGAATCTACAGGTAAATAAGTGATTTGCAAACAGAGCTTTCAGATAACAGAAAGTGACTCATAGTGATCTGTAGTATAACCATCCAGCATGTATTTCTTTACTGTGCTTCACAGGTGGGATGCAAAGCGGGGAGGGGGGGCGCTCTCTTTTACCTGCCCACTTTGCCACAGGTCCAAAGGATTACTAACATTATGGATGGATTCAGCCGTTCAAGCACATACTGAAAAACCAATTGCAATCGCTCTGCTTTGCATACAGCCTGACATTTGGAGCGGGAGCAAACCACAGAAAAAAAATGTTTTAAATGCAGGAGATAAGCTTGAATGCTTACCTGACATACAGTATATATTAAAATCCCCCTGAGATGCAAATCAGTGTATTCTCTCAGACTCCGAAATCCTATGAAAACCTTTAAATGCAAACTTAGCGGGTGAAGCTGGAAAGAATCGGCATTATGGCCAGCTGCTGGACCGACGCGAACAGCCTCAAAACTGGCAGCCCAAAATGCACGCCCCGGGTTGCAAGAACACAAAACGTCACCAATTACAGCATTTGCAACAACACTTACTGTCAATTAGAAATGCTAAAGGGATTGAGAGTTCTCTTCCTTTTTCTGTCTGGCAGGGAACTTAATTTAAAGCTTCAGTGGAAGCAGTCAAAAAAGGATAGGGCTTGTCTGGTGCTATATGGCAGCCAGCGTCGGATTGCCTTGCTAAATTATGCCTGATTCTCCTCCTCACTCTCATTAAGGAAACAAAACCTAGGTGTTGTGCTAGAATTCAGCAACATAAAACATTCCAGCTTCATTTAAATATCAAACTAGGCTTGTGTTATTCTAGGGCAGTTATGGTTTTTCATCCCTAAAACCAATCACAGAAGATCACCTTGTTTTAGTCTGATACCAATACTTAGCTTTGTAGTATGTTTGTATTTACTGTATTCGGTTTCACATATATAGACTGTATATTCCTCTGCCACAGAACTCAACATGCCGGACCTTCTTTGTTGTAGAATGTGCCGCATGGATCCTGGTGCCTATCTAGCTCTGCTCTATCCATTTGAAAGCTTGATGATAGTCGTTCAATATAATGTTTGATGATAGTAGTTCAATATAAATGCTTGATGCATCAAAGTGCCTCGTTCGATAATGCACAAAATAAAGGTTTTGAGAAAGGTAGCGTGTAAAAATGAAATACAATTCTCATATTCGTTTGGGACTTTATTCTAATGCGGAAGAATACGATTTTCTCAACCGCTGCACCTTGACTGACCACACTAATATCTTTATCTGAGAAAGATTATAACAATCTGACTGTTTTGGAAAAAATTCCAAAACAGCAGAATTGCACAATAATTGTTGTAGATCATGGTGACTGACGATCAGAAGGGGAGAAAAGACCTTTATGAACATGGCTTTATCGCAAAGATTTTTGGCACATCAAAATCTGACAGAATACCTTTGAAGCAAGACAGTTTGAGCAACGGCTGTCTACCTTTTCTTGGAAAACAACCTGTGCTGTTCTAACCAATCTTTCTAGTTCAGCTAAAGATCAGGCTATATATGCTGAATCGTCCAGGGGTCAAAATTGCACACGGATATGTGATTTCATCTCCCAGCATGTACTTTTAACCTTAAAAAAGCAGTGGTGGTCTTGGGGAGATGTGAATCAGAGACATTCTAAGGAAGTGAAAGTGGTGATAACTACTTCCCACTCTGAAAGTTCCTCTGATAAAAAATCCTCCTCCCCACCTGCGATTAGCCAGGCAGGGGGAAAAGGACAGACATATATTGTACATCTTTTTTCCTTTACACATAGCTACTTGGGGGTCTTCTGTTGATACATTCACTGAGCACTGTTTCCTGAAGCTGCTCCTATCAGGATCTATGTTGTTCCCCATGACTGCTTTTTAAAATTAAAGTTCATGTCAGAGTATCTGATCGTGGAACCATGTAGTTTGCCGGTAAACCTCTCTAACTGGGTTCAGTTTGTTTTGATATAAAATCAGATGCATCAGTTAAAACCTAGAAAAATGCGATACAATACTAGCATCAAAGAATGAGTTTGATGGTATTATTATAATCCGGCCTTATTTACCATCTGGTTGTGTATGATACTTGCTCTCAGGCAAAATTTTGTTATTTCCAAGGAAAGGTCAGAAAGACAGAAAGAAGTAAAGAACTTATCTGATCTTTCTGGGGGTATTTGCTAGCATTGGCGTGATATATTGCAGTCAAATGCTACTGTAATAAGAGAAATGTAATAATACATGTTCTATAGCAGTGTTTCCCAACCTTTTTGATGTTATGGTAACCTTGACCTCGCTCTTCATATCTCATGGTACCCCGTGGAAGGTATGCCCCTGCCACCTTCCACTTCCAATGCCCCTGCTTGCCATACCTCCACCTTCCACTCCCAGTGGCCCGGCTTGCCCAGGTCTACCACTGGGCAGGCCGGAAGAGGCCCAGGTCTACTGCTCAGTAGACCGGAAGGGGCCCGGGTCTACCACTCGGAAGCCCAAAAGGGGCCGAGTCAGCATGCCGGAACATGCTCTGGTTCTGGAGGGTTGATGGCTCATAGGGCTCAGCCTGCTGACCTGAAAGCACCCTCGCCCCGACACCCCCACAACGCACACGCAGAGATTTGCAAGTCATAGGCTGACCGGAAGGCTGGGGAGGGCCAGAGGCCACGGTTGCTGCCACTGCCGGCTTGATTGGTACCATTTGGGGGGCAATTCTGCAAAGGGAGGGGGCCTGCTAGCATTGTCGCGGTACCCCTGGGATGTGCTCACGGCACCCCAGAGTACCACAGATCTACAGTTTCAACCTTTCCCATTTGGCATAGGCATATCCACTGTATACAGGGAATGTAAAGATATCTATCTTCCAAAGGGTCAAAGGCATTGACGCGTGCCAGAGGAAAACTTCTTTGATATTCAGGAGCTTCTAATGTCGGGTCTTCAAAACATTTCATACATTTAAATGCATGAGATGTTATATTATAAACCCAGATCCTCTTTCAAATTACTAATTGTTAACCTTTAATGCTCTGAATATTAATTACCTTCTCTTTAAAAAGTTAAAATAAACAGCAGTTCAGACAACAGCAACTGCTGTTGTTATTGAAGATGCCTTCAGAGCAGTAGTGTCATAGCAAAGTAAATTGAACTAAAGATCACCAGGGAAGTCGGATGAGGTGTACGGACTAGCGTTACGGTTACATATGCTTACTTTCAAACACTTGTAAAGATACAGATTGTTGGGAAAAGTGGAACAGCAAGAAAAAGGAATAATTTGGTCCTACTCAACCAAAGTCAACAGTTCGTATTCCGCAACTGTGGACTTTGACTCATGAGATCCATTGCTGGAGAAACCAAAAAGAGCCAAAGATTTACAGCAGTGGTGGCGAACCTATGGCACGGGTGCCAGAGGTGGCACTCAGAGCCCTCTCTGTGGGCACGTGCAAACAGAGTAGCCCCCCCTCCACATCTAGGCTGGCCTGGGCCGCTGGGCTCGATTATTAGCATTAAACCTAAGACCTAGTTTTGGGGAAGCAGTGTAGGACTAAAACGTGATCCTTTACCTGGGAGTAAGCTCAGTTGCTGGCAATGGGGCTTGCTTCTGAGTAAACCCTCCTAGGGTTGTGATTCATCCATTGGAAGAGTTGCACGGTTGCTTCAAAGCCACCAACTACCACCAAGCTTACTCCCGAGTAACGCACGCCTCAGAGCCAACCATTTTTTCAAAAGTAAAACCTCAGTATTTAGGTTAAATTGCCGTGTTGGCACTTTGCGATAAATAAGTGGGTTTTGGGTTGCAATTTGGACACTCGGTCTCAAAAAGGTTCACTATCACTGATTTAGAGGTTCCAAAAATAAATTGTTTAAGGCTCTTGCATAAAGAGAGATGGTTTACAGGTGACTGCCTTTTCTTCAAAGCTCAGTTTTCATGGTTGGTATTTCCTTCGGCGTCTGGGAGCTTGCAACAGGTGACCCATGCATGCCTTCAACAATCACAACAGCAACAGAAGCGAAATACAAGAATTAGCAGTAAGGAGACTTACCGAATAGCCTTTTCCCGAAAGCGACTGAGCAGAACTCTGTGGGAAGGAATGGGATGCCGAAGTAAGTAACAACGAAAGTTGTGCATAATGTCACAAAGGAAGGAAAAAAGGTGAGCTTTTCCTCCTGCATGCAACAGCAAAATTCTGTTTCCCATGTAACCCTTCTCAAGACACAGAATTGGTCCTTCACTTCTAGCAACAAATGGCGACAGTTGAGTAGAAATAAGCATTAACCCATACAAATGTTCTAAATAAGTAAATAAATACAATAAAATAAACCTTCGAACACACAAGGGTGTGTTTACCCTTGGGGCAGTAGCTCATTGAAATCTTAGACAGAGGTCTTTTCCACCTAACTTAGGGTGCCAGAGACTGAACTTTAAACACTGTACCCATATTAGGGTATCGTGGATTTTCTGGGTTGTATGGCCGTGTTCCAGTAGCATTTTCTCCTGACATTTCACCTGCATGTGTGGCTGGCATCTTCAGAGGATGACAGCCACTGATGCAGGCGAAACGTCAGGAGAAAACGCTACTGGAACACGGCCATACAACCCAGAAAATCCACAACACCCTAGTGATTCCGGATGTGAATGCCTTTCACAGTATATTGTACCCATGTTGTAAGATATCTGAGCAAAAAGGGATTGGACCTTAAACACTGTCTGTACCCATGTTGTGGCTCCCATTTTGTGGAATGGCACGCCTGAGGATGACAGAATTGTTCAGGAGGGTATTTTTATCAACAGCAGAGTGCGCTAGTAAAGCAGAGTGCGGTAGTAAAATATCTATATGGGAAATTCCAGTTTTGGTGGATGTAGGTTTGCCTAATCCAGACTGGGAAATTCCTAGAAGTTCAGAAATGGAGCTTGTGGAGTGCAAGGTCTAAGAAAGGGAGAGCCCACCAGAGTATAATGACATAAACCCTACCCTCCAAGGCAGCCATTTTCTTTAGGGTAATAGATATCTCTGATCTGGAGATCAGTTGTAATTCCCTAAGTTCTAATTGGTCTCTAAGGTCCTACTGGACTCAAATCTAACTGTTCTAGTGCAGCTCGACATCTGCAACTATTTTCATGGACGATAGATTCAACTATGGGTATTAGCCATCATTACTCATTAGAACCTCCTGGTGATTTATTTACTTCTTGTCTGAACTTCTCACTGGCTCTCAAGGCAGAGCAGACTGTTCAGAAACAGAGTCCTTCTCAGTATCAGTTGCAAGATGGGGAAGCACAAATGGGAGAGGGCCTTGGCCTCCATGACCTGCTCTGTAGGCCTTCTAAGAACATCTGGTGGGACATTATGGAAAAGTGAATGCTGGATCAGGTGGGCCACTCTTGATTCAGCAGAGCTTCTACGTCCCACCATGAGAACCTCCACTTGCAGTCTGAAGTGTTAATGCTAGAAACAGATTCAGCACTCCCATGAGAATAATGCCAAAGCTCTGTACATGAGTGAACTGCCTCTGTGCCCAGTGTCCCCATGGGTTTGTTTGCCTTCTAGTCTAGGAGACAGAGATATCTAGAAAACGTTAACCCTTGTAAAGATTAGTACCCTGAAGCAAATATTTGTATTTATCTTTACCCTTTTTATGGTATGAGACTATTAGCAGTGAACAGGAAACTGATGGTAAAAGAAATACCATGTCAACATAGTTTATTGCTCGTTGGACCTCTTTTAAGCTATTAAAGCAAACTCTCGGGTCCAAATGTAACCAAACAAGGTTCATTGTGCAGTTATTTACAGATCAACTGTTAATGCAAGTTTCCCATTACCTCTGTTCTGTATCTGCTTTACAAACGGCAGTGATCCAAATGTTTATTGATTTTGTCATATTCACGCAGTTGAAACAGACATGGTTTTCTGAAATGCACGGAGGAGGAACTGCAATCTCTCTTGCACATGATAGACTTTTCTTGTTGATTAGGACAAGCCAGGGAGATCAAAGGGGGAGTCAGCTAAGGCAAGCAGCTCTTCCGCACCCTGTTACTTCTGGGCCAAACTACACAGTATGCACAACGGGATCTTCTGATGTTGTTATTTGAAAGCAGAGGAGATGCTGAACTGAAGCAAGGACAAGCCAGGGCAAAAGAAGAAGAAGAAGAAGAGGAGGAGGAGGAGGAGGAGGAGGAGGAGGAGGAGGAGTTGGATTTATATCCCCCCTTTCTCTCCTATAGGACCCTCAAAGGGGCTTACAAACTCCTTACCCTTCCCCGCTCACAACAAACACCCTGTGAGGTAAGTGGGGCTGAGAGAGCTCAGAAGAACTGCGAAGGGGGAGTCAGCTAAAGCAGACAGCTCTTCCACTTCTTTCGGTGGCCACTCAACCTGCAACATAAGTTGAATGACCAGGCTGCACCTGAAATGTGAGTCGTTTCCAGATGTCACATCTGTATATACCAAGATGCCAACAGCCACATACTGATCCACCTGATAAGCACAGTTGCCATGTTATCTAAGCAGAGGCACTGAATACATGCCAGAAAATCCCCCCTGATTTTTCAGGGTTCTGGTTTGCATGCACTGAAGCTGAAGGTGCATGCAAAACACACGTTGCTTCATTCAGACAATATATTGACCACATGAAACAGGTGTATTGTGGGTAGTGTATGCTCCTGATACATGCAGTTGCTGGACTTGTACCACATAAAGATAAAACAGTTAAAAGAAGGAGAAATGGGCATGCCATATATTTTTCTCTGGACCTTAGTGCCTAGTAAGCATTCTGTGGATTTAGGAAACATGAATCAATTATGGAACAAGGACCCTGTTATTTCTGGGCCAAACTACATAGTATGCACAGTTGGATCTCTTGATGTTTTTATTTAAAAGTAGAGGAGACGTTAAATTGAAGCAGCATCTCAAGAAGAGGGAACATTTTGGTTTTTACCATGCCTTTTTCTGGTTTAACACCCATCCCCCCAGTAGTTTGATTCACTGAGGGGAAACACGGGTATTTGGAAAGGAGGAACAAAATTAATATGCACGTTGTGTTGTAAAGCTAACAAGTGTTTGTATTTTGTCCCTACATGATGCTGTAATCCTGTCGTGTTACAAGTTAAACCTGTGTGGCATTAGCTCCTCTCTCAAACATCCTTAGACAATGTTTGTCTTCCGTTCATTGTCTATGGTAGAAGAAGAGACAGTTCTCCAGTTTTGTGGAACGAAACCGAATTCATCGTACACAGATCAGTAACCAGAGAATGGAACACACCATGTAAAAAAGCTGAAGTGCGGCAGGAGGTACTTTTCCTCTTTGTGGGTTTCCAACACATACACAAAACCCCTGAGCCATGTGGCGTATGAATAAGGATAGCAATTTCAGGTGGGCCTTTGTGTAAATGCGAACATTTTGTTCAAAGCAGAGCTCTGATACAATAGCACTAGCAAGCACAACTTCCCACTGCAGGAGAACAAAGAGGCACTTCACAGGACTGTAAAACATCAAAAAGGAAAGTCAAGTTTTGTTGTTCCGATATTTCCCCCTTGGAACAGCAAGGAGCAGTCCCTATGTGTATGGAGGGGGGGGGGATTCAGGTGGCTTAGGAGCCCTTACAGGGACTTTAGACACAACCCTGCTCGGTTTGAAGGAATACCTTTTATTCCTTTTCTATTCAGGACCACCCAAGAGCCTTTGCCAGTCACAGCTGGCTGACAGTACTGGGACAGAAGAAGAAGAAGAAGAAGAAGAAGAAGAAGAAGAAGAAGAAGAAGAAGAAGAAGAAGAAGAAGAAGAAGAAGAAGAAGAAGAAGAAGAAGAAGAAGAAGAAGAAGAAGAAGAAGAAGAAGAAGAAGAAGAAGAAGAAGAAGAAGAAGCAGAAGCAGAAGAAGAAGAAGAAGAAGAAGAAGAAGAGGAGGAGGAGGAGGAGGAGGAGGAGGAGGAGGAGGAGGAGGAGGAGGAGTTTGGATTTATATCCCCCCTTTCTCTCCTGCAGGAGACTCAAAGGGGCTTACAATCCCCTTGCCCTTCCCCCCTCACAACAAACACCCTGTGAGGTAGGTGGGGCTGAGAGAGATCCGAGAAGCTGTGACTAGCTCAAGATCACCCAGCTGGCGTGTGTGGGAGTGTACAGGCTAATCTGAATTCCCCAGATAAGCCTCCACAGCTCAGGCGGCAGAGCTGGGAATCAAACCCGGTTCCTCCAGATTAGATATGCGAGCTCTTAACCTCCTACGCCACAGAAGAAGCAATGAGCGAACCTCCATAAAGTCATGTGTACACCTGGACATAAGTCCCATCAAACTCAGTGCAACACAATTTCTGTTTACGTGACCAGTATAGGGTAAAAATGGGGTGGAGTTAGGAGAAGGGGACAAAAACCTTGCCTTTGCTTCCATCATTGCAAGATGTGATATCTGTGAAAAAGACTGAAAATTGGTACAATGCTCTGTAACACATGTAAGCTTTTTCCGGAATTTCCAGAGGTAAAACATGAATATATTTTCCCTGTTTAGGATTAACTTTTCTTGGAAGCGAACACTGCATGCTTTTCTTTCGAGCAGAAAGGGTTATTGTTGACATGAAGCTAGTAAAATTGGTGAGCTCTTGGGAGCTCGTTCTTTAGATCTTTTCCAAGAGCTGGGCTGAGACAGAAAAGATTCCTTCCAGAAAAGTCGAAAACACATTTCCCACTTCGCATCCAATGGCCTTCACAAGTTTTGAAAAAGAAATGCATATTTGAGTTACAGTGAAGCTCAAAAAGAAAAAATAGAGAGCTAGAAAGGAGGACAACTTAAACTACAAGCATGCTCTGAGTGGAAAAGAGTTGAAGAACTACTTTTGCGAGCACTGAATCACCTAGCATGAACAAGATCTGTGACATGGCTCATCCACAATCAAATCTCAACCTTGGTGAGAACAACCAGTAGTTCTGGTCACGTGCACGCTTCCAGAAGCGCTTTTTTGCCGTTGACTAGAAGAAGAGAAGAAGAAGACTTTGGATTTATATTCCCCCTTTCTCTCCTGTAAGGAGACTCAAAGGGGCTTACAATCTCCTTTCCCTTCTCCGCCCACACAACAAACACCCTGTGAGGTGGGTGAGGCTAAGAGAGCTACAAAGAACTGTGACTAGCTCAAGGTCACCCAGCTGGCATGAGTGGGACTGCACAAGCTAATCTGGTTCACCAGATAAGCCTCCACAGTTCAAGTGGCAGAGTGGGGAATCAAACCTGGTTCTCCAGTTTAGAGCGCACCTGCTCTTAACCACTACACCATGCTGGCTCTACTACTATTTGTACCGATGAGCAAAATGCTTGTCTATCATCCAGATCCACAACACCTGAAAAGAGGTCCAGAATATTCACAGTGAATGTTTCCTCCCATGCCAGCAATGCAATGGAACCTTCAGTCAAGGCATATCAGAATATCGGTCCATTAGCCCAGTATTGTCTACTCAGGCTAGCAGCAGCTCTCCAGGCAGAGAAACATCTTTCCCAACACCTGCCACCAGATTGCCTTGCACTACAGATGACTACACGCTGAGCTTCTGCTAAGTATGTCCTTACCACTGTAGGAACTTACAAAAATGCCTTCCAATGGAGTCTAGCAATTACCTTAGTGTCACCTCTGCTGACTGGCAGCAGCTCTTCAGTCCAAGCAAGGCCTTTCCTGACGCCTGCTACCTAAGGTCCTTTAACTAGAGATGGCAATGACTGAACCTGGGACTTTCTGGATGCAAGTGGGTGCTCTATATGAGGCACAGTCCTCCCAAAGCCACTCCTTAGACCAGTGGTGGCGAACCTTTGGCACTCCAGATGTTATGGACTACAATTCCCATCAGTCCCTGCCAGCATGGTCAATTGGCCATACTGGCAGGGGCTAATGTGAATTGTAGTCCATAACATCTGAAGTGCCAAAGGTTCGCCACCATGGCTTTAGACTGACCACATGAAGCTGCCTTATACCAAGTCAGAAAATCAATCTACCCAGCTTAGCTTGAAGAAGAAGAAGAGAAGAGTTTGGATTTATGCCTCACCTTTCTCTCCTGTAAGGAGACTCAAGGTGGCCTACAAACTCCTGTCCCTTCCTCTCCCCAAGGTGGGGCTGAGAGAGCTCTGAAAGAACTGTGACTAGCCCAAGGAGGAACATAAGAGTGCAGAAACACATCTGGTTCCCCAGATAAGCCTCTGCCACTCAGGTGGAAGAGTGGGGAATTAAACCCAGTTCTCCAGATTAGAATCCACCTGCTCTTAACCACTACACCAGGCTGGCTCTAAAGGACTCCAAGGGACTCTCCAGGGTCTCAGGCAGAAACCTTTCACATCACCTACTGCCCGATTTTTTAAAAGACGCCAGAGACTGAGTCTGGGAACATCTGCATGAAAAGCAATGGCTCTACTGCTGAATCTCGGCCTCTCCTCCCTTTACAAACATCATCATATAACCAGAATACATGAAAGCAAGCAGTCTGAGGAACGAATGTATCAAGACTCAGAGGCATTGGTCAAAAACACATTCCCTTCTAGATGTGAAATGACAGCAAAGTGCATATCTGATGTTACCCTTACTTATGGGTCTTTTGGTCACATTCTCTTCTAGACCACAGCGGTTATTTTATTGGTACTGGTAGTTTGAGAATGGTTAGCGATCAAAGTCTGAGTTGATAGTCATCTTCGTTCACTATTAAATTACAACCACCACCTGGTCCACACATAAACAGGATCCCCAGTTTCATGGTCCTATTGTGATATCCCAAATTTAGATTTGCTTGCAATGACAAACAGTGGCTTGTTCATAATGGACCCAAACATGATTTAGTCAAGGGAATATGTCGTCTTCCTCCTTTCCCAGTATACTGTGCAAAAGATATTGCTCGCTCTCTCTCTCTCTTGGCTGTCAAGTCACTCCTGACTTATGGAAAGTACATGTAGGTTTCTCAAGCCAAGAGACGAACAGAGGTGCCTGTCTCTGCATTGAAACTTTAGACTTCCTTGGTGGCCTCCCACCAAAATACAGACCAGGACTGACTCCACTTAGCTTCCGAGAACTGATGAGATCAGGCTAACCTGGGCTATCCAGGTCAGCAATCTCTCCAGCTAGAAGGAAAGGGCAGACACCCATCTCTGGCCTATCTCTTTTACCCATTCAAAGTCTAACATGATCTATATCTCAACACATATTGATTAAAGTAGTATATGCAAGCGTCTGCAGCTTAAACCCCAGAATTGACTTGTCTCCTCCAGAATTTGGAGAATAAATAGTTAAGGGACGAAGCACTACTTCAGCCTCTATTACCAAAAGGGTTCTTGCCTTCCCTGCGAGGGAAGGTACCAATTACCGCAGGCTGTGATGGGCTGGCGCCTTCAGTACTACAGACATCTCTCCATAAAGGAACCCACCATTCTTTTCATGTAGGTATTCAGACAGGCCATTAGATGCCTTTTGGTAATTTTACCAACCTGGGCTGAATTTGAACCACTGATGTTAAAGTTAAAAGGCTTCATTATCCCATTACTAAGGCCCTTGAGATATCCCTTCAGTCTGTAATTTTGTTGGTTGTTTTTATAAAATCTCTCCTCAATTCCTAAAAGAACCTCTCTCTGCTTGTAATTTGGAGGGGGAAAAAAACATGCTGGCAGAGCTCAACTTGGGCAGCAAGGGTTTCAAAGCGGATGTTTTATGAGCTACTATCACAAGTTATTTCGTTTGAAATGAGATGCAGCGTGCGTTTTTGCACACTGCCAGTCAGAGAGAGAGAGAGAGCAAAAGAAAAGACGGCAACGTGATCCGGTGGGTAAAAAGTGGAGCAGGATGAGGAAGCCTTCATGTATCTGTTCGGCTTCCATCTGCGCCACAAATCTCCTGTGAAGCTTTGGGCAAATTATCTCAGGCTTTTTATCCATTTTCATCGATGGTGAATTTTTTTTAGGGTCATCTCGAGCTACAGGAAGTCAACACGCTTTGGAGAAACGTGGACCAATCGCCTAAAAAATGGCTTAGGGACCCAAGCATCAGGTTTTGTGCACGAAACGTGCGGTGCAGTTTCCCCAGCGTCACGACGTCATTAAGATGTGCATTTTTCTGTTCCCCATGATTGGCAGACAATTGTAGGGGCATAAACTCATAGAAACACAGAGCTGGAAGGGGCCATACAAGCCATCCAATCCAACCCCCTGCCCAATGCAGGATCAACCTAAAGCAGTGATGGCGAACCTTTTTGAGACTGAGTGCCCAAATTGCAACCTCAAACCCACTTATTTATAGCAAATTGCCAACCCGGCAATTTAATCTGAATACTGAGTTTTTTGTTTAGAAATGCATTACTCAGGAGTAAGAACATAAGAACATAAGAACTAGCCTGCTGGATCAGACCAGAGTCCATCTAGTCCAGCACTCTGCTACTCGCAGTGGCCCACCAGGTGCCTTTGGGAGCTCACATGCAGGAGGTGAAAGCTTGGTGAAGCAACCATGTAATGCTTCAAATGGGTGAATCACGACCCTGGGAGGATTTACTCAGAAGCAAACCTCATTGCCAGCAACCAAGCTTACTCCCAGGTAAACAGTTGCGCCCAGGCCAGCCTAGATGTGTGTGTGTGTGTGGGGTGGGTGGGTGATTTTCCGCCTCTTCACAAAACTGACTCTGTGCACGTGTGCCCACAGAAAGGGCTCTGAGTGCCACCTCTGGCACTCGTGCCATAGGTTCGCCACCACTGACCTAAAGGGTTCCAAACAAGTGTTTGTCCAGCAGCTGCTTGAAGACTGCCAGTGAAGAAGAGGTCATAACCGCCCTAGGCAACTGATTCCACTGCTGAACTTTTCTTACTGTTAAAATTATTTTACTGGGCATGCAGGGATTAGATTCAATTATTCTATTCTATGGTTATTTTTCCCTAGCAAGTGCCAGGACAGAACATTCTTTGCCTGGGACTTTGGATTGTCATTGCCAGTCACAGTGAATGATACTAAGCTAAATAGGCCAATGATACAATTCAGTACAAGGGAGCATCATATCATCATATATATTCAGAGAGCCAGCCAGGACCGGAGGGAGGGGTTATGGCGCCTGGGGCATGCGTGCACCCTGTGCTCCCGCCATGCCCATGCACCGGTGCATGCCCCCCTGCCCCGTTGGCACTACGCCACTGGAGCCAGAGTGGTGATGTGGTTAAGAGCAGGTGGATTCTAATCTGGAGAACTAGGTTTGATTCCCCACTCCTCCACCTGAGTGGCAGAGGGTTCTCTGGTGAACCAGATGTGTTTCTGCACTCCTACATTCATGCTGGGTGACCTTGGGCCAGTCACAGTTATCTCAGAACTCTCAACCCCACCTGCCTCACAAAAGTGTTTGTTGTGGGGAAAGGAAGGGAAAGGAGCTTGTAAGCCACCTTGAGTCTTCTTACAGGAGAGAAAGGTGAGGTATAAATCCAAATTCTTCTTCTTCAGCCAATTGCGACTCCAAATGGGCATACTTCTACGGTGCATTCATGCTTCTACACTTTTAAATGCAAGCATCGCATAAAGATGTGAGGTTACATCTGGTAATGTAATCTTAACCTTCTTTCCATTCTCACCTCAGAACCCTTCTACATAGAGTCTCGTGTGGAACATCTTTCCCACCACTTCTCCTCCTCCTCACTCGAGTTTGAACTATGATCTCCCAGGTGAAGAAATATATCCCTCCAACCCTTACCTTTTTTTTTTAAAACTCAGTTTCTGAAATTTGTATCCTGCCTCTCAGTCACACATTTCCTTAGGTGGCTAATAAGAAAGAGTCAATAAACGATTTAAAACACAATGTAAAAATCAACCTCCACCAGCCAAAAGGTGAACTACCGGCTGGGAATACACAGTGCTGTTTCTTCCAAATATTACGGTCAAAGGAAGGTAGAGATAGAATATTGATCTGAGATCAGAAATATTGATCTGAGATGCTAGAGATAGAATAATCCAAGGCCAGATGCCTGCAAGAAATACGAGACAGAGCAAACATTTGGGGCAACCCTATAGGCAGACTTAGGGAGGAGTGCGCACAGAGAGACAGCTCGGTTTTATAGCTGATTGTATGATGTATTTTTTATCATGCTTGTTTTAATTGTTAGTCATCTTGGTAGTTTGGATTGGGCAGAAAGGCAGGATATAAATCTTGCGAACGGCATAATGGACTACATCGTTCCTGAATGCCGGCCAATGGATCAACTCTTCCATTTCCTGCCATTCTCCCCTACTCTAGCTGATAAGTTGGGACCTTGGTAAGTTTGGAACTGTATGTTTCTTCACTTGAAAGCTGACTGCAGCTCTACAGGCCTGTGTCCCGGTTTTAAGCTGGAAGAAAGTAGGTTCCAGTTCTCTTTCCCAAACATCCTGCAGCCAGTCTTCTCAGAACATATCTACGCTGCAAGTTTAACACAACTTTACTATCATGATTTCCCCTCAAGAAGCCATTCTAGGTTGCTTGGGGGAAAGCCATTGACTAAGGGCTTGTTCCCATTACAACGAACACACATGCATCCTTAATGTACATGCCTGCAATTGTCTGTAAGGGTCATTAAAAGGGGAGACTGGGATAAATGTGGGGTTCAGATCACATACTCAAACGGCACAAGAGTTGGACGTAACGTAAAAATTACTCAACAACCGTACAAAGAAAAATCAAGCACATACTATACAAAGATTGTACTTCACTGTAACACATAAACAGGGTTAGTCAGGGAGGTTTACACCTATGGTACAGATGTGTCCTTCATCTCAACTGTGGCACTTCTACACAAATAGGGCTGCAAACCTCCAAGTTGCATCTGCTAACATCTTGCTTTTACAGCTGATCTCCAGATGGCCAAGATCAGTACTCCTGGAGAAAATGGCTGCCTTGGAAGGCGGACTCTATAGCAGCATTTCACACAAAGTGGGTCGTGACCCGGCACCAGGTCACGGAAGCAAAATGCTGGGTCCCCTAATGTCCGGGGCTGGGGCCGACGACCCCACCTCTGTCCTTGCTCGGAGGATACCCCCCACCTGGAGTCAGACCAGTCAGGATGATACAGCAGCTTTGGGGCTCCTCCCCAGTCAGCTGACCACCCAGAAAGGGGTTGGGGACGGAGCTGCAGCTCGCAGCAGACGCCGGTGCCGCGAGGGAGGTGGGGGCAGAAGCGGCACCCTGGGGAACCTCCCTGACGCCGCCACGTGTAGATGATAAAATTTTTTAGTGGGTCATGGAGGAGAGGTAGTAAAATAACCGGATCTTGGGGGAAAAAGTTTGGGAAACGCTGCTCTATAACATCATACCCTACTGAGAAACCCTCCCCAAGCCCCGCCCTCTCTAGGCTCCACCCCAAAATCTCCAGGAACTTTCCAAACCACAGCCGGTCACCCTACTGCCATCCGAAGTGGTCCAATATTTCCAAAACACGTCGATTCTGTGACATTCGCAACAGCTTCCTTCGACATGCCCTAGCAACAAGTAATAGAATATTGAGAGCGGGATAATAAGAAAAGGACGGCAAGATGCCTGATAAAGTATAAATAGCAGCATTTACAAATAGTCTTCTCATGAGTAACTTAAGGCTGTCCCGTAATCTGGGCATTGCCAAAGAGGATTTTCAACTCTGCCATAAAACGAGCTGAACACTAATCCATTAATATTCGTTTCGGATGGGAGGGAGCTTTTTGTCATTTGCTCCTTCTGCCCCCCAGATAAGATTTCCCGCAAATCTCTCCCCACCCAGTAACATTTTTACAGCCACCTTCTTCAACCGGCAGGAAGATAGCTTGAACAAGCAGGAGAAAATGCCCTAAAATTGACTCACTGGAAGCTGACGTAATGATTTCCTCGGACATTAAATCAACCGCCTTCTCCCGCTGCTTGGAAAAAAACAGAGGTTTTTTTTTCCTTTAAAAAAAAAACTTCAGAAGTGGCCAGCACCTCTTGCAACATATTTCCTAATCAGCTGGTATTTATGGTTGATATTTTATATTTCCAATTTCCCCCTCAGGGCTCAGGAGAACGCAGCACACCTGCCAACCTTTTCGGCTGGGCCCATAATTGGCAATTTGCTCTTTGCCTTAGTATATCACTCAATTTAGCCCTTGCTGTGCCCTGCATACATCCTCATTCATCTAGATGCCCCCATGACAATTAGAGTGTTAGCTTCAGCTAACTAGGGCAACTATTCCACCAGAGCTGGGAGACAATTATTAGTCTATTTTCCCATCTTGGGGGTGACAAAATTGAGAATCCATGACAATTACATCCAGCGGTTCCGCACTCCACACAGACGCCTTCTCCTCCTGTTTCTCCCCCCCACCACAACCCTGCCCCCCCCCCCCCACACCTTCCATACATTTCAAATTAACGGAGCTCTACCACCACATTCAAATGTTCAGTTTGTGGGGAATGAGGGTCCTATTTAAATGATAATGAGGAACGATCCATTCAATTTAGTGACGGAGAAAATCCATTAAAAAACGCAGGCAGTTCTTAAGCTGATGGGTCAAGAAAAAGATAAACCCTTTTTTAAAAGCCATTATATAAGGCTCTGTGTGGATTTTTTACACTGTGCGGGACATCAGAAAAGATTAGGACAATTATGGAACAAGGAGGGGGTGGGGGTGGAGGGGAAGGCAAAACAAAACACCCCCTTTCCCTCTGGAGGCCATCCCCCAAACGCCCTCCTCCTATTTCATTTTGATAAAAAATGGTCAAATAGGCAAGGGAACGCTTTGCTTCTTAATTCTCTCTTAATACCCCGTGCCTAACTGCGTAAGAGGGAAGAGAAAAACCTCATTTTGGAGAAGTCGCGGCTGCTTTTTACAATAGCTAGACAGGTTGACTTCTAAACATGTATCGAGGGTACCAGTTTTGTAATGAATTTTTTAAAAGCCATCTTTGCTCGGACTCTGCGAGCTAAAGATAAGCAGACTGTCCCCACAAAACTATTTCCTGCATCTTTTTTTTTTAATCCAACATTCAACTCGAGGTAGAGTGTCCCACCCGAAGCATAACTTTAATTTTGATTTATTTATATCCTGCCTCTCTCCCTAGTGGGGACTCAAAACAGATTACATTCTTCTCCTGTCCTCTATTTTATCTTTACAACAACCCTGTGAGATAGGTTAGCCTGAGCAAGCTTCCATAGGTGGCCATGGACTACAATTCCCATCAGCCCCGGGTCATGCTGGCAGGGGCTGGTGGGAATTGTAGTCCATGAACATCTGGAGCACCATAGGTTGGCCACCCCTATTCCATGGCGAAGTAGGGATTCACACAACAATTTCCCAGCTCCAGCTCCAACATTTTAATCACTACAACCTTCTCATAATGTTGGTCGAAAATTACACAATTTCATGGCTTGTTTTTATATTGTGATGTTGTTTAAATTGTAAGCCACCTTAAGCACCTTAAGGAGGCACAGAAATATCTTAAATAACTAAGGATGTCAATCTGTGTAGGAAAATCCAATATTGATCAATAGTCATGATGAATGCCTCCCTTTTCTGTGATCCACACTGTGGTCCAACTCCAGCTCCAAGATGGAGGAAAAACATCCTTGAATATAGAAGAATCTGGATAAACAAAGCGGTCCCACATTACTGAGTCTTGTGTGGTTTTCGTCTATTCTGACTGGCATCAACTCTCCAAAGTAAGGTCCTTCCCAGAACAGCTTCCTGAGATTTTACACAGAAGTAGCAGGGCTTTGGGGCTTTTACAACCTTTGTTTAAAATGACCCCATTCGTCCTACAACAACAAAAGGTAGTCAGTTATGGAATAAGTTGTTACTGGAATAATTTGTTACTGATTTGAATTATTATGGAATATTTTGTTACTGATTGTGCTATACTGGTGTGGCAATAGGGGAACTGGGTTGCCATCAGTTAACCAAGAAGAAGAAGAGTTTATATCCCCCTTTCTCTCCTGTAAGGAGACTCAAAGGGGCTTACAAACTCCTTTCTCTCCCCACCCCCCAACAAACACCCTGTGAGGTGGGTGAGGCTGAGAGAGCTCCGAAGAACTGTGACTACCCCAAGGTCACGCAGCTGGCATGTGTTGGAGTGCACAAGCTAAAATGGTTCGCTAAATAGGCCTCCCCAGCTCAAGTGGCAGAGTGGGGAATCAAACCCAGTTCTCCAGATTAGAGTGTACCTTCGCCAACAAAGCCCTTCTCCCTACCAGCTCTAATCATGCTACCTGGGGTTGCCAACTTTCAGGTGCTGGCTGGAGATCACCCACCATTACAACTGATCTCCAGAGAACATTTCACTTGGAGAAAATTGATGCTTTGGAAGGTGATCTATACCCGCTGAACTCCCTTCCCTCCCCAAGCCCCGCTCTCTTCAGATATTTCCCATCTTGGAGCTGGCAACCCCAATGCTATCAAGGAGGGGCCACAGTACAATGACGGAAAACACTCTACCGTTTGGAGCACAGAATGTAAAACTAGAAGAAGGAGAAGAAGAGTTTGGATTTATATCCCCCCTTTCTCTCCTGAAGGAGACTCAAAGGGGCTTACAATCTCCTTGCCCTTCCCCCCTTACAACAAACACCCTGTGAGGGAGGTGGGGCTGAGAGAGCTCCGAGAAGCTGTGACTAGACCAAGGTCCCCCAGCTGGCGTGTGTGGGAGTGCACAGGCTAATCTGAATTCCCTAGATAAGCCTCCACAGCTCAGGCGGCAGAGCAGGGAATCAAACCTGGTTCCTCCAGATTAGATAGACGAGCTCTTAACCTCCTACGCCACTGCTGCTCCAGACTCCAAAACTAGATGCACTAATGGTCCGATTCAGTAGAAGACAGCTTAGTATCTTCCCCAAGCTTTATGAATGGCCATGGCTCTGTGACAGAGCTCATGCCCGACATACAGAAGGCCCCGTGTTCAATGTTTGGCATCTGCAGTTGGAAAAGATCTCAGACAGCCAGTGCTGGGAGAGGCCACAGCCAGATCAGACAACGCTAAGCTAGATGGACCATCTGCCCAACTCAGTTTAAGGCAGCTTCATATGTTCAGCTCTGGTGAGCTCACATAGAGCCACGTATCTATCAAGATTGACTGGGGGGAAAGAGAACGGAAGCGAATAAGTTGCTCTGAATGTTGTGCATAAGAATAGGAACGTCGATGATTGTTTTTAAAAGCAGATGATCACGAAGCAACATCCAAGATATATTTACCCCAAAGGGTTTCATCTTTCCATTCCTTGCTTGACTTTCCCGGTACATTGAAATATGATTGCTTGTTTATTTTGGGTGTTTTTTTAAAAAAAAAATCTGGAAGAAGATCACAGGCACATGGCTGGTCCCCCCCCCCCCCCAATTTCTCCCAACCACACAGGCTGTTTATAGCACCCCATTCACACTCAAAACATGTAGAGCAAATTCTCCCCCACTCCACATACACACACCACAGTCACATTTCCCTGTCAGAGCTGTCAAGCCGAATTCCGCTTTAATCTGCTAAAAGCACTTTTCTGCTGACATTTTTAATAAATACTTTCAGCTTTTAAACACATTTGTGGGAGCCGTTTCCTCCCCCTCTTTCCCCTCGCCTCCTTCTCCTTCTTTGGGAGAATGAACACTGAAAACCTTAATAGCAAAAACATTACACTTATCAAAGCCTCAAACCCCCCCCCCCTTTTTTTTTGCATCCTGAAGCAGAGGTAGTGTTTTCAATTTTAAAGCTAAATTAACTGTCCAATTGAATTTGGCTGGTGTGAGCTGCTTTTCCTGTGACAGGTTTTAGTTATGAAGCATATTTCACATTAATAGAACTCAACATGAAAACCCACTCTCTCTGGGACATAACTGCGGCTCGCCATTGAAATGTTAAATTTAATATTTCAGACATGCCTTGTGCCAGCGTTTGATTATTGTTCGTCATTTAAATCTCTCCTAACGGGAAAGGTCCTAATTAGCAAAAAATCATGTTTTAATGAAGGCAAAATGCTAATTGCTAACACAAAAAAGCCTTCACATGAAATTATCCCAGCACTTCCATTGATTTCTTGGCGATTCAAGAAAAAAAAAGAAAAGAAAGAAGCCCATTTGTGTGTTTACACACTAAGGCACTGCTCGCTTTTGTTTTATCATAACATTTCACTCAAAATCAGCACTTGCCTTTCCTCAGAGAAAGGCAATCTCCTCTCTCTTCCTTCCCCGCAACACCCAATTCGCCTCCCTCCTAACTCAGAGAAGTAGCCATTCAAAAAGGCAAGCATTTCCATGCAAACCAGTATTAATGACACAGTGGCTAATTTTTTTAATGGCGACACAAAAAGAAATTTAAACACACACACACACACACACAAACACACACACACAACTTTTCTTCTCAAAGCAACCATCTCGAGCCATCTTCCCTCTCAGGAATAACAATTCCATTTTGTTTTCTCCGTCTCTGATCTTTCACTTATCATATTATTTGCGCTACGATTATAGTGTTTGCGAGGGAGCTTCGCCACTTATGCCATAACACTCAATCATGACATGGGGAAAAAAAGTTATTACACAGTGACCTCTGGATGCCAACGTTTGTTCAGCGAGATTTATGAAATTGCCGCCGCGAAGCACCACCGGCGTCTCGATGGTACTCACATCGCTGAGGCAATCCCTGGAGCTGCTTCGCTGGGAACTCGTGGCCTCACGGATGCTGTCATCTTCGCTGTTTCGGCTACTTCGGTTCGGGGGGACCTTCATCTGCGGAGACGGGGAGATAAAAAGGGTCTTCAGGTAATTGTTTCCAGCAGTTTTCACTATTTAAGGGAGGGGGGGATAGGTGGAAGCAGCAAGCAAGGTTGCCACATGGGACAACATATACTAAAGGGTTTAGGTAAACGGTTTTAGGCCTAGTGTACGCACACCAGAACGAAGTGCTACAACATTTCTTTATTTGCCAGAATCATGCCTTTCTGCCCTCACAAGGGCCACCAAGTTTAGGATACAGGTATAAGATGCAAACTAGGAAATACCAACCCACCAACACAGTGGATTACACGAGGATTACATAATGTAAACCTGTCCGGTCAATAAGCGCAGGGGATACCTAATAAAGCATGTAATGGGACTACAGTAGCAAAAATCTGAAAAATTCCTTACAATATTATTAAACATGTATATATTTTTGCAAAGTGTTCACAAAACATTCACATCAGCACAAGATCTCTTGGTTCCTGATTATTTCTAAACATGTGAGGAAAAATCAGCAGGAGAGCTCTTTGTCTTTAGTACAGGCAGCAGATCATAAGATGATCTTAGCTACATTCATGAGGAAGAAAAAGATAATGCCATTAACAGCCCATTCCAGAGGGATCCGGTGGCCAGGGACAGCACAACTGCCTTTGGAATGCAATAAACGCTAAAAAAATCATGGCCCCCTGAAAGAAGAACCGTGTACATGTTTGCAAGGCAAGAGATGAGCAGAGGTGGCCTGCTGTTACCTGCCTCAGCATAGTGACCCAGGATTTCCTTGGTGGTCTCCCTTCCATGTACTAACCGCAGCCACCATTGCTGAGCTTCCGAGATCTGAGGAGACTGGGCTAGCCTGAAACGTCCGGGTCTGGGTGGCCACTTACTCTAGAATGTGCAGCTAAATCCAAACCTGCTTTCTCTCTTGCCCAAGTGGTGGAACCGTGAGAACTGCTACGGAACTTGCCGGGTGAAGCACTGTACAGACTGTTGTGTGGGCATTTGTAGAAAAGCACAACCAGCGCTTCTCTTTGGATACCACAGCAGGAGTAGTAGTAGTAGTAGTAGTAGTAGTAGTAGTAGTAGTAGTAGTAGTAGTAGTAGTAGTAGTAGTAGTAGTAGTTTGGATTTATACCCCACCTTTCTCTCCTGTAAGGAGACTCAATGTGGCCTACAAGCTCCTTTCCCCTCCTCACCCCACAACAGACCCCTTGTGAGGTAGGTGGGGCTGAGAGAGTTCAGAGAGAACTGTGACTACCCCAAGGTCACCCAGCAGGAATGTAGGAGTGCAGAAACACATCTGGTTCACCAGACAAGCGTCTGCCACTCAGGTGGAGGAGTGGGGAATCAAACCCCCGTCTCCAGATTAGAATCCACTTGCTCTGAACCACTACACCATGCTGGCTCTCATAGGGAAGAATGGACTTGCGCCAGGTGGGTCTGTCAGTTGTGGGGTGCTCCAGGGTCTCTGGGTGGGTGTTTGTGGCAAGGAAAAGGGTGGAACAGGCTATTGGGTGCTGGGAGGCAGCCCCTTCCCATGACATACACATTCCAACAGTATCCCAGGACCATGCTTTATTATATTAGTTAAATTAGATACTTGAGAGTTTTGGAAGCTACTTTTGCTTTTGGGGCAACTACAAATATTCTCAGCACCTTCCCTTCTTTACAAACTTTTGTTTTTTCTTAAGAAGAGAAAATGCATTTTTACACACACAAGCAAATTGAGACAATCTGACCTAACAAGTCTTGCGTGGGCAAGCAAATTAGAAGAATCATTGCTGCCATTAACCTTTCAGAGTAAATATCAATTATTAAAACTTGCTTCAGTACCTCTGTCCCCTGTTTGCTGCTGTGAATTAAGAGGGTCATCAGCCTTTTCGACAGATCTTGTTCATTTACACCTGCTGCCTGCCAGCAGGGAGCCCACACCCCCGCTGCCAGAGCACGGAGCCAACCTGCCTTAATTCATTGGTAATTACCTTAATGAGACACATGCAGGACTGAACTAGGAGGACAAGTTGTTTTGCTAAATGGGAGGTATTGGTTTCAGGGCATCCTTGGCTTGATCTGGGTACTGATGTGCACACCGGGAAGCTTGTCCCTCGAAGCTGCCCCCTTGCTTGATGGCTCATATTCCATGGATCTTGCAGAGAAATGGAATCCAACTCTTTGCTCTACACCACAGCTTCTGAGCTAAAAGGGTTGCAGCCATGAAAGACCTCCACCCAGGAAGGCAAAGGCAACCATCAGGCCAGTAAGTGAGCAGATGGACGATTCACACTTTTCATGTGTCCACCAGGCTGAATACACGATGGCAAAGATGAGACAAGCAGGCCAGCTCAAAAAGTTGCAATCGCACCACACTGGAAGTCAGAGTGGGGTAGGACTTATGGCCCCATCCAACAATCAGGGTGCCCAGCTGCGGTGTTGCAGTCACATCAGCCCGCCACTCTCAAAGAGGCTTCCCGATGCCATCGGGAGGCTGAAAATGCAGGAAACCCCCCCCACCACCCGGGCCAGGGGGAAGCTCCCATTGGCATTAATGGACTTACACCAACTTTTGGGTGGCATAAGTCCTAATTCCCAGCCACCGTCACAATGGAGGCAATAGTAGGAAGGAGGCTTATAAATGTTGGCTCCTCCCTAGGCCATGCCCCTGGATTGCACCCGCTTCACCAGTAGCAGAGGCGCAGGGATGCTGCTGCAGTGTCCAGCGCCATGGCCCACTGTTGGGGAGGGTCAAGGCAGCTGCCCATTGGCAGATTCGCCCCTCCACCAGGGTAAGTTCCCTAAGGAGAGCAAATCTGCCGGTGCAACCTCACACCACTCCCACTGGCAGATTCACACACACCCTTTGGATGGGGCTGGTAGAGGGTCAGACTAGGAGCAGGAAGACCCAGGTCCACATCTCTAACCACTACGAGGTTCACTGAATGACCTTAGACCAGCTACTTTCTTTGTCACACTGACCTACTTCACAGGGCTCTTGTGAAACTAAAATGGAGGAAAGGAGAATCATGTGTGCCACTCTGAACTCCAGAAGGGTGGGATGAAATTTTGCAGAATCTTTTCCTGATGTATTTAAACACATGAACTTCCCCTTCATATTTCATGTATGTGTGTTGCCACAAATACCAACATGCACCCTTGAAGCTATGTAAATGTGAAGCAGCTCTTAGTCTGCCTTGACTGTTGTAATCTTTGACCACCTTTCCAATAATCTACTGCGGTCACAATCAATCAATGACAGCTTGACCACTTGATGTATACATAGAATCATAGAGTTGGAAGAGACCCCAAGGGCCATCAAGTCCAACCCCCTGCAATGCAGGAACACACAATAAAAGCACTCCTGACAGATGGCCATCCAACCTCTCTTTAAAAACCTCCAAAGAAGGAGACTCCACCACACTCCGAGGTAGTGCATTCCACTGTCAAACAGCCCTTACTGTCAGGAAGTTTTTCCTGATGTCTAGGTGGAATCTCTTTTTCTTCACCTTGAACCCATTACTCCTGGTCCTAGTCTCTGGAACAGAGTGAGGCAGCAGATTACCAAGGTGGTAGAATGGACCATACATGTGTGGCTATGGGTGAAGGAGAAAGATAAAAAGCTGACCTAGAAACTTTCTCCCACCTGTGCCAGTTTTCTGTACGCAGGGAGTTTTAACATGGCAGTGAATTCAATACCGAAATCCTCTTATGACTTTTGTCCTTTCTGCCCACAACAATGACCTGGAGCAACTTCCATTTCTTCCTTCAAATCCTTTCTCAAAATACACCCTTTTCACAATGCCTCTGGTTCAACCTCAACCAATTAAAATAGACGAATTTACAAACGGGTGTGGTGGCTGGGTAGACCCTTAATCGCATAAATTAGAAGGGGAAGGGGGACCTTGAGAGTTGTGCTGAATATGATAGAAATTGCAAAGGCGGAGTTTAAAATCTACATTTTATTAAACACTTCCCTTTGGAAGCACAGGAATAGAATAGTAGCAAAGTCACCAGGGAGAAAATGGAAGTATTTTATCATTCTCACCATATATGGTCATTTCACATTCCTATTCAATGCAAATGGAGGCAAAAATGACCCAAACACCATTACTATATGCTGCGATTCGTAGAGAAATTTACAAGGCAGGCATGAATCATTTAAGAACAACCAACATAAATAAGGGTAAAGAATGCATGGAGTACAAAGCTGTGTCTTACTACGCACCCATGTGCACCCCACCCACATCTCAAAGTCAATTTAATCCTCCTTCCCTTTCTCTTCAGCAAATGAAATGAAACATAAGCATGTGTAAGTGATTTACTCCCGAGTTGCCTCCCCCGGTGTTCCACTGCATTGATGGGGTCTCCACTGTCGAAATGAAGATAGACATTTTGAGACAAGGGTAGCTTTTTCTTTGTCTATCTAGTTCTCCATGTACCATTGACTCCCCTACATGACTATAAACAAGCGGCTTGACATAAGAGATAACGACCATTGGACTTACCTATGAGTGTCTTTCTCCATTGAGAGTAAGGACATATTCTAATGTACGGGTTAGTCAAAGTGAAGAGAAAGGGAAAAATGGCCATAAGGTGACACTTTTCTAGGATAGGGCATTCCAGGGAACCAATAAGAAATGGGCATGCACTAGCAACCCATACATGTATTTTATGCCCATGTTACACTGCTAATCTCTCGCTAACGAATTGCACAATTCCTGAGTGGTGTTTGCAAATTACTCTCACCCAACAGTGTGTGGTCTAAGCTCACTACAGTTGACTTGCATACCATACTGCGCATTGTAGGTTGCAATTCAGTTCGATATATACCATAATATGATTAATAAACATAAAATACATTTCTTTCAAAATATGGATGCTGTGAACTCTAAATATGGCCCAGGTCACAGAGTGAAGTCAGCAGGCTCTGGTCAACCAACAGATCCCCAGCGTGGTGCAGTAGTTAAGAACAAGTGCACTCTAATCTGGAAAACCGGGTTTGATTCCCTGCTCTGCTGCCTGAGCTGTGGAAGCTTATCTGGGGAACCACATTAGCTTGTGCACTCCAACGCATGTCAGCTGGGTGACCTTGGGCTAGTCACAGTTCTTCGGAGCTCACTCAGCCCCACCCACCGCACAGGGTGTTTGCTGTGGTTGAGGGGGGAGGGGAAAGGAGATTGTAAACCCCTTTGAGTCTCCTTGCAGGAGAAAAAGGGGGGATATAAATTCAAACTCTTCTTCTTCAATCTGGATTAACCATGCTCTGATTGAAACAGCCACACAAAATGTCTTCCCTAGACATATGAATTCACCCTATGCAGAACACACAAACCTGATTGCTTTTCATTTCTGTGCAGAGCCTAAAATGATGAGCTGGGGCAGCGGGCCAAGGGAAACCAGGGGGGAGAACCAGCAAGTTGTGAGCAATTCCAACCCATTTACAGGCTCCAGGTGCTTACGGGTAATCCCAAGCCACGGCCACGGCCAAGAATTATGAACCACGCGCCGTTGGACATCATGTAGTGTGATTAACTATCATAACTCATTCCAGCAATAACTTTGGTTTTCATTACAAAACACAGCTTTGCTTTCCCCTCTCCGCTGTGGCTTCTTTGTGTTTTCCCTGGCTTCTTCTGCGTCTTGGAAAGGAGCGGATCACAAGGGACAGGAAATGCCGAGCGATGGAGGAGCATCTTCATCCAAGAATTCCTTGTCCAGCGTACAGTCCTCTCGCTCCCCCAACACATTTAATCGTGACAGATCGACTTGGTTGACTGAAGCACCTCTACCCCACCCGGGGGCCAGCGTCACCTCAAAACGGTCCATTGGTACTTACCCTGAAGGGGCCTTCTCCTGGATGGCGATGAGGGCATCCTGGATGGGTGATTTCCAACCTATGCTCAGGGAGGCAGAACTAAATGATGTCACTTCCTGTGATGGGTTGGACTCTCTCTCTCCTTGATCCCCAGAATCCGAATGGCTTAGCAGTGAAGTAGTACGGAGATCTCGGAATAAACAGGAATAGTGACAGTAACATAGAAATAAGACATAGAACATAGGACCAACATGCCTATAACGGACTCCAAGAGGAATTAACTTTCAACTATAACTCTAAGATAACCTGATGCTAAATGATGGAGACTAAGACCTCAGGGAGGGTTAGGATGTTTCATCGCCATCCAGGAGAAGGCCCCTTCAGTGGGTAAGTGTACCAATGGACCGGGTTCTCCTGGAGTATGCGATCTCGGGCATCCTGGATGGGACCTCCCCGAGCAGTGTCCCTTAACTGGGTGGGTGTCTAGGTCTCCGAATATATGTTCTAGCACCCTAGTGCCAAAGGTCAGTTCTCATTAGCTGACATGGAGTGTAATATTAAGTGTCTAAAGAAGGATGTGACAGAGGACCATGCGTGGCTGCCCCACATATGTCTTCTAGGGGAATGAGACGCCTGAAGGCAGCATTGGCTGCCGCGGACCTTGTAGAGTGGGCCGTAATGCCGGGGGGAACCGGAATGTTGGAGGCCTTGTATGCTTCGGTGATGCAGGTTTTAAGTGTGTAGCTGAGGGACGCCTTGGACATTCTGGCCCCAGCGTTAGGTGCATTGACGTTGATGAAGAGCGACTCGGTTTTTCTGATAGGCTCGGTACGGATAATGAATGCCTTGAGCGTCCTTCTGACGCCACAGATGCCACCAGTCTTCCTTTGGGATGGGGAAGGAGAAGGGACAAAATGTCGGAATAATGAGCTCCTGTTTGAGGTGGAACGTGGAGGCTTAATCTTTGGAAGAAAGGTCGGATCGAGGCGCATGACCACTCTGTCTTTGTGGAAGATGCATAACTGGGAGTTAATTGAAAGAGCTTGAATTTCTGATATCCTCCTGACCGTGGTAGCTGCATGATGAGGAATAGTAATTTCATTCGCAACCATCTGAGACTTATGGTCTGGATTGGTTCGAAGGGAGGCTTGGTAAGCGCTGACAACACGGTGTTAAGCCTCCAGGCTGGGAACCTGTGCACCACCGGAGGTTGTTTCTGGGAGACACCTTTAAGAAACCTTATAATGTCCGGGTGTCTGGTGACTGGGACGTCGTGGAAGGTAGGCCACACGGTTGCTAGGCCTGCTAGATACCTGCGAAGAGTAGAGCTCCTGAGGCCCTTTTCGAAGCCACGCTGTAGGAATAAGAGTATGTCTGGGATGGAAGGGTGGAGAGGGTCCACCTTACTGTTTTCGGCCCAGGAAACAAATTCCTTCCAAGAGGAGTTGTATAGACGTGTGGTGGAAGGTCTTCTAGCCGCGATGATGGTGGCTATCACTGTGTTGGAGTAGCCCTTGGTCGCTAGAGATTGGCGTTCAAGAGCCAGGCGGTCAGACAGAACCACCCTGGCTTGGGGTGGACGATGGGGCCTTGAGACAACATGTCTATGGGCGTGGGTAATCGAAGCGGTGGAGACGCTGCCAACTGTAGTATTGAAGAGAACCATGGCCGTCTCGGCCACCACGGTGCTACCAGTATGACTTCTGCTTTTTCTAGCCATATCTTTCTGAGGAGTCGTGGTAGCAGGGGGACCGGAGGGAATGCATATAGTAGTTCCTTCGGCCAGGGGGAGGTTAGGGCATCCGTTCCCTGGGCCTCCGGATGGAAATATCTGGTGAAGAAGCGAGGCAGCTGGGCATTGAGCGGTGACGCGAACAAGTCCAGAGTGGGGTTCCCTAGTTCCAGAGTCAGATTGTGGAATATCTCGGGGTGTAGTTGCCACTCTGCTTCGACTACTGACTGACGGCTGAGCCAGTCTGCCTGCGTGTTGAGGGCTCCCTGTATGTGTTCCGCTGACAAATCATAGAGAGCTGAGTCCCCGCCTAGTACGGTGATGGCCGTAGCCTCCCGATGAAGTCGACGGGATCTGGACCCGCCCTGATTGTTGATATGGGCCTTGGCGGCAATGTTGTCCGTCCTGACCAGAAGATGACGGTCCTGGAGGGTTGGCTGGAAGTGTTGGAGGCTCAGCAGAATGGCTTTCATCTCCAGGACATTGATTGGTAGTTTGGCTTGGCTCGCTGTCCAAACACCCTGGGCGAAGTTTTGTTGTAGCGATGCTCCCCAGCCGCTGAGGCTGGCGTCGGTGAAGATCTGGAGCCTGTGTGGGCAGGTACACTTTCCCTCGAGAAAGGTTCTGGTGACGGGCCCACCACCGGAAGGCTGTCGCGGAGCTCTATGGAAATCTGTAGAGGGCGATCCCTCTTGTGCATGATGAGGTATTGGTAGGGGCGAAGGAAAAGTTGTAATGTCCGTGCATGGAACCTGCCCCATTGCAGCATGTCTGTTACTGAGATGAACAATCCCATGAGTTTTGCCAGTTGTAGGAGGGAAGCTCTGTTGGCGGGAAGGAGACTGGTCACGAGCTTCTGGATCTTGGAGATCTTGTCTGGAGGAATGAATAGGCGATTGAGGGAAGTGTCTATTATGGCCCCTAAGTGCTCCATCCGTTTGGATGGGTGTAGGGAGCTCTTCTGGAGGTTCACCAGGAAGCCGTGTTGGCGCAGTGTGTTCATGACGACCTCTAGATCCTGTAGCGCTTGTTGTCTGGAGTTGGAGCGTACCAGGATGTCGTCGAGGTACGGGTGAATGTGGATTCCCCGTTCTCGAAGGGCCATGATGGGTGCCAGGAGCACCTTCGAGAAAACTCGGGGGGCAGTGGCCAGCCCAAACGGAAGAGATCTGTATTGGAAGTGATCTGGCCCCACCGCGAACCGGAGAAAGCGTCTGTGTAGTGGGTTGATAGGGACGTGGAGGTAGGCCTCCGTGAGGTCCAGTGAAGTTAGGTAGTCAGTTTTGCCAGAGGCCCCACGCGAGCGATCGTAGAAGGTCTCCATTTTGAATCGTCGCAGGCGGATGAAGCGGTTCACATATCGAAGGTTTAGAATGGCACGCCAGTCTCCGTTCCGCTTGGGAACGGTGAAGAAATGTGAATAGACACCGCAGGAACGTTCCAAGATGGGTACCGGCTCGATGGCCCGAATCTTGAGTAGGTGTTGAACGGCTTCTCGGGTTCTTTTTAATTTGTCCGGATTGCATTGGGATGGGTAGATTCGAAATCGGGACCTTGGGAAGCTGGAGAATTCGAGGAGGTAGCCTGAGGTGACGACCTCCTTGGTCCACTGGTCGACGTGGTCGCCTGTCCACAGGTGGTGAAAATGTTGGAGGCGGCCGCCGACTGGGATCTGAATGTAGTCAGGATCTGGAGGTCCTGTCAGGTTGAAATTGTTTTGCTCCTCTGCCCTGTTGACGGTTGTAGGGACGAAAGGAACTGGAGAAGGTGCCACGTCTTCTGAATTGCTGTTGAGGCTGCTGTTGTTGTTGCTGTGGGAACCAGCGCTTGCCGTCCCTGGGAGTGCGGGTGAGGGTGCGCTGTGAACGAAAGGTGGTGTAAGGTTTAAAGGAAGATGTTTGGTCAGATCTGACATATCTGGGCATGGTTTTCTTGTTCCCTTTGGTTTCTACGAGGACGGCATCTAGGTCCTTGCCGAAGAGTCTAGAACCGTGGTAATCGTAGGTGGAAACCACTTGTTTGGAATGGAAGTCGGCAGACCAGGCTCTCAGCCAGGCCTGTCTGCGGATCACGGTGCCTAGTGCCAGAGCACGTGATACTAGTGTGAGTGCATCAAAGGTGGAGTCTGCCCAATAGCAAACTGCGGCAAGGATCCTTTCTACCCCTTCACGCAGACCTTGGGCCTCTGGAGGGAGCATGAGAAGGAGGCGACGCAGCCACACTCCATGGTGGCTCCTAGCCATGGTGGTGAGGATGGGGCTAGGGGCTCTGATGGATAAGGCTAATCTATCGTGTATTCTTCTGTGGGAAGACCTCCGCTTCATGGTCCATCGGGTCCTTCAGAGTTCCCTTCTCCATCCCAGGGCCAAGGTCAGCCTGGATTGGAGGGCTACTCAATCGAGCATCAACAAGAGGGGTCTTAATGATATTATGGATGTGCTCTGGAAGTACATAGAGGTTTTTTAAAGAAGAGGGGCAGCTCTTACTGGCGTCTAGGTTAAGCCACTCTCTTTTAATCCTTCTCTCGAAGAATTCCGGGAGAGGAAAGGCCGCTGATGTCTCCTCTTGACTGAGGGAACATATTCTTGCTCCCTTTTGGGACACCTTTAACTGTCTTTTTGGAAGTGGAGGGGCCCTCAGGGTCCTCGGCGTCTGCCGGGTCCTGTAATTCAAGTGCGGAGATGGCCTTTAACATGAGAGGGGGGAGGTCCTCCTTCTTGAAAAATCTGACGCACTGTTCTTTATTTTCCTCCTGAAGTTCCTCTGTGTCAGAGAAATGATCTGATGTTTGGTCAATCTCCCCTTCGCTGGCACCTTCCTCCTCAGGGAGGTTAAGGGGATCCCTATAGCCAGTGTGGGGAGGGGTAAGTGACCTAAGGGAGGGGCTAGAGTGATGGCTATGTCTGTGTGATCTTTGAGAATGGGAAAGGCGCTTCTGTTTGCGCTTAGCTTTCTTATTCTTGTCATGCTGCACTATTTCCTGTCTCATTGTCTTTCTAAACAGCCCCATTAAGGCCTCTGGGGAGGTGTTTGCCCACGAAAAAGACTCAGGAGGATTAGAAACGGAGGCAGACTGAGAGGAGCCCTCCCTCTCCTTTTCCCCTCGATCTTGCCTGGTAACGGAGAGGGGGGAGGAGCCCTGGGAGACTGGGGCTTGTGTGCCCTCTTCAGCCAAGCGACCTTGGCATGCCCGCCCCCTCTGGCCTCGAGGCATGCTCTTTCACGCTGCGTTTGTTGGCGCGCAAATCAGTTCTCGGCTGGGTCCCCGTGGCTGCTAAGTGGGCTGGAGGGAGCTTCACCAGCCACGCCCCAGAGAGGGACGCTGGTGCTCCGCTGTTGTGGGCGCTGCCTTGCTGCTTAGGCTCCCGGCGCGCTTCTTTATCGGGCCGGGCCTTCAGCCTTTTTTGTTGCCTGTCTCGGCCAGCGTCGGTGGTTTCTTTGGAGGGAGTCTCGCTTTTATGTAATAGCAATCGATGTAGAGGGCTCTTGCAAACCCCGACGGGTTGCTGCCCTGGTGCTCTCCGCTGCAGACTTCCCAAAGGAGTCGGGAGGGGGAGAGAAAGAGCGGGCATAGCCTCGCTGCTCTGCCATTGACCCTCTGTTAAGAGGCTTGAATGCAGAGAAAAGGCTCTAAAAGCCGTGGGATTCAAGGGTAGGACAAACGGGGCTTGACAAAAACTCACGAAGAGACAACGAAGAAAAGGCAGAAGAAATAGCAGGATCCAGGGCTTGGAGTCCTAAACAAGCACTGCTCTCCCTGCTCAGGCAGAAACGATTCTGGGGATCAAGGAGAGAGAGAGTCCAACCCATCACAGGAAGTGACATCATTTAGTTCTGCCTCCCTGAGCATAGGTTGGAAATCACCCATCCAGGATGCCCGAGATCGCCTCCAGGAGAACTGGCTTTTTAAAAAAAATTTGGTTGCGCCTAATTCCAAACTACAGGCACATCGCCCCGCGCTCATTATTAATAAATACACTTCGATTTATCAAAAGCTCCCTTTGAGTGCCACTGGGAGCTCAGGGCAAAAGGAGACAAATTCTTTTCTTAAGTTGTTCTGAAAGGTGTTGGGCTCGGTAACCCTCACCCCCATTAACCTACCAAAGCTAGTTCGTACCTACTGGGAGCTGTGCAGCTTGCGCGGCGGCAAACCCGGACTGATCTTGTGCCATCTCAATATATTTGTTCATTATCTTGCGCGCCCACAGAAGCATTTGGAAATGTACTCGGGGCACAGGCCAAATTGAATCATCTGCCTTCATTTTCCACCCGATCTGAAGCTACAGCTGCTACAGGCTGGGGGGGATTTCCTCCCCGCTTATTCCCCCCAACATATTTTTTTTTTAAAAAAGAAAGCTCTCTCAAAAGCTACAGCCATCTGTTTTTGTTTGTTTCTTTTAAAAATCTTTGTAAGTTTGGTTCTTGGCCTTTTCTAAAAAAAGTTTCAAATTATAACTTCACAAAGATTCAGTAGCTGGGAAGCAGAAGGGGACACGGATCAATAGCGTCAGGGCATTCTTGGTAGTCATTATGAGCCTTTCTGAGCATAAAACAATATACCATTTATCTGCTCCATTGGTCTTTCGCACTTCTTCCAAGGAGCCCAGGGTTGCTTGGAAAGGGGTCATCCCTTTTTATAAATAGGGTTACCAACTTCCAGGTGATGGCTGGAGATTTTCTGGGATCACAACTGATCTCTAGATCTGTCTAGATCACTGATCGGAAGAAGAGGAGGAACATGGATTAATACCCCGCTCTTCTCTCCTCCACAGAGACTCAAAGTGGCTTACAAAGTCCTTTTCCCTTCCTCTCCTATAGCAAGACACTTTTCAATCATGTTACAATCACCTGACTCTTTTCGTGTTACAAACGAAGACATATGACAAAGACTTGGAATTACACCAATAACAAAGAAAATGAGGGAAGCACGGCTCCGGTGGTATGGGCACATTATGCTCCTGTTGCAAAAATAGCCCTAAACTCTGACCCAGGAGGCCACGTGGAAGACCAAAGAAACAGTGGACGGATAGCATTGCTGAAGACATGCGTACAGTCAACCTTACCCCCAGAGGTGGGTTCCAACCAGTTCTCACCATTTCTCTAGAAGTGGTTACTCATTTTTTCTGAGTGCCGAGAAGGGGTTACTAAAGCAACCTCCCTGCCCAATCGGGACTGGAGGTGCGTGTGTGCGGCGCCGCCACTGTTTGAATCCCACCACCATCGGAACCTGTTATTAAATTTTTTGGATCCCACCACTGCTTAACCCTGAAAATCCCCAAAATCGAGCTATTTGGCAAAGAAAATGTCACTGCTAACCCCCTCAAGGGGAATATAGCCCAAGTACAACAAGAAGATATGTTTAACCAGCTAAAATATGGCACAAAGCATCCATAAGAACATATTAAAAGCCCTAAACGGACCTGTTCCGCCAGGCGTTTGGCCAGCCGGGATGATGTCAACTCCGCCATAAGAACATCTGGCCTCCCGTGGGTATATAAAGGGGGGAGGGAGGGGTTGAAGCCATCTATAGTCTTGGTTTTATGTATTATTTTATGTAATCTATATATTATGATGTTTTTAAATTGTTTTATTATTGATGGACACTGCCCTGAGCCTTTGGGGAGGGCGGTATATAAATATAATAAATAAAAAAATAAAAATAATGTATCACATCAAAGATACATCTAGTCTGCTATCAGATTTGTGTGCAGAAATGCCTCCGGGGGAGGGGGGGGGATCACCAGTTATCAAGGCTAACTATCCACATCACTATTTCTTGCAGTTTTACTGTTGTTCACATAGTTTTCAAGAAAGGGACTTATTTTATTCATTGTCTTCTTGGACCACCCTCCTACTGTTCTCTGCTTTTCTTCAACTGGAGATTTAAAATATACACCAACGCCGTGTCAAATCATTACAAATGTCCGGGCTAATTTAAAAGAGCAACAAAATAAGGAAAAATGACATTGTTCAGGTGAAGTCATTAGTACTGCACCTGAAATTGATTCAGAGCCTTTTGAATAAGTGGATGTTAAACACCCAGCGCCGCAGACACCGCTGGGCTCCAGAACACAAAAATTAAGAGCGTGCAAAAATTATAAGCGCCTGTTCTTTCCCCAAATCAGGTGGAACTCTGCTTTTAAAGCTTGAGGCAAAGCAAGCCATTTGGCATTATGAATGCATTTCTTTGAGTCTTAAGAAGGATGGTGGTGGTGGTAGGGAGCCAATGTCTCAAAACAAGATGGAATCAGCTAAACATATTACATCTGACTTGTTTCCTTGAAAATCCAGCCCTAATGCATTCTAACAGAATTTATCTATCCCAAGCATACCTCATAATGAGATCAACTGGGAAAAATATCAGGCTTGTTTGTATATTTTATACGTGCTCTAACTTGGCAGTTTGGAGATTATGTATTCCCCAGGCCCCTCCTTAAATCGTTTCACACACTGCAATTTGATTTTCTTTGCTTGCCCTTTTCCACATTTCCCCCTCCCTACGTTTTATTGAGTTCTGGCTCACAGGGCAACATTCTCTTTGAATTAAGGGTGCAATTTTTCCCCCTCTCAATAAGGATGTGTGGCATTAAAAAAAGAAAAAGCAACGTTACGGTTTGAAGATTTTATGATTGAAAGAGGACTCTCTCCTTTTTCTTTTATTTTAAACAACCACTGGAAAGGCAGTGCCTGCAATTCTAAGCAGGGACTGTGTGAAAAGGTTTTCTGCTGGAAGGGAAAACATAATTCTGTGTGGTAGAAATTCACACAGAACGTCCATTCCAGGTGGTGATAGGAAAGATTTGCACAGGCAATGTGACTCTGCCACAGTACAGTAGTATTTCTGATTATAGCTGAGATGCTTGTTTGGATCAGATAGATGGACCATCTAGTCCAGCATCTTGTTTCATGGACTGGCCAACCAGATGCCTTGGACAGGAAGCAGAAACCAGTCCTGGTATTGTCACCACAGCTCTTCTTCTTTCAAGCGAGACCTTGGCCACGTGTGATCTGATGCAATTCCAAAGTGCCGGTAAGACGGAGATGCTCCACCAGGCTGAGGACAGTTTATTTATTTATTCATTCATTCATTCATTCATTCATTCATTCATTCATTCATTCATTCATTCATTCATTCATTCATTCATTCATTCATTCATTGGATTTTTATACCGCCCTATCCCCTAGGGGCTCCGGGCGGTGTACAACGTATAGACATAATACAGTCATAAAATAGCAGCTGATGTTTTCCATCTTGCCGGCCTACCCTCTTCCCTTTCTTTCCATTAATTAATTATTTTTATATCATTGGTTTCCCCCCTTTTCTTATTAGATGTAACTGGCCTTTGCCTTCCCTTCTGACTCCTCCTCCTTGTTGTATTTAAGGTGCCACTGAACTTTACAAATTAGGGTTTAAATGTATTTATACATTTTAATTCAGTGATATTTTTTTTTGGCTGAAACCAGCCCTGAGTCCCAACTGATCAGGAAAAGGCGGGTGGAAAACAGAATAAACACATAAATGAACTTCAACCAGTGATAGAACAAAACTAAATTTAGCACGAAGCGTTAGGTTGAGGCTAATAGAGTAAGCTAGACAGTGTTTATACAATGATTTTTCAACTTCACAGAGGGAAGAGATGAGAACCGGCAGCTGTAATGTTGCTGTCATCTACACATAAAGATACCATCTATTAAAGGCTAATATCAAACAGCTGGGATCTTCAAAGCAACAGTAAATTTAATATACATATTAAATTGTCCAAATGCAGCACAAGATATCTCATAATGTTGCACGACCCAACCACGAAAAGCTATCCTTCAATTTAGTGCTGTGCTTCCTAGATGCGATGAACAGACATTCATCAAAAGCCGGTAGTCATGAATCAAGGGAGCATGTACGTGTGTTTACCACACAGAGAAAAAGAGAGAAAGGGGGAAAAAAATCTGGAAAAGAGCTTTACAAAGTAAATCTGAAATCCTTAACGCTGATCAAGAAGTGTTACGGATAGTTTCTAAGCCTGAGTGGACATAAGAGGCTTTACAAAATGGGGCGTAAGCAGAGTCAATGCAAGATCAGAAAACACGCTGGGTTGAAGCGTTGAGTTGGCAGTTTGGCTGCTGGGGCTTCTGGGAGGCTAGGGACTCAATGGAGCAGAACACAGCTGCAGACAGTTTAGGGAGTGGGAGCCTGGCCAAGGTCCAGCCAAGACGAAGCTAAGGAGTGGTCCCTGGTGGGGAAGGATACAACAAAATCCATGGGCTCCAGAAGCACAGATTCACAAGCATTACAAAATACGTGCTCCATGGTAAATTGAACCTCAGCCAAAGCCAAGAGGAATTTGGAGCAGCTTGGCGGATGGATCCAACTTCTATCCTGTCATGCCAACAGTCAGATGCTTCATTCCTTCCAAGTTCATATTCATAACTTCCATTCCAGCATGTCAGCCACCTGACCATTTCTGGCCTAGTTGGGTGGCTGTGGAGCACTGAGGCATGGAAAGGATCTGAGCTTTACCAGAACTCATGGCAGAAGCAGATACACCAAGAGAGCTCTTCGTGCAAACTAGACATGCCGGAGAGAGTCATGTACATTTATACTTACCTGCCCATGCGTGAGTCAGGACAGGTTTTCTTTAAACCAAAATGGAGCATATGGTGCGAGGGAAGAGAAAGCCTGCCTCAATATGCCTTCTGCTTTGTTGCATGTTATTGCTTTCAGAGTCCCCTTCACTCTGCTGTTTTGGATGCAAACAATGTAAGACATGCTTATAAACAAGTGTGGATCTTCCCTCACATGACATCTAGTTTTGTCCATGGGTTGCAGAGCGTGATTCATACTCTACAGAATATAGGGGATTGTGCAAGAAAAAAGGATGGTCCTCCAATCACCTAGTTAGGAGGTCTGTGTATAGAATCCACAGGTGACTGTCATGTATTTTATTATTCCTCCTTTGGATGGTGCCCCTCCCCTCTTTTTGGCCCTTTACACCTGGGCCTCTGGCATCTAACGGGACCTGCCGACCCTCCCCCTTTGGGAGAAGATTTGAAAATGGGGCTGTCGGACGCCACTCATACCTCTATTAATTACATTTACTATATTCAGTTTTTATTGTTATCGCTGCTTTTAAAGGTTTTAGTATTTTATGACTGTATTATGTTTGTTTGTTGTACACCGCCCGGAGCCCCTTGGGGATAGGGCGGTATAAAAATCCAAAGAATGAATGAATGAATGAATGAATGAATGAATGAATGAATAAATAAATAATGTATGTATGATTGAGAGGAAATCCATTGAGATATTGAGAACCACAAACTAACACCTTCATAAAACACACTGGTATCTAAGAAGACCATGGTTTGGTGGGCTGTTCACAGGCTGTGCATGCAGAAGGTATCAATCCCCAGCTTCTCAAGTTAAAGGACTTCAAGTTAAAGAATTTCTAGGAAAGACCTTTATTGGCTTGAGAGCTTCCGCCAGTCAGAGAAGACAATACTGAGCTAGATGGACCAATTAGCTGATTTGATCAGCCTCAGATACACCCATATGCGGATCGAGCAAAGTTCGAAGACAACCAAGCCTTCATTAGCTCCTGCTTTCTGGCGCATCCCTGCCTGCTGCCAAGGGAATGTAAATAAATGATGCTTTGTTTTGGAGTCCAACAACTGGTAAGACTGAATGAGCTCAGACTGTGCCCTCTGCTCACTTTGAGACAGCAAAGAACCCTGAGAGGTGGATATGCCTCTCAGCTGACTGGTTCTCCCTGCAGCTGACTGGTCTGTACCCTGCAGCTGATTGGTTCTCCCACCAGGCTCCTACCATGCTGAGGGACCAAGAGACTTTCAGGTCTTAGGAATCACTGTCACTGGGTCACAACACCAATCTTTATTTATGATGGACAAACTAACCGCTCCACAGAAGCTTGTGTTAACACAGGGCTATCTTGCCTTCTAAAGCTTCTAAAGCTAAAGGAGCAGCAGTGGCGTAGGAGGTTAAAAGCTCGTGTATCTAATCTGGAGGAACCGGGTTTGATTCCCCGCTCTGCCGCCTGAGCTGTGGAGGCTTATCTGGGGAATTCAGATTAGCCTGTACACTCCCACACACGCCAGCTGGGTGACCTTGGGCTAGTCACAGCTTCTTGGAGCTCTCTCAGCCCCACCCACCTCACAGGAGATTGTAAGCCCCTTTGAGTCTCCTGCAGGAGAGAAAGGGGGGATACAAATCCAAAAAACCCCCACTCTCTTCTATCTTGTCTTCTGAAGCTTTAGTACCAAAATGCCACACAACCACTTATAGACGTCTTCAGAGATTAGACAAACATCAGATTAATAGAGGAATGACAAACAAGGAGGGCATTTCTTAAATGTACACTGCAGTGGTTAACAACTCACGTGCCAGTGAGCGAAAGCACACTGTTCTTCAGCACGCCATTTATATCTAGAACGGTGCAATGAATTATATCATTCTTTAAATTATACCGTGCTTTAACATCAATTAAATCTGCAGAGTTAGCCGACCGCTTCTATCACATCACCCTCTAACATTCTCTAACGTAATTTATGTATCTGTGGCACCAAGAAATGCTAATGAACTTGAAATTTAGAGCATGTCAGCCTCTGTGGCCTTACTCTTGCCATTCAACGTTAGCTGTAAGAAACTGTGAATGCCCAACGGCTTCCCTTTCTACCAGCAGGCTGTCTCCATAAAATACGATTCTTTACACGCTATGTACTTTGTTGTTGAATTACAGTCAGGGTTTTATTTCTAAAAAGATATTGGCTTATATCAAATTTAGTTCAGCGACGAGGAACACACGGAGATCAGCCTTTTCAATGTTTCCTAATATGGTATCAGACCTCTGGTCCATCCTGTTTCAGGCAGAAAAGTTTCGGGCAGAGAAAAGTCCTTCCCAACCTTTGTTATTGCAGATCTTTACACTGTAAAAGCCCAGGTTGGACACAGGACTCCTGACACCCCAGCAGAGATTCTGCCATTGAGTTACAGTCAAACTTCTTTTTTTGTGGCCAAAAGGTTTAGTAAATATTATGTGAAGAAGCATTTTCTGTTTCTATGTTGCTCTCATGGATCTCTTCTCACAACAAAATTCCATCCTTCTAGAAGGGAAACGACCAAGTTAAGTGGGTTGACCTAGTGCAGGGGTCTGCAACCTGTGGCTCTCCAGATGTTCATGGACTACAATTCCCATCAGCCCCTGCCAGTATGGCCAATTGGGAATTGTATGGGTTGATGGGAATTGTAGTCCATGAACATCTGGAGAGCCACAGGTTGCAGACCCCTGACCTAGTGATAAAAAGAAAGAACTAAAAACACCCCACACCGTAAGTATTACAGAGGAAATCACCCTAGTCTCTGCTTAAATGGTACTCTTACCTGCAAACTTATACTTCCTATAAGAAATCTAGGCTGACTTTTGCATACTTTTAGCTTCCGAGAGTTACACCTTGTTACAAACGTTCAAGCTGTTCCCTTGACAGAATATACAGAAATGAAAATTAAATTACAACAACAAATTTTTTTTCTTGATATTCTACCAACATTTTATTCACTCTAATATACAGCACAGTTGCCTGTCTAGATCTGTATGAGTACACACAATATGAGGAACGAAAAATAATAATTTCCCTATACAAACTGAAAAACATTTAAAGACTTTCTAAAGTTGAAAGTTCGTTCAACCTGTTTCACCACCAATTCCCCATTCCCCAGGGTCAGACAAATACTTCAAATATGAACATGGCATTTTCCACTGGAGTGTCACCCAGAAATGACACCACAGGCTTCCCAAATGCTATCCTCCCCAGGCACCATTCTCTAAATCCTCTGGCATCTGTCTAGACCAGTGATGGCGAACCTTTTCGAGACCGAGTGCCCAAATTGCAACCCAAAACCCACTTATCTATCGCAAAGTGCCAACATGGCAATTTAACCTGAGTACTGAGGTTTTAGTTTAGAAAAAACGGTTGGCTCTGAGGCGGCGTGCGTTACTCAGGAGTAAGCTTGGTGGTAGTCGGTGGCTTTGCTTTGAAGCAACCGTGCAACTCTTCCAACGGGTGAATCACAACCCTAGGAGGGTTTACTCAGAAGCAAGCCCCATTGCCAGCAACCGAGCTTGCTCCCAGGTAAAGGATCATGCTTTAGTTCTTCGCATGAAAATCAGTGGGGTTTAACAGCACTTAACAGGGTTACCTACACTGCTTCCCCAAAACTAGGTCTTAGGTTTAATGCTAATAGTCGAGCCCAGCGGCCCAGACCAGCCTAGATGTGTGTGTGGGGTTGGGGGTGGGGGGTGAGGACGACTCTGTTTGCATGTGCCCACAGAGAGGGCTCTGAGTGCCATCTCTGGCACCCGTGCCATAGGTTCGCCATCACTGGTCTGGGCAATGTTAAAACCCTACAGGTGGCGAGTTCCAGCTCTGAAAGTTCCTTCATATGCACCACAGGTAGAAAGGCTGTATGCTCCTTTTGCTTGGGGTATCAGATTTTTGGAGTTTTTATGCATAGGGGAGCATTCCAAAACATAATGCTCCACCTGGCTGTAATGCAGATCTTTCTACTACTGCCGTGTTGTACCACCTCACTTTCCTTGCATGTCTTGACCAGGCCCAATCCTTTGAGTTATTATTCCCTTGCTCTTAGGTGAGGAGAACCGAGTGGGGTGACAGGCCCTCCTTCACCTTCGCCATTAACTTGTTTGGTCTATCATAATAAGCTGGCTCCGTTCAGAAACGCACAAGCAATTTCCCTGAAATACCTCGGGGACCCCATCCTGTTTACTCTTTAACATCCTGAGGAGAAATCTCTCTCCCCGCCCCCCACCGCCAACCCCAGAATTGCATGAATAACCAATGCCCCAGCATTTCAGGTGAAGTCACCAGATAATGCCCTGCCCTGAATAGCTGAAAAGGGTGACAATTGTTTCTGTTTATTATCGCGTGCGTTTGGCTTGGTGATTAACATTCACAGCCGAGGAATAGGAAACACATTTTTCTGAAGTCGCGCTGTGATAAGGACAAACGCGGGGCCCTGCGGAATGGTTGTTTATCACCTAATATAGAAAACGCATCGCCGGAATTGCTCCAAGAATCAGTGAATAAACAAAGCTGAGGAGGGTTCAATGCCGGAGTACAAGGGGTCGGATGCTGGCGGAAGAAGGGGAGGAATTTATTTTCTGCCTAGTGTACAGCTGGGCCAAGCTACGGCTGAATATTAATCTGGCAGTCATGCAAAACTACGTGCTCGACTTTCCTAAGACCTTTTTGGAGGGAAAGCTTTAAGAACAATCACACGGGGAGACTGTGGCCAACCAAGAGCCTGTCAAGGTTGGAGGAGCTTCCCGTGGTCCTGATTCCCTGCTTTCTTTTAACACTAAATTGCTAATGAGACCTGTTGGAGAAGTCAACGCTCAGAGCTCTCGTGCCAGCCAAATTGCCCCAATCTTCCCGGCTTCCAAATGTCATGAGTGGGGCTAGGGGGAGAAAAGGAAACCACCAGGAACTGGTACAGCGTGTTTTGCTCCTCTATTCACAACATGAAGCAGTATGACCAGTGGTGGGATCCAAAAATTTTAGTAACAGGTTCTCATGGTGGTGGGATTCAAACTGTGGCGTAGCGCCAATGTGCTGGGCGGGGCACGAAGGGGGCGTGGCCAGGCATTCCGGGGGCAGGGCATTCCTGGGCGGGGCTGTGGCAAGGACGCAGCCGCTGTGCCGGTCCTTGGGCAGGAAACGAATGCACACAGGCGCAGGCTGCCACGCACGCCGGTGCACCTCCTGCTAGACTGCTTCAAGTTCTGCGCGCTACTGCTGAGAGGAGGGGTGTAACTAGGGCAAAAATCATGTGGCAAAATCACCAATTAGTAACCCCCTCTCGGCACACACAAATAATTAGTAACCTACTCTTGGGAACCTGTGAGAACCTGCTGGATCCCACCTCTGAGTACGACTGTGATGGTGCATCCACCCATATATTCCTGCCTGGATGCTGAGATTGGAAGGGGAGGCCTGGCTGGTCGTCCCACTCCCTTTGGAGGTGAGGGCAGTCAAGACAGCTCAGAGGGCCTTCTCTACGGTAGCCCCTACACTGTGGAATGCCCCCCTTCAGAGGTTTGCCAGGTGCCTACTCTTTTGAAGTTTTGGCACTTGGTGAAGGTCGTCCTAGTCATCCGGACTTTGGGTGGACTCCCCCCACTAGGAGCGGGGCTCCTGAGGTGTCCGTACACCTCTTCTTTTTGTATGGGTGGGTGAGATTTTAGATTTTTTTTAAGGGTTTTTAGGATGGGGTTTTATTGTGACTTTACCACTGTTGGATTTTGTACGGCTTTTATTGTAACCGGTCCTAGACAGCAGTAAAGGGCGGGGAACAAACGCAAATAAGAAAATAAATAAAAGCAGGAATTGGAAAGGGATCATTTAAGCAAACAGAGGAGTTTAACCGCCCACTAGGTTTATATCCTATTGTCCTGCTTTTCCAGCTTTTTCTTCCAAGGAGGATTTCCTTCCCATCTCAGAGCCCCACCAGGTAAAAACAGTAATGTAATTTTGGGGGAGAGTCAGCTCTCCCTGGCCTTTCTGTTTTGAATAGTCCCTAATATGCCACATATGTAGACCTGTACTTTATCCTGAACTGGTGGGGGTGATGTAGCTTTTATCCATAGGTTCTGTTCCTGCGACTTACAGTTTAACTTCAGTTGAAGATTGCTGTGCCAGACAAAGAGCACATGGCTACCAAGCCGAACCGATCACACAATCGCTTCTCTACTAACACTTTTTAAATACATATTAAGTCACTCCCACATTATACCTGTGAATTTGCAAATCAAAGCAATATCAGAGCTAAAGGAAACCCATTAGTACAGGGCGAAGGGAAACAGCCTGCCTCAGCGAGCAAACTGTGTTACTTCTGCAAAACAAAGCAATTAACATCTGAGTTTACAGGGAAATATGTTAGCACAACAGATGTGTATGCATGTTTTTTGGCCCTTTGGTAAAAGGCATTGTTTTGGGGGCCAGATGTTTTCGTTCATGCCAAAGAAGAATCCAGCTGCCTCAAGCTGTGAAAATTTCTTCTGATCTGTCAAAGCCTGCCATGAACTAGAAAAGGAAAGGAGGGGGGGAGCCGAAGTTTGAAATAGAAGCCTGTTTTCCATTGGGAATTCTCCCACCATCTGTATTTAAAAAGCTTTTGACTACTTGAAGCCTTCTGCAGAAGTCTGGAATGCACTAGGTTAAAAAAAAAAACCACGCACCAAGAAAACACTACAGCAAGGCTTTATCGTCACACTCACCTTCCTATTTGAGTTAATTTCATCTTTGAAACCATGGAAGGTAAACTACCTACCTACCTATCCCCACATGTTCTAGCTCCGTGGTGGCGAACCTTTGGCACTCCAGATGTTATGGTTTACAATTCACATCAGCCCCTGCCAGCATGGCCAATTGGCCATGCTGGCAGGGGCTGATGGAAATTGTAGTCCATAACATCTGGAGTTCCAAAGGTTCGCCACCACTATTCTAGCTGAATAGTATCATTACTCCTCTCTGTTCTATTTATAGACCCACTTCCTTGCCCCCTATACCAATGGATTTCTGATTCTCTGACTTTAGGGAACCCTGTGGAAGAGGACTTTCTTGCCAAAGAACCATGGAATAAACGTGTATTACACAAGATTCTAAGGCACAGTCTAGGGAGCAGGGATCTCCAGCCAGGTTGAGACCCACCTGTGCATGCCAAATATTCCTCTAAGGCAGAAGACAATCAACTGGTGAGAAAATGTTATCTACCATTACTAATCTTTTAAATTCCAAGAATCCCAAGGAACACAATTAGAAAACCACTATCATAGACTCTGAATCAGAGAATGTGCTTTATATTTTGTAAATTGAAGATTTCCCGCAACACATTACAGGTAAGGCTACCTATGAAGAATAGTGGACACTTTAATTGATTCAACTATCCACTTGATAGAAACGAACATGTTATCCATGCTTGAAAATCTTTATGGGTGACCTACACTGAACACTGTTTTTGACCTTTACACTGCCATCCTAAATAAAATCACACTCTTCTAAACCTATTGACTGAGAGCTGGGCCTTCACAAATGATCATACATGAAGGTCATATTTGAAGACCCAGGCCTCTGTGTCCTCTCTCTTCAAGTAGCATGCTTGGTGGTCACCGCACACAAGATCTTCTCAGAGTAGGGTAAAAATCAAGCGATCAAATAAGCAAATGAATAAATAATGCCAATTCAAGAAACAGCTTTTCAACTAAATGCTGTTTAGCAGGTAATTATGGTCTGATTAGATCCACCATATTTATATAACTACATAACCAGCATCATACTAAGTCAGTTCACTGCTCCGTCTACTACAGTATTGTCTCCTCAGATGGGTTCTCTCTAGAGCAGAGCTGCCTAATGTGGTTCCTGTGGACATCATGGTCCCCTCCAGTACCTTTTCTTGCATCTGCCAAGTGTTTTCAGAAAGTGGGTGGGGCCAGACACAAGTTCTGGTCAGCAAGGCTGACTATTGGAGATTTTTAATATGTTGCTTTGGCAACCAGTGCCAGCACAGCACAAGGATCTACACTGTTACTGAAGTTAAGCTATGACAATAATTTCTTGGCAGCCATTTTGTTACTTAACCTGCAGTGCCATTTCAGAATTCCAAATGGGACCAAAAGCTCCAAAAGGTTGGGGACCCCTGCTCTAGGGTCTGAAACAGAGAAAGGTTTCCCCAAATCTCTGTAACTTCAGAGCTTTCAACTAGAGATGCCACGGGCCAGACTTAAGAACATCTGTACATAACACAACCATGGAACAACTGATGTGTCTTTTGTTAGGTCAATTCTTTCCCACCTCTGCACTCCAGAAATTAGCATTCAAACATCTGTCCTGCCTTCCAGGTGTGCCTTTCAAACTTTCCCACTGACAGAGTTATCTGCTTGGTGGGAAATTAAATATGGGGAACTGCAGTGGAAACCACGCTGGACTCGCCTAGAAAGAAAGGATGCCTCTGATGGGCCATTTAGGTTCCGCAAGGAGCTTGTAAGGAGATTTGCAGCTCAAATTATTAATCAGATCTTTGTGCAGCCGGTGCTGACAGCGGCACAGCGCTGGTGCTTCATGTCATCAGCTGTTAAATCTGGATTTGAGAACTGACTCGAGAGAAATGGAGGCGTGATTGCAAAGGAGGAAAAATCCTGCCAATTCTACATTGGCGAGCGGAGACAGCAGGCAGCATTTTGCTCCAAGAAGGAAACGGCGGGAGAAAGGGGGAGAGGGAGGAGACACAACAACTGCCCTTTGACACGCTATTTCAAAACACCAAAAGTGTTTACTTTTCCCATGATGACAATTGCCGTTTCGCTGGTTTCTGTAGGAAATGAAGAATTTAATTATAATAACCACTCTGCACAATGCAGCTCCTTGCTAATCACACGTAATCATACAATGAGTGCCTCGATTCACATCAGGCTACCGCTAAGTATCATTTTAGTTGACCTATCCTGTTAATATGTCCCTAGGAAAATCTGCAGGGTTACACTTTCGAATCAGCACCTGAGAAGGCAGAAGGGTGTGCGGAGGAGAACAGCACAGGCCTTCACAGAGGAAAACAAGCTTTTTGAACTGCACAAGCTCACATTTGCATTGTAAAACAGCTAACTGTGCTCAACACGGCATCGTGATCTTTTCAAGGAGCATCCTGAACCTCGATTTAATGCGTGATCCCTTGGAAGAAGGCCTTTTTCACTGCAGCTATGAAACTTCACCTCATTTGATGGGATAGCTTTCCAGGACGCAGATTAAAAACTTCCTGTTTCAGTGAGCTTTCTCTTTCTGTTTACAAATCGGTAAAGTTATGAGTGGAGAGGCAATGATTGATGGGTGGTTATTTTAAAAATATCGATCCCTTTGTAGAAATTGGCTTTTGTGTTCCTTTTGGAAAGAAAGCGGGGGGAAAGGAATTGCTGGGAAATCTGTGGTAAAACCATAATGTTTTTGACAATTCCTGAAGAGGTGTACTGTCGCTTCTGGGTTTTTCAATGTCAGTCCAATGGCATTTTTTTGGTTAATTTTTCTTTCACTGCTCTGAGTTGTAGCTGGAAAGCAAGTTATCAGTGGAAGGTCTCTTGCCATCTTACCAATAACAGAGTGCTAAGGGATGAAACGTCCAACGACGAACCTTCCACCAATAAGGGAGCAGGACTCATGAACCTTCTCCCTTATTGGTGGAGGGTTCATAGTCAGACGTTCCTCTTCTGCCCTGGAGCAGCAACACCTTCCCTCTGCTGCTCTGGGGCTCCAAAAGCCCCCCCGCCCTCCCCCCGCAAGCCCTCCTGACCTCTACCTGCCCTCACCCCCCGCCTTATCTAGGCCCACTGTATTTCTCACCCTACAACGGGCTTTACTGCTAGTAGTGTAATAATTTAAAATGTTGTGCACGCATATTTTTCAATGAGAAATAAGTTGCAGAAGGAAGGGGAGTATGAACTAATCTGAATGAATGTAGGAGTGCGGAAACACATCTGGTTCACCAGATAAGCCTCTGCCACTCAGGGGGAGGAGTGGGGAATCAAACCCAGTTCTCCAGATTAGAATCCACCTGCTCTTAACCACTACCTGCTCTCAAGCTTCAGTCAATGCAACAACCACCACTTCCTTTCTTCTTCCTTTCTTCAAGCAGGATTATCCACAAGCGCCCTTCCTTTCCCTGCTCCCCGCCCTTTCTGATATATAGTCAGAGGCTACATTACCATCAGCCTTGATGAGAGAGTGCTAAATTTTTCATTACAATCTTCCTCCTGAGGTTTAGTGTTTAATAATTTGCGTCGTATAAAATTTCACATAAGGGGGAAAGCTGCACAGCGCAGTCTCTCCAGATGCCGGCTTTCTCCCCACTGCTAATCGCGCGGGCCCCATGTCTAGAGAAGTAGATTTAGGCCATAATTAAAGTGTTCTGCTCTTTCACAGCTATGTGCAAAGCACAATCGAATTTACAAGAGGAACATGCCTCTTTGGAAACCCTTGCTGTAGCGAGATCGCCTTTCAAACAAGCACGGCGTTCAAGCCCACTTTGCTTTTGACATGCCATGAAAAGAACACTTAAGAAACAATAAAAGGTGATCTGCAGTCGCAGACAGAATTGCAGGGTAGATGGTGGTGGCAGTCTCTTCATAACTAATTCAAGAACATGCTTGTGGAATGAACCTTTGACATCAAATCTCCAACACCGGATACAAATGACGACAGCCTGTTGGGGAGACCCTAAAAAGGTTCCACAGTTTTGCTGGGCTTTTGAGCACAGACAAGTATTGCGTTTCGTTCAACCACATGTCAAGGCGGTGTGGTCACATTGGAGACTTAAGATGCAATTTTGCTCATTTATGGAATTCATGTTCTGATGCTTTGGTAGCTGGGAGCAGCGCCTTATCTACAGTGGCACCGCCAAATGTACAGCACTCCCTCCAACAGTGCTTACCAGCCTGACCCCTATTCTTCCGTCATTTAGAGAGCCAGCGTGGTGTAGTGGTTAAGAGCGGTGGACTCTAATCTGGAGAATTGGGTTTTGATTCCCCGCTCCTCCACATGAGAGGCAGACTCTTATCTGGTAGACTGGATTTGTTTCCCTGCTCCTACACATGAAGTTCTGGGTTGGGAAACTCCTAGAGCAGTGATGGCGAACCTTTGGCACTCCAGATGTTATGGACTACAATTCCCATCATCCCCTGCCAGCATAGCCAATTGGCCATGCTGGCAGGGACTAATGGGAATTGTAGTCCATAACATCTGGAGTGCCAAAGGTTTGCCACCACTGTCCTAGAGAGTTGGGCGTGGAGCCTGGGGAGGAGAGGGAGCTCCATGGGGTACAATGTCACATGGTCCACGCTCCAAAGCAACCATTTTCTCCAGGGAAACTGTAGTCTGGAAATGAGCTGCAATTCTGGGGGTACTACCTGCAGACAGGCATCCCCAAGTGGGCATCAGGGAACACATCAGCACCGCAACACCTACTGGCATCTGTTGGGGATCACTACTTTATGCCTTGCTGTAGGTCCATGACACCTCCTCAGGGTTAGAGTCTTTTTGTGCAGAAGAGGCAAGTGGTCCTGGGAAACTTCCACATGGGCCATTGCCCTAAAGGGCCACCAGCAACCAGGATCAAGCATAGCCAAGTTCCCATGTAGTGCTTACAATACTAGAATCGGGGGGCATTCATTGAAAATGCTGGGGGGAAGAATTAGGACTAATAAAAGGAAACACTTCTTCATGCAACGTGTGATTGGTGTTTGGAATATGCTGCCACAGGAGGTGGTGATGGCCACTAACCTGGATAGCTTTAAAAGGGGCTTGGACAAATTTATGGAGGAGAAGTCGATCTATGGCTACCAATCTTGATCCTCCTTGATCTCAGATTGCTCAGGAGCAGCAGCAGCAGAAGGCCATTGCTTTCACATCCTGCACATGAGCTCCCAAAGGCACCTGATGGGCCACTGCGAGTAGCAGAGAGCTGGACTAGATGGACTCTGGTCTGATCCAGCAGGCTAGTTCTTATGTGCTCAGATCTCGGCTTCAGTGACAATGATGGTGAGCTTGTCATCATTATGGTTATCCAAGGACAAGCTGGGTGGCTTCTGTGGAATTCTCAGCAACACCAGGAGTACTTACAACTGCTCCCTTTAGAGCTTTTTAAATGTTCCAATCCAGTGTGCTGTAGCGTTTCAGAGCACTCCAATCTGGAGAACCAGGTTTGTTTCCTGCTCCTACACATGATGCTTGCCTTGGGCTAGTCACAGTCCTCTCCGAATTTTATCAGGCCCACTTACCTCACAAGGTGTCTGTTGTAGAAAGAAGGGAAGGAGTTTATAAGCCACTTTGAAACTTCTTACAGTTGAGAAAAGCGGGGTATACATCCAAACCCCTTCTCCTCCTCCTTCTCCTCAGGGCCAGAGCTATGATGGGATGCTCTTTGGTTCACACTAAGCTCTATTCAAAGTTACTCCCCGTTTAAAATCAGGTCAGGTACACTCTCTTGATTTGCCACAAAGTGTTACCTGTTTGCACTGGGTACACCCCTGGTGACAATATCATATGTGCAACCACAACGGAAAGATTAACGGTGCAGAAGAGAGGCATGAAGCCCATGTCAAGTTCTGTACTTTGCTGCTGAATATGAAAACGACCTCAAACAAAGAAATCATGACCTTGGATCGCAAGTGCTGGTTGCTAGCTTTATCCGCCTTTAATATTGCAGCTTAAACTAAATCAACAGTAAATTTTAAAATCCATACTGTATCCTTCAGAATCTATCTAAGAAAGCTGAAACTCTTAAAATGTCATTTGTAGGAGAGGGGAGCTTACGGCAGGTCACAATTGTACGTGCCTTTGAACTTATTTAGCAATGTGCTTTAAGCCTCATGTATATAAGAACCGCTGTAAAAAATATTCATGCTAAACACAGTTCAATTTATAGTTAAGTGTCATCATCTCCGCTTTTGGAGAAGTTGTGTTTGGCTAGAGGAGATTGATATATAGCATGCCCCAGGAACAGAAGAAGTTTTAGCGAGACAACTGTGCCTGATGGAAACTTGATAAACCTTCTGGGACTGCAAAATCCAGAAGTTTTCAAGTACCGACAATATTAAAATCCTGTACAGGAATGCTTCAGAAAAGAAGAATCTAAGGCAGTGGTTCTCAACCTTCCTAATGCCGCAACCCTTTAATACAGTTCCTCCTGTTGTGGTGACCTCCAACCCTAACATTTATCCATTTTACACATGGAGAACACTGATGCAGAGAGTCTTAGGCGACCCCAGCGAAAGGGTCGTTCGACCCCCAAAGGGGTTGCGACCCACAGGTTGAGAACCACTGCTCTAAGGCCCCTTCCGCACATGCAAAATAATGAACTTTCAATGCAATTTCAATGCACTTTACAGCTGTGTGGATAGTCAAATCCACTTGCCACAATAACCATCAAAGTGTAGAAAAGTGTAGAAAAAGCACAGAAATGCAGGGGAATGTCAACAATACTTTTAAAATCGAGTGCGTAACCCTTGCAGCTGCAAAGACATGCTTGAAGGTATTTGGGCAACACCTGTTGAATTTCAGGAGCCAGAGAAGGGGATTGGAAAAACCACTTGGCATCCCCTCTATGGACCACCCTCCCACAAAGCAAAGGGGAAGGCTGTTTCTAAGAGCTCAGTGGCTCACTCACACAGTTGATTCTGGATTTTTTCAGAACAAGTGGTTCTAAAATTGAGACCCTCCGAGTTCACCTGTCAGATTTAAGTCCCCAATACACGGGAGGTGAGAGCTAAGAACAAGGTATTCTACAGCTAGCAAAATAGTCCGTATCAGCAATGTGTAGTCTGGAAGCACTCCACGATTCAACCAGAGAGAAATGCCATTCCACTGGAAGTGACAGGCGCCCACAAAGTCGGTCTTGTCCCTAGACCAGTGATGGTGAACCTTTTTGAGACCGAGTGCCCAAATTGCAACCCAAACCCCACTTATTTATCGCAAAGTGCCAACCCAGCAATTTAACCTGAATGCTGAGGTTTTAGTTTAGAAAAAAACGGTTGGCTCCCTCTTCCTCCACCCCACCCACGCGAGAAGGGGTCAGCCTGCTGTAGCCTCCAGCAAGTCCCGCGCGCACCGCTCTGTGCCTCTCTAGCATCACTGCCTCCTCTGCACCCCCCCCCCCCCGGCAGCAGCCACCCAGAGCACAGGCACCAGACCTGCCAGCTTAGTCCTCCCTACTCACTGCGGTGCGTGCACATCGTGCTCAGTGGCCCAGGCCAGCCTAGTTGTGTGTGTGGGAGGGGTGATTTTCCACCCCCCACATGACAAACTCTGTGTGCGCGTCCCCACAGAGAGGGCTCCGAGTGCCACCTCTGGCACCCGTGCCATAGGTTCGCCATCACTGCCCTAGACCCTGTTCATGGATTTCAATCGCATCCAGAGCAGCATGTTTTCCTTTCTGGATGCTTCGTTCCATGAGCAGTGAGGAATCACAGCAGAAACCACAATGCAATGGCTCAACTTGGACATCAAACACAAGTCAGAGTTGGAATGGGATGGATCTGGTTAAGCAACAGTGTTACTGATGAAGCTAACAGCTAAATCGGTCTATAAAGAACAATAATCAAAGTGATACAGCAGAAGTATACACGGGAGCTAGTGTGGAACAGTGCTAACTGGAATTCTGGTTCAAATCCCACCTTTACCCTCGACTCAGCAAAGTCGCTCTTGCTTCAAACACTGAACATATAAATGTAAAATCTTATTGCTGTTCAAAGAAAAATCAGAGAATAGAACCTTTCCCCTGGTATATTGATATTTGCAGAGGGATTTTTTTTTAATGCGGGGGACCATTAAAATCTGGGTCTTTCCACCTGCCATCTGAAGAGGTTCAGTCTTTGGTTCTACCACAGTATCCCAATGCTTTATTCTTGACCAAGAAGACTGAACTGATGGGAATCAAAAGGTAGAGAAGCTAAGTATGCTGGTTCAGAGGCATTTTCCTGGAGGCCAGATTTCTCACCTTTATTCCTCCATCACTGGTAGCAGTATGGGTCATTTACCTTACTGCAGGCCGGAAAGGGGGTGAGGAGGAGGAAAGGACTAAGAAACGGGAATCGGTCACAACCATGCCCCCCCCCCCCCGCTCAACTGACACATTTAAATGTAAACCTTCACTCTCTACCTTTTATTTTATTCCTTCCTTCCTTCCTTCCTTCCTTCCTTCCTTCCTTCCTTCCTTCCTTCCTTCCTTCCTTCCTTCCTTCCTTCCTTCCTTCCTTCCTTCCTTCCTTCCTTCCTTCCTTCCTTCCTTCCTTCCTTCCTTCCTTCCTTCCTTCCTTCCTTCCTTCCTTCCTTCCTTCCTTCCTTCCTTCCTTCCTTCCTTCCTTCCTTCCTTCCTTCCTTCCTTCACTCAGTCAGTCAGTCAGTCAGTCAGTCAGTCAGTCAGTCAGTCAGTCAGTCTTATATACCGCCCTACCACCGAAGGGCTCTGGGCGGTGAACAACATAAGATTACAAACACATAATAAGCTCTTAATAATTTTGCTGATCAAACCACACACCACAATGAAACAACACAGCTAACATCTGGTGATCCAAATTCCTGAGCAGTCCGTTCAATTTATGAAGGCATTTTATGGGTTTATAACCCTCTCCTGCAAAACTCGGCACAAAGAAAAGGAATGCAGAATAAGCTTAGAGATTACTAATAAGTATTACTTCTCTCAAAGCAGCCAGCTTAGAGCTGTATAGCTTTAGCAACAGAAATTGTTCCGGACCTGATAACAAAAGCACAAACATGTTAAAGGAATAATTCCCCCAATCCAGACAAACATGCTTATGGTTTCACACTGTTTATGACCAGCCTGCTTCTAAGAACTGTTACTTCTGGCTAACATGATCGGACTCCGTGGCCTAGAAAAAGCTACCCATATTACACCCAAATACATAAACATTCAGTCACAGACACAGTTACAAGTCATCTTATTTGGGAGGGGGGGGGGAGTCCAATTGCCATGTAACAAGCCACAACACTGACAGTCAGTCCATCTGAATTAATGTTAGTGGTCATGTGTTATTTATTGCTACACAACGATCTCTCTTATCTACTGGTTGCATGCTGCCGAGAGAATTGTAGGTTGGACACACGCCAGGCTTGGCAAAGGGAATCAGAGGCAACATGGGAAGACTCTGATTCAGTGCCAGTGGGGACATTTGTGTGTGTGTGAGAAGTGTCATCGAGTTGCAGCTGACTTAGGACAACCCACTTGGGTTTTCCATGCAAGGGACTAACACAAGTGGTTTGTCACTGCCTCCTTCTGCCAGCGACCCTGGTGTTCCTTGGTGGTTTCCTGTCCAAGTGCTAACCAGACTTCATAGGAACACTTTTAAAGAGGAAGGTTACCTACACAGAGTCATGGATTTGTGTCCCAGAAATATAATGTGCTACAAGTTAAAGAGGAAGAAAATTATGATGAATCATTTGTTCTCAGTCCACAGGTACACAGAGTACAATCAAAGCACAAGACATTACGTTTTCCCAAAAAAATTACAATTCTCTTCTACCATCAAAGAAAGAATACGGAAAAAAGCACAAGGCTGGCCTTAATTTCCAGATTGAGTCCCAGCGGGAAAGGTGGAATACGAATGACAATAAATGAATGCGTAGGAATGTACCCCTTAATTTTCTTGTCTGACATTCACTTGTCCCTCATTTTGCCCCCCAAACCAGAGCTTATTCCTTGTAAATGTTTTTTTACAATTGTAACCTCACACCACATCGACTTTGCTCTCACTAATAACACAGCAAAGCATCCAGGCCAGACAGACATTTGAGCTCCGCTTGGATATACATCTCCATTTGGAGCCAGCTGTAAAAGATAACAGCTTAACAAACAGAAATTATCTAAATGCTGAAATTTGTCCTCATTTGGCTTTAAAAGGCACACACATCCAACTGCAGAGCCATTTAATACGACTTAATGAATACTCGTCCTGTTAAATGAATAGACTGTGCCCTATAGCTTGCAGGGCTTAGACGCTGCCGAGACGAACGGTTACGAGCCGACTGACCAATGAACTGGCAGAACCGAGCGAGCGCTGCCCAACCGAAGTTTACCACTTCACTCGAATTGCTCTGCAGCTGTCCCCTTTTCCAATTTCGGCGTTTTAACGGACAGCAGCTTTCATTCAAGAGATGATGGTGAATGTAATGAGCATGATCTATGGCAGGGTCTGTGGTCCCTGCAGCGCTTTTCCCTGGCAGCACCAAGTGCCCTGCGGTTGTTTGTTCCTCTCATGGTAATGCTAGACAATCTCAGCAGGACTGCTAGGGGTGGCTTCCCAGACCCTGTTTTCGAGGCCAGGGTTTATCCTGGTGCCTGCGAAACCAGGAAGAGTGGCCAACTGGCAACCGGTGCTAGATCCTTCAAGCAGCTTTATTTGTTGGTTCCACTCAATTTTCATCTTAACAAAAAATGCTCAGTTTCACTTACCAGGGGAAAGTAGCAACAAATCTCGGTGTGCAGTCCAAGTACATTTCATTGCATTGTTGTCTCGTGCATCTCTTGGAAATGCAAAGCCTAACCGCCTGGAGGATATTTTTCAAGAGGGACACACACAGCTCAGCTTAGGCCTCCATCCCGTCCAAATACATGCTCTCTTGAAGCCTTGAGAGCCAGTGTGGTGCAGTGGTTAAGAGCAGGTGCACTCTAATCTGGAGAACCGGGTTTGATTACCTGCTCTGCCACTTGAGCTGTGGAGGCTTATCTGGTGAACGAGATAAGTTTGTGTACTCCAACACATGCCAGCTATATGACCTTGTGCTAGTCACAGTTCTTTGAACCTCTCTCATCCCCACCCACCTCACAGGGTGTTTGGTGGGCGGGGGGGTGAGGGACAGGAGATTGAAAGGAGATTTGAGTCTCCTTACAGAAGAGAATGGTGGGATATAAATCTAACTCTTCTTAGGAGCAGCAGTGGCATAGTGGCTAAGAACAGGTGCATTCTAATCTGGAGGAACTGGGTTTGATTCCCAGCTCTGCCGCTTGAGCTGTGGAGGCTTATCTGGGGAATTCAGATTAGCCTATGCACTCCCACACACGCCAGCTGGGTGACCTTGGGCTAGTCACAGCTTTTCGAAGCTCTCTCATCCCCACCCACCTCACAGGGTGTTTGTTGTGAGGGGGGAAGAGCAAGGAGATTGTAAGCCCCTTTGAGTCTCCTTCAGGAGAGAAAGGGTGGATATAAATCCAAACTCCTCCTCCTCCTCCTTCATCTTCTTCTTCTTCTTCTTCCTCTTCTTCTTCTTCTTCTTCTTCTTCTTCTTCCTCTTCTTCTTCTTCTTCTTCTTCTTCTTCTTCCTCTTCCTCTTCCTCTTCCTCTTCCTCTTCTTCTTGCCAAGCAGGTGCCAAGAGGGGTTCAGATTACTAGCTGGCTTGATTTGTGCGTGATGGTCATCCTTGTAAGCTTTAGGGCAATGTGGGGATCTGAACCAGGCCTCTGAGAGATTCTCGTCACACTCCCCTAACCACAACAACATCGCTGGATGGAGGCGCCATGGATTGATGGCGCTCATAGAGAGCATGTGCTGTGCCTCAAAGCCATGGCTTCCCTCCTGAAGTTATCAACTGTTTTCATACTGTTGGATGCCTGCTGGTTGAAAGCTGGAAGAAAGGAGAGATGTGCAGTTGAGTCAGGCTAGGTCCGTGGTGGTGGAGAGCATAATTAGGAAGATGTTATGGATCAGTTTCGTGCATGGCCAATTGGCCATGCTGGCAGGGGCTGATGGGAATTGTAGTCCATAACATCTGGAGTGCCAAAGCTTCGCCACCACGGGGCTAGGTAAACCCTTGAAATGAACATTTGTTCCCATTGCTTGAACCATGTGCTATTGGCATTGGGGATGATATAGAGAAGTACAAAAGGAAGTATATGATGTCGTTGCTTCAACCACTGCACAACTCAAGGTATTATTGACCTTTAAGTCCCGGATGGGCTTGGCTCTGAATATCTCCAGAAGCACCTACTTTAGTACAGCACCTAGAACTCTTAAGATCTTAGGAGTGGGATCCATGCAAAGTCCCGTCCACCCCCCACCCCCCCAGGTTTTATACCATGGTTCACCTGGGTTTATTGGACCATGCAGAAGGGGCCTGACTCGTGAGTTCTGCCTCTGGGCTCTTTCCCCTAAAAAGACAAAAGTTTTCACATCTCTTGCCATAGATCCTTGAGCTGGAGGAATTGAAGACTGAACATGGGGCATGGCTATGTTCTTGCATTGAGCTATGGCCTCTCTCTCTATGAATGTTAACGGGATTGAGCCTGTGTCCTAAGATTACCAGGTTGCAGGTCTACACTCTAATTCAGGGGTCTGCAACCTGCGGCTCTCCAGATGTTCATGGACTACAATTCCCATCAGCCCCTGCCAATTGGCCATGGTGGCAGGGGGTGATGGGAATTGTAGTCCATGAACATCTGGAGAGCTGCAGGTTGCAGACCCCTGCTCTAATTGCTGGACCCACATGCTCTCTACAGCGCACACTATGTACTAAAGACAACCTCCTTTGGCATGGAAAGGAGACAGAGGTGGGAAACCCTGGGAAATTAATCCACAATGACATTTCGAGTGATAAACGGCCCAGCGTTCCCAAATAAAAACTGCAGCCTCCGCCCCACATCACAAAACACACATTGTGCTTCTGGTCCATTAGCAGCCAATATGTACCATGGCATTAAATGAGAATGCGGTACATCTGGTTGGAACAAAGAGACAGAATAAATGTCCTTATCGTTCTGTTTCACTGTAAATAATCCTTAAGTGCAAAGTCAAATATTAGCCATATTCGGCACGGCATCATAACAAAACAGGCACCGTTAACCTTCTAGTCCCGTACTGTTTTATTCTTAATTAACATCTGACACGGCTCCCCTTTTGTAATCACCCATTACTGATTAAATGACAAGACACGGAGTCAGACGCTTAATCCAATCGGATAGCTGCTAAGTTACCAAGGTGTTACATTTTTGAAATTGCCTGAGAATTGATTTCTTTTATTGAATTAATAAGTGTTATCATACTGTACAAAAGGTAAAATTGCCGCTGAATGCGAGCGATAACATATAATTACAGAAAATCAAATCCTAATCTACACAGCTAAACCAGGTGTCAACATTTTAATTGTAGTTAGGGGAGCGCAGTTAGCACAACAGAGCAGGAAGGGGAAATCCCACAGATGCAGAAAGCAAGAGAAATGGATTTGCCTCCTAAACAGCCTGGGAACTGGGTCATTTAACCCTCCAGGCATATTAACAACCCACAGAGAATAGGAGCCTTCGGCGTAAATGTATTTCCTAGTGGAAAATGTGTATGTTCTTGAAAACCTAACAGCAAACCAGTCTGACAAATGTCTTGGTTAATTAATGAATAGGGTTTTGCTTTTGACCAAGGGGGTCTGTCATTAGGGTTCAAGCCCCCTCCGTGTATTTCTGCTGCAGCCGGTAATTTGCAAGGCATGTTTAATTTGTTAGGTGTGTTCCACTCTGTGTTCAGCCTAGCAAAACCCTGCGGAGGAAGTGTGTGTGGTTCCTGCTTAATGGATTGAGGGAAATTAAATTGGCTTGGTTAAGGTCATGAAGGTCCTGACGAAGGAACCCCCCAGTGTCTCATATTTGCATGTAAAATATTGGATCTATTGTTATTTTCCTGCTTCTCCTCCCAGGATTTCAGAAGAGCCATGTTGGATCAGAGCAGAGGTCCATCTAAATGTGCTTCCTGTTCCCCAAGGAAGCCAACCAGACAATTCCAGGAGGCCTATAAACAGATCACGAAGGCAACTCTCTCGTATCATTGGGCTTCAATAACCAGCATCCAGAAGTACACGGGCTCTAAGTCCCCTTCCACACATGCAGAATAATGCACTTTCAATCCACTTCCAATGCACTTTGCAGCTGGATTTTACTGTGTAGAATAGCAACATCCACTTGCAAACAATTGTGAAAGTGGACTGAAAGTGCATTATTCTGCATGTGCGGAAGGGGCCTAAGCTCAGAAGTTTCCTTTAATCCTTGTGATTATCAGTGATGGAACAATCCTTCTCATTGAGGGACTTAGCCACCATTTGGCTAGTCTCCTTTTAAAGATATCCATGCTAATGGTCATTGTCATAGGACCACGAACTCCACAAATTAATCATACCTTGTGATAAAGAGATATTGCCCATCAGTTTCACCGAATGACCCAAAGTTCTCTTGCAATGTAAGAGATGGGACAAGTTCTCTATGCAACATACTATGCATAATTCCATAAACCTTTTATTGTGTCCTTTCTTGGATATCTGTCTCCTAAATTTATGAGTCCCAGATTGTCCAAGGAGCTCCAAGGAGCATAAATAGATTCTGCTCCTATGACTTCATGATGGGTAGCAGGGGAGGCTGAGAGAAAGTGGCCAGTCCCAATGTCACCAATTTCAGTAACCGCACTTAGCTTAGCTACCTACTTCAGTAGGCTTATCTACTATATATCCCCTCATTCATTTATCTCTTCTGCTTCTTTAACAGAACTGAAGAACTCCAAGCGATTGTCCTCAAATTACAACTTATTCCATTTTCTCTCTTAAACATCAAATACCTTGAGTTACCGCTAGGAAGACCTATCCATAAAAAGTGGATCTAGTCTAAAGAAACAACTAAAACAGAGGGATCTGAAAGTATAACAGCAAACTCTAAGTCATGTTCACTTTTTGATAAAAGCACTGTCTGAGGAGAAGCAGCTCGAAGGCAGAAGGGTCATGGACTCTAAAGTAGCCATAGGTAACCATGCATCCTTGCCCCACTCTTCAGGGGTAGGTGGACAACTACCACCACTGTTCATTCACCTGCATGCCAAGGTAGTGGAAGAAAGAACACCTCCACCTTGGCTTGATTTCCCTGCAGGTAAATGTTTACCTGTAAATTACACTGGTTACCGAGCCACTCCTAAGCCCAATTCAATTTGTTGGTTTTGACCTTTGAAGCCCTACATGCTGAACACCAAGGTGGCTGAAGCACCGTTTTGCCCCATATGTCCCTGGCTGAGAAATAAGATCAGTGGGAGATACACTTTTGACTGTCCCACCAATCAAAGAAGCTCAGTTCATATGTATCCAAGAGAGAGTCTTTTGAATGGCAGCCACATGATTATGGAACAACGTCCCCGAATCGGTGTGCCTCACTTTTGATCTTCAGGGGGCAACTGAAGACTTTTACTTGGACCACACCTGGTTAATTTTACTAGGAGTCCTGAGCTGTGATTTTAAAGTTTGGTAATGTTTTGAAGGTATTTTATTTGATATGTTTTATCTACATTGGAAGCCACCTTGAGCTGTGAAAGGAAGAAGGGCAGCTAATGAATAAATCTGTGGTGGCGAACCTTTGGCACTCCAGATGTTATGGACTACAATTCCCATCAGCCCCTGCTAGCATGGCCAATTGGCCATGCTGGAAGGGGCTGATGGGAATTGTAGTCCATAACATCTGGAGTGCCAAAGGTTCGCCACCACTGGAATAAACAAACACCTGAGGGCCAAGCATGATTGGAGGCTAAAGGATAACCCAGTGGTTTCTGAAGAAAAAGAGCAAGTCACGTGGGGACCAGATTTAGACCATGCTCACGATGTGAAATGTTTGAGGGTGTTTAACCACTCCCAAGATCACGTCCTTCTTACCTTAAAGAGGACACACTATATTTTGTGGTCATCTCTGGCCTCCCCCCCCCCCCCCACCCCAATTTCCCATCAGCATTTCAACTGTTCGACATTCTCTCCAGGAACGGCTCTCTTGTTGGTAAGCAGATGGCAGGGCGCGGATGAACCGAAGGCTTGCTCTTTCACAGGCCCAACAGCCTCTGCTCTAAACCCAGAAGACAATTGATTTAATAACTAACTTTGCTAAATCGTTTTCTAAATTGGTGCAATTAGTAGCTCAACCTCTTTTGTGGGCACTCAAATCAGTTTAAGTGGGTCAGGGAGAGTTATTGATTTTTTCCGCTTTCTTTGGCTAATATAGTCCCTTTCGCTTGGATCTGATTTAAGAGCTCACACTAGGTGCTTAGGCCAAAAATGTTGTACTTATTACTTATTCGGATTGCTTTTTCACATGATTCCAAGGGCAGGTTGCAAGATACATTTAGTTGTTCACCGTCACTTAGAGGTAGATTCGCTTGATAATATCTTGCCCAGCACAGGAAAGGGGCACGTTTCAAGAAAGCATTGTTTAGATCAGGGCGCTTCAGATATTCATGGACCACAATTCCCATTAGCCCAATTGGCCATGCCAGCAGGGACTGATGGAAATTGTAGTCCATGAACATCTGAAGCACCAGAGTTTGACACCTCTGGGGTAGATGCAACAAAAAACCAGGGTTTGTTGCTGCGAGAATGAATCAGAGGAATCTTTGAGCTTGTACCCAACTGACTATGTTTGCCACAACACAACAAACCTCACTGATTGGCATGAACACAGCTTTGCTAGGATCACACACTCAATTGTTCCTCACTTTACACGCATAGCCTGATTTGAAACTTCCTGGTTTGGAGCAAGCACCAACAGGCGCAGGCATTTGAACATGAGTACCCGGTCAAACTGGAGTTTGTTCCCCCTCTCCACGTGTCAGTATTTTAAGATCCACACACTATACTCTGTTCCACAGAAAGATGATAATAGGATTGTATATTCCTCCACCACAGAACAGAGCATGTCGGACCTTCTTTATTGTAGAATACTCCGCTTGGGTCCTAGTACTTATTTAGCCCTGCATGCCTCATCCGTTTGGAAGTCGTTCAATGAACTATAAAAGCTCTTATATCAAAGTTCAATAAAGCACAAAAAAATGGTTTTGACAAAGGCAGCGCAAAAAATGAATGATAATTGTCATTTTCGTTCGGAACTATATTCTAATGTGGAAGCAGACAATTTTCCCAACTGCTAAACCACAACTGACCGAACTAACATCTTTATCTGAAACAAAGTATACTTAGGAAAAATTCAATGGGCACTACCTTGGTTTCAGATCTTGACCTTGCAATGCTCTGTTGGGTGTACTTTCACTGGGAAACCACTATAACTCCTAAAGTGTTTTCCCCAAAATAAGACAGGGTCTTATATTAATTTTTGCTCCAAAAGATATGTTAGGGCTTATTTTCAGGGGATGTCTTATTCCCGCCCCCGCCCCCCCATGTGACCAGATCAGCTGCATCAGGGAATCTAGGGCTTATTTTTGGAGTAGGGCTTATATTTCAAGCATCCTCCAAAAATCCCGAAAAATCATGCTAGGGCTTATTTTCGGGGTAGGTCTTATTTTCAAGGAAACAGGGTAGGTTTCACAGTGTGCAGTCATTGATAAAGACAACTGAATGGCTCTTGATCTGGGTGCTGACATTCCACCGAGGAATATTACCAGGCACAAGGGCTGGAATATTAGTTTATTACGCCCCCAAATCCCTTTCTGGTTTGGATCTGGCGACTACACCAAGACACCCATTCCTCCTGCCAACACTCTGATGATCCAAAGCCTGAAAGCCGTTTTGTGTTTGGCTGTGGGATTCCACCCCACCCCCACCCCAAGATTAAAGCCAACTGGCAAGCTAGAATTTAACCCTGCAACTGCCGATCGACACAAGTTGGCCGAAGAAAACGTTGCCTTGTGAGTGCTATTTGCGCTTGGCGTGGGGTGCGCTGTGGGCAAGGCTCAGCGATTTGCACTTCTGCCGCTATCCCTACATCGGTGCTCTTCGATGCCCCCAATTTGCATCTGACAGGCCTAATGCATCTTGGAAAGAGGCAGCGGAGAGGAAGAGGCCCCAGAGATAATCATAACTGATGTATGAGAACTGAACACATCTAATTGGCTCTAATTTGTTGTTAACATTCTGCTTGCTCTCTTTCTAAAAATAAAAAAAAAGTTTAAAGGTGTAATGAGGATTTCTTTCTCTTTTTTAAAAGCTGTTTCCTCGTGACTATGACCTTGTATGGGCTTGATTCAGCTTTTTAAAGTAAACCCAAAATAAAAAATTTTCCAAGGGAAAGAGCCCGGTGAAGCAAACCCCACACTCTCCCCATTACTAGGCGACAGACATTAAGCTGTATTTGCATCTACTTAACATAGCAAGACTTGCTAGGATTAGATCGGCTAGGTCCTTTCATCATCTTTATTAATTATCATCATCATCAAACTGGGGATCCCAGAGGGCATGCAAAGGCTGAGGGCAATATGGAAATTTTCCCAAATCATCTCTCTCTCTCTCTCTCTCTCTCACACACACACACACACACACAGACAGACACACAGACACACACAGATTCTTTAAGCTTACAGGGGTTTGAGCAGCGTGATTTCCTCCCTCCCCCTTTCCCTTTAACAGTCCCTCAACTGCTCTCAAAATGTTGTCCCTTCCTGAACATGCCCAGTCTTGCAAACTGATGAAAATATAGTACCTAAGTTAAGGCTACATACTGAGTTGCCTTTCTAGATGAGACGCTATTCTAATTATAAACCTCTCCATTCTTAGTATGTGCATTTTGTTTACTAATACAGTAAGCATTTAAACCAGCCCCCCCCCCCCCCCGGCCTTTTAATCCTGCCAACAGCTTTGGATTTTTGACCCAGAATGATGGATGCTACTATAAAATGGCTGCTACAGGAAGTGGAGCCAAACACAACATGGCAGGGAGTGAAGTCAATGTTTCCGGCAGATGCTCTGTTTAATGGGAGGCCTCTTACTGATGGATTCGGTGTGAAGGCACCGTAGTCGAGATGCAGCTCCCTTGCAAACATCCCAGCGCAGTTTATGGTATAGTGGTTAAAAGTAGGTGCACTCTAATCTGGAGAACCGGGTTTGATTCCCCACTCTGCCACTTGAGCTGTGGAGGCCTATCTGGTGAACCAAATTAGCTTGTGCACTCCAACACGTGCCAGCTGCGTGACCTTGGGCTAGTCACAGATCTTGGGCTAGTCACAGATCTCCCTTGTTGGGAGAATAAAATGGGAGAGGTTCACATCTGCAGATCCCTGAGAAAGGCTGGAATATAAATGTATTAAACTAGTTCCTATGTCTTCTAGCCTGCAGGGGCCAGACATCCTCTACTCGATTGTGTGTACAGCTGTCTGATGGAACCAAGGAGAAGAGAATCTCTGTTAACAAGCTCCTCCAGATGATCGCTGGGGAAAGATAGGCATCTCGGGGAAAGTGACTCGTGGGCACGCAGGGTTAAACAAGCACCTCACGACTCCCAGAAGATTGGCTCCCATCCGCTCAGATGTGAAATACGGCTCCGTCGGTGCCAAGCGAGGACAGAAAACAGAGATACCTTCAATATACAAAGGATTTCGTACATAATGAAACGCAGATGCAGAGGCCAGAACGAATCACTCTGTCTATAATTAAAAGATTCTTCTGATGTCTGAAGGCTCTTCCTGCCGCAAAAACCTCCTGGACAGTATTTCATATCGTGTCTTAAGCGTGATCCGACCTTGGAGAAGGAACAGAATCCAAACGCGTGATGTCACCCCAGACGCTATTCACATTCCCCACCCGCCCCCCAGCATCTCCCTTCTGAAAAACTTGATTCTTATTGTCTGCCTTCTGCCTCCTTTGATAGCTCCCTCAAGAGTCCTCAGAGCTAAATGAGAGCTAGGACAGATCCAAGGAGAACAGCAACCCTGTGGTGAATTCCAAAGCAATCCCAGTAATTTTTCATGCGAAAAAACAGCCCGGCTCCTTAGTGATTTAGTGATCACACCAGGCCTCTCACCTCCCCCTGCTTTTCCCTATACTGGATTTTCCTTTTTTAAAAGGCATGAAGTCATTTTAAAGCAGTGATGGTTCAACTAAATGCCTTGAAGTTATTCTTTCTTAACCCATCCCATCTGGGCTCCACTCCTGTGAAGATTAGGAAGAGCGTGCACGCGTTTTGCTCAAGTGAAACTCTGATCCAAAGTTGTAGACCTGGACAAAATATGTAGCCAAGGCTCTAACGTTTCCAGCAGACGGTTGTGTAAATAGCGAGCCAATGTCAAGACCTGAACTACGCACACTTTCTGGACTGTAAGGTCTATTTCGAAGCTGGAGAAAAGCAATATTTTTGACAGAGGTGTATCTAGGGAAAAAGCAGCCCGGTGCAAAATCTGAGTCCCCCTTCCCATGGGTGGCCGCCCTCCCCCAACACAACCAAACAACTTTTTTGCACCAACTCCTGAAGTCAGTGCATGGACCTGGGGGAAAGGAGGAGGAGTGTGGGGGGCGATTTTCCGCCCCCACGTGACTAACTGGCTGCAGCCCAGGGACATTTGACCCCATACGTCCCCCCCAGGTGGTACGTCCTTGAATTTTTTGAGTAGTATTAAGACAGCCAAAAAACAGGCACAGAGGACTATTTAATGGGGCCCAAGTAAAGCGGAGTCTTGAGGCAAGATGAACTCTGCTAAACCTGAGGTGGTCACGAGAATTCCGTTCCACTGCCAGAAAGCTCAACGGGAAATGCCACAATAATGCCAGCAGTTTGGTCTCAATATATGCTACTCTGGATCTTTCTTTGACAATGTGTGCTTATTTTCCAAGGATTTTCTTGGCTTTAGTTTGCATCTTGAGCCAAATAATGTTGTGCGTTTAGATTTGTAAATGCTATTCTGATCAGGCCTGATCAACCTGTGCAAAAAAGCCCTCCTGAAGAATTATTTTGCATAGCTTGCGGAAAGTCTGGAGATTGGGAGCTTTCCTGACCTCCTCGGGCCGACCATTCCACAAGACAAGAGCCACAGCAGAGAAAGTACATTTGAAGGTGGTTGCTGATTTTGCCCACTTGCAGATTGGCACCTGCAGAAGGCCCTGCTCAGAAGAGCGAAGCTGCCATGGAGGAACATGAGGCGAGTTCTAACCTAGCCTAATCCCTGATGTGCTAGTTTTCTAGGTGCAGGGTTTTATTTTTATAGAGAAGCATTTGGCCATGTGAACTTCAAACCAAATTGGCATAGGCCAGACACAGATAGTAAGAGTCAGGGCATAGATGTGACTTCTGTGGTCCCAAGTGACTAAAACAGTGAGGAGGAGAAAGAAGAAGAAGAGTTTGGATTTATATCCCCCCTTTCTCACCTGTTATATCCCCCCACAACAAACACCCTGTGAGGTGGGTGCGGCTGAGAGAGCTCCAAAGAACTGTGACTAGCCCAAGGTTACCCAGTTGGCATGTGTTGGAGTACACAAGCTAATCTGGTTCCCCAGATAAGCCTCCATAGCTCAAGTGGCAGAGCAGGGAATCAAACCCAGTTCTCCAGCTTAGAGTGCACCTGCTGTTAACCACTACACCACGCTGGAGAAGATAAAAAGGTTTCAAGGATCAATTATGGACAAGCTTACCTCCTCTCTGCCCCGCCACGGCATCAGGTGAACGCCTGAAGTGCTCTTGCTTTCCGCAGGAGGCGCGCGGCAACTTCCTTGTATGTCGGTACAAGAAAGTTTGCCACGCCGAGGCTCAGTTGCCAGAGCGCCGTAATTGGTGTCTGCGTAATTGGCCAGGGACTGGTTTATACCAAACATGCGTAAGTGCAAAACCAGTGGGCGCAATTCGGCTCCTTGCGATGCTTGCCTTCTGTCCCCCAGATTGTAACTTGCAGATGATTCGGCTGCCTGGGGTGCAGCCCCAGCAGAAACAGATCCAGTCATCAACAGATGGAACAAACGCCTTGTCAGCTCAAGCATTATTCTTACAGCGACGTTCTCACTACGCACAGAACAACAGCGACTCTGAATTTATTTTTTTCTCAGAAAATGTGTATCCTAGAGTAATTATCTAAATGTCTGTTTTGACACAACTCGTTTGCATATGCTTCGCCGGAAAGCGCCTTTCCTTTTTTTTTGTTAGCATATGCAAAAAGAACTTGTCAGGCCGCATTTAGTTGAAGACCGTCGGCACGGCAGCACTTTCCACTAGCAAGTTAACTATGACGTTGGTTTGGCCAATGTGAGAAACGCCGTGCTGGACTAGATGGGCCGTCGGTCTGATCCAGCAGGGCTCTTCTTATGTTCTGATGTACAACATGAAGACAGTGGTGAGATGTGCTGGTTGAAGAGCCAGACAAGAAGCAGGGAAACCTAACTACTGATCCTCATTCAGCTGTCAATCTCCCTAGATTATTTTGAATCCAGTCTCTCTCTGTCTCTCTCTCTCTGACAAAACTACTTCACAGGGTGTTGTGAGCGTAAAAATTGGGGTGGGGGGATGGGACCCCACCCACACTACCCAAACTCTTTGGAGGAAGGTTTGGAAGCTGCAAAAACACCTGCAGGCTCAACAAGGGATTGGTACCGCTGGTCTAGAGAAGAAGAGTTTGGGATTTATACCCCGTCTTTCTCTTCTGTAAGGAGACTCAAGGTGGCTTACAAGCTTCTTTCCCTTCCTCTCCCTACAACAGACACCTTGTGAGGTAAGTGGGGCTGAGAGAGTTCCAAAGAACTGAGACTGGTCCAAGACCACTCAGCAGGAATGTAGGAGTGCGGAAACACACCTGGTTCACCAGATAAGCCTCTGCCACTCAGGTGGAGGAGTGAAGAATCAAACCCTGTTCTCCAGCTTAGAATCCACCTGCTCTGAACCACTACATCACGCCAGCTCCCGAAAAGGAGGGAACTGAAAACATTTTATAAACGTTTTATGATTTTAGAAACATTTTTAGGAGATTTGTGCAGAAAGGGCCTGACAGCGGAACTGGCGGGGGGTCATACCCTGAGTTTCTCTGTGAGTGGGGATTTGAACCCAGGACACGGTGAGCCTAGTCTAGCACTCTAAACCACTATATCCCACCCACTCTCGTTATGACACATGCATTTCCAAACACCCTTTTCACATTACTGAGATGTGTGTTTTCAAAATCTTAGGCTTATGTCTAAAAGACCTGACGCATAATACAGTCCACAGAGCGGCTTAACAAATCGCAAACTCCACAGTAGGGAGGAAAGAGGGGGCGAGACAAGGATTCACGTTTCCTGTCTAAGCAAAGCACCCAACGATGAAGCTGCTGCACCCTCCCTAAGCAAATTTAACTGCCGTGCGCCCGGGACCAAGCGAACGCCCACCCCTCCCGCTCCAAGGGCACAGCCATCCGCCGAGACGTTGGAGTGAATTATCCACTTCCCTTGCTTCGGAATAAGGTTGCAGCTTCCTCCTCGCCTCTGGCGCGAGATGTAATGAACGATTTTAAAAGCGGGCTGTAAAAAATTCTATGTGCCGTCCTGGATGATTGATACCTTTCCAAATGATGCCTCTCTGTTCCCCTGAATATGACAGATCACCCCTGAGGAGGCCATGCCTTGACCCCGAGTCCTCGCTCTGAAGAAGGGGTACTTTTACCTTATTGTTGTGTTTTGGTGAACAGTAGCAGCCAGTGGGGGGAGGAAATGAATGGGGAAGGAGTAAGAAAGAAGGAAGAGATATTTTGACAGCCACAGTGCTCGGAATACAGGAAATGCTGGAGTGCTTACTACAGGAGACACACCAAAATCCATATTAGTGTTAACATGTGGCTCAACAGATACGTATTATCTGGGGCTCGCCAGCCAGCTTCTGCGAGGACAAGATCACAGCGCCTTGCGGAACACTCTGCTCTTTCATTCTCAGGGGCACAGCGCTCGCCTTTAGAAAGCATTAATTCTGGAAATCGTGTCACATCGTTGCAAGAAAACAACAACAACAACCGGTTATCACCGAGTGACACGCATGGCCACGTGGCCCCTTCCAGCAGTGGCTGGTCTCGGAACGGATTCACAGCTCGCATTTTAATTATGGCTAACTTCAGATTAGCGACTCCCGTTGCATTGACTCATCTCCTTCCACGGAAGCAAATCTATGACTGCCAACTCTCCCAGAAGGGGTGGGGGGCGGGGAATCATACACACACACCGACAGTTCGCACACAACACCCTTGTCAGTTCTCATTTGCACATGTTAATCTTCGGCATGTGCACGAGGGTAACACCACCCACGTATCCACAATTTCCGCTTTAAATGCAGAGGATCACGCCGCACCATCCGATTTTAAGTTTCCCTTGACAAGCAAGTCGTCAACGGATCTGTGCTCCGTCTCAACCTGTCATGTTACAATATAAAACTGACCTGTTGTCACACGGCATCTTAAGATGCCGCGCGGTGCTGTCACTTGAAGGACAGGTATAGCATAATCTGTCTCGCTACTAAGACACGTTTGGCCGATACATTTCCAATTCTGCTCCCCCAACCCCCACTCCCATCAGCACGCGTTTTAGGCCCTCTTCCAACATTCTTCAGGTTATACCAACATATGGTACGTTTTCCAACAAGCAAAGAACATGTAAGTTTCATATTGCTGCAGGCCTGGGGGTCGAGAAAGAAAGTTAATAAAACAATTAAGTCCATAGCAGCAATTCCCCCCCGCCCCCAAAGGGAGAGACGAGGTCTTAACATCCTGACCTCAATGAAGAATCTTGTTATCAGGACTTCCCAAATCTGCTCCCCCTCCCTTTTGTGTTCGGTAACATCTGGCCTGATGAAAACCCAAAAGTTTGCACACCATCATTTTTCATAGGGTTCCCGATCAAAGCATTACATAGATTCGGCTTCCAGCATCTCCAGTCAGACACTGGACCTCTATCGGGCCATTCATTCCTTCCCCATTCCTGATCATTTTCAGAAAACCTTGAACTTTCCTGTTATAGGGCAAAGGGGCACTGCATCAGTGTAAAAAAGGATTCTTTATGGTATGTATTTCACATTGGTCATCTAAAGGTGCCCGGTATTCCTTTTGCTAAAGAGAATGTGGGGCTTAATATATCAAGACATTTGAATGGTCTGACCATGCATGTGATTTTCAGAGCCCAACTTGCTTATGTAAACCTTAGGATCTGTGTTGCAAAAATTGAAGTTTTGACTAAGCATCCTGAGAACTTTAACTCAAGCGTGATCAGCAAGTGAACTCATCTTGTTCAGGTTTTTCAACTGCACTTATCTTGTTTAGATTCTCTCAGCTGCTTCAGATATTCACTTCTCTGGAAGCAGGTGCTGGGAAATACCCTTCTCTGCCTTAGACTCTGGAGAGCCCAATAAAGAATACTGAGATAGACAGACTAATAGACTAACTTAGCATGCAGTCCCATATATTCACGATGTAGGCCACTGAACACAAGAGTGTTGATTTCAGAACCAAACCCCTTGTTCAAGTAATATAAAAACGAACTTACTTCTGTCAAAATTAGAGACCTCAGTCTACTATTGTCACGTTCTTTTTGCTAATGGAACACAGGATATGTCCCCCTTATCTGCTGGAAATGGCTGCCTTGCGCATTGAAATGGGGCAAATTTATCTCTGTGTAGCAACTAAATATGGGCAGTACTACTCATTAAAACTGCAACAGGAACATTAGCGTCATGCGTATAATTGCTGCAACAAACATGTAAAGCATGCAAGTAAAATATGCACCTAAAAGCATGCATGTTGAAACCCATTTTGAGGTAACCAGACTTCCCAAGCTATCTTAGGGGGAAACACAAAGAACATAAGAACATAAGAACATAAGAACTAGCCTGCTGGATCAGACCAGAGTCCATCTAGTCCAGCACTCTGCTACTCGCAGTGGCCCACCACATACCTTTGGGAGCTCACATGCAGGAGGTGAAAGCAACGGCCTTCTGCTGCTGCTGCTGAGCACCTGGTCTGCTAAGGCATTTGTAATCTGAGATCAAGGAGGATCAAGATTGGCAGCCATAGATCGACTTCTCCTCCATAAATCTGTCCAAGCCCCTTTTAAAACTATCCAGGTTAGTGGCCATCACCATCTCCTGTGGCAGCATATTCCAAACACCAATCACACGTTGCATGAAGAAGTGTTTCCTTTTATTAGTCCTAATTCTTTCCCCAAGCATTTTCAATGAATGCTAACGGGAGTGTCTCCTACTGAAGAACAGAAGATAACATACAGTAGAATCAAATGTTGCCGAGACCACTTCGAGAGTGGGGATAACCCACCAGCATCTGACAAATGTCAGCTTTAATGCATGAAGCTGCTTAGGGACCTTTGGAAGAACATTCCCTGTGGGCAGTGGCGTGGTGACCAGGGAACAGGGAGCATCTTGCCCCGGGTGCGCAACAGTGCGGGGGCATGGTGGGGTCGTTTCTGGGCGAGGCAGGGGCGCAGTGCACACATGTGCCCCGAGCGAAGTTCCCCCTCGCTACTGCTCTGCCTGTGGGGCAAAACTAACTTCATCTCCCTACATCTTTGAAGGTTGCACATCCACCATATTTGTGAAAACTCTGGTGGTTACGATGGTGTACTGAATCGCTTGCTTCCCACTGTTCTTTCAAAACACAACCTAATTCTCTCCTTTATTGATTTTCCAGCTTTCCTTGAAATTTAAGATTCAAATCCAAATATAATTTACAACGGTAATAATAATAATTCCCTGGATCACAGCTCTGAGCTCAAAATAAGAAGGGGGGCTTTCCCCACTCCTCTTTCCATAAAATCAGCTACTGCTCGCTCCTCAAATTCATTTTCCTTTGGATCTTTGCAGCTTTGAGCCATAACTTAACCAGCTGTCTTAATTCATATTTGGGCTGCCAGTCTTCTTCTGCACACGGGGTTCCCTTCCCTCCCTGCCCCCAATTTATGCCAATGCTTCCACTGAGATTTAATACAGAGATGGCAAATCACCTTCTTACCTTTAAAATAATTTCTAGAAATAGATTTGTAGTTCTCTGACACACACACACACACACACACACACACACACACACACACACACACAGAGGCACAAAAGGATAGCACTGAAGCAAAATAAAGATGACAGCACATTTGAGCAAGGCAGCAATAAAACAGTGATAGTAATAAAGAATAAAAACGCTATATCGGGTTGCCATGGGAACCAGCATTCAAGGACTTCAGGTAACACTGTAAAACACGCCACTGAGCATAAAGCACTAAGCGGGTTAAGAGGTTATTTATTATGTTACAACATGTCATGCAGTGCCCTCTGGTGTGTGCGCAAGACAGGAACATGTGGGATTTTTTTTTCAAAAAAAAAAGAAGAAAAAGAAAAGGAAAAAGGGCCTCCCATAGCCTTTATAGGGAATTGATGTTTGCATACTGAAAAATGCTCATAGAAAGAGGAACCATTAGGTCCGCTGCTCCAAAAATATGGGGAGGTAATGTTGCTGAGGACATCTGAATACAACGCAGATAATGTTGTCAATTCAAGAAGGATATTGACAAACTGGAACGGGTCCAGAGGAGGGCAACCAAAATGGTAAAAGGTCTAGAATCTATGCACTATGAGGAGAAACTTAGGGAGCTGGGGATGTTTGGTTTGGTGAAGAGAAGGTTAAGAGGTGACATGATAGCCATGTTTAGATATTTGAAGGGATGCCATGTTGGTGAAAGAGCAAGCTTTTTTTCTGCTGCCCCAGAGACTAGGACCAGGAGTAATGGGTTCAAGGTGAAGGAAAAGAGATTCCACCTAAACATCAGGAAAAACTTCCTGACAGTGAGGGCTGTTTGACAGTGGAATGCACTACCTCGGAGTCTGGTGGAGTCCCCTTCTTTTTATCTTCCTACCCAAGAAATCAGCCCTGTGTGCCATAAGTCAATAGTGTGAGCAACAGATTCCATGAGTACCTCTGCCAGCAAAACTAAACAGCTGCTCACATCTTCCTGCAAAAACATGTTCCCAGTGCAGGTGATCCTCACGTCTCCTGTAGTGTTAAACAAAAGAACCTGTGGTGTTGAAAACACAAAAAATGCTGCCCAACAGAACTGTCAGAAGCGTATGGGAAGCAGCCCTTATGTGTCTGGCATGTGCTTTCTCACCTGTGGCAAGTCATAAATCCTTCTGGACAGATAATCTGGCATGTTGTTACCTGGATGGCCCAGGCTAGCCTAATATCACCAGATCTCAGAAGGTAAGCAGGTCAACCCTTTGATGGGAGACTACCCAAAAATCCAGAGTCACTACAGAGGCAGGCAATGGACAAAACGCCTCCATTCATCTATTGCTTTGAAAATCCTACGAGGTCGCCATAAGTCAGCATGGCTTGACAGCACTTCCCACGATTGCTAATCTGGCAAACCATGGCTCAAGCTGCCTGGTATACTTCTGAGAAGGTAACCTGGCAAAAGAAATGTTTTGCAGGGATCGACCTGCAGTTTACCTAATGGCTTAAAGCAAGCAGAACACCCAGCAGACTCCTTTACACTCATCCCCAGGCACCGTCAGAGTCTCCAATGACTGCATCGTCTTGAATGCCAGTTTCTGCTGCTTTCACCAGGCAAGCTACTACAAGAATTACAGTGCAGTCTTAAATGGATTCACACTCTTCTAACTCAATCAACTTCAACAGACTTAGATGGGTGTAATTCTCTTTGGAATTGCACTGTCAGTAAGTAGTTGCTGAATACCCAGTGCAGTTCTCCACTTCAGCTTAAGTGCTTAGAAAGAAATAGAACAGGGAGCTTTCTCCAGCAGTATCGAGTTCACCACTGCAAGCCCGGCTTTGGAGAAAATGAAAGGTTGGCAGGATCAGATAGCCAATGCAGGAGAAGGGGAAGCCACTGCATGGTTATTTCTCATGGGCCCTTTCAGCACGGGCCATCTAACATGGTATAACAACAGACTATAACCTGTTGTGGGCGAGAACTTTGCACGGTTCCCATTTGTGTATCGGGTCTGCCCCGGTTTTTCCACCCCAACCCAGTGTAAACGAGAACTGCACTATCAGCGATTTTTTTTAGAAAGGATGGGTTGGTATTGGCACCAAGTGAACGGCCCCATATGGGATTACTCGGCCGCGCCTTATTTGTTTTGCCCTCCCCACCTAGCACGGACGTCAGTATAGCTGAGGGGGTTGTCCGTGGCTGGCTTCATTGCTACGCAGTTGGGAGAGGCAGGTATTGTAACAACAGGCACACCTCCGTGCAAAGGCGCACTGGCCAGCTGTGTTGGCTTCGGGGCACCTGCATGGAGCCATGCAAAGGGCCCGGGGCTGCACTGGGCTCATGTACTCTGGCTGCACCCTGCATTTCTTGGTTCATACAGAAAGGGCAATAGCAGCTCTTAACAGATGCTCAGGTAACCCTACTGCTGCCCTCACCTGGAGGACCCAGGCTAGCCTGTTTAGATTTCAACTCTAGTGAACATTTGGATGGGAGACCACCAAGGAATACCAAACCTGCTATGCAAAAGCAGGCAATAGCAAGTCACTTCTGTTTGCCTTCTGCTTAAAAAACCCTACAGGGTCACCTGTAAGTTAGCTGCAACTTGACGGCACTTTTCACCTCGACCCTAATGCCAGACCTGCAGGATGGGACTGCTGGCTTAAAGGCTTATTTAGGTTGGGTATCCCAAAGTTGGGTGAAATAAAATAAAATTAAATGATGAAACATAGAATCACAGAGTTGGAAGAGACCACAAGGACCATCAAGTCCAACCCCCTGCCATGCAGGAACACACAATCAAAGTACATTTGGGATCATGTATGTGCATTTGGGGTCATGTATGTGAATACATCAATAAACAAGCCCTAAGGTCTTAGGACAACCAATACTGGACTGATAATCTAAAATCCCATGCCAAGTGCATTTTGGCCCCCTGGTCATCTTCAGTGGTCTAGTTACAACATATGATGCACACATATGTGTAAATTAATACATTGAATGATTAGAATTTTGTATCAGGCTGGATATGTATTTCAAGATGTATTCCCAATGGGACTTTGTGCCTATGAAATCAGAGTGGTACTAAAGTATGTTTTGACTTGAACAAGCACACATCCAAGGAATGCAGTCTACATATTTCCTTGTGGAAGCGGCTGACATTACATTAAAAGTGTGCATATCAGTATCAACCAGACAAGGTATTTATACACATCTTCTTTTACCAATCTATCTTCAGTGTCCTGTTCCAATCCACTTGCCCAAGGAGACATATCTCCTTAACCTTCCACCATTTTATGGGCCAGTTTCACCATGTTGCACACTCTGAGTTTTATACTAATAAGAAGAGGAGGAGGAGGAGGAGGAGGAGGAGGAGGAGGAGGAGAGTAGTAGTTTGGATTTATAGCCCACTTTTTTCTCCTGTTAGGAGACTCAAGGTGACTTACAAGCTCCTTTTCCTTCCTCTCCTCACAACAAGCAATAGGTGGGGCTGAGACTGCTGTGAAGAACTGTGACTGGCCCAAGGTCACCCAGCAGAACTGTAGGAGTGCGGAAACACACATGGTTCACCAGACAAGCCTCTGCCACTCAGGTGGAGGAGTGGGGAATCAAACCCGGTTCTCCAGATCAGAATCCACCAGCTCTCAACCACTACACCACGCTGGCTCTCACTGCTTTACAACAGCTTCCTGTATTCCTCTGCCATTTTTCCAAGCTGATTATGGTGAAGAGGTTTGTGTGAGAACATCTGTAACTCCCACCTTCACTGAGTTATTTCCAGTGTGGTAGTAGTAACCAAATTACTTTTCCTCCCAACAACTTTGAAGGTCACATATGACAAACAGGCCTAAAAAATAACGGTTCGCCTTATCAACGAACCGGAATGCTTTTGAACCAGCAGAAAACGCATGGCAGAATGGTCTTTCTAGGATTATAACTCATAATATTTTCATTTTATTTTTTGTACTGAGAAATTTATTTTGGAGCCATGGAGTACTGTTGTGTCTCCAACTTGCACTCAAAGCAGATTTCTGGATGTGTTCCTCCATTTTTCTTAATGTTTTATATTTATTTTGTTTGTTTTTATAAGCCTTTTCTTATTCTCATAAGCAAAAACAATGCAATCAGGTTTGGTTCTATAACGAAGCGTGCAGTGGAAGGATTCAAATAATTTAACAGTCGGTTCCAGTGGTGGGATTCAAATAATTTAACAGCTGGTTTGTCGAAGGCTTTCACAGCTGGATTCAACTGGTTCTCGTGGGTTTTCCGGGCTGTGTGGCCGTGGTCTGGTGGATCTTGTGTGGTATATTGTCCATGTCCCAGGGTGCACTCAACCCCACCTTTGCATAGCAAGTTACACCCAAACACTTAATGATTGGTTCCTCACCCTGGGACATGGACAATTTACCACACTAAACTTTCCCTTCTCACTAGACACAGTGTGAAACAGACTTTTCTCTGTGATACACCTCTGAAGATGGCAGCCGCAGATGCAGGTGAAACGTTAGGAACAAGATCCACCAGACCACGGCCACACAGTCCGGAAAACCCACCACCACCACCACCACCACCACCACCACTACTACTACTACTACTACTACTACTACTACTAATAATAATAAGGGCCGCCCTACTCGGCTCTGCACGCATTATTCGTCGATACATCACACAGTCCTAGATGCTTGGGAAGTGTCCGACGTGTGATGTAATACAAAATCCAGCATAAACAACAACAACAACAACAACAACAACAACAACAACAACTACTACTACTACTACTACTACTACTACTACTACTACTACTACTACTACTACTCTACTACTACTACTACTATTTATTAAACTTGATAAACCGCCCACCCCCAAAGGGCTATGGGCGGTGTACAACTAAAAACAATTGTGCACAATAAATAATTAATAAATAATTAAAATTCATAACTCAACTCAGTAGAAAATAACCTAACAGCTGGTTGTTTACAAGCACCATTTTAACAACCGGTTCTGCTTAAGTGGTGTGAACCTGCTGAATCTCACCACTGGAAGTGTGGTGGTGAATGTGGGGTGGTGGTTGTGGAATGGGGCTAAAGATAAAAGGACCAAGAAGAGTACAAATATGTTCATTTCTGCTGTTTTTATTTACATTCATTTGACCAGCAGAAATATAAATATGCATTGTAACAGATAAATGGAAGAATACACAACGTAGCACTAAATATAATATATGCTGTAGAGTAGGAGTGTCGAACTCATTTGTTACAAAGGCCAGACATGACATAAATGTGACGGTTGGGCAAGGCCCGGGTGGCTGCCTCAGCTTTCTGTCCTGAACGGAGCAAGTTTCTCCTTGTTTCACTCCTGTTCAAGGGACTTCCTTACTTGTAATCTCTGCTTTATGTTCCTCCAACTTACGTTTTCAAATGGAGGTCACAGCTGATCTTGTTTGCAATGAACGCTTACAATCCTCAATCTAATATTTAGTTTGACATTTCCATACGTTGTTAATATGTAATCTTATCTGGGAATGGTTCCTTGTAACAACAGCTTTCTGTTCCTATGCAGAATTCAAATCAACTGGTCCAACAGCATTTGAATTCTCAAGGAACATTTGAGGAACATTTATATATTTTATTGGGAAGGCCAAAAAAAAAAAAAGCATTTCTCAACCTATTAACATTCTGGTCCCTGCTCTGGAACAGGTAGAGAAATATGCCACTTGTCCAATCGGGTTACTTAATTTGGGCTTTGTTATACACACCTAACCCATCAGAAAGTTTAAATGATACTGAAGACCACTAGTTAGCAATAATACAAATGCAATAATTGTAGCCTGTTTAATGTGTAAGGTCTGCCTGTCATCTTCCACACAGATAATCTAGGAAGCAGGCCAAGGACAAACAGTGACATTAATGTTGACACGATTCTTGAACCTGAACTCAACCTCTCCACTCGTGTGAGTCAGCAAGGACACAGAGAATGTCACACATAATGTGACATCCATTGCCAAATGTTATTTGAATTGTGCTTTGGAGACGGTTGATCTTGCGGGTTGCAATGGAAAAGTGTTAACGGGGGTGCCCAAACCTGCCAAAAGATGCTGTTCCAAATGAACGAATGAATGAGCGTTTATTGGCATTAAAAGATGCTGTTCTAACTTCACCGGGTTGAAGGAAACTTCAGTTCAGTTCTCCCCCCACTAAGTGGCACCAGCACTCCACAAACCTCCGCAAGAAAAAAAAGGAAGAAAAAAAAATCCAAACAGGCATTTTGAATCCGTCTGTGCCTGGCTGGCTTAGCGTGAAAGAGAACAGGCAGAGCATTGTGTGAGTTAAATGCTTCCTGACAGAGGCCACGGACTCCAGCGAGAAATCAAACTGCCAGAATGAGCAACAGAGGTCTATCCTTTCTATGGCTTTGCGGGTGGAAGACGTTTCACCGAGGACTCCGGCTCTTAGAGGGCAGTGCTGGCCTTTCTGGAAGGGCCAGTTTGCAAAACATGTGTTACGTGGCAAAGGGGGTAACTAAAAAGACAAGAAAGCTTCAAATATTCTTAGGTTGCTGACCTGAGAGAGGAAGGGGGTTTACTCTGAAGCAAACATGTTAAAAACCTGGTCCGCAATCTGGATCCAGCCCCTTAACAGTTGAGGCAACCCCCTTTTGCTTCCAGTCTGTAGACACTCACCCCCCCTCCCGATTGAGGCGCCCACCGCACCCCACATTCCCAGTCTGACCCCTCCCCCCCAGGCAGCCACCCATACCCAGTTCCCAATCTGGCCTGGTGACCCCAATGTGGGCTCCCCAGTTGAGGCACCTGATCACTTCCAATCAGACCTGGTGAGCCACCGCCACCCTGACTCAGCGCCAATTTGAACTGGCAAGCTTGGGGTGGCTCCCCCCCCCCCCCAGGGCTCAGTCCAATCAAGCCACATTTATGTCATATCTGGCCATCGCAACAAATGAGTTTGACACCGCCATTCTAGAACAAAACTCTGGTCCCTTCCGCACATGCAGAATAACGCACTTTCAATCCACTTGCTATTCCGCACAGTAAAATCCAGCTGCAAAGTGCATTAAAAAGTGGATTGAAAGTGAATTATTCTGCATGTGCGGAAGGGGCCTCTCTTTGTTTATCACCACCCTTACAGACAGAGAATCGCACAGCAGGCAGGACAACCGCTTTGCAACAAAAAATAGTGTGGGTTTTCTTTTTAAAAAAGGGTCTAGAAAAATTTCAGGAATATTTAAATGCACAGTTTAAAATGTAAATAATGTTAGCAAAAGAAGGCAAAAACAGGGCTTCCAGGCACGGCAACCAGTGGGAAATGCGGGAAGGGGGGTACTTACCACTGGGGGGTAGGAAATGTCACATCATGGCATGATGACAATTACCCTCCACCCCTCGCTTTGGCTAGCCTGCCTCTGCCCACCAACCTGCTCAGAACTGGTGGGCAGCAGCCACAATTGTTGGTAGTTTGCCTACATTAAAAGGCACCTGGATCAGCCTGGATCATGTACAAGCACTGGAATTCATCCATGATTCACGTCCCACATTTAGGCCGTTTAACGTGATTAATTTGCAGCTCAACATCCCTGATGATTATAGATAAATGCAACATTTATGTATGTGGGATATGAAGATGTTCCACAAGAAAAAAAATCATTATAATTTCTTTTTCTTTTTTTAGTTTCATCACTGGGTACAGGCCTTTGACTCACACAGGACTGTGTTGGAATGAATGTTCAGGGGAAAGAAGGAAAAGAAATAGATGTTTCCGAGTTGCATTGAAGTCATACTATCAGACTAACCTACCTCACAGGATTGTGGGACAGATAAAATGCAGAAGAGGAGAATGATGTCTGCTTTGAGTCTTAGTTAGGGAGAAAGAAAGGAATATCACGAAGCTCCCCTGGTTCAGCACAGATGTGCAGGGACAGTTCATACCCATGATTTGCATTCACATGTAAAGTATTGGTTTGGAAGAAAAGTGTAGTTACAAATGTACACATTATCAAGACTATGTGCCAGACAGCTGGGATTTGCCACTGTTCCCTGCTGAATATAAGTTTGACAATAGAAACAAAGTTTGACAATGCCGCACGTGAGAAGCAGGCCTCAGTCCAACGTACACAGGGCCTTCTCAGTTGTGGCACCTTGCCCATGGAGAACAAAAAAAAAATCCAATTAGATGACAAATCAGATGTCTGTTGAGTACCAGATCATGATTTCTTTGTCAGGCATTTCCTGATTAACACTCACTGTGCTGGCCATTGCCATCTTGCGGCATTTTCACTTTTGATTCTATATCTGACTTATGCTGAGTTTATCAAGGCCAATATTGTCTACTCTGACTGGCAGCTGCTCTGGTTAGGGTCAAGTAGAGGTCCTTCAGGTCACCATCTACCCTGTTGGGGACTGAATCTAGGACAGGGCACTTCCTTGACCCGCAGAGCCCAGGCCCAGCTGACAAGGAGGATGTAAAGTTGGTTAACTGCTCCAAAGGGACTGGAAAGGATCAGGCACATGTTGCCAACCCTTCTTCCGGGCTCTTCGCAGGATGCTTTTCTGATTCTGGAAGAGTGGGATGGGCAACCCCAGATGCCTGCTGGACCACTACCTTGGGTGGTTGGTTCGCTTCCTACTCCATCCCTTCCTCTGGCACTACAGATGCAGTGGCTGATTATTTTGTTGTTTGCAGTCAGCTGAAGTAATTAAGCCTAACCCTAGTCCTGCGGGAGCTGCGCAGAAGGTTAGCGATCCACAGGCATGGCACGCTGTTATTTATAGCTGATTAAGCCCCATTCATCTCCATTTAAACGTTGCAAGAGATGAGAGAGATCCCAGTACACATCTGTGATTGATTAGAAACGCCAGCTGTGTGTGGTAGCGCCGTCCCCTTAGTGGGAAGAGGGTGGGGAGGGAAACCGAAGCAGCAGCTCCTCAGCATAGCGGAACAAACCAGCATGGCTTGTGCAGAGTTTGCAATGCTCGGAGCCTGGTCTTTGTTATGAAGCCCAATACCATCTGAAACCTAAGCTACATCAGGGTTCTAGTCCTTTGGGATCACAAGGTGGGGGGTGGGGGGGCAGTTTAGAACATTTGTTGCTCAACAGGGTGAAGGCACACACTATGGGTCCAACTTATATGGGTTCATTCAATGCTGTCTAGAAACAACACACAAGGAAAGATGCAACTAGGACACTAACCATTTCCCTGGGATTCTTGGGAGAATCTGGGAACAGGGCCTAAGGAGGAGGAACTTCTGGGTAAAAACCTGAAAGAGACATCACCTTGTTGTCCCACACTATAGGAATTGCCCCAATCTCTATGGTAAAAAGAGAGAGAGATTTAGGGGAAATCCTAGAACACTGCGTAACTTTGTGGTGTTTTCCCCTGGACATGGTATTGCAACATCACATGATATCTCTCTTTTACCCAAGGGGAAGAGATGGAAACAACAAATTGATACATGCACTGTCCAGTAAGCTTGCTCCCACTGCTAGGCAGTCTTTCCAACCAATGCAACCACTGTGTCAAGCTTTGTGACTGTCACCCCCCAAGAAATGGATGCTCAGCTCTTCCAAGATTGGGATGGATGGATGGATGGATGGATGGATGGATGGATGGATGGATGGATGGATGGATGGATGGATGGATGGATGGATGGATGGATGGATGGATGGATGGATGGAGGCATACATTGAAACCAGGGGGCATACATTGAAAATGCTGGGGGGAAGAATTAGGACTAATAAAAGGAAATATTTCTTCATGCAATACGTGATCGGTGTTTGGAATATGCTGCCACAGGAGGTGGCGATGGCCACTAACCTGGATAGCTTTAAAAGGGGCTTGGGCAGATTTATGGAGGAGAAGTCGATCTATGGCTACCAATCTTGATCCTCCTTGATCTCAGATTGCAAATGTCTTAGCAGACCAGGTGCTTGGGAGCAGCAGCGGCAGCAGCAGAAGGCCATTGCTTTCACATCCTGCATGTGAGCTCCCAAAGGTATCTGGTGGGTCACTGTGACTAGCAGAGTGCTGGACTAGATGGACTCTGGTCTGATCCAGCAGGTCTTTCTTATGTTCTTATCCACCTATCCACTCAGCCACCCAACTGGGTATTTTCACAGTTCTAAAAGTAAGTTCCAGCTTGTCAACATATCTATATGCCACCCCTTATCATGTCTTTAAAGTCCACTGTTGCATCACCCCTCCCTCCCACCGCAACCTCTTAAATGAGATTGTCTGTATGGGATATAGAGTTACAAACTCTGAGTTGGGATATCTCTGTAGATTTGGGGGTAGAGTCTGGGAAGGGAAGGACCTCTTCAGGGTTTGATGCCACAGAATTCACCCTCCAAAGCAGCTACTTTCTCCATGGGATTGATCTCTGTAGTCTGGATGTATGTTGTAATCTCCTGGCAACTGGGGGGCTACTTTACATTGGGGGTGGAGGGAACCACATGACAAGCACGTGCCAGGCTGAGAAAGAGGGGCTTAAAGCAACCTTCAAAAAATACAGGCCTTGAATCTGAATCCTGGCAACGCGAGAGCTGAGCTGTTCAGGTTGGCCTTTCTTTGATTCAGAGCCCTTTCAATAGAGGAAGGCTCAGGTCTCCATACCCAAGCGGAGAAGGGAAGAAATGTGCGTGGGAGGCCTTGTACCTTTTCGCTTGGGTTTCTTTTTGCCCTTGGCAAACTGTTCCTCCCTTAACATCTGCAGAGCTCTCAATGATCCCTAGATTAAAGGTGCTATTAAAGGGCAAAGTCTTGGAGGGCTGAGATTGTTTAGAAGGCTGGAGGGTTTTAGCCTCTTCGCAGGTATTAGCACAATGCCGCTTCTACACAAAGCCTTTGCTCACTGTAAAATACAAACCGAATCAGGTAAACACCACAGCGTGACCATGAATACTCTCAGGAGGCAGAGTAGGTGAGCTAGGTGGGCTGAATTTAATGTGGTGGTGGATTCCCCCACCCCCCTTTTGGCCTGGTAAACTCTGCAAACTGCTCTCATTCACGCCTCAGCTCTGTATGATTCCCAATTCCTGCATCCTCCTGAAACTGTACTTCTTTGCCAGGAAAAAAAATTATGCAAACCGAATACAGTTTCTCCCACCGTTGCCAACTTTCAGGTGGTGGCTGGAAATCTGCTGGGATTACAACTAATCTCCAGATAATAGAAATCAGTTTCCCTGGAAAAAACGGCTGCTTCGGCAAGGGGATTCCACTATATTCCATAAACGTTCCTCCCCTCCCCAAACTCTGCCTTCAGAGTCCAGAAGCACCCTAAAAATTAAGTCCAGGCCAGATAAGTTCCCCCAAAAGTCAAATCAGGTTGGCCACATATGGAATAAGAAAGAAAAGCTTTACATATTTTGTCCCCCGATTGCCAAAATAAGTCATGTAAATGTACAGTTCTGCAGTACTCTCACAAATGGAAAACTAGGGAGGAGAAGGTATCTGTGGGCAAATTCTACAAGTACATATCAAGAAGGTCAACGAAACCAGACTTACGTGAAGGACGGGAGGGAAAAGCACAGGACAGAGAGAAGAAAGGGAGATCCAGCCAAGGTTGGGCTCCTTCGGAAATGACTCACCTGTCAGGAAGCTGAAGCCCTTTTCGAACAGTTGCTGCACTTGGCAGAACCTTATCATGGATTTATCACCCTTCAGGACTTATCTAACCCAAACAATCAGTAGAACAGCAGCTGATAAGGACTCCTGACAAGGTAATTTCGGCAATTAAGCCTCCACTACGCTGAAAGCATTTTCATGTGCTGAGGACACATGTTAACATTCTTTCCAGTTTAGGCTGTAAATTCCCTTCCTCCCCACGCCAAACATGAAGCCAGCCTCCTCCCACTGTTGCCAGCACTTTCTACCATCTTGTAGACCAGTGGTTCCCATCTTTTCCCCACTTGAATACCCCTTGGCAACCCATTTCCCTAAAACTGTACCCCCACATTAGGAAACCCTTCATGTAATTTTTCATGTACCCCAAAACACTCTGGTGTGTACCCCCGGGGTGGGAATCACTTGTTTTAGACAATATTGACAGCTGCCCTCTGGGCTCCCTCCCTGGCAGGCTCATTCACCCCTCAAAGCCAAGATTTCTTTACTGAAACCAAAAGGGCAACTCCGTGCCCCAAATTTCACATTGGAAGAAGAAGAAGAAGAAGAAGAAGAAGAAGAAGAAGAAGAAGAAGAAGAAGAAGAAGAAGAAGAAGAAGAAGAAGAGGAAGAGGAAGAGGAAGAGTAGTAGTAGTAGTAGTAGTAGTAGTAGTAGTAGTAGTAGTAGTAGTAGTAGTAGTAGTAGTAGTAGTAGTAGTAGTAGTAGTAGTTTGGATTTATACCCCACCTGTAAGGAGACTCAAGGTGGCTTACAAACTCAGCAGGTAGCATCAGCGGGTGCCATGTGCAGGCAAGGGAAGCAAAGGGCAAAGGTAGGGAACCAAATGATAGTGGCTTGGCCAGACTTGAAGGCATGGCAGTACTCAGAGCTTTCTTACACCCTTTCAGCAAAAAATCTGGAAATAGCAAACACAGGAGGCAAGTAACCATTCACACACAGTGAGTACAAACCACTTCAATTGAAAGTCTCAAGAAGTACAGGTTAAAAATGGGGTCCAGAAGTCAGCTAATGCAGGATCTAAAAACAGAACTACTGTAAGAAGTTTTTGAGCCTAAGACAGACATGAAACTTCAGCACCAAAGGCAGAAGATCCAATGGATTTAAACAAAGTTAAAACATACTTGAGCGGGATTTAATGGGAATGGCCAGGATCAGACAGGAACGGGGAAGCCAGTGACCGAAGGATCGGCAAGCACAAGAAAAATGAAAGAAGGGAAAGACGAGAAAAGTAGAGCTCATATCCAAGTTTTAAGTTTCAGAATGCTACTTATTGGGAGGTTACCTATTCTGTATTTCTGCAACCACACCGTGCAAATATGGAAGCAGGGGACAAAGCGAGCATTTAAGAATACCAGTTTCTTTTGAAACTGCCCTGCTTTTAGTCCTTATGGCTATGAAGATCAATTTGAAATCCTGTGAGAAACACCTGATGACATCTCAAAAACCAGAAGTGGAACTTAGCACAGCATAAGAAAGATGCTTAGTTGCGATGACATTGCTTAGTGGCCTCTCCATAGGACAGCCAAAGAAGAATTTTGCAACTTTGGTTAATAGTTTTATTATTCCATTTACACCAAGGAATATGCCAGTTTTTTCGATAATACAAACCAGAGATCTGGATTATAATCTCACCCTTTGGCTGACTAGCTGGCAAACCAACTCCAAGCTTGAATTCACAATTGAAAGTCATGGAATGTTATCATTGGCTATCAGTAGGGTTGTTGGTTTTTTTTAGACAAAGGCACAGAATTGCAAACAGACACAAACAACAGAAAAGCAATCACGTCAGCTGACAAGAGCGTTACGGGATTTTCCTACAACTCCTTTTTTTTTCTTTTTAGCTTCAATCAAAATTTGATGAATCAAGAAACAGAACCAGATGTGGAAAACTGTTTCCCTTAATAAATCACGATGCGTGCGGCTGGCATGAGAAATGCAAACTAATCTGTATAAATTACAAGAGTTAATGTGCTTATAAAAAATAATAAGATGTCTTCATGGTTTTAATCACAAAAACGTATCTTGAATTTCAGGGGAGATTACAGAGAGCTCAAATATCAGCTTCTACAAACACGCGCTCATCAAAGTCAGTTCCATAAGCATGCACTAAGCAAACTCCATTTTTTCCCTTACTCCAACGAACGCATAGGATTTACATTAGCATCTTGGGTTCTTTTCTTTTTTTTCTTAATGGGAATTTCACCACCTCACAGAATAGCAAGGCGTGCATTGTGTTCCTTTTTTTAATGAAAGTTGGGCATTTTTTTCCCCTACAAAGCCAACATTCATTAATACAAATAATGTATTCTTTTATACAATGACAGGGCACAAGTTACAGCTGTGAAAATACACATCAGCAAGAACAGATGGATTCTGTAATGGAAGAAATTATGTCCAATGTCTGCACAAGAAGTATGGATTTTGCTGTTTGCAGAAATGCTTGCCTTTGGCACAGGAACAAAACGACAGTTCCTTTGTGTGGGGGTTCCACACATCCCTGTTTTTCTTAGGTCTTTCATTTGGCTCTGCAATTCTACTTTCTAAGGCACTAATCCCCTAATTAAGATATGCCACAGGGTGCTACTATACAGTGCATTGTTGGATCTTCCACAGTTGAATAGACAATGATTTAACATCACAAACCGGGGATGAAATCCCCCTTTCGAATGAATACACGCACACAGCGGCTGTTGACAGAATCGGATCGTGTGCAAACTTGCCTCAGACTGGGGCACCGGGCGGAAAAAGGGAAAGAGCTCTCTAACGCATACTTCAGTCCATCCTTGTGGATATCTTGCCCTCAACCACAATCACAAAAATACAGAGCATGCCAAGTTCCATGAAAACAACCCTGAATACAGGCCCTTGCAGTTCAGAGCACCCAATCTACCTGCCATAAAACATCACTGTTAACATTTATAGCAGGCCATAAGCACATATTTATCATAGGGCAATTGCACCCTGTAGACCTACTGATGGAGCAATACCACTTATCACATCAAAAGCTTTGCACGGAGCACAGAGAAATGAAACGGTGGACACACCTTGCTGCCAGCTTCCGCCGCCGCTTCTCCACCTGCGACTTGTTTGGATTCAATTAAGAGTAGAAAGGAAACTGTCTCTAAAGGTTTCCTGGCTGGGATTTCATAGCTACCCAGGCCACATCCTCTGCCTTCCTCCCAGCCGGAGGGACATCTTTTGAACCTCAGCTCGCTCAGGGATATTCCCATCCCAAAATAAGTAGGTGAATCAGCTTTCCCCTTTCCAATCATTCTCGAACTTTCCATTTTTATTTAAAATTGCATCATGCCCTTAGCAGACCCTGGCCGTTTCCGCATGGTCAAAATATCCCATGGTGAGGGAGAAAAATACCCCTTTGCAGCCGTGAATTATGCTTGGCTCCCGGTGCTAATGCAGACCCTGCCTCAATGCTGCCCCATAGTATTTCCCTTACCCTGGGATATTCAAAAATCACCAAATTGGCAATTCTTTTTAGAGATCCCAGGGTGACCCCGCTGCAGTGCAAACACCAGAGGAACACACCTGGTATATTTTTCCCACCTCGGCACTTCCTCCCACTCCCTCTGTCTTTTGTAAACACATATTCAAATCACCTAAAGCAAGATGGGGCGATTTCCCTATCAAATAAACCAATGGCTGTTGGACTGAGCTCCAACTGCACCAACAAGAAGGCAGGATTTGCGCGGGACAGGTTCTCAGATTGATCTCAGATTGCAAATGCCTTAGCAGACCAGGTGCTCAGGAGCAGCAGCAGCAGCAGAAGGCCATTGCTTTCACATGCTGCACGTGAGCTCCCAAAGGCACCTGGTGGGCCACTGCGAGTAGCAGAGTGCTGGACTAGATGGGCTCTGGTCTGATCCAGCAGGCTAGTTCTTATGTTCTTATGATACATACCTGGAGCTCCACAGTGCTACATTTTATGACTTGTGTTGCAAAATATATGTGCTGCTTTTAGGTTATTTTTCCAGCCTCACTACTTCTTCCCACTGTAAACACCTCGGCGATGTACGTGCATGGCGGATACACTCATGGGGTAAATACAAAAGACCTGGGCTGAGTGGAACAAACCTCCCGGTCCTACCTCAGATCCTGGGAAGAAGGAGGGAGCCGTGTAGAGGCAGAAACTGGGATATAAAAGCCCCGGTATGTATGATCCCAGTTCTATCCTGGTGTAATTGTGCCAGGCAGAAAACGTCCCAGAAACTTTTTCCTTCCACAAGGCCAAAAAGTTTGGCATTTGGGGCTGCCCATGTGACAATCCCCCCCCCCCCTTGCTGTCAAGTCACAGTTGATTTTGGCAACCTTGTAGGGTTTTCAAGGTGGGAGACATTCAGAGGGTGTGTGTCAATGCCTGCCTCTTCAACACAACCCTGATATTTCTTGGCACCAATCCTGGGAGGGAGCTGACTAAAGTTGGCTCGGCCCCTGGGAACACCCCAGTCTACCCTTTCTTGTGCTGGCATCCAACGCTGGTACAGCCCCACCACAGCCCGAACTTCCAGGTTATGCGATGGCAGAGTTACAGGCCAGTTAGCAGCTGGCACGTCTCCCTCTCCGCTGGGGTAAGTGCCCTTGGCATGGGGAGCGCTACTTCCTTAAACCCTTTTGCCTCCCCCCTCTAAAATAACATGTATGTATGTGTGGGGGTGCTCCTGTGAAGGTAGCTATCACAGCTTCAACCCACCCAGCATTCTGCCAGAACTGAGAGGTTCGTAACATATGTTTTAGTAGTTTTTACTCTCTCTAAATATTTGCACAGCAACCTGTGTCATTCTTACGCACACAGTCTAACTTTCTTTGTTGTCGCTCTCCACCAGGTTAAATTTAACTTTTAATAAAAAGAATAGTAACTCTGCAAAGTCATAAACGCAAACCTCGCATGAAAATCAAGCAATAAAAATCTTGGCTTTTATTGGTACAAAGGAAACACGGCGTTCTTAAACAGTCTAGGGAATTTTTGTCCTAATTTTAGTTCACTGCAGTAAACCGAGTTTCCCACCCTAGGAAGGAGGTAAAGGGAGACAGCCTCGTTTCTAAGCCCTTAAGATGCAACCCAGTATACAGAAATTTAGCAAGCCAGTGATACCTTAGGTTCCTTTGTTAATTCTCCAGATACAGGATTGTTGGTTCTCTCCATCAGCCCCGCCAGCATGGCCAATTGGCAGAGGATATGAACCTTTATACCTGATTCATAATTGCATCAGCCCCTGCCAGCATGGCCAATTGGCAGGGGCTGATGGGAATTGTAGTCCATAACATCTAGAGTGCCAAAGGTTCGCCACCACGGTAGTAGGGAGACATGGAGTGAGAAGAGCTTCTGCTTCAAGATGTAAAATTTCTGGACATGCTGAAGCTATGGGGGGGGGGGGCTGTCCTTCCCTCCGTTTTTGGGGGGGAGATAAGAACACAATACTTATCAAATCAAACGTACTCTGCTGCTTTAAAAACATAAAATTCATCTTCACAACTCAGCATATAACATTATACTACCAGATATATTTAAAAGTACAGATGCCTGTTTTCGACAAGCAAAAATGACGAACAAGGTCACTATTAGAGCCACAAACTGTATACCCTATGCTGCCTTAGAACTTAGCTCGTCTTTGGACAAGCTCCTCTCTGATAGCAGTAAGCACTTTATTCTTTAATTACAATATTTATATGCGACCTCCCCAGAGATTTGGGGGGGGGGAGATTTTAAGCCCCTTTGAGTCTCCTTACAGGAGAGAAAGGGGGGGGGGGTATAAATCCAAACTCTTCTTCTTCTTCTCCTCAAGGTGACACACTAAATAGAACAGTAAAATGAAGTCACAGCATTAAGAACCACACAGACACTGATCACAGAACCTCCTGCATGCAAAATCAGTGCTCTTCCACTAAGCCAGGGGCTCTTGTTTTACTGAACATCATGATGTTGCATAGCAGTGCCATTTTCCAACTGAATGATGTGCCCCACAGAAAGTCTGGCTACAACTTGCCCCACTTAAAAGTCTTAAGATTCCTAAAAGCTGTCGTCACCAATGCAGATTTTTAAACTTCCACCATTACAGTCCAATTAGTGACTCACACTGGTTTTAATGTTCGGCATTGTGGGCAGAATTTGTTGGCCAGTTAAGTCTGCAATTCCCAAGGGGGTGAGCGATCTAGAAATGTTGCTTGCATCTTACTCCCGGGGGACACAGAGGCGACTGCATCTGAGACGAAGCTTCATCTTTCCTTTGGGGAACCAGACTGTTAACTAGTTCATTTCAATTCAGCAGCCAAAGTGACCTAACCAATGATTTGGTCCCACAGGTTTATTGCACTGTTAATGAGATACTGAAATACAGCAGAGGTTAACATCTTTAACAAGGTGAAATTCTTAACACAGCAGCCCTGGGAGACAGGAATGGTCACAATTGTCATTTTGACAGATACAGAAACGACACCTGAAGGGAGCAGCAGTACTTTCATGTAGTTGATTAGCTCTGGATGAGACCATTACAATGTTCTATTGCGTCAGGGGAGGGCCCGTGACTCAGTAGTTGAGCACCTGCGTGGCATCCAAAAGGTCCCAAGTTCAATCCCTAGAAATTGTCCCTCTAAGGCTTCCTTACCTCAGCAGAGATGAGCTGAGCTGCCAGGGAGAGCTTCCCTTACTGGGTGGCCGTCTGACCTGCATGGCACCAATACGGTGCCAGCGCAGCTTACAGGAAATGTTGATCCCTAGCATGTCCAGTTAAAAGAACTGGGTAATTGGTGATGAGAAAAACGTCTACTGGAAATTCTGGGCAGCTGTCGACACTACTGACCTTGAGAGACTAATGGGCTGATTCCCGTGATCCGGTTGACAGTCATGCAATCAACACAAATCCAGAAAGCAACCAAGCACTGACCAAGTGATTGGAGTCACTCAGAGTCAACTCAGATGTTACAAACCATTATCAGTTCAAGAGGACTCCACACTCCTTCCCCCTCTCACATGGTAAACTGAGATAGACAGGACACCTTCAACTAACTCTGGATATGCTTTCCAAATGAAGGGCTTAAATTAGGGCTAGCTTCTCTCTCAATAACTCAATAAAGAATGTTTAGACTGGAGAAGAGACAGGATAGCCCTGTTTCAGTATTTGAAGGGATGTCATGTTGAATAGGGAGCAAGCTTGTTTTCTGCTACTCCAGAGACTAGGACAGTGGTGGCGAACCTATGGCACGGGTGCCAAAGGTGGCACTAAGAGCCCTCTCTGTGGGCACACATGCACAGAGTTTGTCATGGGGGGGGGGCGGAAAATTGCCCCCCCCCCGCACACATCTAGGCTGGCCTGGGCTGCTGGGCATGACGTGTAGATAATCCTGTTAAGTGCTGTTAAACCTCACTGATTTTCATGGGAAGAACTAAAGCGCAATTCTTTACATGGGAGTAAGCTCGGTTGCTGGCAATGGGGCTTGCTTCTAAACCCTCCTAGGGTCGTGATTCATCCATTCGAACTGTTGCACAGTTGCTTCAAAGCAAAGCCACCGACTACCACCAAGCTTGCTCCCTCGGAGCCAACCGTTTTTCCTAAACGAAAACCTCAGCATTCAGGTTAAATTGCCGGGTTGGCCCTTTGCGATAAATAAGTGGGTTTGGGGTTGCAGTTTGGGCACTCGGACTCGAAAAGGTTCGCCATCACTGGACTAGGACAAGGAGTAATGGGCCCAAACTATGAGAAAAGAGATTCCACCTAAACATTAGGAAGAATATCCTAGTAAGGGCTGTTCGACAGTGGAGTGCACTGTCTCAAAGTGTGGTGGAGTCTCCTTCTTTGGAGGCCGGATGGCCATCTGCCAGGAGTGCTTTGAGTACGCCTTCCTGTAAGACAGGGGTTGAGCTGGATGGCCCTTGGGGGTCTCTTCCAACTTTACGATTTTATTATTCTATGAACTGGGATCCTTGAATGTGATTCAGAACGTGGTTCAGAAACTGGGAAAGAAACGACTCTCTGTTTGTTGATGCACCTGCCTTTGGATACTGGACCTTGGTGGGAGTTAGTTGAAAGGCCACCTGTAATCTTTAAACTGAGCCAATATATATTTTACAGAATGCACTGGAAGTGGCTATACCCAGTCACTCCAAATATCCACTGGATTATAAATCGGTTGTAGGTTTATAAGAACACACGTGACAGCAAAACAGCTTTGTTGGGTAAATCAGTAGATTGATGCAGGAGCTGTGTGCACGCACGCCCTTGGTGACTCATGAGTTGGAATGCTGAATTGCCCCAAACATTGTTTGTGCAAACTTACTTTCATTCATCCTTGACAAACTTCAGAACAAAAGAAAAAGAGTAGGAATTCATCGTTAAAGTGGATCAAGTGTGCATTGAGACTGTTCCACTTGAGAAAACTAAAAAATATCTGACTATCTCACATTGAAACCTATACGTCCCTCCCCGACCATGTGTAGACAGCCAGAGATATTACAGGCTATGTTTTCCCCCTTGCATGCCAGCTTTCTATATGCAGAAACAACCATCTGATCTCAGCTTGTTCTTCTTTCTCCATTTCGTCCTCCTAACAACCACCCCGTAAAGTTGGTTAGACTGAAGGAGAGTGACTGACCCCAAATCACTCCGAACTAAAGTCTCTCAAACGTTTAAGAACCCTCGTGCAAGAAGCCAATTTGGATAGAAGATCCATGTTTAAAAAACAGCCTGATCAAGTTATCAAAGAGAACTCGGAGCACAGCATACCCAATAGTTGAAAGCAATAATAATAATAATAATAATAATAATAATAATAATAATAATAATAATAATAATAATAATAATAATAATAATAATTATTATTATTATTATTATTATTATTATTATTAGAAGATTGCAAGATTCGAAGCAAGGGTTGCTCAATTCAAGCAGAATCAACTTTTCTACTCCAACCAGAAACGATTCTACCAGAATGTAAGTGGAGATGTGAAACGAAACACAGGAGAGCCAGACAGAGAACAAACGATTGAGTTCTGGAGAAACATTTGGGACAGCCCAAAGAACTACAACCAAAATGCAAGTTGGGCCAAAGATGTGGAGGCTGAACTGAGCAGCAACAACATGGACAACCTGGTAATAACAACTAAAATGGTTGGAAAACGAGCAAAAAAGGTGAAGAACTAGACTGCCCCAGGCAGTAATAGGAACTGCATGGATTCTTGGCTGAAGAAACTGACCAATCTTGCATGAAAGTAAATTCGCCCGGCAACAGTTGAATCAGGCGCTGCAAACAGGCCAAATTGAAGAAATGGATGACAACAGGGAAAACGTATAGAGTCCAAACAGTTTAAAAACATCTAAAGGAAAGTAGTGGCTAAACAAGCCACTCCATGGCAGTAGTACTTTAAGAACATTGAAGGGAAGGTTGACAGCAAGAAAAAATGGGAGAGGCTCAGAAGGGGAACTTTAAAGAAGGAAAACTGAAGGCCTGATTTTTGCTGCCCAGGAGCAAGCATTACGGACAAATGCAATAAAAGACACCTAATCGGTAAAAGTCTTACAATGACCCAAAGTGTCAGTTTCTGCAAAGAGGGTGATGAAACTGTGGAGCAACATCATCTGCTGTTGTAAGAAAATAGCCCAAACTGACTATCTTGAATGTCACAATAGGCTAGCAGCAATGGTGCACTGGAACCTTTGCAAAAAGTACGGCCTGCCCTGTAGCAAGACCTGGTACGAGCACAAGCCAGAGAAGACCACAGAAAATGAAGAAGCAAAAATACTCTGGGACTTTAGAATACAAACAGACAGACACCTGGCAATAATAAATACCCCAGACATAACAGAGGATAGAGAAAAAAATACAAGCTTGGATCATAGATGTTGCTGTGCCAGTTTACAGCATGGTAGAGTACAAAGAGCTGGAAAAGATCACAAAAAATACAAGCAAGGACCTACAAATTGAAGTTGAACGATTAGCCAGAAAAGAACAACAGTAATCCCACTAGTAGTCGGTGCTCTAGGAGGAATCCCAAGAAATCTTGAAAAACATCTGGAAAGCCTAAACTTGGACAGAACATCAGTCCACATGCTGCAGAAAGCAGCACTTCTAGGAACTGCACATTATTTCCTACGCAAATACCTCTAATATCCTAGGTCCTTGGGAAGGACTCCTCATATTCAGAGATGAATTCCAGATTAATTTGTGCTGTAAGTTAAGCGTGTATAATAATAATAATAATAATAATAATAATAATAATAATAATAATAATAATAAGAAGAAGAAGAAGAAGAAGAAGAAGAAGAAGAAGAAGAAGAAGAAGAAGAAGAAGAAGGAGAGTTTGGATTTATATCCCCCCTTTCTCTTGCAATCTGTTTGCCCTTCCCCCCTCACAACATCCTGTGTTGTGAGTGGGGCTGAGAGAGCTACAAAAAGCTGTGGCTAGCCCAAGGTCACCCAGCTGGCGTGTGTGGGAGTGCACAGGCTAATCTGAATTCCCCAGGTAAGCCTCCACAGCTCAAGTGGCAGAGCGGGGAATCAAACCTGGTTCCTCCATATTGGAGGAAGTCAAAGCAAGGGGCAGATGTGAGAGGGTAAAAACCAGATTTATATCTAATGGTCCCCTTGATTTCAGTGTTTTGTAATATGGCAGTTTTCTCCATATTGGACAGGAGAAGCCATTTTTTGTTTTTAGAAAGCTGGACTGTTGTAAATGTTTAAAGAAGGCTTTCTAGATATAAAAAATGACACCCACAAATGCTCCCTCTGACCTATTTTGAAAACTCAAACTATCAGCCTAGAATTATAATGATACCAAGGACCTGTGAGAACATAAATTATTTAATGATATGTCAAGTTATTCGACATAAAGCCATAACGTTTAAGGAGGCAGATAAGTGATAACAAGGTAAAAATTCAGGGTCATTTCCACAGCCTTATCTTATCATTTCTGGTAGAACATTAACTAAACAGATTCATAATATGCCAGCCACTTTAATTTTGCAGAGAACCGGACTGATTAGGGAACACCCAGTGCTTAGAACTTTGTTCAGTTAATTTTGCTAAACAAAGCAATCTTGTTTTTGGTCAAATAGTGCTTCAAGAGTAACTGTTCATTTTAGGATTAGGCTACAGAGAGTTGTGACCCTTTTACTGTTTTCAGATGAAAAATAAAAGAGGCCATATTCTTTATTGGATCTTCGGTTGATACAGTGAATGCGTAAGTTTTGGAGGGTACACAGAAGATGATGGAGAATGCTGACATTTACTGGTAACTCTTAAGATTGCAGGCGGCCTACAGGGAAGTGCTAGAAAACTCTTGACATTTATTATTTAAATGACAAAGCAGGCTGAAGGTCTTCAGAGAATGTCCTCATGTCAGCCATTGATCAGTCAAGAACATTTACTGGATGCCAAAACAAATCTCAGTCACATGAACATTTCTAAAATTACATGCTCAGCTTCTAGAATTTTAAGAACTGCTTTTTTCACATGGGGATGGACGTGTAAAAAAAGCAAGAAAATATTGAATTAAGATTCACGACGAAATGCCACAAGTAATGAAAAGTTAAGTTTGCTTTAGATCCAGAAAGTACATTGTTAAATATTCTGCCAGTTAATGTACCAATGGCCCGTTCTGCACAAACCTTTGAAAACATTTTCAGGCAGGAAATAAAACGTTCCCTTTATAGAGTTCCGCTTTATTTCCCCCCTTTGGTTCTGAAAACGTTTTAATTTCAGCCTGGAAATGTTTTATATGAATCTGCTTTCCAAGTGGTGCTTTAGTCTGAAATGTTTTCAAGACATCTTCCCTTGCTGTGCAGGCATATTTAAAACGTTTTATCTTCCCCACTGCCGTTTTCCACACCTCGGTGTTATCCCCAAACGTTCTCCTCGGCGCTATTTTATTGCTTCTCTGAGTTCATTCTGTTCCACATCGCCTCTTCATTTTCATCATTCTGCGGGGATTTTTTTTCTTTTTTTGGTTAAATCTTTGAATTATCGAATTCACATAGCTACAGAGAGTTGCAGCTAGGAAGCATTGAAGCAATAAAGCATCAATTCTACAAATAACCCCTGCCCCAAAGGAAAAAAAAACTCCTCTCAACGTGAATTGATTCGAGGGAGTAAGTGCAGACAGGGGGGGGGGGGGTGGATCAAAAACGTTTTGCAAGCGTTTTATGTGGCTTGTGCAGAAAGGGCCCAATGAGTTGTTTAAGTGAATGGTTATGGAGGCTAGAACTGCATTTGCAGTAAAGATGGAAATCAAAACAATCTCCGGGTCTTTCAGAACGGATGAACAGACTAACAACACGCAGCGATAGCGAAACTGACATCTCTGATACACAGCAAATAAACTGCAGAATATAGAAAGAAAATGAATCTTTTGGGGGGCTACGTAGATCAAGGTCTGGGACAATGAGAAACTAAACAATGGAAGTTTAAGATGCTGATGAATGTAAGCAAGCTCCAGGCGCCGTTCTTCTATGTGTAATAATATTTTCTTTTAATTTTTTAAAAATAAAACAATTGTTGTTTTTTAAAAAAAGAACTGCTGGCCAATATTAACACTTACTATGTTTTTGGACATTTACCAGTATTTCTGATGCGCTTTGTAGGATACATATTGTGCCCATCTGCAACTCCCTGCTCAGACAATGCTCCTCTTCAGTCATCTTGGCACCTAACTTAAAAATCTCCATTTCAAACATCTGCTTAAGACATCACTCCCGCAAATCACTTTGCATTTTGTACTACGAAGTAAAACTCTGAGGTCTGCATGTTGATCTCTTGGACATGTTACCACAGGTGATTATATTACACTCATTAGTGGGATTAAATTCAAAGGTGCCAAAACCAGCCACGAACATCTGTGCTAACAAAAGAGGCAGCTGGAAAAGGGAGGGGAGGAGAGATCCCCAACCAGGTACCTACATCCCATATTCAAAACCCTAATGCGCAGTTTTATTAATTGAAGGAGTCATGATTTGTTACAGCTTGTGCTGAGAAACCCCCGGCAACCGCTGTCAAATAGTGGGAGGTAGAGCTCAAACATAATAGAAGGGGATTGCTGAAATAAATCCTCCTACCCTAAGCTTGAAGCCACACACCTTAGCCACGGATTGTGTTAGATCTCAAGAATTAAGTAGATTTAATTTAAGTTGACTGAACTCAGGAAAAGGATTGTTTCAACTGTCAAAAGCCAAGTGGCTACCAAGACCCAGTCCAGGCCTAAAGCGCCCCATCACTCAACGCTGGAAACCAAGATGCTGAGTAGGTGGAGCGGGATGAAATGGATCTAACCCCCGAAACCATAAGCTGGACTGCAGCGTCCTGAGTTGTCAGAGACGAAACTGCAAACTGAAGTGTACAACAGGCCCATGAACAGGAAATTCAACACAGATCCAGGACACTGGATTTAATTAGAAGCTAATCTTTAGTGACTGCACTCCAATTCCCTTCCCTACAGCAGTCTTCCCTAGCTCCAAGCTTGTTACATTTCAGCCGCCAGGTAAAATCTGTTCCTCCCAGGTGTTTGGCAGAGGCAGCTTAAAAAAGAAAAGTTTGCACCTTCCTCTATGGAGTTCGGAGTTTTGTGGATAGCCATCTATCTCCCCAGTGTATCCTCAAAACCACCCTGTGAGGTAGATTATGCTGCATGTGCGTGACAGGCAGCTTCATGGTAAAGAGGGGATTTGAGACTGGGGGGCGTTTCTGGATTATTATTTATTTATTGAATTTATAGGCCGCCTCATTCCCGAAGGGCTCATGGCGGCTCACAATGTGGCTGTTCTACCGAACAGCAATCAACAGTATAAAATCAACAACATAAAACACTAAACCCATTAAAACCTATGCAGCGATTACAAACAGCAAGAGCTATAAAAGACAACCAAGGTTCTTAAAAAACAGAAGTTGTTTAAAAACATTATTCTGTTGTGCTTTCTTGACTGTTGTGACCAGACACTCTAGGGTGAGATTTCTGTAGCATCGAATCTATTTGCCGCTCTCCAAACTACTAGTATAACCCCAATGTATGATTTGGCTGCTGTAGAACTACAAATCAAGGAAGCTGTACTATGAGGAAAACACTGCGCATGAATAGGAACAGATCAGCTATACTAAGTCCAGAAAGTAAAGACAATTCTTTCTCTTTGCAGGCTTTATCAATTATGCTTGTCCACATGCTCTGACAACTGAGTTAACGCATTGTTTTATTTCACGCTGATGCATGCTGTGCTGTGGAAAATTCGATCATTCGGCTTGCGCTTGTTTAGCGTGAGTGGACGCACCCTTTCCTCTTCCTCCTTTTCAACTGTTCGTATCCAATAACGGTTTCCTCTGCACATTTCTCTGCGCTCGCCCTGTAGAACATTTTACCTCTCAAACAAACAGCTGCAGAATCCGATCTGCCCCGGCGACGCAGAAGATGTGTACCCACAACGAGCTTCTACCAAGCAGCTCCATCGGAAAAAGATATCAGAGTGTACATTATTAATGCTGGAAGCCACAGTTGTTTCCAAAGCAAATAGAGATGGTTTTGTACGGCCAAGATTCAGCATGCAAACACTAATCTTGGAAACATAAGTCTCTTTCCACTTGCAAACTTGTGTGTTTATTGTGATACACTGTTGTACAAATTCTTCTCCAAAGCTAAAGTATTTCTTCAGGTCAGAAACTTCTCTAAGAGAGATGTTATTAATAAACAGGTAGCCAAATTTTGTATGCTAGCATATAATAAGCGCAAATCCACATAAAGACAGGGAGCAGCATTCGATGATGGTGATTGTAATAATGTTGCAAGTTGATGCTTCTTTTACCACGGACTTTTGTATGTATGTACAATTTGAATTTGTTTTCTTTTTGCTGGCCTTCGGGGGTAGGGCAGTCTATTAAGTTAGAAGAGAAGAAGAAGAAGAAGAAGAAGAAGAAGAAGAAGAAGAAGAAGAAGAAGAAGAAGAAGAAGAAGAAGAAGAAGAAGAAGAAGAAGAAGAAGAAGAAGAAGAAGAAGAAGAAGAAGAAGAAGAAGAAGAAGAAGAAGAAATCTTGCAGGTCTGGAAATCTTGCAGGTCTTTCTGGAGTCACTGGCAGGGGCGTACTACCCAGGGGGGTATATGGGGTCAAAAGTCCCTGGGCTGCGGCCATTTAGACATGTGGGGGCAGAAAATCAGACCCATACCCCTCCTCCTTCCCCCTAAGTCCATACACTGACTTCAAGACCTGGTGCAAAAAAAATTTTTTTCGTTGTGGTGGGGGAGGGCAGCCACCCATACCGTGTGTGTGCGTGCGCGCGCGCGCAGAAAACTCAGATTTTGTACCGGGCTACATTTCCCGTAGATACGCCTCTGGGCACTGGACTCAGATCTTGTTCTTCTACTGCACAGCAACCCAGATAGCTACCAACCTAGAACCCTGGTAGTTAACTACTAGATGGCTGATAGCAACTCTCCCCAGGGTCTCAGACAGAAAGGCCTTCGCCAGCATCTGCTTCCTGCTAACAGGTCACCCCAGGGACACAGCCTGGGACTTCAGCTTGCCAAGGCTCTTTTGCCATCAAGCCCCGGTATTTTCAACCACGGCAGCTTTGTACATTCAAATTCAAGGGGAAGAACCTACACGCTCAATGAGAAGAAGATGAGCTGGAGATCCCTGCTGCCAAGCACCCCTCCAAATTTCATTTAGATTTGTGCTGCATGAGATGCAAGCAGGGCTGCCTTCTCCGCACGGCCAGAGAGGAATAAATTATTCATTTATTAACTATTCTGCACGAAAATCCATTTCCAAAACAATTTTGCGGCAAGTTCGTAAGCTGTCTTGAAAACTCAGAGACTGACAAGGGGAGGAAATGATCCAGCAGATATTAAAACCCGAACCCGAACGCCGGATGCAAATGATTTTGTCTATTTTAGAACAGCAGGCATAATTGGATCCAATCCGAAAGCTATTACTTTTTATTTAAATTAAAAGCTTATTAAAATAAACACCACACACACAGTTTGGCTTTCTCAAATTGAAGGGAGGGGGGGAAAAATCCCCGATCACTTAGTTAGCTATTGTAATAGCTTGTAAGTAGCATTTGGTAGAAGACAATACACGAAGCAGATGGTCAAAATGTGTTTGTCTTTTCTCTCTCCCTCCACCCTCCTTGTATTAATAGATGGATGAGCTACTCTCCAACAGCTGAAATGAACAAATGCTTTGACTCCCAGCTGCTAATGGCCAGATTTCATCCTGGTTTAAAGAAAACAAGAGAGCAGCACGACGTGAGCATGTGCAATTGTATCTATCTTGAATTCTACCATCGAGTATCGTTCCCAACGTCCCCGCTCACCAGAAAAGCATTGTGTGCGGACAGATGAGTCCAATCCTTGACAACAACAGATAATGCGAAGGACTGTATATGAGGCCCTGGAGAGCGGCTGCCAGTCAGAGTGTGCAACACTGACCTCTGATAGGCCAATCATCTGACTTAGTAAAAGGCAGTTTCCTGTGTTTCCAAGTGTGGGTGGGTGGCCATGTGCTCATACCATCCAAGTGAACTCCATGTCTAGGCCTATACCAGTGATGGCGAACCTTTTCGAGACTGAGTGCCCAAATTGCAACCCAAAACCCACTTATTTATCGCAAAGTGCCAACACGGCAATTTAACCTGAATACTGAGGTTTTAGTTTAGGAAAACCGGTTGGCTCCGAGGCATGCGTTACTCAGGAGTAAGCTTGGTGGTAGTCGGTGGTTTTGCTTTGAAGCAACCGTGCAACTCTTCCAATGGGTGAATCACGACCCTAGGAGGGTTTACTCAGAAGCAAGCCCCATTGCCAGCAATCAAGCTTACTCCCAGCTAAGGGATTGTGCTTTAGTTCTTCACATGAAAGTCAGTGGGGTTTAACAGCGCTTAACAGGGTTACCTACACTGCTTCCCCAAAACTAGGTCTTAGGTTTAATGCTAATAATCGAGCCAGTGGCCCAGGCCAGCCTAGAAGTGTTGGGGCAGGCATTCTGTTTGCACGTGCCCACATAGAGGGCTCTGAGTGCCACCTCTGGCACCCGTGCCATAGGTTCGCCACCACTGGTCTGTACCATTTCAGAAATCAGTTGCACAAGACTTCATGTCACAGTTGGGGCCTAAAGAGTTCTTCAGAAATTAATGCTCGGCTGAGAAACCACCCCTGTCCCCCTGAATTTATACAGAGTACTTTACAGAGCTCACATTGATAGATCCCTGCCCTGAGGAACTTACAATCAGTTATAAAGGAGACAGTGTAAAGGGTAGAGGGAAGTAGGAGCTAAAGAACTGAGAGGAACAGTACCACTACTGAATGCACAAATTGAAGGGGTGGCACGGGGGGGGGGTATGTCTTGGATATAGCGATGTCTAATGGGCAAAGGAACTGAGAAGACCCAGTACGGGTGGGAGGGAAAGGAAGCTAGTGACCCCTCCATCCTTTTGTATCACCTCTTGTCTGTCCTCAGACTGATACCCTCAGGTCTAATATCCTGCTTCTTAAAAGTTAGCGTGAGAGGCTCTTCCTAGTTAGCAAGGTAGCACCGTGCTGCCTCCCCTCTTTCCTATCCTACATGTAGTTCCCCAAAAAGCTTTTATCCTTTTTAATCAGGATATTAGCCACTTCTCTGTGCAGTATAACCCAACCGTTTTGACTCAGGGAAACGGGACCTAGATCAGGGGTGTCAGAATCATTTGTTACCTGGGCTGGATATGACATGAATGTGACTTGGTTGAGCTGGGATCTGGGAGGGGGAGTGGCTGCCTCACACATTGGGGTGTGTGTGTGTGTGTAGATTGGTGATCCCTCAGTGGGGTGGCTGTTGAGAGGATTTATCAGGCCCACAGGCCAGCTAAGGCACCCCCACTCCTGGTCTGGTCTGGTCTGGTGGCTGGCTTGCAGGCTAGATAGACCCCCTCAAGGGGCTGGATCCAGCCCCCGGGCCACATCTTTGAGATGCTTGGCCTAGGTATTTTTAACTATGCCTCTCAAGGGTTCTTTCAAAGCAAGCTTTGCAATGACAGCAGGAACGGTAGAAAGCTCCGCTCAAGTAGCAAAGACTTCCTAAGGTTCGCTCGCATCCTAGCAGAAATGCCAGCCAGGATTCTCAAGCGCCTGTCACCTGCGTTTAACTTCCCATTAAACTGCAAGTGGGCGTCCATTCGGTAGCTCGACCTCCCGATGCAATTTCAAGAAGCAGCGCCCCTATTAACAGAAGTGCACGAACCCCCGAGTCACCAGGGGCAGGAGAGAAGCCGTCCCCGGCGTCTCAGGGGCAGTATTTGAAATGAGGTTATTCTAACAGCAGGAGAATCTCCTTCAGGAAAGAGCCCCCTTCCGAAGCCTTTCGCAGCACTGATTTTAACATAAGTTATTTGCATCAGAATTAAGTCAGAGAGTACAGGTCTGGCTTAGCATATTAATGGCTTGCTTGCTGGAAAGCCAGCCACTGTTCAATAAACAGCAGCCGCAGAAGGGTTTAAGTGACTTGTTTTAACTGCCCGTTAAGTAGTCTTGACAAGGAGAATCCTGCCTCTGAAGATGCGCTTAAACACTTCACTAACAGGCTGCCGGGCTGGGGAAGAAAAGCCTCGCACCCTGAAGCACAGGCACTTTGCAAAATCGGAAGGCTGTTAATCTTTCAACATTAGCAAACCTGCCAGCTCAATCGGCAGGAGATTAGACACTTGATTATATGGGTTTCTCCTGATGTTTTGGAATCAAAGCGAGGAAACTTCAACTGTACTAAGTCAGTTCCTGAATCCGAGTGGAGGAGGAGGAGGAGGAGGAGGAGGAGGAGGAGGAGGAGGAGGAGGAGGAGGAGGAGGAGGAGGGAAATGTTCAGGAGCACATTAGTACAGTTTTGCTCCGTTTACTAAATTTGCATTCTACCTGTTCCACAGAGCAGTGTATACAGGGCTCCCCAGGTGCTCAGACATTCAAGATCTTGGACTGCATTAGATTCTAGGATATACTTCTATTTTATCCTCACATCAACCCTGTAAGGTAGGCTAGGATGAAAGATAACAACCAGCGGAAAGTAACCTACTGAGTTTCTGTGCTGGTCTAGGCTCAGCTCCTTCACTCCCTGAACTCTTACACAGCACTGCCTCTAACCCTTCACATCTCTCTCAACATTTTTGTCCCAATAAACAATATCTACTAGCTTTACCTGAGTCTGCATCCCCTGCTGAAATAAGAAAACAAATCTACTTCTTCAGATTCGTGTATCCATCTTTAAAAAAAAATCAGGAAGTTGCTTAAAATTGTACTTTTGCCCATAATTCTAGCAGTAAGGAGCATCAGGTTTCTAACATATCCAGTTCAAATTGTAGCTTGGTCGGGGAGGGGGGAGGGGGAGGAGAGATATGTGCGCAACTTTAAAAATTCAGTACAAATCCACTGTTGCACCTTTGTTATCATTGCTACATTTATAACCGTTCCACATTTACCAGAATACTGGTTGCAAACAAACACCACAGCAAATCACAGCTTATTAACTATAGTTTGATTTAACTCTGGGTTAATGCAATATCTGAATGCAGGCTGCCCAAACCAAGGTTTCTTGGTGTGTGCTACGTGGAGATTCTAAACCATGGTTTGTACCTGGTTTGTTAAATGTGGTTTGCACCAACTGCAGCTTGTTGCAACATTTAAATGCGTAAGTCCCAGTTTGTTCAGCTATACCACCTAGCCTAGCCTCCTGCACACAGAGAGGTGATCAATGAAGATAGATTAGGGGTTCAGTTCATGGCCCTCCCAGATGTGGCATTGGATTGCTGCCACAATTCCCATCAACCCCTGCCAGCATGGCCAAGTGGTAGGGCTGATGGGAATTGTAGTCTATGAACATCTGGAGGGCCGTAGTTTGAAGACCCCTGACATAGACCAACAGAAAATTTGGCATCTGAAGCTACATTCAGCTACGAACAGAGCTCTCTTTTTTCTTTACTGTAACTTCTGAATGCAACCACTACTATACTAATGGTAGGTATGATGAGCCAGTGATTTGTAGGAGCTTGGATAAAGTTAATTAAGTCCCCTTGAGTTTAATTCATTCAGACTGACCAAGCATTCTTTTGTTATTCCCCCATTCCCTCCCTAGTCCTGCCAATGTGTGTTCTTGTTAAGAAAAATCTGCTAGCAAATGTAAACAAGAATGTTATTCATTTGGCATCCTCTCACTCCCCCAAAATTAGCTTTTCTGGGGACGAAAAGAACGAGGAACGTTTCAACAAAGTTATTTTCTGTAAACAAAAACGAGCCATAAAAAGAATGTCATTTTGATTATTCTTTTTTTTTTTTACAAAAACAAACTTCATTCCATGAGCGAAAGGCAAACAATTTTGCAAAAATATAAACAGGCGTGCTATGAGCGAGCCAGCGGTGTCGCTTCCAAATTGCCTCTCTTGCCTCCTCCCCAAAATGAATTTCCCCGTCTCCTTCAGCAATCTCAAAAGTTTCTGGTTAGGACCATCAGATTTGCGCTGATCAGGTTTGAGCTGGCTGAAGTTTAAAAAGAAGCCTTACGCACTCAAGTCTCGAGGAAAGCGTGACAGTAATGAGAAGAGGAAGTTGTAATTTGTCTGACCTCTGCCCCAAACCCGCACAGCATCTGCGGGACTTCTGAGATAACAGTAGAGCCAAGAGGTCAGGCTCTGTAGTCTTAATATTTGCAAAAGCTGTACACAAACAGATATATTCTAGACGTGTATTTTTTGTACTGCGTTACATATTGATACTGAAAGTCAGAGATGATCATCCATGCTTCGTATGTTAAAATTCACGATTTGGAGACCCGGTTTAAGGGGGAAACTAGGACAGGGCACACTCTGTCTAGGATTGCCTGGACAGAACAGGGTTTGTGGAGGCAGCCATTTTCTCCAGGGAAACTGATCTCTGTAGTCTGGACATCAATTGCAAAAGTGGGAGCTCTCCAGGCCCCACCTGGAGGCTGGCAACCTGGAGTCACGAGGCTCATTGGACAGTCTTGTGCCAATCTTGCTTTCCCCCAGCCTTTCTTACTTCACACAGCAGGAGGTCAACAGCTGTCTGGAGGAAAGGTGGAATAATCATGTAATGAAGAAAGATCTCGGTCTTCTCTTGCAGCCTCCTGTTTGCTCTTCTTACTGCATATCAAGCAGTTCTGTGGGCAGCTGTGGGGGCTGCTACTTCCCCGGTTTGCTGCTGCCCCATGGACCATGGACCCAGCCTTGCAGGGAGAAGGCAAGTGTGCAGCAAGCAACCAAGGGAGAAACAATCACCTATTCCCTTCATGCTGCATGGTAGGGCCACAGGATAATGGCATGCAGACAGTGAAGAAGGAAGCACAGTTGCTTCTAAGAGAACATAAGAACTCGCCTGCTGGATCAGACCAGAGTCCATCTAGTCCAGCATTCTGCTACTCGCAGTGGCCCACCAGGTGCCCTTGGGAGCTCACCTGCAGCATGTGAAAGCAATGGCCTTCTGCTGCTGCTACTCCTGAGCACCTGGTCTGCTAAGGCATTTGCAATCTGAGATCAAGGAGGATCAAGATTGGTAGCCATAGATTGACTTCTCCTCCATAAATCTGTCCAAGCACTTTTTAAAGTTATCCAGGTTAGTGGCCATCACCACCTCCTGTAGCAGCATATTCCAAACACCAATCACACGTTGTGTGAAGAAGTGTTTCCTTTTATTAGTCCTAATTTTCCCCAGCATTTTTTTTAATGAATGTCCCCCCTTGTCTCTAGTAGTATTGTGAGAGAGAAAAAATTCTCTCTGTCAACATTTTCTACCCCACATGCATAATTTGTTATAGACTTTAATCAAGTATCCCCTCAGATGCTCTCCTCTCCAAACTAAAGAGTCCCAAACGCTGCAGCCTCTCCTCATAAGGAAGGTGCTCCAATCCTTCAATCATCCTTGTTGCCCTTCTCTGCACTTTTTCTATCTCTTCAATATCCTTTTTTGAGATGTGGCGACTCAGAATCCTCGAACACAGTACTCATGCTGTCGCACTACTGCTATTTCTATATAAGGGCATGACAATCCTTGCAGTTTTATTATCAACTCCTTTCCTAATTATTCCCAGCATAGAGTTTGGCTTTTTCACAGCTGCCATGCACTGAATTGACATTCCCATGGAACTATCCACTGAGACGCCCAAATCCCTTTCCTGGTCTGTGACTGATAGCACTGACCCTCGTAGCGTGTATGTGAAGTTTGGATTTTTTGCCCCTATGTGCATCACTTTGCATTTTGCTACATTGAACTGCATTTGCCATTTCTTAGCCCACTCACCTAATTTATCAAGGTCCGCTTGGAGCTCTTCGCAATCCTTTGCGGTTCTCACCACCCTACATAATTTGGTATCATCTGCAAACTTGGCCACCATGCTACCCACCCCTGCTTCCAGAAGCTCATCTAAGGTCTTTTCTGGGAGTGAGGAGGAAAGTGCCCTGAAAAACAATGAACAAGCAAGAAGGGCCTGCTTCCAGTTAGGTATTTAGGGCTACTGAATCCCTGCACCAAATACAGTCAAAGCAACCTATGCAATTGACATGGAAATTTCGCCTTTCCTTCTTGGGGCGAATGTTTGGATCTGAGTCTTGCAGGTAGATCCTCTGGAGAGCAGTAGACAGAGGATACATACTATATTCACCAATAGGAATCAGTATCCTGGTGACAAATAATCCCATCCCCCTGCCCTTTCCCCCGCAATCATATCAAAATAAAAGCCCTAATGGATCAGGCTAAAGCTAATCCCTGGATGTTAATCTGGGACTTTTGTTGTTGTTTCCTGTCACCATTCACTACTACTGGCGACTGCCAAGCGAGAGGAAAATAAGTGTGATGTCCCAGGGGCAAGTACAGTGGCAAACTTAATATATGGACTTTGGTTTTGCTTCATGTTCTACTTCTAAACACTTTCTCCCACTGGTTGTCAAAAAAGAGTTTTCCACCAGGTTAGACGGCGTCTGACTGGATTTTGAAAACAAACGCTCTCCAGCAAGTGGCTTCACGAACCAGATCAAAGATCTACAGAACAGCATCGTGATCCTTTCCGTTTGATTTTCAATCCCTTCCCCAGCACTGAATTTGCCCCACTGACCCAGCAAGCTTTGAAGACATTTTCCTGGAGTAAGTGATAGTCTTAGAAGGTGCCCCAGTTTATTTTTGCTGCAACAGACGCCTGGCTCTTTGGATTTATTATAATAGAAACTAGTCAGGCTTGCCCGGGAGATGACTTTTACCTTTTTACCACTGTGAAGAAATTCTCTTCAGTCTTCTTCACAATCCACTCAGCATATTGCATATTAACAGCCAGTGCAGTAAAATGTCTGATTAGGACATGACAGACACAAGTTCAAATCCCCACTCAGGTGTCAGCTGGGTGACCATGAAGAAGAAGAGTTTGGATTTATACCCCGCCTTTCTCTCCTGTAAGGAGACCCAAAGGGGCTTACAAACTCCTTTCCCTTCGTATTGAGGCTTTCCCCACTACAGAAGGGAGCTAAGGTCAACTCGGTTCCCTTCAGTGGAGGGCGATTCCAGGCTGTCCCCACAGCAACTGAGTTGGCCCCCTGGAACCAAACTAAGTGGGCGGGATCATCTTGGTGCCTGTTTTGCTCCTCGATCGTGATTGGTGCTTGTGTTACGGTGGGAAACAGGAGCGTTCTTTTTTTTTTTACAGTTTTTACAGTTTACAGTTAAATGTGCTTTTTGCCCGCCACAACTCTCCCGTTCTGCGCATGCCACAAAAGCGGCTCGTGATTGATTGAACGGATGAGGTGTCGTTTCGATGCTTCCCCACTTCGAAGTGGTATCGACCTTGTTCCGGCAGAAAAGTGTAGTTCATAACTGCGACAAGGATGTCGCAGTTCTGGGGGGGGAACTGAGACAAAACAATGTTGAGCTCGGTGGAAGTGGGGATTCACTGAGGCGAACCTAGGTAGAAACCAGTTCAACTCTGTCAGTGGGGAAAGCCCCATTGTTGAAGGCTTTCATGGCCTCAATCACTGGGGTGTTGTGGGGTTTCCGGGCTGTACGGCTGTGTTCCAGTAGCATTTTCTCCTGTTGTTTCGCCTGCATCTGTGGCTGGCACCTTCAGAGGATCTGACCTGTCCAAATGTGACTGATATAGCAATCATCAGATTTACTATCATCAGATCCTCTGAAGATGCCAGCCACAGATGCAGGTGAAATGTCAGCAGAAAATGCTACTGGGGCTGTAACTCCATATTATCTGAAACCGCAGAGGCAATAATTCCAAGCGGGGTGTAAATTTAATAAATTAAAATAAATTAACAAAAAACTTTCATGAAGCAATTAAACAGCATCAGTTCCCGGCTGAATTCTGACTACACTGATCCCAGTTCCTAGGTCATGGATCCATCTATTGGGCAAAGACAGGCTGCTGATAGGACCTTGGACAGAGTCCAAATGCTTTCCATTGAGAGATTTCAGGCATCAGCTGTTCACTGGAAATACTTCCTGGAAATATTCCTTCATCTTACAGCTACCCAGCAGAGGGCACTTTTGATTCACGGACAACAGCACACTTTTTTTTACAAGACTGATAAGAAAATGTAACTGGAACAGAGGTGGAGCTGTCGACTCAGAAATGAAGATGTTATGGTTTTGGATCTCCTCCCTCCCCATCCAAGTTTTATTAAGTTCTCATCTTTAATTCATGCCTGCAGTAGGGTTGATGTCACTCTTCTTCTTTTTTTTTTTAAAGAAAAATCCACAAAGCAAACTGGAAGGCAGGCGGTGGTATCTTACTTTACCTTCTGCTTCTGCCGTCTTATTTCCAACTTCAATGATTTGTTAACATTTCACTAACATCAAAGGACCAGCAAAGATATTCCGGCAAGAAAAGTCGAGTTGCGGAGCTTAGGAGAGAACAAACTCCTATTAAATCGCTAAGTCTTTCCCCGCTGCAAAAAGGCATGACTGCGACGTCCCTGCATATTAAACTCATCAGTCATCCACGGCATAAAAATCGCCAAGCAGTTCCATGACCCGGAGGGATAACGTGCTGAACAAGGAAGGGGAATAGCATTCTGGGAAGACAACACCTGCTGTGGCTTAAGCTGTCCTAACTTTTCATGAGAAAGAGGAATGGGGAAGCGAGCAGAGGTCCAAGGCCATTCGGTGCTACAGGGGCGACCTGCCCAAGCATATGAGCTGGAGTCCAGGATCCCAGACCTGTGTATCCAGGTTTGGATTGAGAATACTAATTTGTGGTTACTTCAGGGATCAGAAACGCTGGCTGATTCCACATGGGCCAAAAACAGCAGTGTGACAATGGTGTGAAAATGGTGTAAAAGGGTTTAAAACGGTGAAAAGGGGTTTATACTGTTTTCACACCGTTTTCACACTGCTGTTTTTGGCCCGTGCAGAATCAGCCACTGCCTCCTGGGAAACAGCAGCATGTTAAACTAAGGCCCCTTCCGCACACGCAGAATAATGCACTTTCAATCCACTTTCACAATTGTTTGCAAGTGGATTTTGCTATTCCACACAGCAAAATCCAGCTGCAAAGTGCATTGAAAGTGGATTGAAAGTGCATTATTCTGCGTGTGTGGAAGGGGCCTTAGCCGCATACATCTTAAAGCAAGGGTTCCATCCCACAGAGAACCGACTTGGCCAAATTGGGCATGTGGTGTAATAATGGCCTGTCCAAATTTGACTGGTATAGCAAGGTTGTTTTCTCTCCTCCTTTCCCCTTTGTTTCAGTTGTGAATTACCTCCCACCCTTCTCCTGATGCAAACAAAACACCATGTACACTGATGAGTAAGGTGCCACCAAAGTGCCGTTCGAGTTCTGAGAATTAGGGTTCTTCAAATGTGCCTAAAAACAGGAGTTTGCATGGCTTTGGGGAAGGGGCCTTTTGCACTCAAAATTTCCCAGGTTCAATGTCTGGAATCTTTAGTTAAGTCACAGATGTTGGTTAAGTTCTTTCTCTTCCCAAGGCCCTGGAGAGCAAAGTGGAATTAGCAGCAAACATTTTAGTTGACCCAGGGTTACGGGAGATAGATGGGCCGGTAGTTTGTTGTTCTGCCTTTTGGGATGAATTGAGCCGTCACCAGCTTGTTGGGACTACCTTTTGCTGCCGGCAGTTAACTATAGACTGCTGATGTTATGTCACTAGGGAGTAAGTGTAGCTGAGCATGGACTCGTGTCTTAAAAGAAAAGAGAACAGACTGAAGGTTGGGTTTTTCCATTCCTCGCGTGGGTTCCTAAATCAAGTGGAAGACTAGAGCGTTGTGATAGCAAATTCTGAATAAGAGTGTCGGTCCATCTACTCACCAGTGTTTGGTCAGACTGGAAGAGGGTTTCCAAATCTGCTGGCAACGAAATGTTTTTCCCACTCAGAGTTCTGACCTTGCACTTTCCCCACACAAAGCATGTACTCAGCTACACAGTCACAAGCTCTCCCCGTAAGAATCACAAACACTCCTCAATATTTACACAGCACTTTGTTCCTAAGTACTCAGAGCACTTCACAACCCACCAATCCTTACCACAACAATACAAAGGGATGCCAAAAATTGTTACGCAAGTATATATTTAAGATGGGGATGGTGGCTGGGAAAAGCTGTACGTCTCACTTGAGCCCACCCAGTGAGTTCACAGCAAGGACAAACTTTGAACTGGGAGACTTCCAGCGCATAGTTCTCCAATTATAACCACTGTTCTACACATGCTCAAATAAACTGTTCACGTTGCAATGTACACACAAGGGCACGGCGACTTGTACCAGAAAGATGTGTGATAGGAAACCACAAGTGTTTTTACCTCATAATTTACAATGGGTTGCTGCCACAATGTTGTCTCGGTTTAAAGGAGAACATGCAGTTTAGATAAAGGTGAGCTTGTCGGCTTGAGCTAAATCCTCCAAATCCATGATAAAGCATGGATTAATGATTTCCAGTACATCAACAGAGCACCGGTGCAGGGGTATGGGCAAACGGTGAACTGTTGTGCTTGGGACACCCACTCACAAGTTGTACGGACATTCGGCCTTTTGGTTTGCGACATTCATGGCCAGCATGTAAAGAACAAGAACTTGTTCTTAGAATGGAGGGGGGAACACTTCTGGTTTAGAAACGGAGGCGAGGAAGCCTTCCAAAATGACCATACTCCAAATTCCGCCCCCTTGTTTGAGCTCAGGTTTTGCTTTGCTCAGATTTTCCTTGCCAATTTCACCCTTACCAGGTTTAAGTTGCCTTGAAGGGGGAGAGAAAGCATGTCTTCTAGCAACTGAGACCAGCAAGGAGCTTAAAAGAAGGAAGAGGCGACATAAGGAAGGGGAGGGGGTTGTTATCACTAGCAAAGAAAAGGGAACATAAACATTCAGGGAAGAATCCACAGACACTAAAATGTGTGTGATTGCTGATGTGCTTTGCAATCAGAGAATACATGTTTCTGCCGGTTTTGAATTGATTTCCCATGCATTCCTTAAAGCCATACCTCCAAATGTGGCCACCTTAGCAACCCCCCAGGGAATAAAACTGCCTACTGCCTTGATTCCTTTCTTGAACGCAGCCAGTCATATAACAATTTTTTTGGATCCCCTATAAGGAGAATGGCAGTTTGAACCCTGGGTCTTCTAGATCCTAGTCTGGCATGAATGCCCCCACTTTTTCTCACTTACAAGATTCAGAGAAGGTTGTGAAAATATGCGCCATGTGCTCTTTTTTCCTTTTTTTTTAAAAAAAGCCTTTATTTCATATGATTTTCTACTGTGCTGCTCAGCTGCTAGGATCAGTTCTTCCTTGTCTGCGTTCTGATTTCTAGGACAGAACAAAACTTAGTTGCTTGCTGGGGAGTAATAGCTCAGAGTATTCTTCACTACTCAGAAGTAGCTTTTATTCAAGGAATGGATGGGGCCCCCATTTTAGTGAGTGTTGCGCAAAAGAAGTTCCAAGTGGATTCTAATTGTGCTTGATTGCTACCTAATTAAAAAAAATTGGGAGGCTAAAATAATGCAGCAGGAGGGAGGGAGGGAGGGAGGGAAACCAGGAAAATTAAGCAGACCTAAAAATAAATTTGAAAGAAGTGCCTTTCAACCCAATTTATTAAACCCCCATTGGTTTAAAGAGGTTTAGCATTGGTTTAGGATAACTCATGAAGGAACAAGGTGGATATAAACCAGCATAAAACACAATCTAAATTAAACAGACCTAAAAATAAATTTGAAAGAAGCGCCTTTTAACCCAATTTGTTAAACCCCATTGGATTAGAAGAGGTTTAGCATGGTTTAGGATAACTCATGAAGGAACAAGGTGGATATAACCCAGTATAAAACACAATCTAAATTAAGCACCCGAATGAGAATTTAATCTGCTTTAATTAAAAAGAAGCCCATTTTAAAAAAACAACAGCACGGGACGCTTTGGGTAGTGCAGCAAATAAGAGTTCTCAAGTGATCTGGAGAGTTCTTGAGTGATCTGAAATAAGAAAGAGGTGCACTTTACCCCTGCCTCTCCACCGTCACTAGTTACACTCATCCACCTTAGTGATCAGAGCTTGTAGGAATGAGCCCTGCAGGTACTGGGGGCAGCAGACAACCTGACTGCAGTGGTGACTCAGGTTGACTCCATCTTTCTCTTGTGCCACCTCAGTAGAATCTCATCAGCACTTAAAGGCATGAAGAACTCTCATATATGCCCTGCTCCATAGTGATGCAGAAGATGGAGGGGTTGAGCAGATTTTGGGAGACCTGACTAGGCAGTGGTCAACTGGCTGAGTTAGCTTTGAGGATACCTGAAGATCCGCCAGATAAGAAGTCTTAGTTGCTTCCAGTGGAGGTTGTGGGGATCAGGGCCTGTCAAAGGAGTGCATCAAGGGAGTGCACCATGTGCATCTAAAAGAGCCAGTGGGGTATAGTGATTAAGGGCAGGTGAATTCTAATCTGGAGAATTGGGTTTGATTCCCCACTCCTCCATCTGAGTGGCAGAGGCTTACCTGGCGAACCAGATGTGTTTCCGCACTCCTACATTCCTGCAGGGTGACCCTGGACTAGTCCCAGTTCCTTGGACTTACTCAGCCCCACCTGCCTCACAAGGGGACTGTTGTGGGGAGAGGAAGGGAGAGGAGCTAGTAAAGCTACCTTGAGTCTCCTTACAGGAGAGAAAAATGGGATATAAATCCAAACTACTACTAGTCCTCCTCGTCCTCGTCCTCCTTGTCCTTCTTCTAAGTGACTTTCAATTCACAACACTGGAGTATCACAACCATCCCCTCCCAAAAAAATAGGTTAATATCAGAGAGAATGGCTTGAACATTCCACACCCCATCAGGTCAATCAATGGGAACGTGAGGTTTCATCACCACCACAGCCATACCAAATCCTCTAAGTACAATACAAACACATGCTTTCATGCTCTAGCACACACGGCCATGTCGCTTCCCATGCCTTACAATCAGGATGCATTGTTTGCTATCTTCAGGTATCATCTTTATTAATTTCCTTTCTGCTTAAGCCGTGTGTTTGTACATATATACCTCACACATCGCTTCTGTTGCCACCTATTCTTCAACATTTTTTCCTATTCATTTCGTAACATCTGGTGAAGCCAGCTGCTATCTATGAAACCTTACGCCAGAACGAGAAAAGTAGTTCTTACGGCACTTCAACCCAATTAGCTGACCTGGATGATCACTTCTTCTCCTTAAACTGGGAAGGACTTAAAGATGGTGCATTTTCCTTCCCTTGACTCGTAGGCACATGACCACTTGCTTGGAAAAAGTTCAATGCCTATAATCACTTTCTAATGCAGTGGTTGCTACCCTAATCTGAAGAACCAGATTTGATTCCCCACTCTGCCACTTGAGCTGTGGAGGCTTATCTAGTGAACCAGACTAGCTTATGCACTCCAACACATGCCAGATGGGTGACCTTTGGCTAGTCACAGTTCTTTGGAGCTGTCTCAGCCCTACCCACCTCACAGGGTGTTTGTTATTGTGGAGGGAGGAAAAGGAGATTGTAAGCCCCTTTGAGTCTCCTTGCCGGAGAGAAAGGGGAGATATAAATCCAAACTCTTCTTCTTTTCATTGTGGAAAACAATTGTTTTCTGTATGCTTAAAAGCCAGGCAACAAACATATTTATCTATACTTACATATTAGGATAAATTATCTATCTTCTATATTTATATATAAAACCAACAGAGACATCTATCGGCAAGAATACACTCAATATGACAGAAGCGGTCCAGCACAAAATCTTCTGCAGCTAAATATCCCTCTACTGGCTATCATGCCAGAGTTAACCATTAAAAATTAAAAGTTAAAAGCCTGGGAGAATAGAAAGGTCCTGACCTAGCAACAAAAGCTGAAGAGACACATTCCAGGCAAGTCTCTCTGGGGAGCCTGTTCCGTAATTGGAATTCCATAACCCTCCAGCTGCAGAGGCCCCGTGCATGAGCCGGGAAGCCACCCACGGCCGCCGTGCTTTGCACAGCAGAGGGTTTTTTAATGTGGACCAGCGCAAGAGGCAGAAAGAGTAATGCAATCTTGCGGCTGGGAAAGAAGTTCCGGGTAATTACGCCATTAATAGAGGCTCTTCTAAAGCCAAGGACCTTCTCTGACGTTTAAAATAGCACAGCAGTAAAGCTACCGTGAGGCAGAATCTCGGTTCCACACAGAACCCGATAGTGCAATGCTGATGCTGTGAATTTAGGCAGGTCATAAGAGGGGCAGCAGGAAAGGGTGAGTCAGGACTCAGTTCTTGTGGCCTTATCTGACACGCTCAGGGTAATGCTGATCGCTACTTTGGGGTCAGGAAAGGATTTGGGCCAGGGATCCTGGGCATTTTTTTGTCTTCCTTTGGACATGGAGCCATCAGGGGAGTGGGAAGGGTAACTGTGAATGTCCTGCATTGTTTAGCGGGTTGGACTAGATGACCCTTGAGGTCTAGCTCTATGTTTCTATGCGAGACTTGACATAGAATCACAGAACTGGAAGAGACCCCAAGGGCCATCAAGTGCAACCCTTTGCCATGCAGGAAGACCCAATCCAAGCAATCCTGAAAGATGGCCATTCAGCCTCCGTGTTTAAAAACTTCCAAAGAAAGAGACTCCACCACACTTCAAGGCAGTGAATTCCACAGTTGAACAGTCCTTATTGTCATAAAGTTTCTCCTAACGTTTGAATGGAATCTCTTTTCTGCACCTTGAATCCATTACTTCTTGTCCTAGTCCAGGGGTAGGGAACCTTTAACACTCAAAGAGCCGTTTTCCATGGGAAAAGAAAACACTTGGAGCCACAAATAATTTTTGACATTTAAAATAAAGATAACATTATATATATTGGGGGTTTTTTACCTCTTACTCCACTCATTCTGAGAAGTGCATGGATGCGCCCGCCCTGCTGCCTGCAGGGCGGGGAAGGATGAAGCCGGCGGCTCGGCCTCATCGGCCGCTGGGAAAGCGCCCTCCCCCCTCCAACGGGGTGGGCGAGAGGGGAAGCCCGTGGCGCAGCCCTGCCAACCGCAGGCAGTTGGGGCAGGCAAGGATGGGGCCAGCGGCTCGGCTCGTGGAGCCACAGTGCAAGGGCAGAAGAGCCGCATGAGGCTCTCGAGCCGCAGGTTCCCTACCCCTGTCCTAGTCTCTGAGGCAGCAGAAAACAAGCTCGCTCCCTCTTCAACCTGACATCCCTTCAAATATTTAAACGTGTCTGTCATGTCACCCCTTTACCTTCTCTTCTCCAGACATACCTAGCTCCCTAAGCAGCTCCTCACAGGGAATCAAATCCAGACCTTTCCACAAACAGTAAAGCAACTACAAGCAAACTATTACAAGAGCATTCAGAAATCCATGAGAAAATATTTTGGTCTCCCAGGACTCTTGCTGACCTATAAGTCACTATTCTTCCACCTAATAACTTCAAAGAGAAACTGAAACTGCTCCATTAGCATTGATCTAGAAATACAACTGCATTTCCCAAGGTGTGAGTAAAGTGTTTCTCACCTACTATAGATGTTAATCAGCCGAGCGGAACTAGGGAGACTGTATTATCCCCAGTGACACTTATCATGAACGGTCACTGTGCTTTTCTTGAATACATCTGAATTTTACATAAAATATCACACCCTGTACTTCTTGCATTTCATGGCCTATTGACCCTGATAACTACAATTGATAGATACAATTTGCCTCTCTGAATAGCACACTCCATAGCACACCTGCTAGTTCATGAACACTTATGAAATAAAAAATGAATGAATCTTTTAAGGAGACACAAGACTCCTTTTTTTATTCATGGTAGTTTTCGTAACGCAGGAAAAACCCACAAAAATTGCCAATTCGTGCAAAACCACAGAGTTTCAAGAGATTCCTAGAGCTTCCCATTGTCACTTCCAGATTGTACCCGGTAGTGATATAGGTGATATCACACTCTCCCATGTTCCCACCCTCCCCATCCTCTCACTGGTTGCCAAGCTTGGCCTGGAAACTCTGCCATCTGAGGCTGCTTTTCACTCAGACAAGTAAAAGATATTGGGTTGGATCTAGCCACTGTTTCACTTTTTTTCACTTGGGCCCTTTCTGCATGGGCCCATTAAACCGGGGTAACCCCGGTAAAAAAAACGGGTTGGAGGGGAACTTCGCACGGATCCTTATCCTAACACGGATCCACTCCACATTTCTCGCCCCCAACCTGGGTTTTTTTAGAATCATTCTATGTGCGATTTTTTTGTTTTAACTTGCCTTGCAGCCATGGCCAAGCGAACAGCCGCAACTGCATGGCGCGTTATGCGGCTGGATTCCCCCGCCCCGCTCCCAGGTGCCCACCTACGGATTCACGCAGGCACTGCTGGCTCCAGCAAGGCTCTGTGTTCCTGCCTGCGTAGCTGCATCGGAGGGAGGCATGTTTCAGAACAGTTCCCCCCCCCCCAAAAGCACCTCCGTGCAAAGGCCGCCCCCCCCCCCCGGCTGCTGATGTGCTGGCTGTCTATGGGACAGCCAGCCATGCAAAAGGCCTGGGGCTATGCCGTGTTTGTTAATCCCGGCTGTAACCCGCTCAGAATTTGCTGTGCGGAAAGGGCCTTGGTCTCACCTAATTTTCCCCCTTACAAGCAGCTCATGTCCCAGACGGCTTTTGCCCCCACGGGTCCCATTTGACTCTAAGCACAGACATCCTGATGGTCAGAGAAACACTTTTCATCAGTGGAAAAAGGGGCTGACGTCTTTGCCGAGTTACTGTTCATCTGCAGCCTTTTCCCTTCCTGCCTAACGAATTTGCCGTGGCCTTTTATTATTTTCTAAGAGAATTGCTTCTTGTCAGACGTCTGAGCAAGATGCTTTATTCAAAGGAACATGTTCTGCCTTTAGCCTCCGTCCCACAGGAGTGATTCTTTCTGTGCTTTCCCCTCCTGGGGTAGCTTAGCTGCTTTTTCCCTTCCGCGCAGTTTCTCCAGGCGAACAAACCTCTCCGCTTGCATTCCTTTCGGCTTTAGAGCTCCTTCCTTTTTACAAACACTGCCTCCATTTTGCTGCTCTTGCTGCTCGCGGCCCAAATGCCTTACCCTGCTTCCCATGCCACAAATATTTAGTTAAGCCAATACAGATAAGGTTGAGTGATTGCAAGGGAGGTGTGGAGCGTGGCCAAACAGTCCCCGGTTATTTGCTCTGTCCCAGGGAAATCTCTGCCGGTTAGCATGTGCTGGGAGACAGTGCGGGTTAGCATGGGCTCCAATACTGATCTGGGAGACAGTGCAATGGTGAAACGTATGAAACTGACTCAGATGTCACGCAATGCCCACACCCACACCTCTTTAAAAGATATGTTATTCTTGCAAATTGGAATGCACAGACGGTTCTGTCCCAGGGAAATCTCTGCTGGTTAGCATGTGCTGGGAGACAGCACAGGTTATATCGACCTGGGAGACAGTTCAATTGTGAAACACATGAAACCAGCTCAGATGTCATGCAATGTCCATAACCCTAAAAGATATGTTATTCTTGCAAATTGGAATGCACAGACGGCTCTGCCCTTACGGCTCATTGATCCAAAGAGGTCACCAGGAGCCACCGATGCAGACGGAATTCATGAAAAGGAAGTTTCAGAGACCAATCTAAAAAGAAAATTCAATACATGTAACCTTGGTTCATTCGGAAGGGACAGGGAAAAGAAGACAGGGGGGGAAATGTCACCATGTTGTCCTCAGAACCCTGATCAAGGTGATATTGGCTTTTTAAATTGGCCAATTGGGAATACAACGCAGGAGAACACTATGCTGATGCTGCTCAGAAGTGCACTGGGATACCGACAAAAGCCTGCTCTCTCTCAGGCTCTTCTGCACATGCTAAATAATGCACTTTCAATCCACTTTCAATCCACTTTCAATCCACTTTGAAACTGGATTTTACTGCGCGAAATAACAAAATCCACTTGCAAACAGTTGAGAAAGTGGATTGAAAGTGCATTATTCTGCATGTGCGGAAGGGGCCTCAGACCCCCCCCCCCCCAACTATTCCCTTGATAGAACAGTGGCCAAGTGAGGAATGTGTGCATTAGAGTTCATCCTTGGCCAAAACTGCTCAGACTGGATCAACTGAGACAGGTGAGAGGTTAAGAAACTGTACAGCCATGCCTATGTGGTTATTTAAACCTTGAGCCAGAAATATAAACCTTTAAATCTGCTAATGCAAAATTTATTGCTAACATCCTTGGACAGCTAGAGTCTATTTTAAACTTTCACCTTTGTTCTTTAGCAGCCAAATTTATTTCCAAGCTTTTAGCTGGGTCGGGAAGCAAGAAGTGAAAGAGGTCCAGTTTTTCAAAACTAAAATACGTGAAAACAAAGCCAAGCGTTTCAGGGAGAAAAGAACCCGCTTGCAGACGTGAAGGTCTAGGGGGAGAAACAAGGGGAAAAAATGAGGCAATGAATCCCCTCCCCCATTTTTGTTCAGGTTTTACCAAAAGAAAAACTACCGCCTTAAACTCTTCATTTAAATTATCAGGATCACAATATGTGTGTGTGTGTGTGTGTGTGTGTGTGTGTGTGTGTGTGTGTGTGTGTGTGTGTGTGTGTGTGTGTGTGTAAGTAACATTGTGAAATATTTTCTGTTTTTGAATGAGTGAAACTAAGGCTCATTCCGCACATGCAGAATAATGCACTTTCAAACTGCTTTCAGTGCTCTTTGAAGCTGTGCGGAATAGCAAAATCCACTTGCAAACAGTTGTGAAAGTGGTTTGAAAACACATTATTTTGTGTGTGCGGAAGGGGCCTAAGACTAGTTTTACTCACTCAGAACATGTGAAATGAAGAAGTTGGTGTAAGATTGTTTTCTACTGCTAGACTTATCTCCACCATATCCCAAGTAGTGCTTGGTGACATGCATGAAGTCAAAGGTAGAATTTGCCTCATTCACAAAAGAAGACACTTCTAGTTGGTAACACTGTTCCAAAGTTCTGAGACACAATGGAAAAAAGCAAGCAGAACACACACCTGAACAACAGCTGCTGAACCTCCAGGCAAACTTCTGGCACTGACTGAGCCTTGAAAATGCCTCTTAGCAGTTTGTATTAAGAGTTCATGCATTGCGGGGCTTGGAGAAGCCAAACAATAGCCTTTACAAACAAAACACAGTCTCCACTGGAAGATGGGTGGAGTGTTACTTCCATCAGAATTCAAGGTCAAATAAAATTCTGGGTTTTTAAAAATGCTTTCCTTCGTCATTATAGTTGCAGTCTTTCATACCACGTCACAGCAAGCATCCTTAGTTGCAACCAACACCATTGTAAAACAACAACAGATCTGGTGGCACCATAAAAGCTTTATTGTGGCAAATGCATTTACGGCTCACAGCTCGCTTCCTTAAAAGTAATATAAGCTCAGACTTACGGATGTATAGGCCACATCAACCATGTGAGACATTGAGGTGCCACAAGATTTTGAGGTGCCACTAGGAGAAACACACTCAAAATGTGCAGAGTTTGTGGGCATCTCAGCTTTACTGCTATAACGGACCGACGAACACGAACACTAAAAAATCTGGGGTGGAAAAATCGAACGAGGAAGGGATCAGTGGTGTACACCCTTTGCATATGGAAAGTTTAAGGCTGAATTTCCAGTTAAAGGATCTCAAGTAGTAAGTTGCAGGAAAAGGCCTCTCTGAGTAATTGAAGAGCGGTTGCCAGTTAGTGTAGCCAAAACTGACCTTGATAGACCAACCGCCTGACACAACAGCAAGTAGCTTTGTGCAGGTGTAACTGTTGATCGTATCTCATGCACCATATTTCCATAGGAAGAACTACCTCACCCTTGTGAGAAAATTGGTTTCCAACCAATGGTTGACACACCTAAACTGAAAACCACAAGCGCATTTAGGGCAGGCTGTACGGAGAACCACAAACCGCACATCCTACACCCAAAAGTACATTGTTAAGACACCTGAGGCAAATCAATCCCAGTGCAGAACAGTGGCTAACAGACTATTTTGCTCTGCCGAAGGGAACAATCCTGGAAGATGCTGGATAAGACCACCAAGGCAACCGGCCAGAGGTGGAGGTCCAGCAGCAGGGAGCAGGGGCCAAGGTGGCTGAAAACTAAGACTGGGCCAGGCTTCAGTAGGAAAAGCAGATCTTGGGAGTGCAAACTCTTTGGAGCAATGGAAGTTCAGTTCACACATGAAGCTGCCAGTTTGTACAGTACAGTGGAGTTGTACAGTGGTACAGTACAGTGGAGTTGCTTATATACATAGTTGCACCAATCATTTGTAAAGGTCACCTGCAACTGGTTTGAGCCAATCTGACTGCTGTTTTTCCAGCTGTCAGATCACTCCTATATTGCTGACTCATGATGCTGCTGGAGAGGATATGATCACCATGATCTAACTGCCATGACAGTGTTGTGGGTAAGAGCAGGTGGACTCTAATCAGGAGAACTGGGTTCAATTCCCCAGTCCTACACATGAGCAGCAGGCTCTTATCTGGTGGACTGGACCCCCCCCTCCTGCATTTTCTCAGCCCCACCTACCTCACAGGGTGTCTGTTGTGGGGAGAAGAAATGAATGGCGTTTGTAAGTCCCCTTGAGACTTCTCACATGAGAGAAAGGGGGAGGCGTATACATCCAAGCTCTTCTTCTTCTTGCTTTGTCCTGAAGCGGACACTGGCCCATCAAGGCCAGTACTCTCTATTCAGACTGTCAGCGGCTCACCAGGTTTTTTTGGAGGGAGGAAGTTTGTTTGTTTGTTTGCTGTCAGGTCACAGCCAACTTACTGCAACCCTGTAGGGTTTTCAAGGCATGAGATGTTCAGAGATGGGTTTGTGCCGTCCACAAGAAGCGGAATTAATATGGAGTGTAACCAAAATGAAGAAGAGTTTGGATTAATACCCCACCTTTCTCTCCTGTAAGGAGACTCAGGGTGGCTTACAAGCTCCTTTCCCTTCCTCTCCCCACAACAGACATCTTGTCAGGTAGGTGGGGCTGAGAGAATTCTGAGAGAACTGTGACTAGCCCAAGGTCACCCAGCAGGAATGTAGGAGTGCGGAAACACATCTGGTTCACCAGATAAGCCTCTGCCACTCAGGTAGAGGAGTAGGGAATCAAACTTTGTTCTTCAGATTAGAATCCACCTTCTCTTAACCACTGCACCATGCTGTGTGTGTGTGGGGGGGGGAGTGTACATGTGGGGAATGTGTTGCCAACTTATAAATAGCTAGCAGAATAATTAAATACTTAGGGTTCATTAGGGTGGGGGTGGGGGTTTCTGACAAGGGCCGAATTGATCTAGTCCAGGGATAGGGAACCTGCGGCTCTCCAGATGTTCAGGAACTACAATTGGCCAATTGGCCATGCTGACAGAGGCTGATGGGAATTGTAGTTCCTGAACATCTGGTCCGTGTTCTAGGTCCGTGGTAGCGAACATTTGGCACTCCAGATGTTATGGACTACAATTTCCATCAGCCCCCTCCAGCATGGCCAATTGGCCATGCTGGCAGGGGCTGATGAGAATTGTAGTCCATAACATCTGGAGTGCCAAAGGTTCGCCACCACTGCTCTAGGTCAAGAAGAATTTGAGAACAACGCTTTTCAATTACCGAATCCACCTGCTCTTAACCACTACACCACGCTGGCACCTCCTTTTATCACTTTGTACACAGCTGTGAAGATGGCCCACCTAGCAATACAGGCATGGCCCAGTCAGAGAGCAGTGGAGTGGTCTGCTCCTACACTACTCAGAGGCAACATGGGAAGAACCCCATGAGAAGACACACACAGCAGTTGTAGGAGGTGCAACGCAGGGGTGTCAAATGTGCCATGTTGTGAGGCCCTCCCAATGCAACCAGGGTAGTTAATTTTACAGCTCGGGAAGAAACCACGGTGCAGCCCCTCCATGGATTTGGAAGTAGTGCCAGTAGTGACCTTAAACTGTGCTCTTAGAACTAGACCAGATGAGAAAAATAACAGGAAAAGAGGGAAGAAGACCCCGCCCTGTGGTTTGGACCCAGGCCCAAAGTATATGCAATTAATATCACCACCTGGTATTCTGAAGCTGACTGAGCTCAAGGAGGAGACAAAACAAAACGGCTTCTGCATTCTTCCCTCTGTTTCCATCCTTCCCTTCCATGTGTGAACGATCATCAATTCTTAATAGCTTGACAGACAGAACAAGATGATCTACACTGATACGCAAAAATTTCTGATGGGACTTCTAAATAATGCACAGGATGAGATCTCCTTGGATTTGCCTTCACGTGACTTCATTGCTCAAAAGAGGCTCCTGACGCAATGTGTGAAAGCAGATACAAGGCAGAAGAACAAAATAAAAACAGCGTGGCACTTATTTGCAACTGTTTGTTCATCCAGTGGTCCTCGTTGCCGGCCCACGTGTGGTCCAGTTTGGATTGCTTACCGAAGGCAGTGTCTTGTTTCCACCTCTCCCACGACGTGGTCCTGTCATTGTTCTTTAGGGACCCTCAGTTCCATGTTGACACAGCCATGGACTCTCTAGGCACGCGCAGAGCTCTTTTGTTCTGTACTGACAAAACCCAGATCCCTCAGGAAGGACAGCAAATTGTTCATCTGTTTTAGAAGACCCAAGAAGGGTTGTCATCCCAGACTTTATCTCACTGGGCCACTTCAGTTGTTAAAACTGCTTATTAAGAAGCTAACGTGTCATGCCCAGTTGAAAATAAAGCGCACAACACTGGGGCTCAATCCGCTTTGGCAGCTTTTAGGTCACACATCGATCTTGTTGATGTTCGCAAGGCCACGACATGGTCCACACCGCTGACTTTTATCAAGCATTATGCTGCGGACGTCGATGCCAAGGTTGAGACAGCTGGGGTAAAGCTGTTTTGCAATCTTTGTTTCATTGACAGCTCCACACCCACCTCCACAGAACATGGCCTTACGATTCTCCCTCGTGGGGCTGCACAGAGGCCACGAAACAGACACACACTGCCCAGAATTCTTTGGAAAATACAGTTGGAACCTCATTCACACATGACCGCTACAGCCGATTAACCTCATTTTGCCTCCATTTAAAACAGGAGAATATGGGCTTCGTTGCTGCTGTTTAAATGACATTAACTTAAGACACGGTTTGGACAATCTTATTTTTACTCAAGTGAATAGGTTAGCACAATTATCTAGCCTAGAGTAACCAACACTGTTTTTAGGTCCTCAAACAGATACCTTTTGCTGAAGAGCACCAAAAAGTTAGTAAAAGATTAAGGTCTCTGAATCAAACTAGTTGAGAGGCAGTGAAAGCTGTTTCTGAATTTCCTAAGGGGTAACTGTTGGTAAAGAATACCTACCAGGAAGAGACAAGTTGGTCAAAATCAGGGATACGGGGCAAGTGGGAAGAGGGTTTAACTCAGGAGTTTGCAACCTACGGCTCAGGAGCCAAATGTGGCTCAGTAGAAATAGAAATATGGCTCTTTAAGAAAAAACATTAAATCAGGTGTATTGGAGAAGTAGGTGGGATTCAGGAGGTGAAGGGAGTGGTAGGCAAAGATTTTTATGGGATAATATGGCTTCTTAGAGACGCTTTATAGAGAGGGAAATGGCAGAGGTAAACAGTTGCCAGTTATCCAGGTGCGAACCACGCACACATTTATACCAATGTGATAAAATAATACAGCAGGGTGCTCCTGTGTTTATTCACTGCTTATGTGAAACCTAGTGTGTATCGCTTTCTAACAAAGTTAGAATGGGCTGCAAAAGCTTTGTGGATTATCAGTCAATGTTTTTCATACTTTCAGCTGTGCAAATGGGCTTTCTTATATTGGCTCGTTGTTGAACTCCTGCTCTGAATTTTGACAGAGCTATTTAATTATAAAAGGTTGCTGATCCCTGATTCAACCCTCCTTCCCGTGCCATTTTCCTGGATTCATGTGGCTTCTTAGAGGTGTTATTTGTCTTGTTTGTGGAAAAAAATGTACCAGGAACCTGCAGGTATCCCACAATTGAACAGATATAGGCTTTGTAAGACTGTTTTCTGCTGCTCCTGAGACTAGGACAAGGAGCAATGGATTCAAAGTACAGGAAAGGAGATTCCACCTAAACACTAGGAAGAACTTCCTGACAATAAGGGCTGTTCAACAGTGGAATGCACTGCCTCAGAGGGTGGTGGAGTCTCCTTCTTTGGAGGTGTTTAATGACAGGCTGGATGGCCATCTATCAGGAGTGCTTTGATTATGTATTCCTGCATGGCAGGGAGATGGACTGGATGACCCTTGTAGTCTCTTCAAACTCAACAATTCTGTGATTTGCATCTGGAAAACCAGTGCATGGAAAACAATCAAACTCATCTCCCTTTCCCCATGGTATGGCCCTAATTCATTCTCCACAGCAGCTATTTGGCCATTTAAACACTCAGCATTCCATTCACAGATCTTCCAAGGTCTTTTAGCCAAATTCTTAGCAACAAATCATTCCAGAAGATTGAAGAACATGGTGTGTTGGCCCAGATGGAGCAGCGAAGATTGGCCTAGAACAGGGGTCTGCAACCTGCGGGTCTCCCGATGTTCATGGACTACAATTCCCATCAGCCCCTGCCAGCATGGCCAATTGGCCATGATGGCAGGGGCTGGTGGGATTTGTAGTCCATGAACATCGGGAGACCCGCAGGTTGCAGTCCCCTGGCCTAGAACATAAAGATGGATGGAACATAGGGGCAGACGTTTGACCTATCAGGGTAGGTCAACAACTCCTCCTAGTATTGATTATTCAGCTATAATGAAGATTTGCAAACTGAACTCTCGAAGGTAAACGTGGTTTAAATCTGCACAGATCCAAAAAATATATAGTGGTCATATTGCTATGCCCATTTGAAGTTTATTAAGAGAAAAAGCAGGGGGAGACGGGTTACATTATTCTCCAGGGTAATTTATGGCAATAGCAAAATGGTTCAGAAAAATGTCAGAACTTGCACCAAGTCACTGGGTAAATCAGGTATTGCACAGGTCCCTGGAGGCCAGTCTGGGTTTACACACAAGATACATGAAAAACCAATTTAGGTTCTCAGATTATGAGGGGCCTCTAAACAATTATTTCATTTCAGTGGTACAATAATTTTTAAAAAATTGTGTAAATTTGATGTACCTTAGGGCTTTTTGTGTCTTAATTCAGCTTCGCTCGGAGACGATGCATATTTACTCAGCAATCTAGGAAATCTGGTATTTACACAGATTAGCTGCTAGCATTTATATTTCCAAAGACGTTCCCCCTGTTAATCCTATTAGCCTTTGAAGTATCATCACTTCATAGTCACTACAGGAAAAAGATGAGAAGGAAAAACTCATGCTGGCGCGGTGTAATGGTCAGAGACTGGACCAGGAGACTCAGATACACACAAAACACCCTTCTAATAAGCCTGATCATTGGCCCATCAAGTTCAGTGTTATCTACTTGTAACAGCTCTCCCAGCTCCCTAGCTTTTCAGAGAAGAGGAGGAGGAGAAGAAGAGGAGGAGGAGTTTGGATTTATATTCCCCCTTTCTCTCCTGCAAGGAGACTCAAAGGGGCTTACAATCTCCTTTCCCTCCCTCCCCCCACAACAAACATCCTGTGTGGTGAGTGGGGATGAGAGAGCTCTAAAGAACTGTGACAAGGCCAAGTGCCCAAGCTAATCTTGTTCCCCAGATAAGCGTCCACAGCTCGAGTGGCAGAGCGGGGAATCAAGCCTGGTTCTCCAGATTAGAGTGCACCTGCTCTCAACCACTACACCACGTTGGCTCTCAGAGGTGTTTCACATTATTTACTATCTGACCCTTTAAACTCACGATGCCTGGGATTGAACCTAGCACTTCTTGCATGTAAACAGATGCTCTACCACTGAGCCATCACCCCAGCCCTAATAGACAGGCTGTCTATTTAGCATATTTGATCCCCCCCCCCCCATGTTCCAAGGGAGTTAGGGCAGAGGACATGGCTTCCCCTTCCCCTTTCAATCCACTTTCACAACTGTTTGCCAGTGGATTTTGCTATTCCGCTATTTGCTATTCTGCACAGTGAAAGTGGATTGAAAGTGCATTATTCCGAAAGTGCGGAAGGGGCCGGAGAGATGCAGGTAGGTGGCATCCATCAGAATCCAAGTTGTAATAGTTATCAGTTAATGTCTTTGTGGACCCAAATTTTGTGAGTCCAACAGGACAGAGTGCATCAGCGGGTATGCATTAGCTCATTAGAAAACAGGCAGCCATAAGTACATTGCAAATTAGGCAATTGTGAGGACATGATGAACTGATATGCCGGTAATTGCAATTCATCATTCAGAAGCACAGAACCAGATTTCAAAGGCATCGAAGAACCAGAAGAGCATGAACATGCATTTGATGAAAAATTGGGAATTTTTTATTTCGATATTTAAAAACGAAGGCCTGTTAAAAACCTGGAATTGGCTGAACAGTTCATTTATTGAAAGTCCTTTCCCCTTTTTAACCTTGCAATTTTAATGCCTATCGATCTTAACTTATTTTTGTATGCCGATAAAGGCACCTGCATTTGTATTTGGATGTTTTTTGCGAGAGCTGGGTTTTAAGTGCAGAATTTCCAGCACAGTTGAGTACGTTGGCTAGGCAGTACACACAAGGTGACAGCTACAGGCACCGGAGGATTAAAAACACAGAATGGAAGAGGCCTGAGAAAGCTTACGGTGACTAATGTCAGAGGAGCTGCTCGAAACTCAACTGGGAAATATGATTGGTAGCGTTAAGGTTTGATGCTACTTATAATCGTCCAAGCTGTACAAGAAGCTGGGGGGGAGGGGAGGAGTCAGCATCCTATTACAATACTGCTTCTGAACCTCTGCAGCAGAGGCGTATCTAAGGAAAATGTAGCCAGGTGCAAAAATCTGAGTCGTCGTCCCCGTATGGGCGGCCACCCTCCCCCACCACGACCAAACAACTTTTTTTGCACCAGGTCTTGAAGTCAGTGTATGGACCTGGGGGGAAGGAGGAAGGGTCGGGGGGGGATTTTCTGCCCCCTACGTGACTAAATGGCCGCAGTCTTGCGACATTTGGCCCCATATGTCCCCTGGGCAGTACGCCCCTGCTCTGCAGTCAGCGACATGCACACTCACACACGGCAGATAGCAGCATCGTGGCTCAAGACACGTCAATGTCTGACATAATGCAGGGCACTGGGGGGGGGGATGGTTTGGTAATGCATCGTATCACCCACCCCCTCCAAACTGCGGTTTTTTCAACCGGAGCTCAAATACTATGTGCAAAACTGCTTCCACTTGTGTACATAGCACTTGGTGTATTTTCTTTAGCTGTAGGAGCCAGACTAAAAAAAATTAGAACCAGACTTGTTTTTGAACTTTCAGGGGTTTGCATTTTAGTTAGCCCACTTGATAGCTATCGCTACCGCAAAACCTAACCCTGAACTCTTCATAGTTGTGGCATATCAATAAACATGGGGTAATTCTGGTTGTCATCACAGTAACATAAAGCTAACCTCTAAGCCAGTGTGGTGTAGTGCTTCAGACTGGTGGGCTCTTAATCGGGAGAACCAGGTTTAATTCCCCACTACTCCTCACGAGCGAAGGACTCTTATTTGGTGAACTGGATTTGTTTCCCTGCTCCTCCACATGAAGCCTGCTGTGTGACCATGGTTCAACATGGGTGCTGAGATCTGTGCTTCAAAATATCCCACAGATTTGATGCCTTACGAAGACTCTGGAAAGCTGAGCAATTCAGAGTGCACAATACAAACCTGAACTCCCCGTCCTGCTATGGGTTATATGCCCACACAGGAAGAATACTTTTTTTTCTGCCTAGCATTGTCAATTGATATCTTGGCACCCTGCCTTCTGGCCTGAGGCACTGACAGGAAGAGACCATGGAAATGCTTCTCCCTCGCTGGCATCTCTCCGTACCTCTCTTGGGAAGACATTATGAGAAAACCACTCATTTGTAAAGGCCTCCCAGAAAGCACAAAGCATCACCGAGCTGGCGCGCTCAGAGCCACTGAAAAGCGCTCGCCTTATCAAAATGGCCCTCGCGAAGCCTTTCCCTTAATAGCACGGAAAAGAAAATCATGCCCGTTTTGAACTTCAGAACTGCCTGGCTGTACGCGGCCATTGCTGAAACAGAGATATAATCGAAGCTTTTCCCTGACTACAGGCGAGAGAAATTTTGCCTGCAGCTTCCTGAGGGCTAGTCGCTAAAGAGAGAATACCACAAATTATATGCTCGGAATATTTCCCGCCAAATGTTTCCACACTGGAAGACCTCAGAGGCTGCAGCAAGAACGCCAGCGTTTCGAATGAAAACAAGGGAGGGAAAATGACATCCTTCAGAAGTTATCAAGCTGTCTCTCAGTATAAAGAAGTGGGGGTGGGGTGTTATGGCTGGAAGACAGAATGCCCGGAGGTCTGTTCCTGCCGTCTTCCATTAAAAGATCTCAGCAGCAAGTGCTGGGAGAGGCCCTTCTCTGCCCAAGACCCTGGAGAGCCATGATCTGTCAGTACAGATCACAGTGAGCTAGCCTGACCTTTGGGCTGACTTGGTATAATGCGACTTCCTACTATAATCTCAAAAATTCCTTGCACTTCACACAATGTGTACGTCTCTTGCACAGATGACTCGATGGTAAATCACCTGGGTTCTGTGTTGAAGGCACCAGGTGTAATTCCCAGCATCTCTAGCAATAAACGGGTGGGAAATACCTTTCAGTGCTCAACAGTGGCAGGAAGGGAGAGACTGTTCGTCATCCAGTAGCAAAGAAAATACTAGATGCGTGTAGGGATGACTTTGGATACAGCACTTTCATATTGGGACCCTTTAAATCCATAAAGATATAAACATGCATTTGCTTTGTGTGCAAAAGGCCTTAGGTTCAACTCCAGGGGCTCCAGCTAAAGGATCTTAGACTATTATGCGCTGGAAAAGACGCTTGACCTGGTGGAGAGCCAGCGTGGTGTAGTGGTTAAGAGCAGGTGGATTCTAATCTGGAGAACTGGGTTTGATTCCCCACTCTTCCTCCTGAGTGGCAGAGGCTTATCTGGTGAACCAGATGTGTTCCCTACATTCCTGCTGGGTGACCTTAGGCTAGTCACAGTTCTCTCAGAACACTCTCAGCCCCACCTACCCCACAAGCCTAAAACCAAGTCAGAACATTGGTCCAGCTAGACGGTCAATATTGTTTTCTTTCCCAAAACACACCAGGAGAGATCCTTTAACCAGGGACAGGAAACGGTCCATTGGATACTTACCGTGAAGGGACCTTCTACTGGAGGAATAGGGGGACATCCCTGTTGAGGCAGGATTTAAACTGGGAAACACCCCATCCAGATGTCCCCCGCCTCCAGTAGGACCATCTCTGCATGCAAAGCAGATGCTTCATAATTGGCCTACCGGTCTTCCCCATTAGAAAGTGGGTTTCCTCCTGCTACAGTAGATGCACAATCTATTTCCTTCTTTCCTTCTATGGAACTCCAGGCATTCTGCACAGAATTCCCAGGCTCCCAGCCAAGCACAGACCTGTCCTAGACTGGCTTATTTTCCACGAAGAGTCCATGAGTTAGAATTCGTGGTTCTGCCCTGGAGTGTGACACACTTCAACTGCTGCCTGGAATCGCAAGAACTGCAACCTGCCCATTGTTGCCACCCTCTTTGTTCCCAAGGCCGACGCATTTTCGAGTGCACTTTCAGCCATCTAAACTAGGCGCAAGGAAAGCCTGATTCTGCCCCATTAAAACAATTTGCGAAGACAACCTCACAGTCCCGACAAAAAGAAACTGCAGCTTTTGGGCTTGAAAGTCATTCCGCATGACCTCGGGTCAGCAGACAGTAATTTGAGTTCCTGCAATAAAATAACCCACACAACACAGGCCTTTTCCTCCTCCTCCTCCGCTCCCCAGGACAACCCCAGCTCTATTGCATTTGCCACTGCAACGTGCCTGTAACAATGTTCTCTAACAGGCAAGCCCCGGGTCAAACGAGTCCCCTGATCAATTCACTAGAGGTCCCCGGTTGTTGCTGTGTGGGCAGGCGGCGTCTGAACAGTATCTTTTATTCTCTCCGCTTGACTGGAAAAAATTGGCTGTTGGAAAGTCTGCGTTGTCCCCCGTCCACCACCCCCCTTCACTTCTGTCTAGTTTGAGCAATTCAAGTAAACAGGGAGTAGATGCTGCGTTGGAACGGAATTATGAATTTGGCATAAAAATATATGCAGTGTTTATTTGTGAGGCAACGCAGCGTGCAGGGTTGAAAAATGAAATACTAAGGAGAAGGAAACAAGCAAGAACGAACCCTCTCCTCAGCTGAAAACAGCTGCAAGCTTGGGAGGAGGGAGAGGAACTATCAGACAAGTTGAATCAGCTGCCAGTTAGTTTTTTTTTACAACCGGGGAAGATAAATGAATAAATCGCCCATTGCTGTACTGGGAGAGACAAAGATGACGGCGCTTTTTTTTTTTTTTTTTAAAGAAACTTCAATTGACCCTGAAATTTAAAGGCAACGCTCCCTGGAGAAAAAAAGTCCGAAGTAGCCAGAGCAAAGAAATAGCAGAGACCAACCAGGTATAATAGTTAGTGTGCCAGACTAGAACTTGGAGACCTGTGTTTGACTCACCCTCCACGCAACCAGGAAAAAATCTCCTAGCCCAGACCTGGGCATTATACGGCCCGCGGGCCACATCCGGCCTGCCGGATGACCCTGACTGGCCCCTGCTTTAGAAGAACCCGTCGTCAAAATGGCGGCTGGGAGAAGTGGCGCAAGACTGGGATTATTTTAAAAAGCCTCTCTCGGTCATTCACACACGCGTGCGCACTTCCCCCTCTTGGGAGCCCCGCCTTCTTATGCAGGCGCAGTGTCAGGAACAGACGGGGAGGATCGCGAGAGAGTTTTTTAAAAGCTGTAGTTCTCTCCCCACCCTCGGAGCCCTGCCACATTGCGCAAGCGCCATGAGAGGAAAAGGTGGCGAGGGTGGCAAGAGCGAGTGACTGTTGCTATGGGCAAGGAGCAGGAAGAGCTGACCTGAGCACGCCCCCTCTGGATGGGAGGAGGGCCCGTCCCTCCACAATATTTTCTGTTTCTTATGCAGCCCCATGGAAAAAATAATTGCCCACCCCTGTCCTAGCCTATTCCCTACCTGATAAGGGATTGCGGCGGCCAAGAAAGCCAGCGTGATTTTGGGCTGCATTAATAGAGGTATCGTGTCAAGATTGAGAGATGTAATTGTACCTCTCTATTCTACACTGGTTGGACCTCATCTGGAATATTGTGTCCAGTTCTGGGCACTGCAATTCAAGAAGGATATTGACAAGCTGGAATGGGTCCGGAGGAGGGCAACCAAAATGGTAAAACATCTGGAATCCATGCCCTATGAAGAGAGGCTTAGGGAGCTGGGGATGTTTTGACTGGAGAAGCGAAGGTTCATGCCCAAGAAGGTTTGTCATAAAATCAACTAACACCATCAATAAACAAAACTACAATATCCAGTACATAAAACAGCCATTACTATACAAACATACCCTCAACCAAAACTCAGCTAGACATTTAACCAAACAAGTATGGCTTGAGCTGTCACTGAAAGGGGGGGGGGTATGCTCTGGCTGAGTTTTAATAGTTATTAATTGACAACATATGGGGGGGGAGGGGGAGAGAGAGGGAGAGAGAGGGAGAGAGAGAGAGAAAGGAAGGAAGGCAGGAAGGCAGGAAGGCAGGAAGGAAGGCAGGAAGGCAGGCAGGAAGGAAGGAAGGAAGGTAGGAAGGAAGGAAGGAAGGAAGGAAGGAAGGAAGGAAGGAAGGAAGGAAGGAAGGAAGGAAGGAAGGAAGGAAGGAAGGAAGGATGGATTGATTTATACCCCGCCTTTCTCTCCTGTAAGGAGACTCAAGGTGGCTTACAAGCTCCTTTCCCTTCCTCTCACAACAGACACCTTGTGAGGTAGGTGGGCCTGAGAGAGTTCTGAGAGAACTGTGACTAGCCCAAGGTCACCCAGCAGGAATGTAGGAGTGTGGAAACACATCCCCCATTCCCCCAACTCTTTGTACAATACAAAGGGCAAACAAGGAAGTGTTGAAGCCCCAAAATCTGCTAAGTCATCCTTTGTTCCCAGTTTTTAATGCAAGATGCAATATGGCTCTAGATAAGCACCAAGCAGCTAAGATTTCTGATCCTGCACATGGCTCACAGTTCCGGTAACAAAATGGGCCAAATAATCAAAATCAGTGGAAGAAACAAGTCTGGGCAACCTGGCACAAGCCATCTCATTTCCCATTTTCTTCATCTCATTTATACCCACACAAGCAAGCAATTCAAGAAATTATGTTTGATTCAGGAGCTATTTGCTAGCTATCATGTTGGAGGTCATTGCTACAAAAGGAAGAGTCACCAAACCACAAGATTTCAATAATTAGAGATAATTACGATAGCACCGCTTCGATTAGGGATTTCTATTCTTAGCTTCTGTAGAAGATCAGAGCCTCTATTCATGTTTTAAATGTTTGGACACTTGAAATAGGTGGTGTATTGCGCAGACCTGTGTTTTATCGTAACCTGACTGTTAAGTCAGACTTTTACACTCAGCATTTTGAAGTTCCTTAAGGCATATGACAGAGAAAATCACTTTATGCCCTTGAAAAATATATAATTAATGAGGAATAGTGTCTGTCACCCACAAGGCACTGGGAACATCTTCACTCTTGATATTTATACTACTAAAGATAACAGATTTAATTTATTGCTTTGTCCCTGGAGGAACTTGAACCCTTACCAGCCAAGCCTGCATATAATCTAATTAACACAATGTCTTCATTAATTAACCTTCTATTTCTTTGACTTGGTGGCACAAGGGAAAGCTTCGACCTAACAATCTTAACACACCTTTTCTATTTTACCTTTCCCCCTGAACCTGAAACATTTCTAAGGGAGAATAAAACATTAAAAGTTTGCTTCTAGCGTTTTAAAGATTGTATTTGAAGATACAAATGTTCTGAGATGGTGAATATCTGTGGTTACGCTGACTCTTAAATACACCTCCTATTGCAGCATTCAAAGGCTTGCTCTAGGTTTCCTTCGCAGGTCTCTGCAAAAGTTACCTTTCTCTATAGTAGACCCATTGATTTCTGGGATTTCTATAATTTTACTGTTACAGTCTTATTAATAGATTTTATAATGGATTTTAATTTATATTGTATTTTTGTATAAGTGGAGTGCTATGTATTCACATGTACTCTGATTTTAAACTATTGGCTGGCCAAAAGGCCGTAATAAATATCTATCTATCTACTGTTACAGTTGACTTATAGCAACCCCTGGTGGTGGTTTCCAGGCAAGAGACATTCAGCGGTGGTTTGCCACTGCCTACGTTGAAGTCATGACCCTGGTCTTCCTTGGAGGTCTCCCATCCAAATATTACCCAGGGCTGACCCTGCTTTGCTTCCAAGATCGGAGGAGATCAGCCAAATCTGGGGCTATCCAGGTCAGGGATGAGAAGGGTATAACTGTCCTTAGAATGGTGCTGTATACAAAGAAGCCAAACTGGGGCTTGCTGCTTGTGAAAGGAGTATTCTGCCACTCACAGTCTTTCTTTGGAACGCTAACTATGGTTTGGTGGTTCAGGGGCAACGCCAAAAATATGATTTGTGCTTAAAGCAGAAGACATTGATCCCGACTATGCAGTGGAAGGAGGACAGGTGAGGGAGAAAGCATGCCCAGTGTTCATTCACACTGTGCCAGACTATGATGCCTGAACGATGGCTATGCATCTGAAGAGATGTGAACAGCACAAGTTGACAGCTAGATTAGAGTCTAGTACAGTGGTGGCGAACCTATGGCACGGGTGCCGGAAGTGGCACTCAGAGCCCTCTCTGTGGGCACGTGCAAACAGAGTGCCCCCCCCCCCCACATACAAATCTAGGCTGGCCTGGGCCGCTGGGCTCAATTATTAGCATGAAACCTAAGACCTAATTTTGGAAACCTAAGACCTAATTTTGGGAAAGTAGTGTAGGCAACCTTAGTAAGCACTGTTAAACCCCACTGATTTTCATGCAAAGAACTAAAGTGGGATCCTTTATCTGGTAGTAAGCTTGGTTGCTGGCAATGGGGCTTGCTTCTGAGTAAACCCTCCTAGGGTTGTGATTCACCCGTTGGAAGAGTTGCATGGTTGCTTCAAAGCAAAGCCACTGACTACCACCAAGCTTATTCCCGAGTAACACACGCCTCTGAGTCAACCATTTTTTTCTAAACTAAAACCTCAGTATTCAGGTTAAATTGCCATGTTGGCACTTTGTGATAAATAAGTGGTTTTTGGGTTGCAATTTGGCCACTAGGTCTCGAAAAGGTTCGCCATCACTGGTCTAGTAGCATCATAGAGATCCTCTCAATTTTCAGGGTATGAGCTTTGACTCTCGAAAGTTCATTCCTCTGAAATCCTTATTCACCTTTAAGATGCTACTAGACCAGTGATGGGGAACCTATGACAAAGGTGACATGCCACCATGTTTTGGGTGACATGCCAGCATTCACAAATGTTCCATTCTCCCTGTTTGAGTTTCAGCCATTTCTGCAATTATGTCACGTTTCTTTATATAATACATAGGCCACACGATTGGACTATGTTTTAATAAATAAATAAATAAATAAATAAATAAATAAATAAATAAATAAAGAAAGAAAGAAAGAAAGAAAGAAAGAAAGAAAGAAAGAAAGAAAGAAAGAAAGAAAGAAAGAAAGAAAGAAAGAAAGAAAGAAAGAAAGAAAGTGTAAAGAAGAGGCGAATCTAATTTATTCTTCTTTAGAACTGGGAATAAATCCCAATGCAATCTATTTAAGGGAAGCCAAAAAGACTTTCCTAGAATTTTAGCTTAGAGAGAGGCAACATGTCAACATTTGTTTCACTGGGTCCCTTTTTAGCCTTGCGTTACAAACCCTCTCGCCAGGCCAATATGGAAGAGCATCGCCGCGAGCCTCTGCGGGCTTTTGCCTGGCTTCCGGGCCTCTCTCTTCCTCAAAGGAAAAAGCGGAAGACAGTGTGGAAAGCGTGCCAAAAGGGTTTCAAGAGCTCTCCCGGCTTAATCAATAGCCCACAGGCATTCCCTGCCCCATCACCCCAGTAGTGACAAGTAACCTTGTGTGAAGGTCCAAGGGAAAGCGAGTGCTTATTTTTACCCTAGAAGCCGCTTTGAGATCAAGAGATGTGCTTACTCAAGCTGTGCGTATTCTCAACAGTTCATGTAAACCATCAATCAGTTAGAAGTATGAAAATTGGCTCCCTGAAGAATCGCAGCGCTGAGAAAAGAAATGGGAGGAGGAGGAACTGGGCAAGGAGGGGTGGGGGTGGTATGGTAACGTCGCCTCCAGATGCATTTTGCAAGACAAGCAACGCTGAATGCTGGAAAACAAACTCCTCTTTAATTCGCTTCCGTGAGCAAACCCAACCGAATCAGACAAACGTCCTCGGTTAAAGGATTTAAACGAGAGCTGGTGACCACCAAACCCCGCTTGCAACGGAGCGTGTGATGTGATGTGCCCCGTTTCACAAACAAACCCACGGCTTTGCTCAGAAGCTCTGGGGGGAAAACTGGGATTATGGATCCAGAACAGATGTGCTGTTTGTTTTGCTTTCTTGTTTTTAAAAGTAGCATTTAAATGTTTTTACTCTTGCTTCAGAGCAGACTCATTAAAAGCCATAGCATTATTTCCTTAAACTTCTTTCACATTGTGAAAAACAGGTAGGGCTGCAAGGGTTAACACAAACCAGGATTTCAAATCATGGTTGAATTCTGCGTTAGAATCCCGGTTCGTGGGCAACAAACCACAGATTAACATTCTGTTCAATTGGGAAATCAGAATGAACCCTTGTAGGACCACTGTTTATTGATGTACGAATCAGTGCAAATATCAATTAAGACTTCTGAGGGAGTAATTCCAAGCAGGTCTACACAAATCTTAGATCTATACAACTGGGCTTATTTCTGAGAAAGTGGTTTTAGAATTGCACTGTTTGAAATAAGGTTGCAATAAACCCTATTTCATGACTGGCACCCTGGGAGAATTTTGGGGCAGACTGTCAGGAGGCCTGTCATTATGCGGATTTTACTAATGCTGCTGTCTGTATGCTGAGGGTGGAGGAATGGGGTAAGTGCATTTCTAACTGACTTTCAACTGTCTTCTGTATGATGTTATACTGTACCAGGTGCTGGCCAAGGTCAGTGCCTGGCCGTCTTTACTGTTATCTCTTTCACAGTTCTTTTTGGGCGCGCTTTCCCAGGATGGATGTGTGCATGTGTGTGTGTGCAGTCTGATTTAACTACTGGGTTTTGCGTGGGCAAACCTCAGTTCTGGCATGACCAGAGAAGATCCTCAATACTCAATAAACTGCTGTTCTTTTACGTGAGTTTGTTTCAGTTTTTGGGATTCTGACATTATGCCAGAACTGAGGTTCCAGAACTGGAATTGCCTAATGCTTTGCATAAAATACACCCTATGTTTCATTGCAGCCTCCTGAAGAAGACATGTTCCCCGGGTGTTTGGCATCCAGAGAAGAAGATTCCTCCTCCGGTCCTGATTAATGGGCCTAAACATTATGAATTGTCTGATATTCTTGATTCTCGCATCTATCGAAACAGCTTGCAGTATTTGGTCTCTTGGAAAGGTTGTTACCTGGGCAGAATCAGTAGATTTTTGCTGAAAATGTTAAAGCCCCCCGTCTTGTCAAAGCTTTCCATCAAAATTGCCCAAGCAAGCCGGGGGGAGGGTCCTAGAGGGAGTGGAATGTCAGGAGGCCTGTCATTATGGGGATTTTGCTAATGCTGCTGTCTGTATGCTGAGGGTAGAGGAATGGGTTAAGTGCATTTCTAATTGACTTTCAACTGTCTTCTGTATGATGTTATACTGTACCAGGTGCTGGCCAAGGTCAGTGCCTGGTCATCTTTACTGTTATCTCTTTCACAGTTCTTTTTGGGCGCGCTTTCCCAGGATGGGGGGGAGTGCAGTCTGCTTTAACTACTGGGTTTTGCACAGGCAAACCTCAGTTCTGGCATGACCAGAGAAGATCCTCAATACTCAATAAACTGCTGTTCTTTTACATGAGTTTGTTTCAGTTTTTGGGACTCTGACACAGACCATGGGGAAAAGTGACGTAACTGTGTCGAGTGGTATTACAGGAATTTCCTAAGTCTCTATGGTAAAGACCCTAGAGATTCAGGAAATTCCTAGAGTGTTGGTCAATGCTGTCTCGCCCACCATTCCCCCCTCCTCCGCTACTCCAGTGAGCATAAGCAGGGTCCTCAGTGAGCATAACCAGGAGTTTGACCTCTAAAAGCAGGCAAATGTTCTTTTTAGTTAGAAAAGAGTAACAGATTTAAGATTCTACCACTGGTATTAATCCGCCCCTGCACCCACACAGACATACTTCCTGCTGCTGCCGCCGCCGTGGAAGGAGAGGCTTATTATTTTGATATTCTTAAGTATTTCAATATTTATGTAGTATTTTCTAGGACATGGTCACCTTCTTCAACAGAGTGTGATCCAGGGAATTGTTTTGCCTCTTTCATTGGGGGGGGGGAGGGATTATTTTTGGAAAGAGGCTACGTTATTGATATAACAGCAATATCAATACAACAGTAATGTAAAGGGCTTTAACAGAGCCAGCAATCTTGCAACTGTGTACCCTCATGAGAGAATTGATGGGCAGAATTAAGAGACCAAAGAAAAGCAGATACACAGCAGGCAGTGGGCGCCTCCTTGCGTGTAAACAGAGAAACGTGAGGAGACCACACCACAACCTTACTGCGCAGCAAAGAGCCCCGAGGTAAACGTTCCATGCACAATGAATGAGCATTCAATAGCCATATGTCTCCTCCTCCTCCAAGCACACATTTTAAACCGGCATGAATCAGTCCTAAGAACTGCTGTGGATGGATGAACCACAGTTCAATGGCTAAAGAATTCTGCCTCCTAATGCTCTGTTGTAACTGTTGCACAGCTGAACGTGAGCTAAAAGGCTCAGAAGGATAAGAGAATAAAGAAACCTCGGGCTCTTCTTTTTCTCCCTGAGCACTATCATTATTTTTAATCCAATCCCATAATTTGTGGTTGCCGTTGACATAAAGCTTCTGAATGCCGGACGTTAATACTGCAACAGCGCACAGCCATCCCGATGGTTTCCCGTCCTCAAGAGACCGTTCAGTGATTGCAGCTCCACAACTTGAGCTGCGCTATAGAACTGTGGTCCTTTAATGTTCACCAGGAAGCAGAGAATACAGAATTTACTATCGATTTATCCAGTGCACTTACATGCCCGGAGATCCTTCAAAGAGCTCAGTTCAGTTCCTAGGCAGGAGTTCAGGTGAACATTTGACACTGCCTCACAGCTGATTCAGATCACTGGTCTATCTAGGTTAGCACCGTCTCCTCTGACGAGATGGCAGCTCTCCAGCATTTCACGCAGAGAAAGATCTCTCTCGCCACCTGAGAACCTTCACTGGGAGTTCCAGGAACTGGACCAGGGACTTGCTGCATGCAAAATGCTCAGCCACAGCTCTGAGACAGAATCAAACAGAAGTCCGGAGACATTTTGAAGACTAACAGGCGGACTTCCTGGTGATCCCTGGCCCCAAAGCGATCTGGCTGGCCTCTACAAGGGCCAGGGCTTTTATAGCCCTGCCCCCTACCTGGTGGAAGAGGCTCCCAGGTGAGATCAGGGCCCTGTGGGACATACAGAGTTTCCGCAGGGCCTGTAAAACAGACCTGTTCCGCCAGGCATTTGGCTAGCTGGGGTAACATAAAAAATCTGCTATAATGAATATCTGGCCTCCCGTGGGTGCAAGGAAGGGGGCGGGGAGCTTTTAATGCCATCTGAAGTTATGTCAATTATGTATTTATGGTTCCTTATTTTAGTGGGGATTGATTGCTTTTGATGGATTTTAAATGTCTGTATTTGATTGTTGGACACCACCCTGAGCCCTCAAGAGGAGGGCGGTATACAAATTCAATAAAATAAATAAATAAGACTGTAAGGCTTTGTGAAATTGACACACCATGGTGGTGAGCTGTGCTTCCTTTGAGTTGTATTTCACCATCTTGGCTGGTATATACAAAGTTGTAAGGTTTATGAATATTTCACAGAGAATTCAACTGTTTTTTCCTGAATGGTTTTCTTGAAACTGTGATACAGATAAGTGCTGTGAGCCTTACCCAGTGTAAAGAGTCTTCTGTCTTGACATTGGTGTTACACCAACCCCATACTTTGTGTATCAAGGTCTATACATACAACAGAAAAGGAAGGGTAACCACCTATGCATCTGATGAAGAAGAAGCAGTGTGAGTTTTTACACCCAATTTTCTTTCACTTGAAGAAGTCTCAAAGCGGCTGTTGTGGGGAAAGGAGAGGAGTTTGTAAGCTGCCTTGAGTCTCCTCCTCTTCCTCTTCCTCCTCTTCCTCTTCCTCCTCTTCTTTTTCACACAAATAGGATGCAATGAATAGAAAAAAAATAAGCAAATCAAATCAGAAGTTTTCATTCACCCAGATTAGGATGTTGCAAAGTTTCAAAGAACTGGCTTGCTCGGCACAGAATTTTCCAGCAACACAGAACTCCAAGAGAACTCAAAGATCCTTTTTACCAACATTAGTGAACTTACAAGTTCATTTTTAAACAACATTTTCATCAGAGAAGAGGTGTGTATGACAAAAAGCCACCACGTTCCTAAGAGAAACAGTCGGCTCTCAGTCCATGTTAACTCTTTACCCGTTCTGAATTCTTTATTGCCCAAACCAAAGTGAATGCAACAGAACCACGTTGTACGGGTGCGGGCTTTTCCCCTCCCAAAGCAAGAGAGAATTTGAATCCAGTGGTGGTAGGCAGACGCAGAAGGGTGTCTGTACTCGGTTTTGCCAATTAAACGCAAGGGAAGGAGAGAGACAGGGATACAATTACGGCTTTCTGTAAATTACTTCATGTAATTAAATCTGCTTCCCTAAATTACAAACCATTTAGCTCTTCTTTTATAACAATGTAAGCAATGACCAACAACAACCTTTTTATGGAGCCTGATGCCATAAAAGTTGTTAGCTGCAAAATTTTCTGCCTCTTCATTTCAAAGCAGTCATTGTAATGAGATCCATTCACGTCGGCTCTGGAAGCGGCTCTAAGGAGAAGGGGAGAGCGGGAGTCAGAGAGAGGCCGGTTTTGTTCCCCCCACAATCTGCTCCAGGGCTGAGACTGTATTTAACCAACCGTGGCCTGTTTGAGACTTATTGATCAGTTAATGAGCAGACACAGGAGCTAACAGTGTTCTGCAGAGGAGGTTTATTAAAAGGAGGTTTGGGCTCTTATATATGCAGTATAACAGGGGCACGGCAAATCGTTTTTATGAAACTAATGAATTTGGGGGAGAGGAATTTTTTTTTTTAAGAAAAGGAATGTTTCTGCAGCAGAGGAGACGACCACGGTAGGCGGTCACAGGGAATTAAAAGCCTTCTATGTTTTCGGCTGTGCGTAATAGAACATTCTGTGCACGCAGGCTAGGATTCATTGGGTAATTGAAAAGCTTTGTTCTCAAATGCTTCTTGACCTAGAACAAGAGAGACTAGATCAATTCGGCCCTTGTCAGAGACCCCCACCCCCACCCTAAAGAACCCTAAGTGTTTAACTTAATTATTCTGCTAGCCATTTATAAGTTGGCAACCTAAGAGGAACTGAGCAGAACAACACATTCCCTACACGTACACTCCCCCGCCCCCACAGCGTGGTGAAGTGGTTAAGAGAAGGTGGATTCTAATCTGAAGAACAAGGTTTGATTCCCCACTCCTCCGCCTGAGTGGCAGAGGCTTATCTGGTGAACCAGATGTGTTTCCGCACTCCTACATTCCTGCTGGAAGACCTTGAACTAGTCACAGTTCTCTCAGAACTCTCTCAGTCCCACCTACCTCACAAGGTGTCTGTGGTGGGGAGAGGAAGGGAAAGGAGCTTATAAGCCACCTTGAGTCTCCTTGCAGGAGAGAAAGGGGGTTTAAATCCAAACTCCTCCTCCTCCTCCCTCCTGAGACCATGGACAGTCACTGCCAGTCAGAGTTATGGCACAATAATGTATCTGACCTGGACGGTCCAGGCTAGCTTGATCTCCGAAGTAGGGCTGCCCTTGGTTAGTAATTAGAAGAGGGAAGATAAGCAATGATGAAAAAAGAACTGGAGGGAAGATAAGCAATTATGTTCCATTACATTTGAATCAAGCCTGTGCTTACTTAGTGCTCCGCTATGAAGTGAAAAAGCAGATAGCACAGATGGTCATGGAAACCTGAGTTCAAATTCTGCTGCCAACCTTGTGGAAGTCTCCTCATTTCAGCCCAACGTCCCTCTCAGAACTGTTGTGAGGATAAAGTAGGACACCCCCCCCCCCCGGAGACCGTCCTCACCTTAAAGGTGGGGAGGTACATAAAAAGATTTTTACGATTTATGGTCTCGGACCAAGAGCCTCTGCATAAAGTCCCTCAGTTTCAGTTCCCTATTTGGAATTGATCCACCTCACAGGTATGTTGTTGGGGGGTTGTAGCCAAGTGGCAGAACACATGCTGAGCTTCTGGAAGCAGTGTAACTTCCCAGAAAAGACAGTTTTTCCCCCCAGCCCCCATTCTCTCTCTTTATAGCGGGGCTTGACGTTGTTTCCCAGATTTTACAAGGAACATTCCATTCCGTTCCTCCCCGTCTACACTTCAGCAACACACAGTTTCCCTCATACACAGCTCAATTTTCAGATGGGTTCTCTCGGTAGCAGAACAGATGCAGGAGGCAATTGCATTTCACAGGTGCGTGAAATTGTCCCATCCCTCGCACTCAGTTGCTCTGCTTCATGAGGAAAGAAAAAAAGGAGCTCTGAGCCAGAGAAAACCAAAGGCAGCAGAAACCACAGTTTCCGGAACACGGTTATAGAGATGGGCTTTGCATGATTTGCAGAGTTTTACTTTCTCGTACCATGCGGAATTAGTTTTCTTGTCTTAAGCCAGCCAGGCCAGGGGGGCGGATTCCCAGTGCTCATTCTTTACCTTTATCTGCAATCACCTTCTCCGCAAACAGTGTACATTTGGGTGTTGTGGGTTTTCCGGGTTGTATGGCCATATTCCAGCAGCATTTTCTCCTGACGTTTCACCTGCATCGGTGGCTGGCATCTAAGTAGAACTGTAGAACCAAGTAGAATTGTAACTTCATCTGCCACGTGCTGGACCGCAAAGCGGAGCTTTCTAAAACAAAGACGGTCCAGCATGGGGCGGATGAAGTTACAATTCTACTTAGTCCTTTTTGTTGGAAAGGGTATAGCCAGCGACGATCACCTCCCCTTTCCTAAATCGTTGCCCCTTGCAAAGATTGTTTGCCTTTTAAAAATCTTGTGAGGATTGCTGGAGCTGACGGTGGATCCAGCTCCTTCCTTGGGGGCTACAGAACTTGAATCTCTATGATATCTTTCTATTACATCTTGAAGGCAACCCAACAACCACCCTCTGGGCTTTTAAACCCGGCAGAGGACAGAAGTTGCAGAGGAAACAAAGGCAGCACAGAGAAGACGGAACGAAGTCTTCACAAAGGTGTATTGCTTGGGGCAGGCTCAGGCATTGACCCCCTGGTGTGTAAGAAGCAGAGGTGTTCCAAGAGCGTTCCTGTTCCCGCTAATGGAATTTTGGAGGCTGTGCAACATCATTGTTTCTTCTTACCTGCCAGGAGGCAGCTCAGGCATAAGCGGGCCCAGACGAAGGGGTTGCTTAGCAACTGTGCTGCTCTTCCTTCTCCCAAACATAGGGAACGTGATTGCACCAGGCCCAAGGAATACTAGAGAGAAGCATCAACGCGGAGTGAAACAGCCCCCTTGCTCTCCGAGCCAGCCAGTGCTACAACATTTTGGGTCTTCCCGCTCCTTCACACAAATGCTTTAGGATTCGCTGACTATTTAGCAAGCCAAATATCTCCGGTTCCTCATCTCTTTCCGCCCTGGGCATACTGTGGAGCTATATTATAGGCTGCGTATAAGAAGCTTTAACACACCAGGATGGATTCTGTTAAATTAGCAGGGCTTCCATAGGTGTCCCTCCTTCCCCGCTGCCAGGGCTGCGCTCGGCCCGGCGACTCCCCTGCACTCTGCATTCAGCTTTCGGCACCAAAATGCCTAACCGGGACTTAAAGCATATTTTTAAATTAGTTCCTGACAGCGCCAACAGATTGCTATTGATTGAAATGAGCCTTATTTTAGTTCTTCAGATGAGCAGCCCTAATGACTAAATACTGTATTGCCCATTTCAACACTTTGTGCCGGGACTCCCCAGCGGCTTCTCAGGCAGCTGTGAAATCTCTTTGCTTGCAGATTACTAGGAGGAAACAGGAGACGGCCATCTGTGACTGCGAGCGTGGCAGCTTCCAGGCTCAGCTCGAGACTGACAATGAAGACATATGCTCTCCAGCCGTCCCCATTTGCCTGGTGCTCGTCCCTGGGAAATTGCTGTCCCTTGTTTGCGCCTCTTTCTGCCTTCTGATGATGTCTAGCTGAAATCTTGTGGCATGAGCTGCTGTTCTTCTGCTTCAGGGTTTAGCTCCTTCCCCAGGGCACCTTGATGTTAATCTTAGAGTACGGGATCCAAATGCATCTCTGATGGGCATATATGTGGGTGCTGTATTTGGATGGCAAATTTAACATTTAACACTGGTCAAACGCATACACTCAACTTGTGTCAGCTTTCCATTAGCACAGAGATTGGGAAGAGTTTCCATGGCACAGGTTTGAACCCAGGTTTTTCAGATGCTAGTCCAACAACCCTAACCACTGAACCACACTGGCTCTCACTGGTCTATGTTCCCCCAATAAGATTCCATGCCAGCGTGCGGATTCAGACCTAGATCTCCCAGATCTTAGTCCAAGGGTCTGCAACCTGTGGCTCTCCATATGTCCATGGACTACAAATCCCATCAGCCCCTGCCAGCATGACTATGAACATCTGGAGAGCCGCAGGTTGCAGACCCCTGTCTTAGTCTAACATGCTAAACAACCACTATGCCACAGCTGGAGTGCACCACATGTGTGAGATCAATGAAGGGACTGCACTGACTTTAATAGCAGACAAAATCCTGCATAATGAAAGTGTTTGTCTTGTGTTGCTTTAGCTATCATGTGGCTGCTGTCGTTCCACACACAAACGTTTCCAAGAACAGCAAGACACACTGAAAAGATTTTTGGTTATTTGAAAAATGCAGTTAGTGATTTAGCCATCAAGTCACATATGACTTTCAGTGACTCTGGTGGGGTTTTGAAGACAAGAGATGTTCAGAGGTGGTTTGCCCTTCACTGCCTCTGTGGACTTTCTTGGTGGTCTCACATCCAGGTACTGGCCAAGGTTGACTCTCTTTAACTTCTGAGATCTGGCGCGATAGCCTGGGCTATCCAGGTCAGGGCAAGCAAGCCATACAACTGTGCTAATTCTACGATATTAGACCAAACCGAGAATTCTCACCTCTGCCCCTTCTCCAGAATATTACATTAATCTATATTAATCTGTGAATGGGTATTTGTTGTGGTAAAGAATTGTGTGTCAGGAGTTCCTCCAAGGAACTCAAGAGTGGTGTATTTAGCCACCCACTTTTTATCTTCACAACCAACCCTGGGGAATTGAGCCTGGGTTTCCCCAGCCGCAGTCTGGCATTCGAGCCATACCGCCACACAGGTTTAGTCTTAATTGTCCTGGAAATATCTTAAGACTCTGAATTATTCATTAACCTAGTTCAGAAAAATATCAGTGTAGACTCTGCATTCAACAGCTTGCCTATGGAATGTGAGATCTCTCGTTCTTTCACTTTTAATAGCTCCATCTCTTTAACTAATACAGGATTTTTTAAAAAATACAGAGTTCCTTTTCTAGAGACACAGCTGATAAACATAAACTGTGGCCTACAGAAAGAAATCCTGTATTTTGGGGGCAGGCCATTATCCTGAGGCCTGCATATAGGCCATAATTCTGCTCTAGCACAAAGAAACCACAGTCTGTTACTAGGTGTAGAATTTACTTGCCTGAAATCTCAGCTTTCATTTTTTTTTATTAAAAATGTCTCTGGCATTGATGGCTGCAAAGAGATACTTGCAAGTCTCCAAACTCAAGAGCCCTACAGTTCCTCGGCTCTTCTGACAATTATCAAGAGATTAAAAGATTATACAAAAATAACAAACATCTCTTAATATATTATACCAAGAAGATATACAAATGTACAAACCAGGCCCAGATCTCACTCTTTCCCACAGCACTCTGGACTAACTGTAATTTCATGACAGTCTTCGAGGGCAGCCCAAAGTAGAGAACATTGCAGTAATCTAATCCTGATGTTACCAAAGCAGGAACCACAGTGACAAGATCTTTGTTGCCCAGGAACAGCTCACCAACGGAAGCTGGTTAAAGACACCCCTAGCCGCCACTGCTACTTCATTATCCAACAGGAGGCCTGGGTCCAGGAGTAGTCCCAAGCTATGAATCTACTCTTTTAGGGGAAGTCCATCCTAGGTTAGGCCTTCTTCCCATCAGCAGCACTTCCAATTGTTCCAAGAAGAAGAAGAAGAAGAAGAAGAAGAAGAAGAAGAAGAAGAAGAAGAAGAAGAAGAAGAAGAAGAAGAAGACGAAGACGAAGACGAAGACGAAGAAGAAGAAGTAGAAGAAGAAGAAGAAGAAGAAGAGGAAGAAGAAGAAGAAGAAGAGGAAGAGGAAGAAGAAGAGGAAGAAGAAGAAGGAGGAGGAGGAGGAGGAAGAGGAGGAGGAGGAGTTTGGATTTATACCCCCCCTTTCTCTTCTGTAAGGAGACTCAAAGGGGCTTACAATCTCCCTGCCCTTTCCCCCTCACAACAAACACCCTGTGAGGTAGGTGGGGCTGAGAGAGCTCCGAGAAGCTGTGACTAGCCCAAGGTCACCCAGCTGGCATGTGTGGCCTCTTTGCACTTGTTCACTGCGTTCACAGTCTCTCTTGGATATGCCGTAAACATGAGACAGACCTCAGTGTTATCTGCATATTGGGTGGCAACTCAGTCCAAATCTCCAGAAGACCTCTCTCAACAGATGACCTTCACCCATCTATGGGGAAAAACAGCCAAGTGAAACACTTTGGTGTGGCAGCTTCCTTGCTTCTTCCCCAAAAGCATCCTTCAGGGCACTCAACAAAATACCACCATTTCCAGTGGAGCCGTTGGGGCCCATCATCAGGGCTAGCTAAAGTCATAATCTCGGGAAGGGAGCCCATCAGAGCTGACTTCGGCTTTGAACTGGAAGTATATGTTATCATCTAAAGAAAGGGTCTGCAATTGTAGTCCATGAACATCTGGAGAGCCACAGGTTGCAGACCCCTGATCTAAAGGGAGCTCGTCCCACATGAGATCATTAAGTCCAGGGCTTAACACAGTGGTGGCGAACCTTTGGCACTCCAGATGTTCATGGACTACAATTCCATCAGCCAATTGGCCATGCTGGCAGGGGCTGATGGGAATTGTAGTCCTTAACATCTGGAGTGCCAAAGGTTCGCCACCACGGGCCTAACATTACCAAACCGTACCTCTGACTGCTTCAGGAAACACCGTGCCTCCAAACATCAGCTGCTGGGGGTGGGGGGCAGGCAGTAGGGAAAGACTGTTCCCACCTGCCTTGGCATGCAGGCTGCACACAGGCATTAGGTTGGCCAGTGCAGAAGACAGGAAGCTGGAATACCTTGGTCTCACTCAGCAGGGTTCTTCTTATGGACACAGAAGAAGGTAGACCCAAAAGATAAGCAGGAACAAAGGGTGGAATTGTGTCATTTGACTGAACATGTTTGCATTTTTTAAAATTTTCCAGATGTTTCCTTGCAACTTCTAGATCCTTCCCTGAAAAACGAATTAAACATGAGAAGAGTCTCAGGCTGGACCTAGTGATTCCATAAACACAACAAGATCCTGACAGTTTTCTCCTATATGTCTAAAGTCCCACTGACATAGCAGACACAAAGTCTACTCTCGACAATTCTGAGGGATTGGTACCACAACACGCAACGTGGATGGCAGGAATAGCGAATATATGAATGGAAAGAACAGAACGCCCGTAACAGATTTCAGCCACATTATTCAAAGGCTTATTGGAAAATTACAGTGAAGAGAGAGCCACACAGCCTGGCTTGAGTGAATGAACAGGCAACGCTCAGCAATTACCAGGCTTGTCAGCCAGGGGTTGTTAGACTGGCCAAGTGTGGAACCAGAGTGAGGAGATTAGGACATTATGAAAGAGGAATCTACAGCCCCCTGAGCTAGCTCGGGGCCAGTGTCTGGAGTCAGCGTGTTTGATGACTTGTCAAGGCCTGGAGTCTTTGAACGGCCCACCTCTAACCACCGATACAGCAGGCTCATGGTACAGACACAGCAACCACTGTTATCTGCCACTTCTCTGTTGTGACAATAGCAACTGGGAGAAGTTGACATGGCCACCATCCATAAGGGAAAGGCTGTCACTAGCTCACCATCCCAGCGGTCTGCATATTCCCATGCTCAGAGGCACGAGCCAAAGGGCTCACTTCCTTTTAGCCTGAGGGATGGGCCTACAGCTGGCCACAAGATATGCTGGAGAATTACCTGAAGCCTCCCCTCCCGCGGTTTTTTTATAATTGCTCTCTGCATATTGTTAGCTGCTCGATCATGTTCGATCAGTCGAGGCCAATCTACTGGCGTTCCCTGGCCCCTCGATGATGCGGCTGGCCTCCACGCGGGCCAGGGCCTTTATGGCTCTGGCCCTGGCCTGGTGGAACGCTCTCCCTCCAGCTGTCCAGGCCCTGCGGGACCTTGGTGAGTTCCGCAGGGCCTGTAAGACGGAGCTGTTCCGCCGGGACTTTGGAGGGACCGGCCGCTGATGGTGCCCCCCCCCCTTTAGGCCCTTACATCTGGGCCATTTGTCACCTAATGGGACTTGCCGTTCCTCCCTCTTGGGGAGAGGACTTTGAAAATGGAGCTGTCGGACGCCACTTATATTTATATTTGTATTTACTACATTAGTAGACTTAGCTTTACTGTTCCTATCCCTGCTTTTAAAGGTTTTTAGCTATTTTATGATTGTACCATGTTTATATGTTGTGTACCGCCAGGAGCCCCCTGGGGATAGGGCGGTACAAAAGTCTAATTTATGTATGTATGTATGTATGTATGTATGTATGTATGTATGTATGTATGTATGTATGTATGTATGTATAAATAAATAAATAAATAAATAAATAAATAAATGTATGTATGTTACTAACACTTCACTAGAAAGTCAGCATGGTGTAGTGGTTAAGAGCAGGTGGATTCTAATTTGGAGAACCAGGTTTGATTCCCCACTCCTCTACCTCAGTGGCAGAGGCTTATATGGTGAACCATAACTTGAAATCAGAGTAAGGACATAAGAAAAACCCTGCTGGATGATATTAAGGGTCAGTGTATTCCAGCTTCCTGTCTCCTCCTTTTTCTACCGCCTTTAACATTTCCTACTGTTATTTTCTTTTCTACTGAGTCCTGTTTGCTCATGAAGTGATCAAAGTACAATTGCCACAGTTTAATCATTTTAGCTTCTGGGGGGAATTCAGGCTTCATTTGACCTAAAATGCAATTATTTGTCTTTTTTGGCCGTCCGGCATTATGTGTGTGTGCGCTGTCAAGTCAAAGCTGACTTACGGCAACCCCGTAGGGTTTTCAAGGCAAGAGACCTTTGGGGGTGACTGGCCAGTGCCTATCTCTGCATCATGACTCCAGTAGTCCTTGGATATCATCCCTCCAAATTCTAACCAGGGTTGACTCTACTTAGCTTTCCGAGATCTGATGAGATCAGGCTAGCCCAGGGCTATCACAGCAGCATTGTACATATATTATACATATTAATATTTATTGGGTTTTTAAAAATTAAACAAAACCCTGAATAACGCAAACAAATCTACGAACGCTGAAAAGTAGAGAACCAAAACGATTGGAAAAAATATACGCCGGTACCGAAAGCAAGGAAACAAGGAAACATTGGCTCGTCTCTAATGTTGACCCAACTGGGCTCCCGGCGGTTCCTCCTTGGGCACCATCAGGAGCAGCAAAGAGAGGCAGCGTTTGCTGCTAGCTAGACAAACACTGCTACAACCACAGAGCCATCAAACTGATGACTGAGCACCAGCTTCCCTCACAAACATCCCAGAAGAGCAGCTGTAAGTGATAAATGGCCTGCTCCCCCCCCCCACGCCTCTCCCTCTTCACCTCCTTAGCTTTGAACAAACATGTTAGTTCAAGCAAAGGCTGCTGGGGGCTGTCCCCTTTGTGCTTGACTGGCAGGCTAGACTGCAGTCGTAGCCGGAGTTTGTTAATGCCTTGTCAAGTTTTGAATGCGCAGGGAAGCTGCTGGAGAAAAGAGGAGAGCAGGGGAACGGCCCGAATCTTTATGCCGCGCACATTTCCAGACCCAATCCTCGCGTCGCTCTCCCACACAGCCCAAACTCCGCTGCCTGGCAACATGCGGGAATAGCTGAAACACGAAAAGCATACTAAGGCCATGTTTGTCAGCTCGCTCACACACGCATGCTACGAGGACTCGCAGCCAGATCTTTCGATACCGTCAGCAGAACCAGTCAAGTCGGATCACAGTGTGCATAATTCCGCAATTTACCACATGCAGAGCCAACAAGAAGTACAAGGGTATTGTGGGTTTTCCAGGTTGTATGGCTGCGTTCCAGTAGCATTTTCTCCTGACGTTTCGCCTGCATCTGTGGCTGGCATCTTCAGAGGATCTGTGCTAACCACAGATGCAGGTGAAACGTCAGGAGAAAATGCTACTGGAATATGGCCATACAACCTGGAAAACCCACAATACTCTAGTGATTCCGGCCGTGAAAGCCTTCAACAATACAAAGAAAAAGCAAATTTTTTCCTGTCTCCTGCAAGTCAAGTCCCTTGCCGTGCACCTAACTTTTGAAGGTAGCCTACTAGAATCACATGAGCTGGCAGGTCCACACAATCTCACCGGTCACGCAACTGGGCTCTATCCACACGCATTGTGGATGTCAGATTTAATCCTGTTATCCAGATCTTCCACAGCTGCTTCGCAGGTATACAACACATGTAGTCCCAAGTAATTTTGGCAGCACAGCATCCTCTGTAAGACCTATGACCTTTATGACCTCATTGTTCCCTCAGATCTCCATCCTAAGATTTGCGTCACCTTTGTTGCCCTGGTAACTACCTATGGCCTGGTTCCCTTCAGGGAGCAATCTGGCATTTTAGAAATCTTTTAACTCAGGCATTACAAAACAGGTATTGTCACCAACAAAACATCAGCCACACCAGACATAAGGAGTTTCACATATATTTTGATTACATTGACCAAATTGAAACAACAAAGGGGCAGATCGGTAAGCTGTTAAGTACCAAATTGGTTCCTTGACTCTTCCCAGTAAAGCACTCCTCCAGAGTAATTAGCATAGGGCCCATAACAAACTCCTCCAAATGCACAGCATCCCAAAATACGTTAATCTCCTGTCACATACAACAAACAAAAGCAAAGCCAAGTGACCTCCACAGCGACCATAGCAAAGGCAACAGGCAAGTCTTGGCCCTACCTGCTTGTGGACTTTCAAGAGGATTTTCTTCTTCACTCTCTCTTTGCCGAGATCCGTCTCTCTCCCTGAGCTCCCGGCGTCGTTATTATGGCCGTTTTCGCTGGGCTCAGCTGACATGCAGTTTTCAGATTCTCGAGGTCTCTTCCCCGGATGTCGTTCCCATTTTTCCTTTCTTTCCTGAGGCTTCAACGACATGTCCTTCTGCAGAAGGAAAAAGAAAGAGGATGAAAAATAGACCACCAAAACAGCAAGCTTATGCACGCACGCATGCACGCACACACACACACGCAAATCTAGTTCCCGATCTTATTGGACATGTTCTTCCAAAACTCGTGCAGGACTGGGGATGGGGAATGCAAACTAGCAAGGGATGAATGCACAGTAATATATATGATGGGGCAGTGGTAGGCAGACAGGCAGATCCAAACAGTTCCCTTTGGCTCCCACATCAAGTTACGAGAGATGAACTAAATGAGATGCAACCTAGAACATGCTGAGAACAGCAAAACCTGCCTCCACTGGCAATACTGGAATACTCCCCACATATACATAAGCAGCATCCTTAAAGTGCCACCCGTTTACTACCTCCATTTTATCTGATTAGTACCGTTTGCTGCTACGGAGGAAAGTAAATCAAGGAGGCTCTGTAGCTGAGGCAAAAACTGCAGCCATAAACCCTCCATTCAGGCCCAATCACGGCTCTTCCAGGATGCACTAAATCACACTCCCGCAACTCCCGGTTAGCAGCTTATACGCCGCCGCAGCCACAGCTTTAAACACACATTTGACCTTCTGGTGAGGTGTGGTGTGGTGGCTAGAATGCCAGAATGCCAGACTTCAGATCCAGGAGGTCCATTCGACTCTCTGTATCTTCTTGCCTTTGCCTTAGGACATGCTTGGTTTCATCTCTCCCTAACTCAAGCAACACTTATGGGGAAAACCCAAGATTCCCCATTTTCCCTCTTATAACCTTCAGCCATCTTGCCTGGAAGATGTCAGATAGGATAAGAGAAAACGAACCTTGGGGATTAAAATTTATCCTTGGCCATATAAAAAGGGATAGAAGACATATGTTAGCTTCCGCTTTCAGCATTCCAGTCTCAAGGTGTACAGTCGCATTTGAAAAGCACCTTGGGACCTGTAGGATCGTTCTGAGAAGCTTAGATTGGATTAATTCTAGTGGAGTGAAACAAGAAGTCAATGGTGCAAGGTGTGTTCCATATGATAATGGGGCTAGGGATTTAGCCTTGAATAATTTTAAGGCAGCAGGGACACAGTGTCCCCCTTTGGAGCAACAAAATTTGATGTTTAATGCTGATCTTTCTCCCAGGCATGCGGCACTATTAATATGAGTGACTTGAGAGCTTGAAGCGTGAAGGACCATTCCAAGGTACCTAACGCTGGAAAGTCGCTTGAGCCTTTGACCATTTATGGTCCAAAACCTAGATTCTGCTTGCCAAATGCCATCACCCTTGTCTTATTATAGTTTATCTTTAATTTATCTCTCTTGCAGTAGGCGGCCAACCTTTTGAGGGCCCTCCCTAGGCCAATAGGAGTTCCAGACAATATGACAGCTTCGTCAGCATAAAGTAAGATGGAGATATGGCGATGAGCCAATTCGGGTGGATGTAAATCAGCCTCACTTACGACATCACTGAGGTAATAAATAAAGAGCCAAAGAGCTAAAATGCATCCCTGTCTGACTCCTTTATAGGTGTTAATCTTGTCAATCAGATGACCCATCCTTGAGCACCTTACCCTCAATGAAGTTTGGTCATGGAAAGCACAAAAATAAAGACAAGAAGTTGGAGGAGTCAATGGAGGAGGTTCCAATTTGCCCCACAGAATGGGTCTAGAGATGGAATCAAATGCCTCTTTAAGGTCAATAAAAGCAGCATATAGCAAAACTGGAGCTTTTGACCAGTACTTTTCAGTAAGGTGTTATAAGGTAAGGCAACTATCCACTGTGGATCTGCTGTTCCTAAAACCTGCTTGTTCCTGCGCTATTTGGTTCTCCTGATTGAGCCAAATTGCAGATTTGTCTCAAAGATGCCTGGTGTAAAGTTTGCTGATGATACTTAACAACTAAATTGGCTTATAATTGTATAACTGTACTGGACTACAGGGGCCACCCCTCAATCTTTGGGAATACAACCAGAAATACAAATGTATGTAAACAAAGGTGATAGAGAAGGGGCCCACCATTCAATGTTTCCTTTCAGAAATTCTGAGGGAATGCAATCAAAACCAGGAACTCTATGATTTTTGAGCTGACTTATATGTGAAGAAATCTCTTTTGGGGAAAGCAGAGGCCACTTTGGTAGATCTTTAAATGCTGAAGTGGGGTAAGATGAAGAAGAAACATCCTCATATTTTTTTTTAATGTGTCAGGGTCGTGCCTGGGGCCCATATGCTTTGCGATTCTGATATATGTAACCATCGCTGGCTTGACCTGAATTTATGGATGCTTTGTAACTTTTAGAAAACGAGGCCTCCCCTGATATGCTGGTGCCATAGGAAAGCTTTATTATCTGACCCCCTGGGCTAGCAGCCAGGCTGCTTCACATTGTTATCTGCTGCTGACAGTATAACCTTGGTGCTGGGTACAAGCGGATCCAACAATTAGCAGATGTTCAGCTCTGAGAATATGGGAGGGGGGATTCCAGGGGGATAAATGTGTAACCAGAAGGCATGCTTGGCAGAACTGGATCCACAAGATCTACTGAACCATATACCAGAGTCTGATTAATGGACCAAGCTCCAGGGATCATATGGGAAAGGAAGTTGCCCAGATATCTTGTTCTCAGACTACAAACTGCATTTATTCTGGCACAGTAAGTCAGGCGGAAAGATCTGATTTTTCTATGGCTGCCCGATGAGCATTATAACAAAGTGGAGATTCAAACACAGCCTTCCCCTGTTGCAAGTATAACACACCTTCCATTACATCACACACACTCTTCAAACATAAGGCAGAAACCAGGAATGAAAAGATGGGCAGTTGCAACCTACAATTCCTATCCATAAAAAGGGAGTAATGGTATTAGCCACAGCCTTCTCCAGGGATACTGAGAGGGCAAAGATGACATGAATCGTAAAATGATGCAGATGTTGCGAACAGGAGCACAGGAAATAATCATTTAGCCTTTTTGTCTCAGTCACAACAGCGACGTCTCTATTCCATCTCTCTACAAACCAGAGACTGCAACAGAAACCCATTTGTTTTGAGCTCGCTGCGAGTTCAGGGAGAGAGTTTCATCCACCTCCGAGTCCATGGAAACCTAAAAGGCCACACACACACACAAAAACTGTGATCAATCGCCCTGATGACCGCCCTTTGCCATTTCCTTTTCCAATTTTAATTAGCAGTCTGGTCCAGAACAGGAAGACTGTTTAATCCACACACACATCAACACAGTTTTAAGCTGCTATTTTTTTTAAAGCAGCCAAAGCATGCATTTCCTGGCAACCAAAATAAGGTAGTCGGAGATACAATGAAAACGACCTAACTTAGCTGAACACAAAATGTGGCCCTACTGCGCATTAAGGGACGATGTTCACCTGAGCTGGTGGATTTGGGGAGCCATTCGGGGAAGCAGATGATGTAATTGATAGATCTGGCTTGTGATTTATTTGTATATATACACAGGCCCTAAGACTGTGGGCCCTAAGACTGCGGGACCGGTTTCTAGAAGCAACTATCCAAGTAGAGTTCAGTCTGGCTTCAGGAATTCATCACGGCTGAACCTCGGAGACGGAACAATTAAGGTGTTAAAAGAGAGCCTCCCCAGTCAGAAAGCTCTCCGACTTTGACCCTAAACTCAAGCTACCGTAATCAATATCAATTATAGCCCAATTACAAGAGAGCCCATTGCTCGGTTTAACCTTGGCCTTGCAATTCCATCCCCAGTAGACACCCTTCCCCCCCCCCACCTTTAAAAACACACAACCTTGGTCTTAACATTTCCACCACTGCAGCTGACATATTCCAGATCATCTGGCTTTTCAGAACTGTGTGACTTCTGCTCTGACCCTGTCAAATATCTGCTTTGCCAGATTAGATGACGATCTGATAAATCAACAGTCTTGGGAGGCTTAAGACGTTTGAAGCTGCTGGAAGCTTGCAGGTGAGAAATATATAATAAATCTGTACGACTATATCCGTGCAGTGGTGGAGCTGGTGGTGTTAATTCTAAACTTGAAAGGGACAGGCAGTGCAGCCGCAGAGGTTTCACCTGAGCAGGATATGAGGGAAGACTACAGTTGCGACTGGTACACTGTGTGCCTATTTCGAAAATGATTCTTAAGCGGCCTCAAGGGGGCTTTTGGTCTCCATTACGGCATCTGTGAAGAGGAGGAGGAGGAGGAGGAGGAGAAGGAGGAGGAGGAGGAGTTTGGATTCATACCCTACTTTTCTCTCTGCAAGGAGAGACCCAAGGTGGCTTACAAGCTCCTTTCCCTTCCTCTCCCCACAACAGAAACCTTGAGGGGTAGGTGAGGCTGAGAGTGTACAGAGAGAACTGTGACTAGCCCAAGGTCACCCAGCAGGAATGGAGGAGTGCGGAAACACATCTGATTCACTAGATAAGCCTCTGCCACTCAGGTGGAGGAGTGGGGAATCAAACCCGGTTCTTCAGATTAGAATTCAGATTAAGAATTTCACAGAATGGAGAATTCTGCAACTTCTCCCTAAGAGCTGCTATGACAGAGATGCTAGGATACCTGGGAGGGTCCTTCTAATAGTACGAGTCGCAACCTATGAAACTCTGCCTCACAATCAGCAACCAAAATGCACGTTAACAAATCCACTCTCTCCGATGAAAGGCACAAAAGATGTTTGGGGGTCAAAAGAAACTAACCTATATACTGCAGCTTTCATATTTCAAAATTATGGACGGACAAACAGTGTTTATTTCTTAATTTAACCTAAAGATATGGTACATTAAGAACAGCAGTTCTGTCTCCTCATTCAAAAGAAAAACTCTAACTAGAAAAGATCAGGAGGGAAAGGTATTAAGGAAATATAATACAAACATGATATACAGAAGAGTCAAAATTTCATTTTTGGAACAAATGTATAAGATGTTCTGTACACACAGAAACGATCCTTTCCCATCTGACAAATCATGACACGAAAAAAGATCTATTTTATATCGTACAATATCTGTGAATGCAATCGATAAAACAATTCCCTCGCTGCCAAATACTATTTTCATGCTATCCAATTAGAATAACTCGACACTATTTAAAATTATGACTGCAATGTAACCTTTCCATGTCTGATCTAAAAGATTCTTATGTCTGTTTCGCACATCAAGTGATAGACCAGACTGAGTCATTTCAGACTGCTTAGAAGTCTTTCCCATTTTGAAAAAAAACCCTCGCAAAAAGACAGCCAGCACAAACAGCATGGAGAGGGAGGGCAACCATTCTTCCCAAATGGGATGGCGCGAACGGGGCACTAACACTTTTTTTTAAAGAAGAAGAGTTTGGATTTATACCCCACCTTTCTCTCCTGCAAGGAGCCTCAAGGTGGCTTACAAGCTCCTTTCCCTTCCTCTCCCCACAACAGACACCTTGTGAGGTAGGTGGGCCTGAGAGAGTTCTGAGAGAACTGTGACGAGCCCAAGGTCACCCAGCAGGAATGTAGGAGTGCAAAAACACATCTGGTTCACCAGATAAGCCTTTGCCACTCAGGTGGAGGAGTGGGGCATCAAACCCGGTTCTCCAGATCAGAATCCACCTGCTCTTAAACATTATTCCACGCTGGCTCTCTTTTGCCCCCCTCCACTACAGTCAAACAAAGATGGCTTCATCCCAGGCATTAGGACAAAGAGCGTAAAGAAAATAATTTTAAAAGCCATATTCTAAGGGAAACCTGAGAAGACAGCTGAAAAAGCACCATGTTTCCCCAGCTTCCTCCAGGGAGGAATGTCTTGTAAGGGGGCTCGCCGCCTCTACCTAATTTCCTCCCGCCTCTCCCCACTCGCCAGCCCCCCACCACGTTCCTCCTGCCCGGCAAGTGCTTCACTGCAGGGTGATTGCTCACATCTTGTGTGCTACCTTCCTGACAGCAGCTCCCACACGGCTATTAAAACTCCCACCGGTGCTCGCTGTCCATCAGAAAGGAAATGATCCCACTTTAAGCCATCAGTATTTCCTCTGGTGATGGCAGTAAACGCCCAGCGAGCACTTGCGGAATTACTGTCAGCGGAAAGCGTGTCAGGAAGCAAGGGAGCTTAAATGATTGAAGGGAAGCCAGGGCACCGTTTCCAGGTAGATGAAATGAAGCGTATTGCCTGGCCAACCTGGCCCAGCTTCTGCAGTCTGCGAAGGATGCTACGGGGGGCGGGGGCGGGGGGGGAGAAGAGAAGACGATCTTCATTTAAGCGGGCGCCGTAAGGCCAAGCCAGCCTATCGTTTGACAGTGTGTTTATATAAGAAAAGGATGGCTCGGATGGAGTTCTTTTCGAGCAGGGGCTTAGAGATCAGCCTGCTCAGTTTATAGAGGGTATAAAGGATACAGAGGGGAAACAGCACCGTTATTACAATGGCATCGTGGCAAGCAAGAAGGTCAGAGCCTGCCTGAGCCAGACAGCCTATCCGTGTGATGCAGTTAAGCCTGGCCACGTTCTGATAAACCACGAGGAAGAAAAGGAGGTTGGCTTGCTGTTGTACACCTTAGCAATTGAAGCACGGAGTCCTGGTGGTTAAGTGCTTACTGGCTGTAGGAGGGAAAAAAGCCATTCTGCCCAAAATGTAGAAAATGGGCCAGACTTTTCAGGTGGGTGGCCATGATGGTTTGCAGTAGAAGAGCAAGGTTCGAGTCCAGCGCTTACAAGCACCTTACAAGTCAAGTTGGCTTGCAGTAGAAGAGCACCTTCTGCAGCCTTGACTCTTGAAAGTTGGACGTTAGAAACTCTGTTGGTCTTTCAGGTGCTACTTAATTAGAATTCTGCTCTTCTGCTCTCCAAAAAGAACCCCCCCCAATAATCCCAGTAGACTCCTGCCACTGACCTTTTCTCCCTCACCTCCAATGTCATCCAAACATTTCATGCTTTCATCTCACTCTCCTCCTCTTGCGGTACATTTTAGACTCCAAGTACCTTGGGGGCAGGAATCTGGCTTTTTGTACTGTGTAAAACACCACATACACAGCAATAACAACTTTACCAGCCACTTCCTCCCAAAGAAGCCTCAAGAGCTTCCAGTGGCATTTTGGTGTGCGCAAAAGGCCACTCCTAGAAAGCCCTTCAGCTACTTCTCGGCGCCTGTTGATTGTGCGCTGCATTCATCGATGTTCCGAATTACAGCTCAGTCTCCCTTTCCGCCTACCTACAGTTTCTGCTACACTCTGCAGAGCCAAACAACACTAAGCAATTGACAGGTTCAGTTCTACCAGCTGAGACACCAGCCGGGTTTGGCTGTTTGCTTCAAGAAGGATGTGTGCTTAAAACTGATCTCTCCAGACAGGACATCTCCTTATCTCTGTAGAGTCTTTATATTGTACATTTCAAGTGTTTTTCATACAAAATGCTTATAGGTTCTTCAAAGCAGTTTGCAGCAGAACAAAAAAAAACCCCTCTCATAAAATCAACAGAAATAATACAACTTTAAAAAAAAAAGTATCAGCCAGTCAGAAAAGGTATTGTAGGGGGAAATCATACCACCTAAACAATAATAAGAATAAGAATGTATGCAAGAATCACAACATAAGAACAGCTAATAACTGATGGGAACACTGTCCAGAGAAAGTAACGGAAAATGAGAAAGTCAAAATTCTGTGAAACTTTCCAATCCAAACAGACAAAGTGTTGGCACATAATACACCTGACCTCTCAGTGATAGAGGAAAAGAAAGTGACCATCATTGACATCGCAGTACCTGGTGACAGCAGACATTGAAAAAGAACATGAGAAGGTCACTAAATACCACGATTTGAAAATCGAGCTTCAGCGTCTATGGCACAAACCAGCTGAGGCCGTCCCAGTGGTAATCGGCCATTCTGAAAACACTGGGGCAGCACTCGAAACATCTTCAAATCGACAAAATTAACATAATTCAGATTCAGAAGGCAGCCCTGTTGGGATCTGCACGAATACTACACCGATATATTACAACTTCCTAGGCCTCTGAGGGAGGCCAACAACCAGCTAAAGAACTAGCAGATGTGAAATCAACCAATAATACCCTGTTTCCCCGAATATAAGACATCCCCTGAAAATAAGACGTAGTAGAGGTTTTGCTGAAGTGCGAAATATAAGACATCCCCCGAAAGTAAGACGGAGCAAAGTTTTTGTTTGGAAGCATGCCTGACGAACAGAACACAGAAAAATAAGACATCCCCTGAAAATAAGACATAGCATATCTTTGGGAGCAAAAATTAATATAAGACACTGTCTTAATTTCGGGGAAACACGGTAATAATAGAGGCCTAGGAAGTTGTAATGTACCTGCGTAGTATTCGTGCAGATCTCAGCAGGGCTGCCTTCTGAATCTGACAGATGTTAATTTTGTCGATCTGAAGATGTTTCAAGTGCAGCCTAGTGTTTTCGGAATGGCGCCCAGGGTGCCGATTACTGCTGGGACGACCTCGGCTGGTTTGTGCCATAGACGCTGACCGTGGGTATGGTCTGAGTTTTTGCTGCTAACATTTCACCTGCATCTATGGCTGGCATCTTCAGAAGAATGTCATGGACGTGCCTCTAAAGATGCCAGCCATAGATGTGAACGAAACTTGAGGAGCAAAAGCTATCAGACCACAGCCACACAGCCACATCAGACAAAGAGCACTTTCTTTGGCAACTCTACCATGTGCTAGCAGCTCAGGAGTAAGTATATGCACTCTTTGTTCAAACATTTTTTAATACTAAATGCACATTACATAAAGTTATTTGGTACGAATTCAAAACCTTACAATGGCTTTTGAAAAAAAATTCACAGTCTTGTCCAACTTAAAGGCACAAATGGTAGAACAATTTATTATCCTGCTGCATTAAATAGTCAGGAGGGCTGCTGCCTCCATTTATTTTTAGCGTCTTGCTTAGAAATTGCAGCCATGAAATACAATATTTCCCCCAAGAATTCCTTGCATATGGGCACAAAGTCAAAACCGCCTCACAATGAAGCCTGTTTTATTGCTCTGACTGTTCCCTGGACTGTAACAGAGACCGTACACTTTGATGGAAGAGACCACAAATTTTAATACAAAAGTGCGGGGGGTGGGGGGGGTGAGGGAGAGGCATCTAGCACTCTTGAACTGCTGTTGCTTATTTATCTACGAGGTACCGTGTGGTGAGTTGGAGGGGATGAGAACAAATGAGAGAACGCCGGAGACGAAGAGCCATGAGGTCAGATGGAACAGAGGCAGAAACAAAAGATTTTGCAACCAACTGAGTCTTGCACGTTAAAAGCTTTCAGACTCCGACTCAAAGGCCTGGAGTTAGGAGCTGGTATCATTGGGTACCTGCCAAGAACGCTACGCTGTAGCTGCTGCTGGAGGGGTGGGGGGCTGGCACACATCAGAGTCACCTAAAAATTAGTGCTAGAGGATAACGGCCAAGACAATGTCTCTTCCTCCTCATCTTCAGGCCCACCTGGCGCTGCCCAAGGTCAGACATAACTGTCATGTAGATTTTGCTCATCTGGGCTGACACTTTGACAGCACCTGACACCACAGTGGAGAGAAAGGTAGGATGCAACTAAAGTGAATAAACAAATCCCAACTAGCCCATCCCCCACATGAGACCTTATCATGAACACTTGCACAGGGTCCATGAAACAAAAGGCATTGATGCCCTTCTTGCTCCCAGGGATCGTCCCATATTCGAAATTGTCATTCAGCTGAGAATGTCCCTGGTAGGCCTCTGCGTTCTGCTGAGGCCAACTTGCTGATGATCCCCGGCCCCTCTGTGATGCGGCTGGCCTCTACCCGGGCCAGGGCTTTTACGGCCCTGGCCCCTGCCTGGTGGAACACACTTCCATCAGCGGTGCGGGCCCTGCAGGATCTTAGTGATTTCTGCAGGGCCTGTAAGACCGAATTGTTCCACCGGGCTTTTGGGTAGGCCAGCCGCAGATTGGATGTCCCTGTGTTGCGTGCTGTACCATCATTGGCACTACCGATGTGACATCTTTCGGTATTGTCTGTCCCCTCCCGTCCTTGGGACTGGGAGCCATCATTAGTATTATTAATATTGTTTTTCTGGGTTTTAGAATGCTGCTTATTCTGAGTTATGTATTTTAACTATTTAGCACTTATTTATTGTGCACATTGTTTTAGTTGTGATTTTGTTGTACAAAATTTATCAAATTTATTATTATTATTATTATTATTATTGATAATAATAATAATAATAATAATAATAATAATAATAATAATAATGTACAAAGCCTTTTGAGGATGCATTCAGCCTCCACGATATTAAGACCCACCAATGCACCCTCTGCCAACCAGAACTGTCGTACAGACGACAGGGACCAGTAGGCTCTTGCTAAGGCAGAAGGGTGCAGTTTCCAAGGCACAAGTTAAACAACGGGCAATTTGCCAGTTTCAGCTTTCTAGAAGCTGGAAAGACAAGTGTTTGTACTGTGTACACATGCGGCAAGCTAAGTTGTTACAAGCCATTTGTACGGTAGCTGTAGGTAACATGACATGTATACACGCAATATATCTATAATGTTGATTTGTCAATGCCAAAGTAATGTTGAACGAGGTGTATATTTCATGGGCAAAATCCAGGGTGAGGAAACAGAAAACAGTGAACATAAATGGAAGAAGAGCTCTGCTGGACCAGCCCTGTGGTTCATCTAAGCCACAGGTGTCAAACTCGTGGCCCTCCAGATGTTATGAACTACAGTTCCCATCATCCCCTGCCAGCATGATGCTGGCAGGGGATGACGGGAACTGTAGTCCATAACATCTGGAGGGCCACGAGTTTGACACCTATGATCTAAGCAGGCATTCTTCTTTACACAGCAGCCAACACATTCCCCTGGGGAAACAACACAAAGGATAGAGAATGGGGCCTTCCTCTGATGTTGTCTCCTAACCAGTAGTGGGGTTCAAATAATTTAACAACTGGTTGTTTACAAGCACCATTTTAACAACAGGTTCTGTTGAAGTGGTGTGAACCTGCTGAATCCCACCACTGCTCCTAACGCTGGTATCCAGAGGATTACTGTCCTGGATAGAAGAAGAGTTTGAATTTATATCCCCACCCTTCTCTCCTGTAAGGAGATTCAAGGTGGTTTACAAGCTCCTTTCCCCTCTTCTCCCCACAACAGACACCTTGTGAGGTAGGTGGGCTGAGAGAGCTCTGAAGAACTGTGACTAGCCCAAGGTCACCCAGCAGGAATGTAGGAGTGCAAAAACACATCTGGTTCACCAGATAAGCCTCTGCCAGTGGGGAATACCAAACACAGTTCTCCAAATTAGAATCCACCAAATTAGAATCCACCAAATTAGAATCCACCTACTCTTAACCACTACACCACCACTACACCACGCTGACTCTCACACTGGCTCTCACACTAGCTAGCCTGATCTCATCAGATCTCAGAAGTTGAGAAGGGTCAGTTGTGGTTAGAGTTTGGATGAGAGGCCACCAAAGAATACCAGGGTCGCTATGCAGAGGAAAGCAATGGCCCACCATCTCTGTAACTCTCTTGCCTCGTAATCCCTATGGGGTTGCCATAAGTCAGTTTCAACTTGACATCACTTTACACGCACATTTTCTGTCCATGCTGACCCTATTCTCCACCAACATCCATGGGCGCCTGCAAGTTCCACTATTATGAGAAAGCAAGGGAAGCCCTTAAACGGTTGCAGACCCTGTGCGTAAGTACGCATAAACCTCCTATCACACAGGTAGTCAAGCGACTTCGCTGCCCCTCCAGATGTTAAGTGGACGCTACGAAGCTCCCATCTCATACTCCTCCTGCCAGCATGATGCTGGCAGGGGATGATGGGAATTGTAGTCATAACATCTGGAGGGCCACGAGTTTGACACCTATGCCATCACTTCAAAAAAAGATGCAGGAACAAAGAGTTGCAAGGAACAAAGAGTTATAAGGAAGAATAAGATCAGATAAAAATGGGGAAGGAGTGGGGAAGCAATTCTGCTCTCCTTCCTAATTGATGACCGCTCAGTAGGAAAGCACCTCAGGTCAGTGACAGACTGCCCTTTGTTTACAGACATGCATTTGAAGCCAGACAATTTGCAAACTGCATGTCTGTCTTGAGGTTTCCAGCTGTTATCTCCTCAACCAAACATGGGCACGGAGCAGGGTCACACTCCCTCATTAAGACAATACAGCCACGTAAGACGGCTTTTAGCGCGCCTGCACCCAGTAACCCAAACTGTCTATTAAATTCTATATACACTTCCTCCACCTCCGAACACTTTTTATTCACACACCAGGGAGAACCAGGGGGAAATGCTCTCCAAGGACCGGAGACCAGCCATTTCAGAGGGATGCAAGCCGGGGCTATTCTCGCCGGGGAGCGAAGCTCTAGCATGGCTGCCCTTCTTCCCCTCCCTTCATTCTGAATCACTGATGATTTACAAGAGTCTCTTCTTAAGATGACAACTGCGTCTCATTAGCGCCACACCAGCTGGCGCCCTGTACAGCTTTCACTCCCAATTTTGCCTAAGTGTCTCATAAATGCTTAATATATAGACAGGAAAGTCTGGCCAAAATTCCTCTCTTTAATTAGGAAGGATCACACTGGTGAAAAAAAAAAACCAGTGTGACATAGTAGTTAGAGCATCAGACCAGGGTTGAGGTGGGCCCAAGTTAAAATAAAAATGACACCGTTCAGCCATGAAGCCCATTGAAAGTTGGGGCAGTCACTCACTCTCAGCCCTGCCCAGCTCACAGAGTTGTCAGTTTGTAAGAGAGGAGGGGAAAACCACATGTGCCACCTTAGAAGCAGGACGGAATAAAAATTTAATGGCAAATCAATATGTTACTGGCAGGAAGGTATTGCGTGCGAGAGAGGAGAGTTGCTTTTTATACACACTTCTCTCTACCTTTAAGAAGTCTCAAAGCGACTTACAATCTTTTACTCTTCCCCTCCCCACGACAGACACCTTGTGAGGCAGGTGGGGCTGAGAGAGTCCTGAGAGAACTGTGACTGGCTGAAGGTCACCCAGCAGGCTCAAAGTGGAGGAGCAGGAAAACAAACCTGGTTCTGTGGATTAGAGTCTGCCACTCATGTTGAGGTATGAGGGATCAAAACACATCTGGTTCACCAGACAAGCCTCTGCCACTCAGGTGGAAGAGTGGGGAATCAAACTCAGTTCTCCAGATTAGAATCCACCTGCTCTTAACCAGCATATGCGACACTCCTTAGTATAAGATAAACAAATTTAATCATATCTGTTCTTGATCGCATGGTTGAACCAGAACTACAGATGCTAAGCCCTGGGTAGGGGTGTGGATGCCCCGTAAACAGCACCTATTTTCTGCTCAGAACAGTGGCAAGAGAAAAAACAGAAACCTGGCTGTTGGCCTGACGTTATACAATCACAAAACTCAGAAGTGACATCACTTCTCTCTAGGAATCACTGGAACACTCCATGGCAAAACAATAGCATTTCTGGAGACTCCTAGAGAAGTGCAACATCACTTCAGTTTTCCACTGAAGTGATGTCACAATGTCAACAATGGTGCCCCCATGTCCCGCTGCCAATCTCCTGCAGGCACAGCACGGCAACCCTAACCAAAGCCGAGCCATTTCTATCTTGAAAACTCCTGACGGGATTGGCATTTGTAACATTTTGTTTTGTTACAGAGGGAGCGGTAGGCAAAGCCTCCTCTAGCTTGGCTGTAAAAGGCCTAAAGGAGATTAAATTAAACACAACACTCCAACATATGCTAAAATGGAATGTGATTCAGTTACCCAAGAACGTGAAACACAAGCCTAGGCAGGCTTAGCTGACAGGGCAGTAGCTGTGGAGAAAGACAGCAGAGAAGCAGGTGCAGTCAAATTCTTCCTACAGTCCCGTGCCTTCTTTCTATAATGGGTGCAATTGTGAAGATTCCTGTGCCAGTGGGCAGGCAGACCTGGCTGAACCATTAAGTCTACTATAGCTAAGTGCTTTCCAAACTTTTTTGTTCGGTGACCCATAAATCCAAGTTTACCGTGTACGCTGACACAGGATTGGCACAAAGTATTTTGGCGCCTAGGCAAATTACGACCTTGCCATCCATCTATTCCAGCATTCCATTTTCTATAGTGTTCAACGAGAGGTTTTGAGAAGTCAGCAAACACCACATATTGGGAGAAGTTGCCCCCACCAAGAACCTCAAGCAAGCAGGAGTTCTTCTCCGTGCAAGACAGCTGCCATTAGGGAGGGCTGGCCTAACACCCACTTTCAGAGGATTTGTGACCCAGCTTGATGTAGTAGTTAAGAGAAGAAGAGGAGTTCGGATTTATATCCCCCCTTTCTCTTCTGCAAGGAGACTCAAAGGGGCTTACAATCTCCTTGCCCTTCCCCCCTCATAACAAACTCCCTCTGAGGTGGGTGGGGCTGAGAAAGCTCCAAAAAGCTGTGACTAGCCCAGGGGTAGGGAACCTGCGGCTCTCCAGATGTTCAGGAACTACAATTCCCATTAGCCTCTGTCAGCATGGCCAATTGGCCATGCTGGTAGGGGCTGATGGGAATTGTAGTTCCTGAACATCTGGAGAGCCGCAGGTTCCCTACCCCTGGACTAGCCCAAGGTCACCCAGCTGGCATGTGTGGGAATGTACAGGCTAATCTGAATTCCCCAGATAAGCCTCCACAGCTCAGGTGGCAGAACTGGGAATCAAACCCGGTTCCTCCAGATTAGATACACGAGCTCTTAACCTCCTACGCCACTGCTGCTCCAGGTGGATTCTAATTTGGAGAACCAGGTTTGATTCCCCACTCCTCCACCTGAGTGGCAGAGGCTTATCTGATAAACCAGACGTGTTTCAGCACTCCTACATTCCTGCTGGGGGTGACCTTGGGCTAGTCACAGTTCTCTCAGAACTCTCTCAACACCACCTGCCTCACAAGCTGTCTGTTGTGGAGAGAGGAAGGGAAAGGATCTTGTAAGCCACCTTGAGTCTCCTTACAGGAGAGAAAGGGGGGTATAAATCCTAACAACAACAACAACAACAACTCCTCCGTTGCCACTGCTGGGTCCCAACCCACAGATGGGGAATCACATTGTCAGGCCACAATGTGTCTTGTTTCATAAATGTCAACATAGAAAAAGGTATTGGGACTGGGCTCCTTTTCAAATGTGACCGCTTAAGAACCTGGAAGTGACCATCTTAATGAAGGTGTAGCAGCCATATCCCAAGGGTGTCTGTCTTCAGGTTTCCAGATGACACCTTTGGACCATGCTGGATAGGCTGATAGGAATTGTAGTCCATGAACATCTGAAAGGCCACAGCTGGACACGCCTACTCTGAGGGATCTCAGAGGGGGAATTCATGTCTTGTCCAGCAGCCACGGAGACGTCTGGGCCTCTTACATTCATCACTTTGCCTCCACTTGACAAGAGGCAACATATCCACCTCCACGAGGCCACCCACGCAAAAATTCACCCAACTTTGCCCTCTCTACATTGACAGGCTGAGGAGAATCGCCACAAGTGGCTGAGGAAGGCCTCCTTTGCCAACCGCCATCTCCGCTGAGCCTGTTGCTAAGCAACTAAGTGGGCCTTATCTAGGAAATGCATCCCTCGCCTTGCTAACGGGCTAGGAGAGCCAGTTTGAGTATTTCAAAGCCCAGGTCCCCCATAGGACTCTGCTTCTAATTTTGTGAATCTTAATCACTTTACACACAAGGAGTGATCACTTCAAGCGAACTCCCGGGAACAGCTATTTGATTATTACAATCGCAAACCTGGGAAAAAAGAAGCCTCGTTCCAAACAATTTTTTTTAAAAAAAAAAAAACTCTCAGAAACAAATGGATAGGTGAAGGAAGAGACTCCACGTCCTGGTCAAATATAGCGAGATGAAAGAATCTGTTTGCACAAGGGAAGTTTACAGGGTCGCTTTAAACGGGGGGGGGGGGGGAGAGAGAGAGAGAGAGAGAGGCATCGGGGATCAAATCAGAGGGTCTCTCGGAATGATTGGCCACGGGCCATGTAAACAAGGAGCGAGCAGGCGCAAATAACACCCACCACTGTGAAGTTCAAAGGCAAACCTCTTCTTTATCTGCAGCCAAAGCTGTGCTCTTAAAGGCTTTAAAAAAAAGGCAAGGCCAACTTTAGAAATAAAAGTCAGTCTGTTCTTTTACAGGAATACAATGGGGAGACGCTGGAGGCGGCTTGATAAAATTCTAAATCAAAAGGCATTTCCTGCTACTTATCCGCCCGCCCTCTCTCAAATCCCAAGTTACACTTTAAGGCGGCTGCTTAGATGGGAAGAGACCTGAGAGCTTCTATCATTGCATTAGGCCAGGGGAAAAATGCGTGGCTCTAGCCAAAGCAACGGGAATGACACTGGAAGGTACAGCAGCTATTGACTGAGCCGGGTGCAGTACATAAAAATCTCAAAAAAGTAACACTTTTTTGGTCTGGCTGGGCCCTCAGGCTCTTGATTTAAATAAAACACCAGATGCACAAGTGAATGGGTAAGCAATGCATGAGCATTTCGGTGCAAGAGTGAATGGGGCTATTTATTCCCTTTTTTTTAAAATGCACCAATGGAAGTTACCAAAGCAGATGCTGCTCCAAAGGAAATGATCAGAAACGGAGAAAAGGGCACAGAATATACTTGTTTGGAAAAAGAGTAAAGGCTGTTTTTGCGCAAGAGGGGCCCAATTTAAGGCAGCGGGATCAAACCAGAAATGAAATCACACCACCCATGCAACTGCTTCCCCCATGCTACTGTTCTCCCATGTTTTTCTGGGTGCCAACCACCATCCAGCAACCCTAACGCGCATACAAACAATATAAAAACCCACTAAATAGCTATTAAGTAGCAACTGAACCAAAAAAATCAGTATTAACAGAACTGTAGCCCCAGCTGACCCTGTAGCCCCAACTGTAGCCCCAACTGACCCTGATCTGGATAGCCCAAGATCTTGTCAGATCTTGTAAGCTAAGCAGGGTCAGTCCTGGTTAGCACTTGGATGGGAGACCACCAACGAAATCCAAGGTCACTATGCAACGGCAGGCAATAGCAACCCTACCTCTGAATGCCTCTTGCCTCGAAAATCCTACAGCCATAAGACAGCTGCAATTTTTACAGTCCTGGGATGTAGGAGTGGAAGAAACACACATCACAAAATACTAAAGTCCCAAAGGCACAAGGCATACTGTGCCTGGTGCCTAACTCCCAACAAAGGTGACAGCAAGTATCTGTCCTTTGGGAGAAAATTTCACAGTCTCGCAGGGATCAAAAACACCTGCTTAAAGACAGGGACATCCAAACAAAGTTGCTGAACTCAACTGACAAAGAGGATTTTAAACTGGTTCAGTTCAGCAACCAATAACTGAAGGCTGAAATGGCCCAAGAAATCCATCCCAACATGCCAAACTGGGTCGTGATTTTGCTCCTCACATTCCATCACAGCTCCACACAGAACTTCCTAGATTCTGGCTCATCTTCAGTCTTTGCCTCCCAGGTTCTGCCTTCCCTGCAAGATGCCAGGATTTTGACATGAAAAGTTGGCAGATCTTTACCACCCTCCTGCCAACTGGCACTCATGAAACCTTGACATACCACAATAAGCTGTATTGAGTACCAAGAGGAAGAAAAACAGGCCGGGAGATAACAGGAGGTCACCCAAAAAAGAATCAGTCCTGTTTGATGTTGGCCGGTTGCTGATGGGGGCCTCGATACTGATATTTTATGACAGGGTAGCTCTGATGTTGAAACTCCTCCAGTTATGATGAAGTCGAATTAGGAAACTGGAATGCTCTTAACTAGAAGCAACATGTCTTAAGACATCCTCTGAAGGGAAATTTTGTGTGGGCCTATAAGATACAACCTTAGGGAAAACCCATTAGCTGCGCTCTCTATTTGAAGCAGCACAACACAGAAGTAATCTGGACTTGTCCAGCAAATGAGAAGGGAATCTGGGAGTGGAAATCAGCGGCTTTTGGAAATTAAACCCCACTAGCGATGGCAAGTGAGGAGTTTGCTTCAGAATGCACAGAAAAAAAATTAACCACCAGATCTCGCTGGTTGCAAAGAGGGAAAGAGAAATTAAGTCTCCATGTGTTTGATTTTGATGAATGATGGCTTGATAGGTATCAAAAAGACCCTCCCATTTTAGACAACATTGCTCAAGTAGGATTTTTCTATTTGTTATTTTACACAATGGAAGACTTTGGGGAAATGAAGGCAGGAGGAATTTTATAAAGTGGTTGAGATTATTATTAAAATCAAGTAAATTACAGTACTGCATTGAGAGGATCACTGAGAATAGGATTTACCATTCATTCACAGTAAAGCTACCAGTTTGGCGTGTGAAAGTCCTTTCTGGCTCAGTACACTGAAATAAATGTGGCCAGAAGTACATTTTTCTGCATCCTCTCCAATGCAGTCTTGAATTCCAAGCCTCATCTTCAGCCACGACAAAACTGATTCAGGACAAGATGAAGCAGACAAGTTCACACACTGACTGTTTCAGAGGCAGCGGGTGAAGAGCAGCTTAGCATCTCAGCCTAAACTACCTTGCAGGGTTGTTGGGAGGATAAAACGGAGGAGAGGCGAATGATGCAAACCACTTTTGGTCCCCATCGGGAAGGAAGGTGGGGTATAAAGGAATTAAATAAAAATAAGATGCATACTAGTCTGAAAGTGCTTTGGTGGAGAAGGCACAGAGAAACGGCTTGGCTTAGCCAACAGTTAAACAGTTGCAGTAGAAAACGCACAAGATTGCTTTATAGAACGAGATTATCGAAGAACCCCTTGAAGATGCTTTCAGTCACAATAAAGAATTCATCAAGAAAATTTACAATTTCCTTCCCTTACTACTAAAAGTAAAGCTAAGAATCAATTCGTGAAACCAAAGAGACACGCTGGGAATCCCGACTGCCTTCTCTTTCGAGTGTGATGCTCTGATTCGTATTTCTCCGTTTGCATTTGATTGCATTGTTTCTTTGCTTGAAATTTTGACTAGAAAAAGCAATATCGAAATAAAGCAATCTGACACAGGCCATGAATTCCCCGTCAGGGGGAAAGAGTGCTTTGCAAACAAGTGAATCCTGACAAAGAAGCCCGAGATGGAATTATATTGAGAGAAGCCATGGGAATAGGGGGACCATTGTGTTTGTCTGGTACTCTCAGCTTTATAGCCACCTGAGAGCTCTGAACAAGTCTGAACTGGGTTTCTAATGAACTGCTCACTTTAATGTGTTCAAAGGGAGAAACTCGGTGTCTTGCCCCTTCATCCCAGAAGCGCCTGGTGAATCTTGAAATCTCCTCTGCACCCAGAAGTGCCTCCTGGGCCCCATTTTAAGAAAGCTAAAGAGTAAAATTCAGGATTTTGCCCCTAGCCTTAACACATCTTTTTTTAATCTCACCTCTGCTTTTTCCATCCACAGCAACCGGACTGATGAAGAACTCTTGAAAACTCAAAAACATGCCCTAGGTATTTTGTGATAATTTTTGGTTGGTCGTATTAAAAGTATATATTATTGGTTGGAATCCCCTCCCACCTCAGAGGAGGAGGAGGAGGAGGAGGAGGAGGAGGAGGAGTTTGGATTTATACCCCATCTTTCTCTCCTGTAAGGAGACTCAAGGTGACGTACAAGCTCCTTTCCCTTCTTCTCCCCACAACAGACATCTTGTGAGATAGGTGGGGCCGAGAGAATTCCGGAGAATTGAGACTAGCCCAAAGTCACCCGCAGCAGGAATGTAGGAGTGCGAAAATACATCTGGTTCACCAGATAAACCTCTGCCACTCAGGTGGAGTGGGGAATCAACCCCAGTTCTCCAGATCAGAATCTACCTTCTCTTAACCACTACAGCACACTGGCTCTCATAGGATAAACTAACAGTGCAAACCTGGTTAGGCACATTTATAATGAATACACATGCTGCCAGAAACTCCGTTTGCAGCAAATTCAAGCCCCATATGCGCTCATCATATACAGACTTGCGTGCCAGATTCATGCAATTTATCACACAGGATTACCTTCAGTGGGAAATTCCTAAGCAAGTGTACTCAGAATCTGACACAAGTCTATTCAATGTTACTTACTCCCAGGAATATGTTCTGAGAATGGCACCGTTATTCTTCTGCAAAGTGGGTCGCATTTGTTCAGTAAAGAATTCTTCAGGGACACATCCCACAAGACTTCAGAGTATAGCAATACAGCTTTTCCAGTCATTTGGAGAAGGAAAAAATACACTATGGCCATGGTACTCAGTCCACAGCTTATAGAGAGTCGCTTTCTAATTGCCATCAACCAAAACAGCCATATTTACTTCCAACCCTGGTAAGAGGCCTCCATCTCAGGAGGGCGCACAGCTCACCCTTCATCTGGCTGTTTTATGGAGGAATGTAGTCACCAAGGACAAGCTGAATCAGGCAAAGGCCTTGCCTATTCTCCTGAAAGATGGGACAGGTGCAACATTGGGGAATGGTGAGGAAGAGAAGGAGGAGGAGGAGTTTGGGTTTATATCCCACCTTTCTCTCCTGTAAGGAGACTCAAGGTGGCCTACAAGTTCCTTTCCCTTCCTTTCCCCACAACAGACACCTGGTGAGGTAGGTAGGGCTGAGAGAGGTCCAAAGAACTGTGACTAGCCCAAGGTCACCCAGCAGGAATGTAGGAATGGGAAAACACATCTGGTTCACCAAATAAGCCTCTGCCACTCAGGTGGAGGAGAGGGGAATCAAACCCGGTTCTCCAGATTAGAATCCACCTGCTCTTAACCACTACACCATGCTGGCTCTCAAGAGCCATCAGTAGCTTCCAAACCACTGAATACGTATCACTGCTGTACAGAATGTGTGTGTGTGTGTGAAGTGCCAACAAGTCACAACCAACTTACAGCAACCCCACCAAGGGGCTTTTGAAGCAAGTGAGCAAGCAGTGGTGAGAGGGAGAGAAACACGTCACACTGTGACACGCCTCTGAAGATGCGGGTGAAATGTTAGGAGCAAAAATTACCGGACCACAGTCACACAGTCCAGAAAACCCACAACATCCAGTTGACTCCAGCTGTGAAAGTCTTCATCAATAAACAGAGGTAGTTGGCCACTGTCTTCCTCTGCAGAGGCCCCTTCCGCACATGCAGAATAATGCACTTTCAATCCACTTTCAATCCATGTTAAGAACATAAGAACAAGCCAGCTGGATCAGACCAGAGTCCATCTAGTCCAGCTCTCTGCTACTTGCAGTGGCCCACCAGGTGCCTTTGGGAGCTCACATGCAGGAGGTGAACGCAATGGCCTTCTGCTGCTGCTGCTCCTGAGCACCTGGTCTGCTAAGGCATTTGCAATCTCAGATCAAGGAGGATCAAGATTCGTAGCCATAGATCGACTTCTCCTCCATAAATCTGTCCAATCCCTTTTTAAAGCTATCCAGGTTAGTGGCCATCACCACCTCCTGTGGCAGCATATTCCAAACACCAATCACACGTTGCATGAAGAAGTGTTTCCTTTTATTAGTCCTAATTCTTCCCCCCAGCATTTTCAATGAATGCCCCTGGTTCTAGTATTGTGAGAAAGAGAGAACAATTTCTCTCTGTCAACATTTTCTACCCCATGCGTAATTTTATAGACTTCAATCATATCCCCCTTCAGACGTCTCCTCTCCAAACTAAAGAGTCCCAAACGCTGCAGCCTCTCCTCATAAGGAAGGTTCTCCAGTCCCTTAATCATCCTTGTTGCCCTTCTCTGCACTTTTTCTATCTCCTCAATTGAAGCTGGATTTTACTGTGTGGAATAACAAAATCCATTGGCAAACAATTGTGAAAGTGGACTGGATGTGCATTATTCTGCATGTGCGGAAGGGGCCAGAGTTTTCCTTGGAGACTGCCCTTCCAATTACCGATGCTGCACAGCTTCTGAAACCTGGCGATGGGCTATTGCACCAGGTCATGGGCTATTGCCATGCTGCCTTCCCGTCCTACAGGATTTCCTCCGACATTTCACAGCCCAAACTAGGGACTTGGCTGTCAGGCTGGAATTCTCAGGGCCAGTGTCCGACCCCTGACATACGAGCACACAGCACCGCTACGCAACGATGGAGGTTCCATTCTGCCTTCCAGATTCATTTGCAGCGCAATTGCCTGCCACCTCTAGATTTAAGAGCCTGGATGGTTTGGTTAAAGATATGACAGTAAAAAATAATTGCCCTACAATAGGTTATCAACAGTTCGGAATATATCTCAGCGGCTGCAGCACGCGAAGAAGCAGGGCTCTGCGTGGCGCCTTCCAGTTCATGTATATGATATGACTCTAGAGATAGTGTGCGTGCCTGCTCCCGCCTCCGAGATTTCGCTTCTAGGGGACTCTGGGGAAGGAGCCAAACCCGAAAGAACGAACACTCAAGTCACACCAACTGCAGAAATGTACTTCTGACCACATCGAGCCCTCCGGGGAAGAGGCGGCCTATATAAATCTAAAATATAAATAAATAAATAAATAAATTTAGTCACGTGGGGGGCAGAAAATCACCCCCATACCCAGTGGTGGGATCCAAAAATTTTAGTAACAGGTTCCCTCACATGCCCTGGGCACAGCAAAGGGGGCAGAGGCGTACCTAGGCAAACCTGAGCCCTGGGCAAAACCTGAGTTGGATGCCCCCCCCCATGGGCAGCCATCCCACCACGACCCCCCAAATTTTTTTTGCACCAGGTCATTTCTAAATCATCATCACATTATAGAAAATGCTCCAACTCACAAATCTGAACACAGCAATGGTGAAACACACAGGTTCTTTGATAGAGACAGGTGAGATAAAAGGTACGAAAGGCTGAGAATCAATGAATTGCCGTACCTGAAAGGGATTAACCCAGTTCAGGGAGTTACATTATTAGTCGCAATTGCTATATGGAACCTTCACGTTCAAAGGCAGTATGCCTCTCGGGGAGGCAAGGGTGTGGAGATGGAAAAGCAGACCCAATTAGTAACCCCCTCTCGGCACACAAATAATTAGTAACCCACTCTGGTGAGAACCTGCTGGATCTGCCCATACCCCTCCTCCCTTGAGATGACCTGGTGCAAAAAAAGTTGTTCTGTCATGGTGGGGGAGAGCAGTCACCCATACAGGGGAGCAGAAAACTCAGATTTTGCACTGGGCTACATTTTCCCTAGATACATCTCTGCTCCAGATCATGCCATTGGTGTTACTTGGAGGTCTCCTTCGAGAGCCAGCATGGCGCAACAGTTAAGAGAAGAAGACTCTAATCCAGAGAGCCGGGTTGAATTCCCCGCTCCTTCCCATGAAACCTGCTGGGTGACTCTGGACAAGCCACAGTTCTCTCAGAACTCTCGCAGCCCCACCTGCCTCACAGGTTGTCTGTTGTGAAGAGGGGAAGGGGAGCTGACTGGAAGTCGCTTGGAGACTCCTGGAAGCAGAGAAAAGCAAGGGATAAAAACCAACTCTTCTTCTTTCTGTCCAAATACTTGCCTGGGTTGACCCTGCTACCCAAGTCAAGGTAATGAGGCCACTTGGCCATATGCTCCAGTTTTAATAAAAAAAAATAAAGCATCACTCGTGCAGTTTCATATCATGATAACAGCCATTAGGAGATGTGCTTTCAGGGGGGCCCGTGTAGGCTGAGAAGAGGAGGAGGAGGAGGAGGCGGCGGCCAACGTTCTCAGTGTGACTCCCATATTTCCCAGACTGGCAGTAATGAGGGTTTTCCTGCCACTGGGCTCAATCATTCGCTCCTTCCCTGTCAGGCACTGATAACCGTGTCTATCACAGCCCCAACAAAACCAGAGCGGGTGGTGACAAATCTCAGGGAACGTGTTTTGTGACATCCCTGGGCCTGCAGACAGATGGTTGGTTTGTGAAATTCCACAGCCTACTATGGAATTATTTGGGGGGTGGGGGTGGGGGTAAAATCTTTCCAAAGGTGTTTTCACAGCAGAGGTGACCTGGGAGGGGGGCAGGGAGGCAAGCAATAAAAATAATCAGCTAAAGGCCCTTTTGACCCAGGGTGGTTTGATCTCGGCTGATCTCAGGAGCTAAGAAAGGTAGGTCGGGATTAGTACTTGGGATGGAAGACCAACAAGGAAGTCCAGGGTCACCTTCCCTTGAAACCCGAGGAGGAGGAGGAGGAGGAGGAGGAGGAGGAGGAGGAGGAGGAGGAGGAGGAGGAGGAGGAGGAGGAGGAGAAGAAGAAGAAGAAGAAGAAGAAGAAGAAGAAGAAGAAGAAGAAGAAGAAGAAGAATTTGGAATTATACCCCACCTTTCTCTCCTGTCAGGAGACTCAAAAGGGGCTTACAAACTTTGTTCCCTTCCTCTCCCCACAACAGGCACCTTGTGAGGTAAGTGGGGCTGAGAGAGTCCCAAAGAACTGTGACTGGCCCAAGATCACCCAGCAGGAATGTAGGCATGAAGAAACGCATCTGGTTCACCAGATAAGCCTCCGCCACTCAGGTGGGGGAATGGGGAATCAAACCGGGTTCTCCAGATTAGAATCCATCTGTTCTTAACCACTACACAACACTGGCTCTCACCTATATGAGGTTGCCTGTATGGTGACCGCAACTTTACACACCCACAAAGGTTTTTCCCCACCAATCTTAGCAACTGGGTTGGGTAAACTGGAAGTCAAAACCCACCTGCTGCCAATCAAGCGGGGGGGGGGGGGAGCAATCCATTAAGAAAAGTCTGCTGGGTCCATTAGAGAGAGGGCACTTTTGTTGAAAGGCCTAGCCTGCCGAAAGTACTCAACAGCCCACTGCAGCAGATACATCCTTTGGCTACAGATGATCCCATCCCCATAAAAGCCCTGGGGAGCTTAAGGGGACAAGCAAGGAAGAAAATGTGACGGAACATAAGAACTTGCTTGATGCTGTTATAATGTTTTCATCTCACTCTTTCTCCAAGTACGGCTATCTCATCCCAGGAGCTCAGAGAGAGACGTGCTCTGGTTCCACTTACGCCTACCCCTTCTATTGGGATAGGCTGACGTGGTGGGGACTCGAACCCGGGACTCTCCGGTTGTCACCCAACCTTCCTGCCACTGCACCGCACTAGCCGAAAAACCAATTAGCTGTGCTTGGCCTACAACACTGCACCAAGCAGCCTTCCTAATAAATTCCCCGCCAAACTAAACCAAGCAGGCAGAATTGTTCCTGCGCCTTTGAAGCGGTCGGCATCTCGCGCTCTCACTCTGCCCAGCAGGGCAACCTAATCTTAACATGATGGAATTGGATTTCTTTAACATTAAAGATAATCTAAGAGCAAAAGGGAACAATGCACACCAAATGGGAACTGTGGGAGAGTTAAAGGAATGTGCAAGGCATGCCCCATTACTTACATAGTCTTAATCAGCCTTTGTCTGTATTGATCCTGCTCTGCTAGAAAGCCTTATGTCTCACCCTACCCGCCAAGCGTTGCTCGGCAAGACCGGCTTCCCTTGCTAAATTAAGTGGCAGAACAAGCGAGAATGCTTTCAAAAGAGCAGTACTTTCAAACATAGCCCTGGATTTCCTCCGATTAAGGGCAACCTTTACAGCTCCCTCTCCAGGCACACAAGCCCACTCTCCTTCTCTTGCACGCAAAAAAGGAAGGAAGGAAGGAAGGAAGGAAGGAAGGAAGGAAGGAAGGAAGGAAGGAAGGAAGGAAGGAAGGAAGGAAGGAAGGCAGGCAGGCAGGCAGGCAGGCAGGCAGGCAGGCAGGCAGGCAGAGGCAGAAGCAAAGGGAAGAAGAAGGCAGGGAAGGCAGGGGAAGGAAGGCAGGAAAGGAAGGAGGCAGGAAGAGGAAGGAAGAGAAGGAAGAGGAAGGGAAGGGAAGGAAGGAAGGGAAGGGAAGGGAAGGGTAGGTAGGTAGGTAGGTAGGTAGGTAGGTAGGTTTTGGATTTATACCCCACTTTACCCAAACAAAAGTCTCAAAGCAGCTTACAAACACAGCGGCGTAGGAGGTTAAGAACTCGTGTATCTAATCTGGAGGAACCGGGTTAGATTCCCAGCTCTGCCGCCTGAGCTGTGGAGGCTTATCTGGGGAATTCAGATTAGCCTGTACACTCCCACACATGCCAGCTGGGTGACCTTGGGCTAGTCACAGCTTCTCGGAGCTCTCTCAGCCCCACCTACCTCACAGGGTGTTTCAGGATGCAAGCGGAGCTTTCTAGAACAACAATGGTCCAGGAAATGGCAGATGGATTCACAAATCTCCTGTCACCTTTACCCTGGAAAGGGTATAGCCCAAGGTCATCCGGCAGGCTTCATGTGTAGGAGTGGGGAAACAAGCCTGGTTCAGCAGATTAGAGTCTGCCACTCTTAAACCCTATGCCATGCTGGCTCTCAGTTTGTGGAGAAGGCTGAATCAGCGGGATCAAATTGTGGTTTGTTTCCTGCCTACAAACAGATTCTCAAACAGCAGCAAAAGTTGCAACAAGAAAATTGCCAGAAATGGAAGGAGATTTTTGATGCACACAAACCAGAAATGAAGGACATCATTTTGGAGATCTGTACTCGTTTTGAAGACTAGATGCACCGGAAAAGAATCAGCTCTCAGCATTTGTGCCATGTTTTTAATAAGAATTTTTGAGGAACAAATTGCACCTACCCCTAAGGCATACAAGTCCCTATGCAATCTGGCAACCCCAAAGACTTCTGGGCCCCGTCCCCCCATCTGTCTCCACTCAGACACACATACAAATCTCAGCAAGCCTTTGCAATCATCCAAAGCAACACCTCATAAATATTCAGTTGCCAGGAGGCCACTGCAGGAGAGACGCGAGCCTATGTGTTTGTGTTTGTGTCGCTGCTTCCCCAGTCACCCTTTAATCCTTAATCCCCTTCCACTATCTCTCTTGTCTCTTAACCTGCAGAGGACTCTGACAGGTTGCATTTAATTCTTCTTACAAATGCCCTGGAGCACAAAAGCCTTGTCAGGATAAAAATAAAGTGAACGCAGCAGCCACCGGTGGAAGCAGCCGGCCTTGTTCATGTCAGGCCCCCAACTCGCACATCTGGCCTTCAGTCACTGGGGAAATGAATGAGGCACTGTGTGAAAGACCCGGACTTGGGTGTTACCCAGCTTGGCAAGTGGGCAACCCCCCCCCCCCCCGGCAACAAGCTTTATTGGCATACCATCAGAACAAAGAAACAGAAGTGTAGCAAACACCACCAAGTGTCAGCAGGAACAGAAATTAAATGGGAAACAATATAGATAGGAAAAGCTTGCAGTCAGTCATGGAAGATGCCCCTTTGAGAAGGAGGTTTTCAAGTCATGAATGAGTAATGGAATAAGTAACAAAAATGCTATCTGTGTATGTAGAAGAAGAGTCTGGGGTCCCTTCTGCACACGCAAAATAATGCATTTTCAAACCACTTTCACAACTGTTTGCAAGTGGATTTTGCCATTCTGCACAGCTTCAAAGAGCACTGAAAGCAGTTTGAAAGTGCATTATTCTGCATGTGCGGAATGAGCCTGGATTTATACCCCGCCTTTCTCTCCTGTAAGGAGACTCAAGGTGGCTTGGTTCACCGGATAAGCCTCTGCCACCGGGAATTAAATCTGGTTTTCCAGATTAGAATCCAACTGCTCTTAACCACTACACCACGCTGGACCTCCATGTAGATGTACTGGAAGAATTTTTTTAAATGGACAGTAGGAGTTTAAAGGGATGGGAACAGAGCAAACGTGCCCCATTTTTTTCTGGGGGACACAGGCTAGTAAGATCTGGGGGAACAGTACATTTAGTGAATCTGCACGCATACCTCGAAATAGTCACTGAGACCTAGAAAAGGGCAACAGATTTGTAGGGAACAATTTCAGTGCAGAAGGAGTTAGAAAATCTATTACTATCCGCTAAACAGATAAGGGCAAAGGGCAAATGAACCCCCATGAGAGAAGAAGGGAGAAAAGGAGGTACGATATTAGAAGAAGAAAAAGAGTTAGGATTTATATCCCCCCTTTCTCTACTGCAAGGAGACTCAAAGGGGCTTACAATCTCCTTTCCCTTCCCCCCCCCCCTCCGCAACAAACACCCTGTGAGTTGGATGGGGCTGAAAGAAATCCGAAGAACTGTGACTAGCCCAAGGTCACCCAGCTGGCATGTGTTGGAGTGCACGAGCTAATCTGGTTCCCCAGATAAAACTCCACAGCTCAAGTGACAGAGCAGGGAATCCAACCCGGTTCTCCAGATTAGAGTGCACCTAACCTTAACCACTGTACCATTACTTGATCTCGTCTGATCTCAGAAGCTAAGCAGGATCGGTGCTCGGATGGGAGACCACTAAGGAAGACCCTGCAGAGGTAGGCAATGGCAAGCCACCTCCGCTTCCCACTTGCCTTGAAAGTTCCATGCTTGGGGTCACCGTAGGTGTGTTGAGACTTGACCTCATGCAGGTACGCAAGACAAGGCGAAGGCTCCGTTTGCAATGAAACTAAAATAGGCGCACACAGGAAGAACAGAACAAGCAGCCGTTCACAGAAGAGAGGTTAACTGCCGGCGTTCCTCACGAAAGTTGTCTAACATCTCTGCTCACTTGAAACAGCGCGCACACGCACGCACACACACAGGCTCCCAGAACAGGCGTCCAACGATGGGTTTCGTCCAAGCAAAGGTTGGCCAGACAGAAGGCTGAAAATGAACTTTTAATAGACTGGCACGTTCCGATCCTGACATCTCCCAGCACTTCTCGAATGACAGCCGCTTTGACAACGAAAAATGCTATTATTCTACTCGTGCGAATCCAGCTGCCTGCCAAGGATGGAGACACCCTCACCCCACCCCCGCATTCCTCTTATGCTGCGGAGGATCAGAAATGCAAAGGAGGAAGGAGGGTTTGCATAATAATAAGATTTTCTGTTACACTTTAAAAAAAATACAGAACCATGCATGAAGGAGTCGTAATTTCCATTTTGCACTAGCACTCGCCTCCGAAGCTTTAACTGATTTTATTGATACTGATAAGATTTAATGCCAGAGTAATAGTCACTGATAATGTTATCTCTCCAAATACATGCACAGGCACATATGTCTCGTGCATACAGTTAATGGGCTTGGTTGTAGCCCTTCAAGTGATAGGTAGGATACACAATGAACAGTAGCACGTTGTAATGGTTAGACTTCTAGGTTTGGACTGGGCAAAACTCCATCTTAAGACCTTGCTCAGGCCAAACAGTCTAACTAACCTACTTCACAGGGTGGTTGTAAGGATGAAGTGAAAAGATTAAGTCAATAAAGAGAGTCACAGCTTTGGAGGAAGGCTGTTAGTAGAGTGTTGTGTGTTTTCCGGGCTGAATGGCCATGTTCTAGTACAGCGGTGGCGAACCTATGGCATGGGTGACAGAGGTGGCACTCAGAGCCCTTTCTGTGGGCACACGTGCACACAGTTCATGGGGGGGGGCGGAAAATCACCCCCCCACACACACATCTAGGCTGGTCTGGGGACGATCCTTTACTTGGGAGTAAGCTCAGTTGCTGGCAATGGGGTTTCTTCTGAGTAAACACTCCTAGGATCATGATTCACCCATTTGAAACGTTGCATGGTTGCTTCACCAAGCTTACTCCCGAGTAACATGCGCCTCTGAGCCAACCGTTTTTCTAAACCAAAACCTCAGTATTCACGTTAAATTGCCGTGTTGGCACTTAGTGATAAATAAGTGGGTTATGGGTTGCAGTTTGGGCACTCGGTCTTGAAAAGGTTCGCCATCCCTGTTCTAGTAGCATTTTCTCCTGATGTTTCGCCTGCATTTATGGCTGGCATCTTCATCTGAATGCAGGCGAAACGTCAGGAGAAAATGCTACTGGAACACGGCCATACAGCCTGGAAAACCCGCAACACTCCAGTGATTCCAGCCATGAAAGCCTTCAACAACACAAAGCTGTTAGTGTTAGGGCATTCTAGAGGTCTTTCATTCATTCTTTAGCCTGCAAGACTTGAGGAAGGCCATTAGTGGTAGGGCATTCTGGAAGTCATTCATTCATAGGTTCTCCATAAGTCAGAAGCGACTGGACCGCATGGGAAAACCCACGCTCTGCCAGAGCTCTTAGAAGCCTGATTAAGACATTTTTAAAAAGCTATCTATGCGGTCATTTTCTCTGATCACTTCTGGTGTTCGAGTCTACTATTTTGTTGCTTTTATCATTTATTATGTGTTAATTGATCATTTTTTAACTCTCATTAGGCTGAAAGGCAGGATAGAAAACAAATCAATATCAAGTGTACAGACACAAATTATGCGTAATTCTCGGCACTTGGCAAATACCACTCTCAATGGGGAAAAACGCTTCACAAATCTTAAGAGCCATCTCTCCAGTGAAATAATCCAAATACATGCAAATATCAACGTTTACTCGCATCTTTGCTCTCACAAAACACACTTAATGGTTTTTTTAAAGTTGCCATCAAAACACGAGCTACGGCTCCGACTGGGATTCATCGGATTAGTGCTCTGAAGGCCAAATGTCTTGCAGCTCTTATTCTGATTAATGTCTTGGTATAATGTAGAGAGCATAGCACATGGAACAGAATGCCAAAAACGGGAAGACTAAGGCGCAAATCACACCTTTTCCAAGGCCAGAACTGCATGTTTTCAGTAAGCAACAAAGGCCCCTTCCGCACACGCTAAATAATGTGTTTTCAAACCACTTTCACAACTGTTTGCAAGTGGATTTTGCCATTCCGCACAGCTTCGAAGAGCACTGAAAGCCGTTTGAAAGTGCATTATTCTGCATGTGCGGAATGAGCCTAACATTTTCAGCGAGCCACTATTTTGGCCTCAGTTTCACATCTGTCAAATGGAAATATCGCTCTAGAGGAGGGCAACCAGAACGGTAATAGGTCTAGATTCCATGTCCTAAAACAAGTGGCTTAGGGAGCTAGGTAGGTTTAGGCTGGAGAAGAGAAGGTTAAGGGGTGACATGATAGCCATGTTTACATATCTGAGGGGATGTCATTCTGAAGATGGGACAAGCTTGTTCTCTGCTGCTCCATAGACTAGGACAAGGAGTAATAGGTTCAAGGTACAGGAAAGAGATTTCACCTAAGCATTAGGAAGAACTTCCTGACAGTAAGGGCTGTTCGACAGTGGAGTACGCTGCCTGGGAGTGTGGCGGAGTCTCCTTCTTTGGAGGTTTTTATACTGAGGCTGGATGGCCATCTGTCAGGAGTGCTTTGACTGTGTGTTCCTGCATAGAAGGGGGTTGACTCGATGGCCCTTGTGGTCTCTTCCAACTCTATGATTCAATGTTTATATGAAAACAAAGCTGAAAAATGGGGAAGGGGGTGGAGTTTAAGTATGCCTGACATCTGACTGGTGCACATACAGGGTGTCTGAAAACACTGAACCGGGGCAAGAAATAGTCTTAATGAAGTTGCCTTGTACCAAATCAGACCTTTGGTCCACCAAAATCAATACTGTCTACGCAGACTGGCAGTGGCTCTCCAGGATCTCACGAAGAGGTTTCCAGATCACCTACTACCTGATCCCTTTAACTAGAGATGTCAGGGACTGAGTTTTGGATCTTCTGCATGCAAAGCGGATGCTCTATCTCTGAGCCACAGCCCCTCCCCGTGCACAACGAATCGGGCTGCTTACATTGAAATCCCACCAGGTTTCTCCAGCCACACAGGCTGAACAAGAGCCTGCTTCAATCCAGAAGCAACATTTTGCCTTGCAGATGTAACCTCAGCTTATGGGTTCCGTAGGGCAGAATTTGGGAGGAGTTTGCAACAACTACATTTTAAACAAAATGGCTTACTTTTCTTAACATATAACACTTATTAAACATTAACATTTAACATAATACTTCCAGGTCCTCTTGAGTTTCATTTCAAGTCCTTCTAATTACAGTCTGGCAATGCCATTTTAAGCATAAGCATTTTATTGTCATTGTGCACGCACAACGAAATTTACAGCAGCATTCCTCGATGCACACAATTTCAGACTCATACCCCATCCTCACTTTCCCCTTCCTCCACCCATCCCTACACAGCCCCAAACACATCAACACGAAGCCACGGAGTTTAGCATAGCCACAGCTCTAGAGTAGAAGCTGTCTCTAAGCCTCTTTGTCCTAGTTTTGATAGACCTGTATCGTCTGCATGATGGTAACAGTTCAAAAAGAGAGTGTGCTGGATGAGACGGTTGTCTCAGAACATTTTGGGCTTTTTTTAGGCTTCGGGAATTATAGAGTTCTTCCAAGGAGGGGAGAGGGCAGCCGATAATCCTCTGTGCAGTAGTGATCACCCTTTGGAGCGCCTTCCTATCTGCTACTGTGCAACTGGAGAACCATACACAGATGCAGTAGGTTTCTTCCTGCAAGTAGGTGGCTCCTGAAAACTCCAGGGGCTTGGTGTACTGGATTCGAGATGACAAGGTCCCCAAAAGAACTCTCACCAATTACACACACAATGCCCTTAAACAAGGTGCTAAGAGCTTATAATAATCTATCCAGGTTCCAGCCTGATAGCCTGGCTTCCTCCAACCTCATGAGTTCTGCAGCCTCCTGCTTCTTTCAGTCTCCACCCCTTTCTGGGTCATCCCATTCTGAACATAGGGGTCACACAGAGATATCACAAGAGTGCCTTTCCCTAAATGCTAACACCACATTCTGCTTTTCTCCGTCTCCCGTGCAACACCCTCACCAATCGGCCTGAGCTCATGACTTGCTCGTAGCGACGTGCTATTGCTGCAGCAGCGCTGTATCTGTCTGCAGCACAAAAGACAATCGCAATCCTTCTCAAAAAAACCCGAAACAGCTTGCTGAACACAACCCCGCCCCCACCCTCCTGCCTTCAAACATCATAAAAATTTTATATTGCCTTCAGACGGCAGAGCTCATGCAAATGTTCAGCAGCAGAGTAATCCGCAGATTTAAGTGTCCCTAAATACACAGCAAAAAAGATAAATTACCCATTAAGAAAAACATACACAAGTCCCTAAATACACATGTACTCTGTAATAGTCGGTGCGCGTGAATTTAAAGGAAAGCACGCAAGCCGGAGGTACCAAAAAAAAAATCTTCAAAAGTCATATTGACAAAGGAGTCATTACCCATTGAATAAATAATACATAATTTAGAACAAACTCTCTGGACACTCATGAAGGACTCTTTTTTGTCATCCTTAAAAGAATAGAGGAAATTAACACACACGTTAAAAAAAAATACAGAAGTGTTAGAACTTCATTTTAAATCTGGGAAGGGGGATGACTGGAATCTTAATTATTGTCCAGGAGTTCCCACGGAGCCTGTGGAACTTTGGGAAGAAAGAGAAACAAGGCAAGGATATCCCCAGCACCTCTTTACCAACAGTGCTTTTAACATGTAGGCGATGGTGCTTGATTATTATGGGTTGGATCTTGTAATTATCAGAAACTCCCCTCCTCCCCAGACCTTTCCATCTTCGAAAACGGTAACTTCTAAATTGTAGTTTTCTTACTTTTGACATTTGAAATTGATATCTCCATGTGAGTAGTAGTGTTACTGAAGTGTCAGATATTTATCATGTTACCTGGCTGTATAGCAAATGAAAAATGAGAAGAATTACTTCACAATGAAAGTAACTAATGTATGTTTTAATATTTGTGTGCATTTAAAAATTTTTAGGACCCCTTTATAACATACGCTACATGACCTGAACTACCGGTAGGTTAATCCAGCCATGACTGACAACTTGGGAGGGTTGCCAACTCTGAATTTGGAAATACCTCTAGATTTGAGGATGAAGTTTGGGTAAATGGGGTTGAAGAAAAAGAAGAAGAAGAAGAAGAAGAAGAAGAAGAAGAAGAAGAACAAGAACAAGAACAACAAGAACAACAAGAACAAGAACAAGAAGGAGGAGGAGGAGGAGGAGGAGTTTAGATTTATATCTCACCTTTCTCTCCTGTAAGGAGACTCAAGGTGGCTTACAAGCTCCTTTCTCTTCCTCTCCCCCCAACAGGGAGGGGAGGGATCTTGACAGGATATAATGCCACGCAGTCCATTTTCCAGCAGCCATTTTCTCCAGCGGATGTTGAATAATTTTTAAATAAACGAATTTAAAAAACAAGTGATTTATGTACTCTGTAGATCAGCTGCAATTCCTGGAGATCTCCAGCACCAACCTGCAGGTTGGCCACCCTACAACCAGAAGGGGGCCCACCCAAAGAGATCGACCATCCTGAGAAAAGAGCAGAGAGGGGGCAGAGGTATTCATTCTTCAGTCGGTGTACCGTATGGTGTTATCGTAAAATGTGGCTACCCCACTGCAATTTGCTGCCAGGTATTCTAATTTGTCCTCTGACAGGCAATGCAGCTATTACTCTTCTGCCTTCTGATAAGGGAGAAGCAATTATTATGGTCTGAGTAGCATGACATTTCTTCAAAGGGACCCACTACAAAGAGGAGGAGAGACCCACCCTCTCCAGAGTCGATGATTTTTTTTTTTACAATAATTGCATTGTACCGGGAAGGAACAGTTTAGGCTGCAACACCGTATTTTTTTAACAGCACCCCCAATTCATACAGCTGGGGCACAGTTTTGAAGGCGCTCCGTCATGTTCTGTATATTTTATTCACGACGTCTGTGAACAGTCCACCCAGGACAGCTTCAACAACTACAACCGTGTTTGCTCTTTCGATTCAAGACACAATAGACCAGGGGTAGGGAACCTGCGGCTCTCCAGATGTTCAGGAACTACAATTCCCATCAGCCCCAGTCAGCATGGCCAATTGGCCATGCTGGCAGGGACTGATGGGAATTGTAGTTCCTGAACATCTGGAGAGCCGCAGGTTCCCTACCCCTGCAATAGACCCATTTAAGAACATAAGAACGAGCCTGCTGGATCAGACCAGAGTCCATCTAGTCCAGCACTCTGCTACTCGCAGTGGCCCACCAGGTGTTTTTGGGAGCTCACATGCAGGAGGTGAAAGCAATGGCCTTCTGCTGCTGCTGCTCCTGAGCACCTGGTCTGCTAAGGCATTTGCAATCTGGTAGATCAAGGAGGATCTAAGATTGGTAGCCATAGGACCGACTTCTCCTCCATAAAATCTGTCCAACTCCCTTTTTTAAAGCTAAATCCAGGTTAGTGGCCATCACCACCTCCTGTGGCAGCATATTCCAAACACCAATCACACGTTGTGTGAAGAAGTGTTTCCTTTTATTAGTCCTTATTCTTCCCCCCAGCATTTTCAAGGAATGCACCTTGGTTCTAGTATTGTGAGAAAGAGAGAAAAAATTATCTCCGTCAACATTTTCTACCCCATGCATAATTTTATAGACTTCAATCATATCCCCCCTCAGCCGTCTCCTCTCCAAACTAAAGAGTCCCAAACGCTGCAGCCTCTCCTCATAAGGAAGGTGCTCCAGTCCCTCAATCATCCTCGTTGCCCTTCTCTGCACTTTTTCTATCTCTTCGATATCCTTTTTGAGATGTGGCAACCAGAATTGAACTACAGTGCACTGCGGCGGGGTCAGCATCTCACTGCTTTCTTTATATAAGGGCATGATATTTGATATTTATCTAATATCAAGAGTTCAAAACACAGCTCGGTATGGCATTGGCGTGCATGCTTTCATAGACATTCATGCCAGAGACAAGATGTGTCCCCTCGGACTCAGATATTCCCCTATGGAGGGATTTGAACCCCTGAATGCTGAAAACACAACCAACTCACACTAAAGTTTTAACAGCAGTGAAAATAGGGAGTGAATCAAGACACTTGTATAGCATACGTAAGGCCCAGGAAATACAGACACTCTCTGGGAAATAGGGACCATTCAACATATCCAACAAATTCATTTATCCCACCTGTCTTCCAAGCTATTTTATGCTCACAACAATCCTGTGAGGTAGATTTAGTTGAGCAAGAGTGTACATTATCACAGAATGGGGATTCAAGCATTCGCTGTCTAGAATCTCGGCAGATATTTTAACTATTCACCTTGGCACTCCATTGACCTACTCAGACCCAAAGTTATCCTCCAGAACAAGAGCCCTGCAACACTTAGTGGGAACCTACGCAAGACTTACGCTCCATAGCAACACCCGTTCGAAGTTGTTTTCATTCCAGAATGGAGTTTATCTCCACAAGGATGCCGTGACCCATACAAATCAGCACTTGTTCTAAAGCCAAGCGTACAGATAGAGCGCCGCTCCAGAGCAGCTGTTGTGTAGAATGCGCTGCAAAGAGTGCATCCAAGCTATTATCAAGTGCCAGTTACTTCTGAGCAACGGGTAAGGCGCTTCTTGGCCAAGTGCCTTATGCAACCAAACCCTCAGGAGGGGTGCGGGGGTGTCCTCTGGAAACAGAGCCAGCAATTCAGCTCAAGATGTTATATACATGTTCCCAGAACAAGAATCATATTGTTGCAAGGATTGGAATGAAATAGGCCTTAAGGTGATTTGGAACGCTGAGCAAAGTGTTTAAAAACCCTCTGGAAGATACGCGTCTTGCAGAATATACTATCCCAGTCTGAGCCGGCATGATTAGGAGTTGGGCCAGAGGCAATCAACTGTACCCCAATTTCAAGGTGGAACGTTTCAAACAATTTATATTTGGATTCACCATTTAATAGGGTTGAGAGCCAGCGTGGTGTAGTGGTTAAGAGCAGGTGTGCTCTAATCTGGAGAACTGGGTTTGATTCCCTGTTCTGCCGCTTGAACTGTGGAGACTTATCTGGTGAACCAGATTAGCTTGTGCACTCCAACATCTGCCAACAATTCCTCAGAGCTCTCTCAGCCCCACCTACCTCACAGGGTATTTGTTGTGAGGGGGAAAGGGAAAGGAACTTGTAAGCCCCTTTGAGTCTCCTTACAGGAGAGAAATGGGGGTATAAATCTGAACTCCTCTTCTTTTCTTCTTCATTGAGCATGGAGCATGAGAGAAAGCTTCCTGGTCTGGGAAACTCTCCAGCTTGTATGATATCCGATTGCAGAAATCTGAGCAAACTGAAGTGCCAAAGACACCTTCAATTCCACGCCAAAAAATAACAATTGCAGAAAGTTAGGGCAGCAAAACTGGATAGCAATTAGTTAGTGGGGTTGGGATCTGTCCCTGGTAAACTGAGACAGTTGGAATGTATATATCAGGCACATTGCATCTAACTAGAGACTTTACAGTCGTAGAAAACGAGTGGTATACTCTCAGTAAGCAGCTTGAATTATGAACTATTACTCTTATCAGCTAAAGTGAAAAATAAAAAAGTGTGTGTTATTTAACCTAAACAAACACAATACCACAAATATGGTTAAATGAACGAAAAAGCAACTGATAATGGCAACTCTAAATTCCTGTTTAATGAGGCATGAAACGCTGGATCAGAGTGGGTGACTTACTTGCGAAGCACTCCGGCAGTGGTATTTTTTTTTATTATTATTAAGAGCATTGTGCGTTTTTCCCTGCTGCAAATCATTTCCCAGAAAATGAAGAGAGCTTAAATTGCTACTAATTTAACTGAGTTAACATTGCAAATGAACAATCAAACCGAGTTAACATTGCAAATGAAAAAATGATTTCCCCCCCCTTGACAAAGCAAAGTGTTCCAAGAGTACCATGCTATGCGTTTCCCTCCAGCTCCCAATCCTTTCTATTTCGTAATTACCTCAATTAACAGGAAGGGACCCGGACACTTCCAGAACAACAGAAAACGGGAAGATTTATGTAACCGAATTTGCACTCAATCAAATGCACGTAAAACCTTGTAGGTGCCTGACATGCCATTGCCACATGAATTATTCTCTTCACGTGGCAAAGGTGGAAATTAAGCCCTGAAACACTGTACTACACACATTTACAAAAACAGGTTGGCTATCAACTGTAAAGTTGAGCCCAGAAATTTTGTGTGACTTGAAAAGGCCACATGGCCCTTAGGCGCCCGTGCACAATATGCTAATTACCACGGGGCAAGTCCCACTGATGAATTTTCCCAAATGAACACAGGCACGTGCTTGTAGCACGCCGAAGATCTACATGCTAAGTCCATTAGCCATTAACTCCACTGATTAACGGAGAGAGCCAAGAGGTTCTTAAAATCTACTCCAAAAGCGTAATTGTCATACAACAGGTGGATTCAGGATTTGGCTCTTTCCTCTGAGCCTCTACAACAGGGGTGGGCAATTATTTTTTCCATGGGGCTGCATAAGAAACAGAAAATATTGTGGAGGGCCGGGCCAAAAGGCAGAGGGGCGAGGCGCTTTTGAAAGCCCCGCAGAAGCCGGCAGCCAAGGCAACCGGCTTCTGCGGGGCTTTCAAAGGCGCCTCGCTCCCCAGCACGGCAGGGGGGGGCAGTCAAGGTCATCTGGCGGGCCAGATGTGGCCCGCGGGCCGTATAATGCCCAGGTCTGCTCTACAAGCTCATTTTCAGAGTGAGCAAACATGTCCAGCATGCCTCCATCGTGAAGCAGACAGCCTGCCAATTTCCATAGTACAGTGGCCAAATACCGTGTTTCCCCGAAAATAAGACCTACCCCGAAAATAAGCCCTATCATGATTTTTCAGGATGTTTGGAGGAGGCTTAAAATATAAGCCCTACTCCAAAAATAAGCCCTACCGGTAAATACAGATCAGGATGGTGTGATCCAGCAGGGTGCTCCCTGCCAATGAGGATGCAACTTGCATCACACTTGACGAAGAAGCAACAGGTCGGCTGAGAGCCCGCCTTAATGAATTGTGAAGGTACCATATTTCCCCTAAAATAAGCCCTCCCCTGAAAATAAGCCCTAATGCATAGGTGTCAAACTCGTGGCCCTCCAGATATTTTGGACTACAGTTCCCATCATCCCAGGAGATGATGGGAACTGTAGTCCATAACATCTGGAGGGCAGCGAGTTTCACACCTGTGCCCTAATGCATCTTTTGGTGCAAAAATTAATATAAGACCCTATCTTATTTTCGGGGAAACACGGTAGTGGACAAAGAAGTTTAATTTATTTCACTTTATAAGTGATTTATAAGTGATTCATTGATAAGTGATTCACGTCATTTATAATCCACCTTTCCTCTTAATGCAGTTTCATGTGGTTCTCTCCTCCACTTTACTGTTACAACAACTCTCTTAGGTAGGTCGCTTTGGAACCTTCCCTAAAAAATGGGACGATGATGAAATGTTTCCAAGTTGAGGGGATCTTTCCTGTGAGGTTAATCTCAGAGAAGACTGGAGCTAAGATCATTGCCCGTCGTGCCGGATTAGCCCTGAATGAATTTTAAGGCGCTAAGCCTGGAGCCTTCCCAAGCCTGAGCATAAATGCTTAATCATGAGAATAACTTCCTGCTTGGTGATTGCAGGCTGAAAAGGGAGATCAGTAGGGGGTGGCACAGCACCCGTTTGGGCAAAGGAATAAGGAACGGAAAGAAACGTCTGTTCAAATTTCTAGAGGTCACAGACCAGAAAAGGGCCAGCGTGGTATAGCGGTTAAGAGCAGGTGTACTCTAATCTGGAGAACCGGGTTTGATTCCCCGCTTTGCCACTTGAGCTTATCTGGTGAACCAGATTAGTTTGCGCACTCCAACACATGCCAGCTGGGTGACCTTGGGTAGTCATAATTCTCTGGAGCTCTCTCAGCCTCACCCACCTCACAGGATGTTTGTTGTAGGGGGGAAGGGAAAGGAGATTGTAAACCCCTTTGAGTCCCCTTACAGGAGAGAAAGACGGGATACACATCCAAATTTATTTTCAGCAAGTTTTAGCATACTCTATGATTGAACCTCTGGTTATAGCATGGGAAGGGTTTGCTACGTTGAAGGGGAAAAATAGAGGTCCGTGCAGAAGCAGGCAAGATTTTGTTCTAAGGAAACAAGAAATTAAGCTGCCTTTGTTTCACCAACCAAAACGTGTAAGCAGATGCCTTTATCTTCCCAAGAATGGAGAGGGTACAAACAACCAGCTTCATTCAGACCCCCCTCCCGTGTCCTTTCCTTTGTTTGCGAAGCACTATTTTGAAGAACAAAACAGAGCACTCTCTTGTTGAAAGGGATTTCGCTGTTCTTGGTTTGCAGCTCCATTCAGCTTATTTACGCACCAAAATGTTCTTCGGTGTGAGAGACAGAGATGCCGCCAGGAAGAATGGAAACAAGTGGATGCACTTGAGCAAACAAGTACTTTAGCGGAAAAGCCCTCTCCAAAACCTGGTGGATAGGAGATTTCAACGCAAGGTTCATAGGAAACAAGTCTTGATAGGTAGCAATTACAGGGTACCTGAAGGACTGTTCTCCGTGCCTCCACCTGCGGGGCTGAGATGAGTGGTAGCCAGAGACAGACTTTTTCAGGGGTGGGCCCTCACCTCTGGAATGCCCCCACCCCCACCCCTTGAGGCCTCCATGATGCCCATTTTACTGTTTAAGCTCCAGGCCAGGATCTTTCATTTTTGCAGCACTCTTCACTGAAGGATTCCACCTTTTTAGCGGCTGTTCATATGACCTTCTTCTAGCGCGAAGACTGTTTTATGGGTACCATTTTAAGTTGCTGAACATTGTCTTGTCCAGCCTTGCCCTCTTTTCAGGGGATAATCCTGCATTTGGGATGCCAATGAAGACCAGATGCTCTGTTTCATATGCCCTCGCCAGTAGACAGGGCCTTTTTTGTGGTGGCACCTCAACTATAGAATGCCCTTCTCATAGCAGTGATTGGACCAATTCACATTATCAGAATTGCTGGCTGAGGCAGAGTTTTGTGACATCTTCAGTACTGGCTTATAGCGCCACTTATTTCTGGGCCATTTCAGTTTCCCGGCGCATACTGGGATTCATCTGAAGTTAAAGGTGCAACCTTTCAATTTCCCCAGAGACTGTCTACTACACAGTGTTAATTAACTGTGCCCTTGGTGTCTGGTTAGTTTTACTGACTGTTAGTTTACTCGCCTTTATGGATATTTTCTCTTCAAAACTACCAAAGTATTTAAAACTCAGTATTCAATGTGGACAGCTGGTGCGGTTCTTCACATGGTTTCATGCACCCTGTGGCTTCCTGGGGACTAATTCAGTAGATTTTTAGTCATGTCTTAAACTATCTTTAATTATGTTTTTTAAAAAAATATGTTTTATGTCTACTGTGCTGTGCTTTTCGAGACCTCTTTCTGAACAAGCAGTTTAAATATATCTTAAATAGAAAGGCACGGAAGCACAGAACAGGAACCACTGAGCAATGCAATGGAAATCTACTCCCTGCTCCTTTGTACCATGAAAGATTTCCAGGAGAGAAAGTATTCCCCCCCCCCCGCCCCCAAGACAGGCATCAATAACACAAGAGGGGGAAAGATCCTCACAACTATTCATTCGCGTCCTCCAAATATAGCCCCTCACAAGGAAGTTATTAAAAGCCATTATTCCTGTGCCATCTTGTATTAATGGTCTCTCACACACAAACCCCCATCCTCTTAGTTCAGAGTATCTCTTCAAGGGCTTCTGACGAGCTGAACTCAATTTGCACAGGGTTGGCAATGTTAAATTGGTATTTGGTTTCCATTAACCTGCGCTGTAATACCTCGTCATTAGCAGAGGCCTCGTCTGGGGGTCCCACAATCATTAATTCCTGAAAAGGCTGTTTATCCTCCCCCCGCCCCCCCTCCACGTTTGTTCCATGCTTATGGTGTTGCTACTTCAAAGCACGCCACGGCTCTCTCGTTCTGAGTAACGGCAGCTTTCTCTTTAGTATGGCGGACTGCATTTTGCAAAGAGTGTCTGCTCCGCTCAGCCTTTAATTAGAGCTAGCTCATTGGGAAGGTGTTTTCATCATTCTAATTTCTCGGGGAAAGCAACGCCGGTAAGAGGAGCGGAGCTGCAAAGTGGTATTTGCAGGTGACCGCTGGAAAGAAGCGGCAATCAACTGTAGTGGGGAAGGGAAGGGGAGCTACGTTGCGCAGAGGTTACAGGGTGCAAGCATGAAGAACATTTCTCTAAAAACTGGTTCTTAGAATTCTGCAGTTTCACCACAGGGCTCACGTCTATTCCGCGCTGCAAATGTATAAAGCAGTGATGGCGAACCTATGACATGCGTGCCAGAAGTGGCACTCAGAGCACTCTCTGTGGGCACGCGAGCACAGAGTTCGTCATTTAGGGGGAGCGGAAAATCACCCCCCCCCCACACACACATATATCTAGTCTGGCTTTGGTTCTGAGTAAACCCTCCAAGGGTTGTGATTCACCCATTCAAAGTGTTGCACGGTTCCTTCACCAAGCTTACTCCCAAGTAATGCGTGCCTTGGAGCAAACTGTTTTTCCTAAACTAAAACCTCAGTATTCAGGTTAAATTGCCGTGTTGGCACTTTGCGATAAATAAGTGGGTTTTGGGTTGCAATTTGGGCACTCGGTCTCGAAAAGGTTTGCCATCGCTGGTATAACGGGTTGCCATCGGGATAAAGGAACCCGTTTTCCTGTTTTTGTGTTCAAATGCAGTGATTTGACCCCACGGAAACTATTTGAATTGCTATCACGCCTGTGAACAGAGATGCGTCTATTTTTTTAAATTACTTCCCACCCTTGGGTAGCTACGCAGGCGTACACAAATGAACCCCCACAGCCGTGCTGATGTCTCACGATATAGCTATCTGCACCTGCGTAGCTACGCAGATGCAAGCTGCAAAACTTTTTTTTAAAAGGAAAAGGGAGGCAAATAAAATGCATCTTGCCTGGCCGTTCGTTCAGAAGCGACTGCAGCCCAGGATTTTTTACTCACTTGTTTAGTGATTTTCAAAAAACCCAGGTTGGAAGAAATGAACACAGGGCCGACTTGTTTTGGGGGCGGGATCTGTGCGAAGCTCCCCCCCAAAACACGTTTTTTGCATCCTACACCCATGTTTATTGGCCTGTATGGAAGGGGTCTCGGTTCTGCAATGGCCCGCCTGTATTCATAGGCACATGTAGAAAAGGAGATTCTCTTGATTTTGGGAGTCGCCGTGGAGTAGTGGCGAGAGGGCCAAGCTACAACTGAGGAGTCCTGGGTTCGAATCACCACAGCCATGAAGCTCACTCAACCTAGCAGGGTTGTGGTGAGTATAAAATGGGACCTTGTCACAGCAGCAGGTGGGAAATCGCCAGCCCTGACCACAGGCTAACAACCCCTACCTGAGCCCTCCTTAGCAGCAACTGATGGTCAAAAACACACTGACTCTGAGCATGGATGTAACCCATGGGTGCGGTTGGGGGTATTTAGCCTAGTTGACGGAACTATATCAATGAATTTATCTAATCCTTTTAAAGCCATCCAAACTAGAGACCATCATATCTATATATCTAATTTCAAACTGTGGCCCCCTGCCTGCAGATACTTAAATAGATAGGAGGCGCGCGCACACGCACACAAACACACACACGCACACACACACGCAACAAGTTTTTCTACAAATTTAGGGGATCCCCTGGATCTGCAGGGGAAAAAATCTGATTTTCTTAAACCTAAAGTCACAGATGACGCTTTTTTAAAACAGTGGTTGACACCGCCATGAGCTGGGGTCGGCTACTAGGCCAGATGGCAGCAAACACTGGGAGCAGCTGTTGGGCTGTGCCGCCATCTTGGCAGCCATCTTGGGATGCTCAGAGAGGGCTGGGCCAGGCTTTCTGCTGTGATGGCCATCCCCTCCTCAGAGACCAAGGCTCCATGAGGGTGAGACAGAATTCCCTCTCACAAATCTTGCTGCCCCCCAATTGTTTTTCCCCTTGTATACTCTACCTTCAGTTCATTTAGGGCCACCACGTTAACAAGTAAAAAGCAGAGTATGATAAAATATCCCCCGAGAAGTCTTTACCCACTAATGGAAGACGGTGATAGAATGGGGCAGAGAAATATCCCTGAGGAGGGATTTCCACAATATTATGGCATGACCGAGAAGGACCTCTCTACTCTGATAAACCCACACAGTGCTTTAAAGATCTACATATGCACTTCAGATTGGGCCGTGAACATATTGGAAACCAGTGCGGTTCAGATCTTGCCGTTCCTGAGGCTCTGGAGTCACATCACGCTGCGTTTGAGCTTCAGACCCAGCTAAATCAGAAGAAAGGGGGCAGAGGAATGCTTTGTCCATGGGGAAACCTAATCACTCGCTTGGGCAGCCTGTCCGTTGATGTTAGCAGGCTGTTACAAAGAATGTAATAACGTATCCAAGCACAGTCCTTTCTGATTAAAAATGTTTGGATTATTATCATTATTTGTATAGAGGCAATGGTGCGTTAAGCGCACGGTATGCACGCTTTGATTTGCCTGCAAACACAGGTATCATATTAAAAGGCCTGGAACGTGTCCAACGATTTCATAGAAGGTCCAGGGCTTAATAGAAGCAAGTTCTTAATATTATAGCCTCGTAAAACTGGAGGATATTATTTAACTTTAAAACGTACACACTGCTTAAACAACAGCAAGTTCTGCAACCCATTATTGCCGTTAAAATCAAACCCTGCAGCCTCCCTGGGAGACAGATGGCGTTGAGCAAGAGGTGGGGTTCTTTCTTCAAAGGGGCAAATCAAAGCTACAAATGGCTGGTCGCCCTCCAAAGCAATGCAACTTTTCCATACTAGTATAGTGCATTAAATTTGGTCATAAGGGAGCCCCGGTGGACCGTACAAGCCTCATGAATCTTCAGCTGAATTTCTTCTGAATCGGTGACTAATGACTGCAATAGCTACCAGGGGTCTGCAACCTGCGGCTCTCCAGATGTTCATGGACTACAATTCCCATCAGCCCCTGCTTGTAGTCCATGAACATCTGGAGGGCCGCAGGTTGCAGACCCCTGAGCTATACAGAACCACCATGCTTGGAAGTGTGTACCTTCAACCACCAGAGACTAGTAACCATCAAGGGAATAATCATTATCTTCACGCCATGTTTTCAAGTACAAGTGAGTATCTATCTGGCTACCATAGGAAAAGAGGTTGGGTTATTTAGTACATTTTTATCCCTCACCATTCAACACCACCTCTATTTCACCCTCACAATAACCTTATGAGGTAGGCTAGGTTAAGAGAAATGGACTGGCATAGTAAACTTCATGGCAGAGTAGGGAGCTAAACCTGGATCTCCATTCTATTAGTGACTTGCAAACTGTATTCCCAGATAACCCTGGAAACTGGTTCTTTGAATGCTCACCGGGAACTCTTCAATGGAGAAGATTAGGAATGGCTAAATCATCCGTTGATCTTCTACTGCAGTGTGCTACTTGGAGGTTCTGTGCTAGACCGTCCTGCCCCTTCCCGATGGGGGGGGGCTGATCTCTGTGTCTGTCCAGTCATAAACCCTAGTTCGTTCATTCAAAGAGTGAGCCTCGAGGAATTTGTGTAATCCCCTCCCTCCCCCTGTCCCTTCTCTCATACACAATTAAGACAATGAACCTGCCAAGAAACTGAACTCTGGAACAATAACCAAATCGGAGAAACTAGCCAGCTATGAAATGATCTTCGGCCACAAACCGTGGTTTAATCCTGCTTTGACATGATAATTTCTGAGTAAGAGAGCAACCTACGGTTTGTCATCTGGCCCAGGGGCTGATGGGAATTGTAGTCCATAACATCTGGAGTGCCAAAGGTTTGCCACCACAGCCTCAGAGGACGTGAGCACGTTGCCCATGAAACAGACGCAGAGAAGGAGATCGAGAACTTACAAAAGGGAGCATTTCTCCACCCCATTGAGGGCCATGTGTCATAACGCATGCTTAAAGTGCTGTCAAGGAGATCCCTTAGGGCAGGGGTGTCCAACTCTGGCACTTCAGATGTTCATGGACTACAATTTCCACCAGCCCCAATTGGCCGTGCCAGCAGGGGCTGATGGGAACTGTAGTCCATGAACATCTGAAGCGCCCGAGTTTCTGGACACCCCTGCCTTAGGGGTTTTCAAGGCAAGACTCATAACACCTAAAACAGAATATCTGTGTTCAGAAGCAGAATATAAATGAATACTAGTTACTGGTGAGTTTTCCAAGCATCTCATTTTCCGCTGTGAGAAAGAGGAAGATTGACTTGATGTCCTGATCCACAAGGGACCCTTTTGGGTTCTTATTTTGGGATTCCAGTTCAATTAGGTCAAGCTTTCAGGGGTTGTTTCAGAATAGTACCACAAGCCATCTTTGCCTCTCAGCAAAAACAGGCACAACTTTTCAGTCCAGATTGCTTATACTGAAATATATGGATGCACCTTGTCGGCTAGCTCTGCCGGCACTTTGATGTTTTCAATCTGTTTTTAAGGGAATTTATATGAATGGGGTTTTTTTTGGGGGGGGGCATCTGAAACTGGTCCCAAGCTGTGCTGCTATAAGAGCAGGCCGCCATGTCTCTTTCTTCTGTGGCCAACTTTTGATGTAGTCAAGATGGCTTTTAGCTATCAGGGCTGCGTGAAAGGTATTTCTGGGATATTGCTATCTTACGGCTTTATGGTGCAAGAACGTCTTATTTGGATGAAAATGACAGGTATAAAAATCACCTTGCAACAATATTATCCTATTACACCAGGCATCGGCGATATGAAACATATTTTACCAGTGCTTAAAGGACTTCAGTTAAAACCTGCTCGTTTCCAGGCTCAAATCAAAATGGCGGTTCTGGTCCCTAAAGCCCTAAACAGTCTGGAACCAAAGAGTCTAATGGACTGCCTGCACTTATATAAGCAAAACTGAACTTTAGCCAACATGATGTAGTGGTTAAGAGCAGAATCATGTTTTTAGGAAAGAATTTTGGGTGCTTTTATTTAATGCTGTTAAGGGGGTTTTTTTGGAGGGTATTGTGGCTTTGAAGCATTTCGTTGCTTTTATCCTTTGGAAACCACCTTGAGCAATCTGAAAAACGGTCAGGATAAAAACAAAGGGGCAGGGGAAGGGACAGGAAGAAGAGTAACCAGATTTATGACCTCACTGGTATCGAATTTCCCTGAAAATAAGACAGGGTCTTCTATTAATTTTTGCACCAAACGATGCATTACGGCAGTGATGGCGAACCTTTTCGAGACCGAGTGCCCAAACTGCAACCCAAAACCCACTTATTTATCACGAAGTGCCAACACGGTAGTTTAACCTGAATACTGAGGTTTTAGTTTAGAAAAAACGGTTGGCTCCGAGGTGTGTGTTACTTGGGAGTAAGCTTGATGGTAGTTGGTGGCTTTGCTGTGAAGCAACCGTGCAACTCTTCCAATGGGTGAATCACAACCCTAGAAGCGTTTACTCAGAACAAGCCCCATTGCCAGCAACCAAGCTTACTCCCAGGTAAAGGATCACACTTTAGTTCTTTGCATGCAAATCAGTGGGGTTTAACAGCACTTAACAGGGTTACCTACACTGCTTCCCCAAAACTAGGTCTTAGGTTTAATGCTAATAATTGAGCCCAGCAGCCCAGGCCAGCCTAGAGGTGTGTCTGGGGGGTGGGGGCGACTCTGTTTGTGTGTGCCCACAGAGAGGGCTCTGAGTGCCACCTCTGGCACCCGTGCCATAGGTTCGCCACCACTGCATTAGGGCTTATTTTCGGGGGAGTGCTTATTTTAGGGGAAATATGGTACCTTCACAATTTATTAAGGCAGGCTCTCGCCAGATGTTGCTTCCCTGTCATGTGTGATGCAAGTTGCATCCTCATTGGCAGGGAGCGCCTTGCTGGATCACACCATTCTGATCTGTAACTACCAGTAAGGCTTATTTTTGGAGTAGGGCTTTTATTTTTAAGCCTCCTCCCAAAAATCCTGAAAAATCATTAATAGGGCTTATTTTCGGAGTAGGTCTTATTTTCAGGGAAACACAGTATTAAGGCCAGGACAGCAGACCAAGAACAGACACAAAACTGCACAAGCTTAGCATCAGGGGGAGATCACACCAAAGTGTGGAGCTGAGACTCTGCCTCACCATCCTGCTGTGCTTCCCAGCTTGCATGAAAAGAAAGGTGGCCGGCACCATTGTTATCTACACAAACAAGATAAAAATGCAGCAGCTGGGTAGTGCTAACCCACAGGTGGCGTTCTGTGGCTCAAGAGACTGAAGGCTACTGGGTCAGAAAGTCCGTGGCTAGTTAGAACGGCCAGTGGGGAAACAGGGGAAGAACAGAAACACAAGAGGAACGGAGCCGCCGAGATTCAGTTCCAACTCCAAGTCTTTCACATAAGCCGTTCTGATTCTTGTGACTACAAAGTGATTGACTCTGGAACCAAACTGGACCTCACACTGGTGAGTGGGGTGGGTGTGGGTGGGGGAATGTAGGTAATGCAGTTCCTGAATCCAGCCAGCGATAGATGACACTCATTCCAATCCAGAGACAAAGCAAAACAGAAACAGAGCAAGAGATTTGTTCATTGGATATAGAATCCAGAAATAACCAGGATGCAGGATTACCATCACTGGTTCCCCTGAGTTTGTTAAAAGAATAAACGGGAGCAGCAGCAGCAGCAGCCCATTGCTTTCACATCCTGCATGTGAGCTCCCAATGGCACCTGGTGGGCCACTGCGAGTAGCAGAGAGCTGGACTAGATGGACTCTGGTCTGATCCAGCAGGCTAGTTCTTATGTTCTTATACACATGCACCCAGGTTCACATGCATGCAGGCATTCCAGATGGCGCCATCTCCAAAAGAAGTGCATCAATAATTACCCAAGTTTGACGGAAAGTATCTTTGACATGCGGGGGACGAGAGATACTCAACATCTCACATGCTGGGAGTGACCCACTGCCATGTCTGATTGCCAAGTACAGTCAAGGGGAGAGAGTGGTGTAGCAGAATATCTGGCAAGGATCTGGGATATCCTGGTTCGAATCCCTGCTCTGCCACGGACATTTACTAGGTGACTGGGCCAGTCACATATTCTCAGGCGAGGCCAGGGCTCTGCAACCTGCGGCTCTCCAGATGTTCATGAGCTACAATTCCCATAAACCCTTTTACATTGTTTTCAAACCGCTGTTTTTGGCCCATGCGGAATCTGCCTCAGATTCTGTGGTGATGCTGGCGTTAAGACCATAGCTTAAATATTTCTCCCTCCATCCAGATCTTAGAGAGACTGTACGTCAGATGCGTCATCCTTGGGAGGTTGAAAACAGTGACAATCCAGAGCAGGGTCTACTTGGTGATGGTTCCATCTGTCTGAGGGCTCCCCAAGGTGATTTTTGCTAGCTGCTGTATTTGCATCAACTTTATGCATCAAGTTGAAAGTAATACCGTCCCGCCAAACTTTCAACTGAGCAAGTTTTCAACTGAGCAAGTTTTAATTTTTTTGCCACGATGCAGCTGTCACTCACAAGGACATCTCCAAATGCATTTCATGTTGGAAGTGAGCTGCGGGGGTTATGCAAGGAAATCAACAAGACCCTTTCTTGCTATTAGGAGAGGGAGAGCTTGAAAGCCAGATAAAGGAAAGCAAGAAAGGAGAAGAGATGAAGAAGAAGAGAAGAGTTTGGATTTATAACCCCATTTCCGTCTGGCAAGGAGACTCAGGGTGGCTTACAAGCTCCTTTCCCTTCCTCTCCCCACAACAGACACCCGGTGAGATAGGTGGGGCTGAGAGAGCTCCAAAGAACTGTGACTAGCCCACGGTCACCCAGCAGGAATGTAGGATTGCCGAAACACAGATAAGCCTCCGCCACTCAAGCGGAGGAGTGAGGAATCAAACCCAGTTCCCCAGATTAAAATCTACCTGCTCTTAACCACTACACCACGCTGGCTCTCCCTTTGACACTGGGTGACCCAATGCCATTAAGATGCAAGGAAGGGACTATACAGCAGGGGACATTGGAGAGCTGAAAAATTCCAGATGATGGCGAATGAGAATACGGCTATCCAGGAGATGGGCAGCAAAAGAGAAAAAGAGAAGGGAACTAGGAACTCAGCTGCAGTGAAAGCAAAGCCCACTGATTCATACAGTCCAGCCATCTCTGGTACAGATATCCTGGAAAAGGGTGGCGCAATGTACTGAGAATGCACCAAATCCCCCAAGGATTCTATGTGCACCATTCACAACAACCGACACGACGCTAGCTGTTTTTATAAATGCAGTACATCACCCGGGGAGCTGGCAATGGCGCAAGAGATTCTTGGGCCTGCCTACAAAAGCGAAAAAACACAAATAAAACGGCAAGAGCGGTATCTGGAACAAGTGGCCGGCAGACAGGAAGGCACTCGACACCAATAAGGAGCGATCAGACAAAAGGGTCTGCAATTAGTCCCGATAAAAGCACCATTTGTACATTTGCGAGACGTCCGCCTCTTTCTTGGCGAAGGCATGGATTTTATAATCTTTCCCCAGCATCTTCGAAGGACGCCACATCCATTGTTTTCGTTCCCAGGGTGACTTGTAAATTCCATCTCGCTGAGAACCCGAGCATGCAGCTAAGTGCCCGTGGCTGTGAATTTCATTGGACTTCCTCCTGAATTCATTATCACTGCAGCTTTATTCCGCTTAAGGGAAAAAATCATTATGTCTGAGTGGAAACTGTCTAGTTTGCTCAATGGGGCGAGGGGTTCTGTAGAAGTGGGGGGGGAGATATCAGCCGAAAGCTCTGCACAATCAGGGCTCTCAGGTGTTCAGATATAACACCCCCCTCCCTTTGAATTTCACAGTACTGATATCCTTGCCTTGATGCAGTGACCCCACCGGCACGAAAACCCAAGGAACATTACCAAGAGTGACCTATAAAAAAAGCCTCATTATTCATTCACTATAAAGGGAGGAAAATCAATTAAGGAATTAAGCACACCATATAGGAAACCGAGGTGGCAATAAATAAAAAAAAGGTTCTCTCCTGTTAATTGGTAATAATTAAGTTTTTGTTCACAAGTAGCTAAAGTGTAAGAAATATTAACATCATCATTCTTGGGAACGAGCGGATGGGCGCTGTGGAGTCATCTTTTTCAAGGAGGAAAGGAAAAAGCACATGTTCCTGGCTCCGATCAGAGGGACAATTATGAGATGTTCCTGCTCTCGGTTACCATTTTTATTAGGTCTTTAAAGGGCTGTTCAATGTAACGCATTAATCAAGGGGGAGCTGGCTGAAGTTACAGGACTGCGGACCTGGCAGCCTATTCGAGGCCAAACCAACAGACTTGGGAATTGAACTCGATCTGAGCGGCAGTCTCCATTTCATCGCTGTCTTTTCTCTGGAACTCGCAGGGTTGCTGGGCCTTGGCAGGATCCAGTTTGGATGACTTTCAGGAACTGGGCTGGAGTCCCATTCCCTGACCTGCCACTCCTTTGTTGAAAACTGCTGCTGTTATTAAAACCATATCAACCCCTGGTTTCCCACATCCAAAATAATTAAAACAGCTAACAATGCGCAATACAAAAAAAGTCAACATTTTTCAAAGGATAGCTAGGGCTGATAGAAGGTCCTCAAATCTGATTTCTTTTTATTCATATCCTACTTTTCTCTCCTGTAAGGAGACTCAAGGTGGCCCACAAGCTCCTTTCCCTTCCTCTCCCCACAACAGACACCTGGTGAGGTAGGTGGGGCTGAGAAAGTTCTGAGAGAACTGTGACTAGCCCAAGGTCACCCAGCAGGAACATAGGAGTGTGCAAACATATCTGGTTCACCAGATAAGCCTCTGCCACTCAGGTGGAGGAGTGGGGAATCAAACCCAGTTCTCCAGATTAGAATCCACCTGCTCTTAACCACTACACCACGCCGGCTCTCTGACCCAAGACAAAGCCAGATCAAAGAAACAGCTCAAATTGGAACAAAAGAGGTCCAAATCAATGGAACAAGTATTGAAGCAGGAGGAGGAGGAGGAGGAGGAGTTTGGATTTATATCCCCCTTTTCTCTCCTGTAGGAGACTCAAAGGGGTTTACAATCTCCTTTCCTTCCCCCCCCCCCCCACAACAAAATCCTGTGAGGTAGGTGGGGCTGAGAGAGCTCTGGAAAGCTGTGACTAGCCCAAGGTCACCCAGCTGGTGTGTGTTGGCATGTACAGGCTAATCTGAATTCCCCAGATAAGCCTCCACAGCTCAAGTGGCAGAGCGGGGAATCAAACCCGGTTCCTCCAGATTAGAATGCACTTGCTCTTAACCACTAAGCCGCTGCTGCTCCTTCTCCCCACTAGATTTCCTTCCTTACCATTATCACTAAGAGCATTCTTGTTTTGCCTTTGATATGTTAGGCACCAGGTTAAAAAAAAACAACTTGTAATTTTCAAGTTTCCCACAGCAAACCTTTCTCTTTGTCATTTAAGCTGACACGAGCTTTAAGAAGCATCGCGGGCTCCTTGTTGCGACGCGCCAAACCCTGACATTCAATATGTCAGATGCAAAGAGTTATTCATCCTCCAACAGGCAATAATCCCCAAAATACGGTTTGCCTCCTTAACATGCGTAATATACTGCAAAGCAAATGGCTGCTGCTGGGATCCCTCGTGACATTTAGATATTTTACTTAATGTCATCTTCATAATGCGGCAAGATAAGACAGCTAAATGTCTGTCTTGTGCCATAATGCAGACTAAATCAAATTCAGCATCAGTACAGCGTGCACACACGGAGTCTACCGGAGTTAGTACTTGCTAATTACAGGGTGGTGTTTTTTTTTAATGCTGCTGCTTACCCAGTTCCAAATTTGCACTTGAAGGAGGGAGAGGAAAAACAGGATTGATAGAGTCAGGGTGATCTTTTATACCCAGACAGATTTATACCGTTTGCAGTCACTAAATTGTTTTAGCAATGTAGGAGCACGGAACCCTTCTATTTACATGTTATGGAGTTAAAAACAACAACTCCCAGACACCTCGTAAAGTCCTTACGGAAGGGGCCAAAAGGCACACACAACGGTTTGACTTCTTAATACAAAAAAATAGCTCGAACAATAGGACTCTTGGAATCAAACTGTCAGGACAATGCATGCCAAGATGTAGAACATTTGAGACTTGTGCGCATTCCTCTAGAGCAGTGGTGGCGAACCTATGGCACGGGTGCCAGATGTGGCACTCAGAGCCCTCTCTGTGGGCATGTGCAGAGTGCCTCCCCCCCACATATACATCTAGGCTGGCCTGGGCCGTTGGGCTCAATTATTAGCATGAAACCTAAGACCTAATTTTGGGAAAGCAGTGTAGGTAACCTTGTTAAGCACTGTTAAACCCCACTGATTTTCATGCAAAGAACTAAAGCACCATCCTTTACCTGGGAGTAAGCTCGGTTGCTGGCAATAGGGCTTGCTTCTGAGTAAACCCTCCTAGGGTTGTGATTCACCCGTTGGAAGAGTTGCACGGTTGCTTCAAAGCAAAGCCGCTGACTACCACCAAGCTTATTCCCGAGTAACACATGCCTTTGAGTCAACCATTTTTTTCTAAACTAAAACCTCAGTATTCAGGTTAAATTGCCATGTTGGCACTTTGCGATAAATAAGCGGGTTTTGGGTTGCAATTTGGGCACTCGGTCTCGAAAAGGTTCGCCATCACTGCTCCAGTGCAAAGATGCGTCAAGAAGGCCAAGTAGGGTTGTTGAAGCCAGCAATTCAGGCTGGAAATAGTACAAATATGTATGCAAACCAAGAACAGAGCTTTGACAATTTTGGACCGCACAGAAGAGGCTGAAGAAATGTGTGAAAGGGCTCTTGGTTACGGCAGGGGTTAAGACATTGCAAGAGATCTCAGCAACAAAACTCCTGTTATCCTGTTGACATGGCAGCGAAAGTTTGGATGTCAAATGGCTAGGCTACAGTTGAGGAACGTTCAGCAACACTCCACCTGCTCAGAGGACAGTGCTCTTGGGATTTCTGCAGCTCAAATTCTGTGAAGGAACATAACATTGTGACGCTTGGCTAAGCTTAAAAACTTCACACAGGCTGCAGACACCGGAGGTGCCTTGTAGAAGGTTAAAAGAGAGAGAGAGAAAGAGGAAGGAGGGAATCCAAACTAGGGTGGGTGTGTATGAGAGCTCAAATTTTTCTGGTTCAGAGAGGAGGGAGAATCTAATAAAAACCAAGGAACTGAGTTACAGGCAATAGATTTTATGTGAAATATCGTATGGGTCATGAAAGTATGATTTAAAAACTGCAGGGCAAGACAAGCCGTAGAATTTTTTTTTTAAAAAAAGCAGTGCGAAATGTACGCCAGATGAAAGGTAATTGAAGGTAGTGAACCAGAAGTATTTTTTGAGTTAATAGTAGAAAAATCAGGCTGCCGAACGCCGGTGGAATCTGCCTGTGGGCCATTAGTCAAGGGGGATTAAATTGGATAATCGATCCAATTTAAGGCAGGAAATGAAGGGGTCAACTTTGACCAACACCCGTGGCTGAGCCAAGATCTTCCATTCCCAAACCTTTGGAAAATATTAAATCACTTAAGCTATGGCTGCAGTTTAGAATTTACTTTATAAGGCCAGGGCTGGAGCTCAGTAACAGAAATCCAAAAGGAAGATTTTAATCCGTGTCCACTAACTATTCTAAATTATTTTAAACTGTATTTTAATGGATCTCATTTTGATCCAACTCTGCCTCCAAGCAGCTCAGCTTCCGCTTCAGCCTCACGACCACCCTGCGAGGTAGGTTAGGCTGAAAGCATGCGCATCTGTCCTGAAGTCATTCAGTAAGCTTTTTGAGACATTCAGAACCACTTGCTAAGTTTTGTGCGTGTGCATGCACACAGATATTCTCGTCTCTCTCTTTTTTGATGGACTGTCTTGCTTCTGAGAACTCTGCGTTACCTCCGTCCTATTTTTATCTTTCCTCTGATGGAATCATCTTCAACAGCCTGCGTCTAGAACCAGCAAACGGCAGATAAAAGAATGCGGCAGTCATAAACACTCCGGGAAGTCTACAAATGCTCACAAAAACAGAAATATGAGGAGGAGAGTTGGCTGCTTTGGTAGCTAAGGAGAAAAACAGCAACAGTACTTGGAAAACAGGGGCCGTGCAAGACGTACTCTGTATCATATCATGTAGAGTTGGGATACAGAGATTCCAACCAGGAGTTTGTAAATCAGGATACTGCAAATAAGTTATCTGTCTCAACCTAAGCTATAAAGTCTACTGAACCCGAACTGATCAACATGCAAAATATGCCATCAGACTTGAGCAGAATATCCCCAATGGGGAAAAAGGTAGAGGACAAATTAAATACATACATAAACAGTGGCGTATCTAAGGAAAATGTAGCCCAGTGCGAAATCTGAGTTTTCCGCCGCCCTCCCCCTCCAAATGGGTGGCCGCCCTCCCCCACCATGACCTTTTCTTGAAGTCAGTGTATTGACCCGGGGGGGGGGGAGGAGGAGGGGTGTGGGGGTCGATTTTCCACCCCCACGTGACTAAATGGCTGCAGCCCGGGGACATTTGACCCATATGTCCCCCTGGGCGGTACGCCCCTGTACATAAATACACTAATAAATAAACTTCTCAATTCACAGTTACTCTAAAAAAAAAATACAGTGGGGACTTCTCACACCTTTCCTTTGTGCCACGGAGCAAAATACATTGCACTGCACCACAGAAAGAAACACATCTTGCTGTGACATACTTCTGAAGAGGTCAGCCATGGATGCGGGCGAAACATTGGGAGCAAAAACTATCAGACCACGGCCATGCAGCCTGGAAACCCACAACAGCAGGCAATGCTCTGTGAGGGGAAATTATTATCTGCCTTGGGGTTGGAGTCAACCAGCTTTTTCACGCAATCGTATATTTGATTCTAAACATGGCTCCTAGACAGACAGGAAAACCCAGAGAATGGGGCCAAGTTCAGATGGGAGGAACTCTTCTTCAGACCTGAAGGGGCTCCTGCCAGTTTTCAGGAAAAAAAATGTATAAGGGCAGAGGTGGGATCCAGCAGGTTCTCACAGGTTCCCAAGTGTAGGTTACTAATTATTTGTGTGCGCCAAGAGGGGGTTCTAATTGGTGATTTTGCCACGTGATTTTTGCCTTTGTTACGCCCCTCCTCTCTCAGCAGTAGTTTTACCGTGAACTTCTGAAGCAGTTCAGCAGGAGGTGCACCTGTGTATGGCAGCCTGCTTCTGCGACATCTGCTTTCTCCGCCCAAGATATCCATGCTAGCGGCTGCGTCCTTGCCACAGCCAAGCCCAGGAATGCCCCGCCCCCAGAATGCCCCACCCCACCCCGTAGTGCCCCGCCCAGCCTCATTGGTACTACACCACAGTTTGAATCCCACCACCAGGGGAACCTGTTACTAAAATTTTTGGATCCCACCACTGTATAAGGGTTAAATTCCCTTAAGAGCAGAACTCTGTCTTTGCGCTTGCACAGACAACTTAAAGGAGAACCTCCTTGGGTTAGACACAGGCGGTGCAGGAGCTACTGCCACCAACTGGATGGGGGGACAGGCAGACAGAGCGGGAGAAAGGAGGAGATGGGAGTTATCGCTGATTAAGTGGGTGATCTGGTAGAGGGCGGGGGGGGCGGAGAGCTGGAGCACCTGTCACAACAGCCAGGTGGGCAAGTGGTTGAGAGAAGAGAGGGAACAGAGATGAAGACACCCCCACCCCATCTTCTCCCCTGCTACAAAAGCCAAGGAGCTGTTGGTAGCAGTGCTGCAGGCAGGTAGGTTAGCAGGCAAGCGGATCACTTAGTAAGATGGAGTCTTGTGAGTCTTGCAAGGTTTTGGATTGTCTTCCCTACTTCCCTTCCTTACTATGGCCTCTTTTCCCCACCCATGCAGCTCCCATGATCCTCAACATAGCTTTTTTTTGGGGGGGGGGGGCGGACAGATGTCTAAATAGATGCCTTTTCCCTCAAAGACTTCTTGATGATTGTCAGAAACAACTGATTCACAGACTGATATTTTACAAAAACCTCTACAAACAGCATTAAGATTCCACACAAGTATTCCAGGAGGAGACGATTGGCAGTTGAGCTGTATCCCAGCACAGCAGAAGGATATTCCTGGCTGCATCCTTTCCCACCCCCTCTTATGGCCTCATCAATGGAAGCTCTAAGCCTACGAGAGAGGAGCTCTCAGCTGGGTTGCATCCAGGCATAAGGAAGGGATATCTGACTGTTGCCTCTTCTTTCCTCAGGCCTTCCTTGTGGTAGTAGGAAAAGGGGCGGGCGGGCGGGGGGGGGGGAGCTGGAAGGCTCCGTAGAGAGATGTCTGGCTGCTTCCTATTCTCCCCTCAGTGGTCTCCTATCCTCACCCAGCAACCTTCATGCCCCATAAGAACATAAGAACAAGCCAGCTGGATCAGACCAGAGTCCATCTAGTCCAGCTCTCTGCTACTCGCAGTGGCCCACCAGGTGCCTTTGGGAGCTCACATGCAGGATGTGAAAGCCATGGCCTTCTGCGGCTGTTGCTCCAGAGCACCTGGTCTGCTAAGGCATTTGCAATCTGAGATCAAGGAGGATCAAGATTGGTAGCCATAGATCGACTTCTCCTCCATAAATCTGTCCAAGCCCTTTTTAAAGCTATCCAGGTTAGTACATCACCACTTCCCAGTGGTAGCAACATTCCAAACATCACCCCACACGCTATGCGTGAAAAAATGCTTCCTTTTATTGCTCCTAATTCTTCCCCCCAACATTTTCAATGCATACCCCCTGGTTCTAGTATTGTGAGAAAGAGCAGAAAAATTTCTCTTTCACGTCAACATTTTCTACCCCATGCATAATTCTTATAGACTTCAACTCATATCCCCCCTCAGCCATCTCCTCCTCCAAACTAAAGATGTCCTAAACACTGCAGCCTTCTCCTCATAAGGAAGGTACCGCAGTCCCCTCAATCATCCTTGTTGCCCTTCTCTGCACTTTTTCTATCCCTTTCTATCTTTTTTCTATCATCCTTCAGCTATCCTTTTTGAGATGTGGCGTAACCAGAACTGAACACAGTATTCTGCGCTGTCGCATTCACTGCTTTATATAAGGGCATGACAATCCTTGCAGTGTGCCTTATTATCAACTCCTTTCCTAATGATCCCCAGCATAGAGTTTGCCTTTTTCACAGCTGCCATGCATTGAGTTGACATTCCCATGGAACTATCAACTACATTTTCTAAATCCCTTTCCTGGTCTGCACCGATAGCACTGACCCCTGTAGCAGTAGTATGTGAAGTTTGGATTTTTTGTTCTATCAGGAATTGCGGCTCAGGCTACTGACCATAATTATCACTTCTTGCCAGCATGGCCAATTGGCCATGCTGACAGGGCTGATGGGAATTGTAGTTCCTGAACATCTGGAGAGCCGCAGGTTCCCTACCCCTGCCCTATATGCATCACTTTGCATTTTGCTACACTGAACTGCATTTGCCATTTCTTAGCCCACTCACCTAATTTATCAAGGTCCGCTTGGAGCTCTTCACAGTCCTTTGTGGTTCTCACCACCTTACATAATTTGGTATCATCCGCAAACTTGGCCACCATGCTACCCACCACGCTACCCCATTTAGTTTTTGTACCTAGGAGACCTCAGCTGTCTACGGCTATGTCCACCACAGGTAGGGTTACCTGGATTTATATCCCCCCTTTCTCTCCTGGAAGGAGACTCAAAGCTACTTGGGGTGCCAGTGTTTTACCAGCACTTCTACATCACTTCCATTTTAAACTGGATATAACACCAGGGTTACTCTAGCATTTTGCAAAAACTCTCATAGCCTTGCAATAAAGTTTTAGCCGAACGCTGCAGCACCCCAAGTCTTTTCCAGTTTCACCTGAAAGTGACGTAGGCATGTTGGTGTGAACCCAGGACTTTGGCCCTTTCCTTCAGCTCAATTTCTCCAACTGGTGTCTGAGGAACAGGCAAGCATCAACAAAACTGCCAGCAACGGTAGGAGGCCTGGGGGCTCTAGCTATACCACACCATCCCACCCATAAAGCACACTATCTCTCCCCCCTAATTTTAGGAGAAAGGGTGCCAAGCCCGGAGGGCGGCAACACTGCATCCACGTCATCACGATGGAGCACCTGGACTGAAACCTGGGTTGCCTGTTCGCACTGTAAAAACAGCGTCCAATCTTTCCCCACCCCCTTTCAGAGAGATCTTTTTAAAAACATGCACACAATTCCCAGCCACACACAAAGTCACCCATTCTACCCAGCCGGATTCAGGCAGCTGACGGGAGGGCTCATTTCCACTGTGATGTGCGCTTCTTTTGTCCAATATTAATGGCCGCTCTTGCAGTTCTGGCTTCTATCCAGAGGCTCCGCTGACTTATTCTGGCAACAAGCGGCTCGGCTGGAAAGCCGCCGCTATTGCAGCAGGGCTCTAAATGATTTAGTGGCTGCCACGCTCGGGCCTAGGCAGCAGCAGCTGCTGCTTTAAAAAGATCTCACCTCCTAGGCGGACTCGCCTGAGCAATTCCTCCAACGCAGGCGGCTTTGCGAAATTATCTCAACACCCTTTCCCCAACAGACCAACACGTACGTTGTATCAGGACTACTTCAGTCCTTTACAGCACAGCTTGACAAATCCCAGGCACCAGGTCGCCCCGGCATCTAGAAACCGCATTATGGTTTCGATTATTTTTTGTGGTAGTAATGTTTGGAAAAGAAGAAGAAGAAGAAGAGTTTGGATTTATATTCCCCCTTTCTCTCTGTAGGAGACTCAAAGGGGCTTACAATCTCCTTGCCCTTCCCCCTTCACAACAAACACCCTGAGAGGTACGTGGGGCTGAGAGAGCTCCAGAAAGCTATGACTAGCCCAAGGTCACCCAGCTGGCGTGTGTGGGAGTGTACAGGCTAATCTGAATTCCCCAGATAAGCCTCCACAACTCAAGTGGCAGAGCTGGGAATCAAACCCAGTTCTTCCAGATCAGAGTGCACCTGCTCTTAGCCACTGCTCTTAACCACTACGCCACTGCTGCTCCAGTGCTATTTAGTTCCATGATACCGACTCCCTTATTTGTTTTAAAAGCTGATGGAATATTCCTCTCTTATATTCTTCTATTGAGGCCTTTATGTTGATTGTGTACTGTAAATTTTTTTATCTATTTATGCTTAAGGGCCGCTAAAATGCAGTTAATAATATGACTTTGTATAAACAATTTTTAATTATTATTTTTAAATAATTACTGTAATTTTTTACTATCAAATAGAAGAGAATTTTAAAATAATTAATTTACGTGTACTATTTTAACGTATATTAAATAGGATTTTAAAATGTTCACATATGTTGTATTGCTGATGTACAAAGTTTGGTTTTATTGTTATAACGTTTACTGGTCTTTGACTGTCTCTGACTGAAACTGGTCCTACAAAGTCATAGGCTGAAACAGGAATCTGGCTCTAAGGCCCCTTCTGCACACACAAAATAATGCGTTTTCAAACCACTTTCACAACTGTTTGCAAGTGGATTTTGCCATTCCGCACAGCTTCAAAGAGCACTGAAAGCAGTTTGAAAGTGCATGATTCTGCATGTGCGGAAGGAGACTAACAATTTCGGACTGGCTTTTAGAGTTTTTAAAAAAAGTGTCAAATCCTTCTCTACACATTTGTTCTGTTCACACATTTAATTGTTTGTAGAGCAGGAATGCAACACATAGGTCCCCTCCCGACTCTAAGAGCATAACACCTATATGCAGAGAATGCAGATGAATAATCTTTCCCCTTGACCGGAGATGCTGTTTTCTGAATGTTCTCACTGTGGGGAGGTAGCAATTGTGTTGGATGTAACAATGTCTAATGCGCAAAGGAAATGAGAAGACGACCCAGCAGGGGGCAGGCAAGTGGTCAGCGAGAGGGCTGCAAAGCTAGTGACCCTTCTGTCCTTTCGTGTCACCTCTCGTCTGTCCTTAGATTGATGCTCTCAGGTCTAATATCCTGTTTCTTCTTGGAAGTTAGTTGCAGAGACTCTTCCTAGCTAGCAAGCTGGCAGCATGCTCTCTCTCTCCCTCTTTCCTATCCTAAATGTACTTCCTAATAAACATTTAGAAGAAGAAGAAGAGTTTGGATTTATATCCCCCCCTTTCTCTCCTGCAGGAGACTCAAAGGGGCTGACAATCTCAAACACCCTGTGAGGTAGGTGGGGCTGAGAGAGCTCCAAGAAGCTGTGACGAGCCCAAGGTCACCCAGCTGGCGTGTGTGGGAGTGCACAGGCTAATCTGAATTCCCCAGATAAGCCTCCACAGCTCAGGCGGCAGAGCTGGGAATCAAACCCAGTTCCTCCAGATTAGATACACGAGCTCTTAACCTCCTACGCCACTGCTTTACCTCTTGCCCTTTTAATCAGTGTGGTAGCCATTTCTCTGTGTGGTAAATTCCGACAGTGTGCACATAACTTCTCCCATGCATACGCACCACGCTCATGAGCTAGTGTACCTGTGCAAGGTGGAAGGTAGTGTGCTTACTGTGTGCTCATGCCCACTCCCATTCTACACTTATTGACTGAATGTGAAAATGGATCATCTACCAGGTCTCAAACCAAAACAGCCAACATGCGGCGGGGGTGTCACAAATTGGGCCTGTGGTGATCTTGGTTCAAATCAAAACTCCGCTACGAAACTCACTGGCTCGCCTTGGGTAGTCATCATCTCGAAGTCTAGCTTACCTCACAGGGCTGTTGTGAGGATAACACTGGAGGGAGGGGATCCATATATGTTTCTCTGAATTTCTTTGGAAGTTTGCTCCAAAACCTTTCAAGCTGGGACTGAAAAATGTCTCCGCAATCCTGGAAGCATCTCTCTATACGGCCAAGTCCCAAAATAGATGAACAATATTAAAATTACTTGACACCACATAAAATTCTTTGGAGAGGTGCTAGGAGTATTCCAGATGTCCTTTGAAGAAGCTAGACATGCTCTGCATTACCTCTTTGAAGCACCCTTACAGCACGGGCCGCATGCTTCGCGTTATCCCTTTGAAGCAACCTTACAGAATAAGGAAGTAATGCTAGATTGCTTCCTGTGTCCCTGGTCCATTGGTTAAGCAGATGGGGGAAACGAGGCAAGGATGCGAGACTGATGGTTGCCCACTGGCTAGTTTTTCACTGCCATTATTGCCCTCCCCTCTCATTTTGACTGATTGCCAGACGAGGCCCTTGCTCCATAAGACGGAATAGCGAGGAGGCTAGCTATTCATTCTCTAGTGCTTTTAAAAGCAAATGAATTCACTGTGCCTTTAACGCTTCTGCAGCACGAGATTTGTTACTCATTTTCTCTCCCCCCCCCCAGCTTACTGCGCTTCAAAAGCAGTTTCTCTAAGCACTGTGGTTGTGGTGCTGTGTGGTTTCCGGGCTGTATGGCCGTGTTCTAGCAGGATCCTCTGAAGATGCCAGCCACAGATGCAGGCGAAACGTCAGGAGAGAATGCTGCTAGAACACGGCCATACAGCCCGGAAACCACACAGCACCCCAGTGATTCCGGCCGTGAAAGCCTTCGACAATACACTGTGGCTGTCTGGCTGTTTTTCTGCTTCCCTTTTCCTCCTGTTCTCTCCTTGGCCAGAGAGACAGTGGATGGAGAGAAGCAGAAATACTGAGGTGTGTGCCTTAGATGAATTAGTATTTTCCCTTAGCCCCTCGACTCCATTATCTTGCCTTGTCCAAATGGGCTCCACCTTCAACTCTACTGATCCCATCTCTTGGTGGGTGAACCCAGGCCGTGCTCCAACCATCATCAGCATTGAACCTTCTGAGAGTCTGTAACCCTTGGGGAAAAACACCTGTGGACCAATGTAGCGGATGATGGGGAATATGAACTTGCAATGTTGTAGAGACAGGCACCATCTCTAAATGAAGATCTGGAAACCTTTACAGCTCTGTTACGCATGTTAAAAGTTCTGAGAGCAATCTCAAAGCTGTGTCTGCTGGCTGCAGCGGGTGCCTTCACAAAGACAGAGCAAAAGGTGCCAAGACAGCAGCTGGAGGAGGAGGAGGAGGAGGAGGAGGAGGAGGAGGAGGAGGAGGAAGAAGAAGAAGAAGAAGAAGAAGAAGAAGAAGAAGAAGAAGAAGAAGAAGAAGAAGAAGAAGAAGAAGAAGGAGGAGGAGGAGGAGGAGGAGGAGGAGGAGGAGGAGGAGGAGGAAGAAGAGGAGGAAGAAGAGGAGGAAGAAGAAGAGGAGGAAGAAGAGGAAAAGAAGAGGAGGAGGAAGAAGAAGCGAGGACGACTCAAGGTGACTTACAAGCTCCTTTCCCTTCCCCTCCTCACAATAAACACCTTGTGAGGTAGGTGGGGCTGAAGTGGTTCTGAGAGACCTGTGACTAGCCCAAGGTCACCCAGCAGGAATGTAGGAGTGTGGATACACATCTGGTTCACCAGATAAGCCTCTGCCATTCAGGTGGAGGAGTGGGGAATCAAACCCAGTTCTCCAGATTAGAATCCACCTGCTCTTAACCACTACACCACACTGGCTCTCTTGTGGGACTGGGTGGGGGCAAAGATGAACATGCAAAGCGTCCTTGCTGATGCAGAGGCAAGAGAGGCAATGCTGCTCTGTCTCCAGATGTGACAAAGCAACAGGAATCCCAGGCTGCCACTCAAGCAAATGGAGCCTGTGCCAGGTAACGCTGTCAGTCTGTTCAGGCTGCTGACATTTGCTACCTTACTGATGGGTGAAAACACGGAAATCAAGTAGAGTGAAACACCAGGAATTCCCCAGGAGTCAGGTACGATGCGGCCCAGGAAGCGGACTGATCAGAGATTACAGCATCAAATCTAACGCCATTCGGTCCTACCTTGATTTCTGCTGGCCACTGCTTAACTGTCTGACTTTATAGAGGCACTTACAAAGATCTGTGTGACCAGTGGAGAAAGGTTGGGCACTGCTGATCCACTTGACCTGCGCCAGATATTTATGGTATAATAATGGGAACATCATGCTACAAAAAGAGTCTTGGGAGAGCGGTCTTATAACGCAAAGAAATCTCATACCCGCTGTCAGCATGCAAATCTGTGCAGGATTTTCAACCTACATGTCTGTAACTCCACTTAAAAATTAGCATGTAGGAAGGATTGCTAATACAGGGCAATTTGCAGGAGTATGGCGTACGTCTAAGAGAAGGAGTCCTAATAGTGGGGCTGCCTGAAACAATTAAGAGGGACGAGATGAAGCTCAGTGCCCCTACTTTGCATGCAGGAAACTCTAGGTCAGTCCCTGATCTACCCATTTTAAGACGTGTTTCTGAGTCTAATCAAACGAAAAATAGGAGATCAGTTCTAGGTTTGCACCTTTTGTCTTTTCAAAAGTTAGTGTCCTTGTCTCTGTGTGTGGGTTGAATAGACAGAACAGTGTAGGAGGTTAATGATTAAATTCCATTTATTCTCCCTGCACGGTCCTAATTCATTTAAAAACAAAACCGTGGATAGACTCAATCAAGGATTGGTCAATGTCCCAAAGGTTTTGACCCTCGGGTAGCAAGAGCTGGGGAAACGCCTCTCTCAGACCAAGGCCCAGGAAAACGTCTGCCAGTCAGAGTAAACAATACCCACCGAGAGGGGCCAATAGCCTGACTCAGCATAAAGCAGCTTCCTATGTTCAACAAGAACAGCTTGAAAGGAATATACTGAGCAAAAATTACAAAAGGCGCCTTGATGTCTCTCATTGCAAATTCATTCTCTTTCTCCGGCACTTAGCGGGAGATCAAATTGTACAATTTATGCGTGATGCTGTGGAGAAGGTTTGCGGACGGCTTTTCATCTTGGCCAAATGGGTTCATGAGAATCCCTCCCCCTTCCCTCCATCAGTCCATCCATCCATTCGAAAGAAGCTTCACGCGAGGGGGACAGACCCGGAGGAGAGAACACGGAACTGGAAGCCGAATCATGAGAGGCCGAACCACCTACGGGCCGATGTATTTTTAACCAGTTCTGTTGCTATAAATATTACAAGGCTTCTTGCTCTTCGGAAGCAAGCCGGCTCCCTACGCTGCTGACATTACTGTGACATTTAAGAGGCTTTCGCCGTGCCCCGCTGCCTTTCGCATGCCGGCTTTGTTCGAGGGATCAGAGAGATGGGAGACAAGAGCCGCTTTTTCAAGGCCGAGCTCGCTGACCTGCCGCTCACGTGGGAGTAGGGAGCACAAAGGGCCCCTCTCCATGTCAAGTGTGCCGCTGTTGCCGCCCCCAGTGCTCCGGCAGGCAGGGACGTTAACCCTGGGAGGGACTTTAGCCTGGAAAATCAAGAGCCCGGAGCTAAGCAGCCGGGCCACGTTGATGATAATTATCTCCTGTGCCGTGGCTTGGTTGGGAATGCTGTGCTGAGGAAAGGCGGAACAGCCTCAAATGCCCTCCAATCCGAGGGAGAGGCTCATTCCGTCTTTTTTGTGCCAGATTCCTAGGTTGCCAATCCTTCAAGAGAGGCAGGAATTGTTTGGGTTCTCGCAAGTGGGAGACTCTGAGCCCTTCCCTCCCGATAGTGTAATAGCTGTAGATGACGGAGCAAATGTTAGGAGCAAAAACTGCCAGACCAGGGCCACACAGCCCGGAAAATCCCCAACATCCAGAGGTGGGATCCAGAAGGTTCTCACAGGTTCCCGAGAGTAGGTTACTAATTATTTGTGTGTGCCGAGAGCGGGTTACTAATTGGTGATTTTGCCACGTGATTTTTGCCTTAGTCACGCCCCTCCTCTCAGCAGTAGTGCGCAGAACTTGAAGCAGTCTAGCAGGAGGTGCACCGGCGTGCGTGGCAGCCTGCGCCTGCGTGCATTCGTTTCCCGCCCAAGGACCAGCGCAGCGGCTGTGTCCTTGCCACAGCCCCACCCCCGGAATGCCCCGCCCTGGAATGCCCGGCCACACCCCCATCGTGCCCCGCCCAGCCCCATTGGCGCTACGCCACAGTTTGAATCCCACCACCATGGGAACCTGTTACTAACATTTTTGGATCCCACCACTGCCAACATCCAGTTGATTCCGGCTGTGAAAGCCTTCGACAATACTATGGTTCTTACTACATAGATACCGTGGGTGCGACTCACTGAATTTTAAAGATTTACCCACCTAACCAGTTAAAAACAGTAGCTAAAGCTCTATTCTGGTGTGTCTATGCTCTGAAGCAGGGTGGGTGGGTCATCAGATATGTGGCTGGCTCAAGTTGGTGGCATCTTGCCTGTGGACTGCTGATACCCATACTTTATTTCAGGGATCCCCAACGTGGTATCCAAGAGCATCAGGTGCCCACCTAGCGTTTTTCGGAAGTGGATGGGGACAAGGAGGACTTTGACCCAGCAAGGTTTCTAATTAACTGTGCAGATTTTTTTAAAATATTGATTCAGCAGCACCAGCTGCCACCACAACACAAGGATCTACGCTGTGTTACTGAAGTTCAGCTGTGGCAATCATTTTGTGGCTGGCTCCGCCCCCTGTGGCAGCCATTTTGTGCTTTCCCTTTCTTGCTGTTGTAACCCCCGGGCCATGTCAGAATTCCATATGCGCCCGCAGACTCAAAAAGGTGGGGGACCTTGGCTTTATTTACTTCTTGCTAACGCTTTAATGCTTTTGCTAACGCCGTTGGGCTGGCAGACAGCTCCATCAATTAGCCTTATCGCTGAAGCTGCTTTTTTGCGTATGTGTTTATATCCCCTGCTGAATTTGTAGTTTCTGCTGTTTTGACAAGCTTTATTGATATTATTGTGCACAGTTTCTAATGTTTTTAATCTTCTGCAGTGTGCTTAATTGATTTTACTGTAACCTGCTGGAGGCACAGTTTATTGAGACGGGGCAAACAAGTCAGCTATACAAACCAGTGGCTAACTGGAACCTCCGTAGTAATCGTACACACTGAAACAAGCACAGGCTCCGGCAAAACAAATGTCAATTGACCAAAAAGCAAAGCAAACAAACAAACCCCTTCTCCCATAACAGGAGAATTGTTTTGGAGGGAAATTACATTTTTGGAAACAGGCTCAGGATAGACAAAAGGAAACATTTCTGTACTCCACAATTGTCAACAGGATAAATATGGCCATGAGCACAGATAACTTTAAAAACAGAGGAAAGGTCCATCAATGGCTACTGTTGGAAGTGAAGGACTTTACCCTGTTACGCAGTTTCCTGCGTCAACCTACAGAGGGTTTTTTTTACTAGAGAGCTAGTGGCTAGATAGGGACTAGGGATTTGACACCTTTACTCTATCGTGCTGGTTCTATCCCTTTGATGTTGGACTGATACTCCCAGGGACTTCCTTCTTTCCGGCTTCTTCCTCGACCCCTTCTCCATTCTTATTCCTACCATGCCTAGAGAGAGGATGGATGCCCCGTGCATCCATCTCCATCCAGCTAGATTAGGATAGCATAGTGACTCTATCTACCTACCTTTCTATCCAGAATGGAGTTCACTAATAAATACTCTTTTTATTAGATTAGAAACTACAACCGACTTTCTTTTGTGTAAGCTTGCCACACGTTGGGATCCATCACGCGCACACACGCACACGGGGTAAGGCTTCTGCTGTGTTCTAGCCACCCGTGCCGCTCTGCTAACTACGAATAGGGATAATCTCCAACTACCAGGAGCACTTATCCCAACAGCTACTAGCCATGGTGACTGAAGAGAGCTCCCATCCACAGAGGCAGCAAAGCTCTGAATAAGGCTGCTGAGAGCTGTGGCAGGGGACGGTCCTGGCCTCTATGTTTGGTCCTCTGGGGCAACTGGTAGGCCACTGTGTAAAACAGGATGCTGGACTAGATGGACCACTGATCTGATGCAGCAGGCTCTATGCACGTTCTTGATTGCTGATGGTCAACAGAAGGGAGAGGTTTTGGCCTCTGAGCCCTGTTGTAAGCCACCTGGTGACACCTTCTTGGCAACTCTGTGAATCAGAATTCTGAACTAGAAAGACTACTGGATCTGATCCAACATGGCTGTCAAGTCTCAGCATTGATGTAGCCCAATCAAGAGTGTTCAAGGTATGTCATCACAGCCCAGTAAGAGACGCTGGTCTTATTTCTATTACTGACTGGTCAAGTGTAGCTGTGTACATGAAATGGGGCGAATAGGGCTTGGGCTCCCCCCTTCCTCTGGCTTTTTGCCTTCAACATTCAGAGGTGGTTTGCCATTACCTGCCTCTGCATTGGGACCCTGGACCATTGTCTCTCACCCAAATACTAACCAGGGTTGACTCTGCTTAGATTCCAAGATGTGATGAGATCAGGCGAGCTTGGCTATCCAGATCAGAGGAAGTATTCCCTCCGCACAGCCAAAAAGGTCAGTCCTGGAAGACATGCCCTCCACATCTGTGGAAGCTGAGTGGTGACTCTGGTGGCCCTGTCTTCCCAACCTGTGCCATAGGACACGCATGCTCAAATTACATGTTCATTGTTCAACACTGGAGAGAGGTTTAGAAACCTTTTGGTTTTTAGGAAGAAGAAGAAGAGTTTGGATTTATATCCCCCCTTTCTCTCCTGCAGGAGACTCAAAGGGACTTACAATCTCCTTTCCCTTTCCCCTCACAACAAACACCCTGTGAGGTAGTTGGGGCTGAGAGAGCTCCGAAGAACTGTGACTAGCCCAAGGTCACCCAGCTGGCATGTGTTGGGAGTGCACAAGCTAATCTGGTTCACCAGATAAGCCTCCACAGCTCAAGTGGCAGAGCGGAGAGTTCTCCGAGCCTCACTCACCTCACAGGGTGTTTGTTGGGGGGGGGGGGGAGAGAAAGGAGATTGTAAGCTCCTTAGAGTCTCCTTACAGGAGAGAAAGGGGGGATATAAATCCAAACTCTTCATCTTCTTTTTCTTCTCAATGGAAATGGCCTGGGCCATGTACTTATACCACTAAGTTGTGACCCCTCTGGCAGCAATCTATTGGCAATGCATGATGGTGGCAAAATTCTACCCCCAAGATGGATGTAATGGAGACGCAGCAGAATCTCTGAGCATGCTGCAGCAGAAACTATGGAAATCCCCAGTCGACAATATAGATTAATAGCCCCCCCAGCCTCTCTGACACAACCTGTCTGCCAAAAGGCAATTTATTCTATCTGTGGGGATATGTCTTCCCTGCACAGCCACCTGACAAGTTTAACATGCCTGTTGACAGGCTAAAAGGATTTTGAAAGTCACAGGGAAGAAAGAAATCAGAGCAAATGCGTATTTCCTTAACAGGATTCACAAGCAAAAAATAACAGCCCGCAAAAGGGAAACACTCATCACGCCTGGTAATAAAGGAGTTCACAGGACAATAACCAACATTATTTAACCTTTTGTCCAGAACAGACCTCTCTTCCAAAAAGGTCTGGATATCCAATAATACTAAGCCTACGATCTACGAAGCCAACACATCCCCCCCCTCTTTTTTTGATGAGTGCTTTTTTTTTGGTAAGGCAATAAATTTTCTAGGACTTAACGATCAACTTGTGCTATGAGAGCCACTGTTGTAATTCCCAATTGATTGTAGATGTTAATCTTCCAAGACTCTTGTTCTTATGCTGTGATTTATTAACCAAATTAATGACGGATTGCGCACAGCTTAAGAGCAGGCTGCTGTTTTACACGGGATCTCACGGAGCAGCGCGCAGCAAGGTCAAGGGACACGGCACTTACTCTGCAAGGGGAAGCAAAATGGATGGGGGAAAAAAATTAATCTCGGGATGTTATGCTAAGAGCACCAGTCATGAGCTACAGGCAGGAATGGAATGGAAGTATTTAAGCTTTTGGAAAGCATTTCCTCTGTCCCCAGTAAGGCTGAGTAGGGCAGCAGGAAACCCACTGACTGTAGAAAGGCTGCCTTCCACTGTGTACCTATAAACACCGCTGGAAACAGAGAATTAATACTGAAGAGGGGGATGTGCAGGTAAAACATAGGGCAGACATGAGTCATGAAGTTACATGCCTAGAACTGGGGTGCTGTGTGGTTTCCGGGCTGTAGGGCTGTGTTCTAGCAGCATTCTCTCCTGACGTTTCGCCTGCATCTGTGGCTGGCATCTTCCAGCCACAGATGGCAGGCTAAACGTTAGGAGAGAATGTTGCTAGAACACAGTCTCCTACAGCCTGGAAACCACCACACAGCACCCCCTGAGTGATTCCAGAAAGCACTGTGATCAAGCCTTTGACAATACATCCCTAGAACTATCCCTAGAACTATTCAACCTTTAGCTTCTCTTAGGGTTGCTTGCCAATGGCTGGTACCTAGCAAGAGATGGGGAGGAAGGGACATGGAACTTTGTGCCACACGCAACATCACTTCTGAGGCTAACAGAAAGAGGCGTCCTACTGTTCTAGGAATTGCCATAAAACCATAGAGTTTCTAGCAATTCTTAGAGTGACATGACATCATTTCCAGGATTTCCCTGGAAATGCTATCACATCATGGCCAGCACAGATGGGTGGTCTCCCTGCCATAGTTCCTCTGTATTAATTAATTGAGGAAGCTGCATGTTCAGCTACCAGAAGGAAGCTGTCCCTTCTCTCCTCTACAAAATCAATCAATTAATTACTAGTTAATGTGTCAGAACTGGAAGGGAGCCCTGACCTGAATACCCCAGTCTACCCCAATCCTGTCAGATCTCAGATCTGACAATCCTGTCGGATCTCAGGAGCTAAGTAGCATCGGCCCTGAACAGCGTTTGGATGGGAGACCTTCATAAGAACATAAGAACAAGCCAGCTGGATCAGACCAGAGTCCATCTAGTCCAGCTCTCTGCTACTCGCAGTGGCCCACCAGGTGCCTTTGGGAGCTCACATGCAGGATGTGACACGCAATGGTCTCTCATGGCGGGTTGCTGCTCCCCGGTATAATCTGGACTGTTAAGGTATTTGCAATCTCAAATCAAAGAGGATCAAGATTGGTAGCCATAAATCGACTTCTCCTCCATAAATCTGTCCAAGCCCCTTTTAAAGCTATCCAGGTTAGTGGCCATCGCCACCTCCTGTGGCAGCATATTCCAAACACCAATCACACGTTGCGTGAAGAAGTGTTTCATCAAGGAATATCAGGGATGCTACACAGATGCAGGCAACAGCAATAGCGGTTCCTCGAACATCTCTTTGCTCTTGGTACTCTCTACGAGAGCTGCCTATTAGTCGGCCGCAACTTGACGGCAAAAAAGAGCGGGGAATGGAGGATGTATACAAGACAGACAGACTGTTGTCAAGACTGCTCAAAGTCAGAATTTCAACAAGGCTATGAATACAGAAGGAGCCACTAAAAGTGAGACTTGAGTTCAAACCCATACTCGGTTATTAAGCTGGTTAGGTAACCTTGGGTCAATCGATCTCTCTCAGCTTAATTTACAAGCTCCTTGGAGGAAGGGTGGGATAAAAATGTACTCAAATAGAATAGCATCAGTATAAACCAGGGGTCTGCAACCTGCGGCTCTCCAGATGTTCATGGACTACAATTCCCATCAGCCAATTGGCCAGGCTGGCAGGAGCTGATGGGATTTGTAGTCCATGAACATCTGGAGAGCTGCAGGTTGCAGACCCCTGGTATAAACAATGACAGCTAAGTCAGTTTACATCCCCTTAAAAAAAAAATCTTTGTGTGACTTTCCCCTCATACTCTGACCCCTTCCGCACATGCAAAATAATGCGTTTTCAAACCACTTTCACAACTGTTTGCAAGTGGATTTTGCTATTCCGCACAGCTTCAAAGAGCACTGAAAGCAGTTTGAAAGTGCAGTATTCTGCATTTGCGGAATGAGCCTCTGTCACACACACTACAACATTATCAAGGAAAGACATTCACTTTCCACCTGCTATTTTAAGCCAATGGATTTGCCCTTTGCCATTCACCCCTGGTTCCATTAGGCCTGTGCTGCAGTTTTGGGCAGAAGACAGCACAGAAATATATGCCGTAGCAAATTACAAAACTGTTGTTTGTTCCTCAGCAGTTAAAAGGAAATGCAAGTTCTTGCCGTGGCTGATTAAGTAGGTAGAAAATCTACAAGCCAAAGGAAATTCCTCATTGGTGTGCAACGTTGCGTTCTATGGCAAAAAGGTCAAAAATCTTCAATACCACTGTTTATACCAGTGGTGGGATTCAGCAAGTTCGAGCCACTTCGGCAGAACCGGTTGTTAAAATGGTGCTTGTAAACACCATTAACAGATTTCTCAATATTTCCCTGTATTTCAGAGCTCAATATATATTGTGTCTTATATTAATTTTTTTGCTCCCAAAGATGTGCTAAGGCCCTTCATTTTCAGGGATGTCTTATTTTACCGTATTCTGCTCTGCCGGGTACGCTTCCAAACAAAAAAACTTTGCTATGTCTTTAATTTCGGGATGCCTTATATTTCTCGCGACTTCAGCAAAACTTCTTTACTAAGGTCTTATTTTTCGGGATGTCTTTCATAATAGGGGAAACAGGGTCAGCAGCAATTCAATTTGAATCCCACCACCAGAACCGGTTGTTAAAATAATTTGAATACCACCACTGGTTCACACCCACCTCTTATTAATCCAGGGCAATCCTTACTTTTTGCTGCCTGTCCCTAATTTTGCTTTTGGTCGATGCCTTATTTGCATTTTGTTAGAATGAGCTGGCTTTCTTCCCCAGGCCTCCAGAAGCAAGAGCAAGATTACATCCATTCCACAACGGTTGCATTCACGTGGCAATCTAAGCCGTATATTAAAATATGCACCAACATGGCTTGTGGCTGGGCTCATCCGTCTGGCTCCTCTCCTGTCTTGTACAGAAGTCAGTGAAAGAATCCCTGTTAGAAACTCACTTCAGTTTCTGTGACATATGACTGCAGGTATGTTGCCTGACAGAGTTCTACAGTGCTATCTTACACAGCATCCTTCCAAACCTACCCAGGGGATGACAAGAACATCTGGCACAAGGGAAACCAGGTAGAAACCAAGACCCAGATTTAGAATATTCGTTCTGGCCAATTTTGCTAGGCATTTGTCAAAGATGGAGGTTTTTTTCCAGATCTGGGACACACTGTTAACTTTCAACCCGCACCACAGGATCTTCAGAGCTGCAACCTCATGAGAGGAAGTCATATGACATTCAGACACATGTCAAGAACGTGAATGAGACCGACTTATGCCCTTACCAATGTCAAGATCATAACCACAAGAAGCAAACCAAGACAGCTGGAATCACAAGATGAGGACTATACAACGTCCTACTGTGAAAGATAAAAAAGAAACGTATTGTCGAAGGCTTTCACGGCCAGATTCAACTGGTTGTGGTGGGTTTTCTGGGCTGTGTGGCCATGGCATGGTAGATCTTGTTCCTAAAGTTTCACCTTCATCTGTAGCTGGCATCTTCAGAGATGTATCACAGAGAGAAGTATGTTACACACTATATCCTGTGAAAGACCTCATATCATCTATCTGCTCCTCTCTGTGAATTTAAACAGAGGTAGCATGCATAGCACCCCTGTTCTATGAGCAGCAAGACCTTCCAAAAGGTGAAGAAGACCACCACCACTGCCCCCTGCAGGTAAGGTTCCATGATCCTCCTAAAGCTCTTGATTCATCAGCGGAAGACCGCCAATCTAATTTCATACTCCAGTTTGGCTGACTAGGAATATGGTGACCCACCTACCATAAGTTACCTCAAGGATGGTCCATCCAGCCACCAATCTAAAATTTCATATCCCACAGTTTGGCTTTATGATTGAGCAGTCACTGGAAAGAGTATGGGGGAACTAAAAATGTACAAGATTATGGGATGGCTGTACAACAATCTGCAAGGTCTGATTTGTTACGGCCTGCTCAGTATGGCCCTACTAGTTACCCATGTGGACTAGAAACAATCAGGTGGACTATTTATGAGAACATTACAGTCTGCCTTTCACACACATTGAGGGCCCAAACTGAAGAGAAATTAAAACAATACTGTAACAGTAAAAAGTCCAAGGAAACAAAAGCCACCAAAGCCATGACTATAAATGAATAGCCAAAGGACACACTTCTTTACACCTACAAAAGTTGTCTGCGTATCATCCTGAGGATCCCAAAAGCTCTCTCCTAAAGGCCTCAGTTCCATCATATCACATAAAACCGAGGATGAGATTAAAGTTAAAGCACTGATGTTGAAGTTACAGGAATCGATGCTTCCTTGCAAATATATAAACACCTTTAGGACGGCAATGATCTTTTCTTTTCCTTTCCAGTCATGAATCTGACCTTGCCTGTTGAGAAGACCCTTCTTGGGAGGCCCTCTTCCCACCGTCACTCAACTGTACTCTGTGCGTTTCCCTTTGAGACGCCTCTTGAAGTCCCATTCTTATTGTTCCTCCCCCCCCCCCCCCCCATCTATAGCGCCTCTGTGAGTGCAATACACATGCTGTTGGGATGCAAAGAAGCCATTGGCTGGCAACATCCAAGCAACAAGATAAAGGAAGGAAGGGTTTGGTCTTCAGATGGCAACTTGGGAGCAGGTGTAGTTCACACACAACCACCTACGACAAGATACAGAGGACCTGGTGACTGCTTATTAAAAAAAAAACTGGCCCCAGCCATCTGTTGGTGGTCAGGCTCCATGATGTGGCAATCAATTACAGCTGTTATCTCATCCGAGCTTTGACAGATGTTTCTCCCTTTCATTGTTAGCTGCCAGCAGGATTCAGACTTTAATTGCGGTGCTAATTTGAAACAAAAGAGAGCACGAGACGGAAAGAGAGAGAGAGAGATTGACAGAAGAAAGAGGAATTTGGGGTGGGAAAAGAACCATGAGAAGACACCAGATTCCACATGCCTTTCTCTAAACTGACCTAATTGCAACTGAGGTCACCAATTGGATACCAGCCAAAATCAACCAGATGCCTGTGTATATGGTTTTAAAGAGGACTATACAGATTCATGCAGGACAGCCACTGATGGACCGGTAGTAGCCATGGGGTCTAAAGAGACCCTCCATAGTCAGAGGCAACATTGGGGGAGGGCATGAGACTCTGTGCCCTATTTGTTGGCTGTCCAAGGCAGCTGACCAGTCACTGTGTCACCACTGGTCTGATCCAGAAGGACTCTTGTTGCATTCTTAAGGAAAACGATAACCAGAGTATGGCTGGATGGTTAGATCATATTATTATAATTCAAATTTTGCCCGTAAAATAACTTTTTCCACACCTACACACACTCTTTCCAAGGAATTCTGGGCCATTAATGTTTTATGACTAGCTTTTCTATTTCTCAACAGAGCACATTTTCCATTTCTTGTGCTGACCCAGGACAGGGGGGAATTGTGTTCCTAACATTGCTGCAGGCCTGCGTTTAATTGTTTCTCTTCCAACCTCCTAATTCTAGGGAACAGAGCAAGTCAGGTGGCCCCATTATGCCTTGACACAGTAATGTGTATTCCATACACACACACACACATACGCACGCACGCACGCACACACACACGCACACACACAAAGCCTGAAGGCTTTTTGATAAAGAACAGACAGCAGCAGAGCAACATGGGAGCTGCCAAACATACAAAGAAGCTCTGAATCTCATGTGCAAAGTGGTGAGAGATTGTAAGCTACAATACACACCACCCCACAGAGTAATATCACACGGGGAGTACAGCAAGATGCCAGAGAACCATTCAACCTGATGATGATCTCACCATACTGGAGTTTTCTCTCTTTAGAGACCTCTCTCACCGCTTTGGAGGCAGGAGAGCAAACTTCAGTTAGTAATGCTACAGTTATTTGGCAGGTGGTGGTTTTCCCAAATCCTCCACACGACTTACCTGTTACCGTATAATTCATTTAGCATAAAGATAGACATTCTCATTTCCTTTATCCTCTCTTCCCATGTTTTATTTCTGAAAGAAGAGGTATCAGAGGTTCTGGTTCAACAAAAGCATACCTTTTGACCTGGAAGCGCTTCTTTACCGCATACCAGATGCATGGAAAGAAGAAGAAGAAGAAGAAGAAGAAGAAGAAGAAGAAGAAGAAGAAGAAGAAGAAGAAGAAGGAAGAAGAGGAGGAGGAGGAGGAGGAGGAGGAGTTGTTTCGATTTATACCCCCCATTTCTCACCTGTGTGAGGAGACTCCCAAAGGGCTTACAATTCTCCTTTCCCCAACAAACAACACACCTGTGCAGGTGAAAGTGGGGTTGAGAGAGCTCCAAAGAACTGTGACTAGCTCAAGGTCACCCGGGCCGGTGCACATGTGGTGGTATAAAATAAGCCAATCTGGTTTTACCAGGATAAGTCTCCCACAAGTGGCTGAGTGGGGAATCAAACCCGGTACTCCAGATTAAAGTGCAACCTGCTCTTACACCACTACACTACACTACTTTAGACATCAAAGTAGGATTTGCACATGACAGCCCTTTCAAGCAGCTTTGGCAAGATCAAAAATGGCTTTTTATTCTAAAACAGGATTTTAAAAATTGAAATTAGATCTCTACAGTTGTTGTACACGTTTTCAAGGTCAGAAACGCTGTCACGGTGGAAGGGCAAGGAGAAAGCGTCCTACTTTCTGCAAATATGCAACCCCATCTTGGACACATCGCGAACTCTTTCAAGTGAAGTATCAGTGCAGGAAATGGCAGCAGACAAAATGTTCAGATGCCCATTCTCGGAGCCCTTGAGAGTTATATTTAGATACCCCTTCATCATGTGATGAGTGGAGTTCTCACTTACTAGCCTGCCAGTTTGAGCCGTTCATCAGTGAGTCACTAGTGGATAATTATTTTCTTGCAAACCTAAGAAGCACATTCCTCTTTTTTATCCCACCATTTAAAAAACATCTTCCAGACTGGCTTTGCAGCAGCCAGTTTCAATACAGTAGTCCCATTTCTTACACGCCTTAATGAGGTAATTTCCTTAAGCAACACTAAAAATTATTAGGGATAATTTAAGTTTGTAAAAAAACCCAAAAACCTGAAGTTTCCACACAGGAACGCAATTCTTCTGGAGATGGGTTAGCAGAAGACATCAAATGCAAACCAGTCTAATTTTGCAACACAGGCCTGAAGGCTAGGACTTCTTGAAAGAAGGGAAGAGACAACAATGCCTAGAATTAGGTATCAGAAAACAGAGTACGATTTATTTAGGGAAATTTATCTGTAATCTCTCTGGAGATCTGCTTGAGGCAGAACCGTATGCAAAAAGGTGGAAACTCTTGCATTTGTCCCGATTTTCTTCCGAGAATTTCAATGTGGTCTGCCCAGATATCACTTCTGTCATTTTCTCTTCGCCACAGCAGTGTGACAAAAGAAGAACCGGACCAAAGCAACCAGGTGAGAATGGTGGCAAAGGTGAGGACGTGAACCCAGGTATAGGTCTAGTTTTCTCAGTGTTATATCACCCTGACTCTCAAGTACTTAGCTAAGTAGCTGTGGCCCCTGAAGATACAAATCATACACCTGAAGCACACCACATGCATACCTGACTCTCACAGAACGTGGGGAGTTAATTCCCCCCCAGAGGAGTTGATTGATGAAGGACAGGTAGAACTCATGACTTCTAGGGATGTCATAGCACTATCAAGTTTCCTACCAGCATGGCCAATTGGCCATGCTGGCAGGGGCTGATGGGAATTGTAGTCCATAACATCTGGAGTGCCAAAGGTTCGCCACCACGGCCATATGGCTACAAGCTCTTCTTCAGAACCCCTCAGTGTTTCTAAAACATTCCAAATAATGTTCTTCCCATGAATATTACCAAAGAGATAAAGAGTCTTATCCAGGTAATGGTGAGGAATCCGCTTGTGGGAGTGGCGGGATGGCCACGTTGGCAGATTTGTCCTCTCTGGGGCACTTACCCTAGCGCAGGGGTAGGGAACCTTTAACACTCAAAGAGCCATTTGGACCCATTTTCCACGGGAAAAGAAACACTTGGAGCCACAAATAATTTTTGACATTTAAAATAAAGATAACACTGTATATATTGGGGTTTTTTTATCTTTTACTCCGCTCATTCTGAGAAGCGCATGGATGCATCCGCCCTGCTGTCTGCAGGGCGGGCAAGGATGGGGCCAGCAGCTCAGCCTCGGAGCTGTGGTCGCCTGGAGCTGTGGGCCGGGCTTCCCAGTTTGCAGCAATTTTCCTACCTGGCCATATAAATGAACCGTCCTTGCAATCTACTTCTGTATTTATGAACTCTGGCGTGTTTGCTACTGCCCTCTAAGATCTCACACACACCACCAGCATCTTCAGAAACTGAAATCTTAGCAGTTACTAGAAAGGTGGGAGCCGGTTCTAAAAGAGGTCAGCTAGCGTAATACCAGCCAAATGGACACAGACTAGCATGTAAGCTCCAGTTTTCAGAGCTGTTCAGCACATTTCAGCACCCAGTCCACAAAGTGAGAAAAACTAGTGCTATACTTGTTAAATTAAATCAGTACCCTTGGAGGATGTGCCTCGGCAGTTCTTATGCTGTGATAAAACAACAGCTGCAGCTACAGGGTATGGAATTCAGTAAAAAGGAAACACGGTCGCTGACAGGTGTATTCATAACAACCTGCCCATATTATAAGCTACAGACAAATCCATTTCTGATCATGGAAGAAGAAAAGAAGTACTCAGTATTTGCTCAGTACGCGCTAGTAGTATTTACCACTAGTATCTACTATTAACTACTATTTACCACTACTGAGCCCAATCTTGGTCGGGGAGGATGGGATACAAATTTAATAAATAAACAGCAAAAGGGTGCTAGGTTGTATGTCTACATCGGTATAAGACAGGTAGGGCACCTGTCTGAAAGCAAAGTTGAAGACTGACAAACATGTTAGTGTAGGGAAGGGAAGGGCCAAGAGTCTAAAGTTGAAGAACCGAGAAGCTGCTGTTTTTGCAGAAAAAGTGCCTCTTTAGGAAGAGGCGAAAAGAAGTAGGACGGAACTTATGATTAAAGGAGAGAGCGAGAATCAACTGTACAATTAAAAAGGACTTGTGATGAAGTCGTTATGGACAACGCAATGAAGAGACGAGACGCAGCAATATCAGGAAACTGGTGGAGAGAGACCAGCGGCAGGCCTGGCTGATCTGGCCAATCTGCCGAACTGGGGTCCCTGGCACCTTTATTAAGGGTTTGGGGAAGGAGGGAGAGCGGGAGAAAGTTGCGCAATTCATGACTCAGTGAAGGGCTGCGTACGTGCAGGGAGAAACGTTCCTGTCTGGGTCGAATCCACATTCAGGTATCTTGTGACCTGGGTGTCTGGGAGATCTCGTGATGTGCGTACGTGTGAGCCCAGGAGGGGACAGATGGCGCAGGCATTCCTGTGCACTTTCTGAGGCTCTACTGGGTTCACTAACGCACCCCTACATTGTGATACTTAAAAAAAAACCTCACTAGATTTATTGTGATAAACTTCTGATGGAACAGATACTCGACATACATTCTCACCCAGCATCCACAAACGTATACACACTCACAAACATAGTTAAAAAATCACAGACTACAAAGAGGAGCCAAAATGCTACAAAAATGCACGATCACAAAAAGGCATAATCCAATAGTTGGATGCAAAACTCAAAAGCACAGAAGACAAGCACCATCCAACAGACGCCACTGCTCTAGTGGAAAACGACATTCCCAATTTTAATGGACAGGAAATGCTTCCATCTCTGTTTAAGACACAGTTAATAAGCCAAAGTCCCGGGGGAGGGGGGAGGGGAAGAGGTGGCAGTGGTGATTAATTATTATTTATTAGTCAATGCCATCGACTGTTGACATCTGTTAATAGTTTGGTGTTGAATGGGTTACTTTCTATTATTTTAATTGTTTTAATATCGTACTGATATTTGTATTTTAATACTTTTAATGAGCGTATAATTGATTTTATGTTGTGACTCGCCCTGAGCCCTGCGGGGATAGGGCAGGATATAAATTTGATAAAACAAACAAATACAAATAATACTAAATGTCAGTCGAGGGGAGCGACTCGTAAAACGGAGGAGGAAAAATCACCACAAGGTGACTTTCCCCCAGTTCCATACGTTAAAATTATTCGTTCCCTCCCCACCACTGAATTACCAGAAGCCAAAATTGCACCTTTCCCCACATGTACACCTCATTTGCGATTATCTCCCAGATCTTTAGCGTCCATGTTGCACAAAACAAGGCTTCCGGACAAACTGCCTTGCCTTTTGCACCATATCCCTCAGCAGGAATGACCTTCAGTTCTAATTAAAAGCTCCTTCACTTCACACCACAGAAAGTCTATTACAGCTGCTTTGTCAGAGAGCATTATCATTTCCATTTACTTAGCACATCACTCAACAGCCAGGGAGAGAAAAGCGAGGAGGCCTCCGGCCTGTTCCTCTCCAGGGCTGAGTAGACCTCAGGATGTAGAAAGTAATTAAGGCCTAGCTAATGTGGAGGATTTAAGGGGAGGAGGAGGAGGAGGAGGAGAGAGATGGAGAAGGGAAATGCAACCCAGCTGCCAAAACTTTAATTCCTCCTCAAAGGATCAGAGCTGAAATGTTTGAAATAATTTCCTAACAAAACAAAAGAGGCTGTCGAATAGAATAACATTATGACAGCTGCCGAGAGAGCCAGAGATGGGTGAAAACAAGAGGCCACAATGCAGAGCTTGTAGCCTTCAGCCGGGAGAAGAATGGAAATAATTTTACAACTTGGCTCAAGGAAGGCTTGCTCCCCTTCCCCAACCTTCCCAAACTGAGCAGCTGGGACATTTTTTCCTGTTTCTTCTAAGGCTTCCCAAAACCCTTTCTTCCAATTCAATGACTGGGATATGCCACAGGCTGCAATTTCAAGTCCTCCCTAAATTAACCCTCATGATCCTGTAATGGACACTGGAAGGGCGGGCGGGGGAGCTGGAATTCGCGTACATGATGACGCCCTAGGAATTTTCCCCACACCTCTATGGTCTTTACAATAAAGATTAGGGCAAATTCCTAGTGTCCTCTGGAAATGCATTCTCCCCAAACTCCGCCCTCCCCTGGCACTACCTTCAAAATCTCCCCGAAAGAGATTTTTCCTTATCCCAGAAGGCACGTAACTATCAAAACTACCTCCTCTTATCCCAGAAAAGCACATAACTATCAAAACTACCAACTGGACAGAGCTACAGCTGCACAAAACTTGAATCAGCCAGCCAACCAAAATCAAAACACGAGTTAAAATACACACAGTCTCAATTGTGCTGTCCATTTTAGGATTATGCAATCCTTTTGCATTTTTGGCGAAGCGGATCAGTTGGAGAATAATTTTAAATGTTTTTCTTTTTGGTGTCTCAGTAGAAGTCTCATGATTTAGTGCTCAAGTTCCCGATCCAACAGCACAATCTCACTTTTGTTCCCTATAATTTAGAAGACTGCCCGAGTGGGAATGCGTGCACCAGTTAGAAACAGGAACAAATGCTACAGGAATTTGTGGCTTTGATCGTCCATACAATATTACGAGGCTTCTACTGAACTCTTGTGAAACTTGGAAAGCACAACTAGGAACCATTTTAAATATCTACGGAAAAGACTGATAACTTTCCCTATTCCGGAGACTATTTGGCTTGCAATATTTAGGAAGGCTCCAGAGCCACTCCCTCCTTGCATGAAGCAGGGAAGAACAGCTAGAACACTGCATTGGAGTGCCTTATCCCCCCTCTACTATCACCAAGATCTACAAAAACAAAGCACAGTACATGCTAAATATGAGGTCATCCCAAAGCAGATTTCCAGCACAGGGAGAATGCAAACACATCACTCCATTCTGCAAGACAGCACTTGATCAAATAATAAAACCTGCCATTCCATTGATCCTATCTGTATTTAACAAGGTCACAAATGACTCCGTTCATAAAATAAATCACGGATAATATGGAATTTGTTACACTCTGCATAAATTTTACATGCAAGTATATGGTGTAGCTCAAAAGCCGCTTCTGTTGCAAGCATCTTAGACTCAAGCAAGGTGAACAAACATCGAGGGCATTTTTTAAAATCTCACCTTCCCTCCAAAGAGCTTCGGGTGAAATCCACAGTTCTCCCTTCTCTGTGTTATCCTCACAACTGGCCTATAAAAGTTGATTAGATGGACAAAGAGGATCAGATCGTGCCTCTCTAGGAATGCAGTGGGAATCACCCCAAAATCAAGATGTCTGCCTGCTCAGGAGAGAACTGAAGCACAGGGTCCTCACGGCGAGCAGCCAAAGGTGGAACGCAACAGCAAGAAAGCCACAAAAATGTGACTATCAAAGAAAATGCAGTGTGGCTTTTTTGACTTTCCTTCCTTTGCTTCGGTATACCACCAAAGAAGCCGTGTCCAAGAGCAGCACGCTTTCCTTGATCACTTTCTTCCCAAAGCTAGGTTGTAGGGGAGGGATGTGTTAACAACCGGCTCAGCAGGGCAGCATTGGAGACTTTGAAACCCTGATGTCTAGACATCACAGCTGGCTAGGGAAAACACTGATGCCGGAGGGTGGGAAGGAGAGGGTGGGAAGGAAACTAACAATTGCAGCAAGGAAGCAAACCCTAAGTCAGGTCTGTAACCCATTACTGGTCAGTATACCAGCCTCTCTTTAAGTCCTTCACTGCCTAAGCTCCTAAGGACTGAATTGTTATGGAAGAAAAAAGGGGAAACTGTGCCTGTCCTTACTGGGAAACTCCCTTAGACCAAGGGGTTCCTGGAAAGTACCATGGCAACCAGTTGCCACCACTCAAGATCTCTGGAGGACATCTTGACTGACCGGCTAAGAAGGTAATCTTCTACTGCAACACTACAGCCATAACAAAATGGCTGGGCAGAAACCAGAGGAACTATCTTGCAACTTACCCGGACAAGTTAGTAGCCAAGCTTTAAAGCACATGCAGCACTGTATCAATCTGAGCCATGAAATACCAGGAAGAACTCTGTTTTGGAGAGGAGGAGGAGGGAGAGAAGATGAAGGAGGAGGAAAAGGAGAAGGAGAGCAGTAGTAGTAGTAGTTTGGATTTATACCCCACCTTTATCTTCTCTAAGGAGACTCAAGGTGGCTTACAAGCACAGCAAAACAAAAAGAATTCATACATTATGTTCTTCTGTATACAATTGTATTTTCTATATATGTATGTTAGTGGTTTGTACTTTTGTAACTTTTTTATTTATGCAAGTTCATAGCTGCTTTAGACAATAGTGCACTGATTTTCACTGTTCAGTTCACTTAGTAAATTAGTAGTAACCATCAAAGTTTGTGTGTTTGTGTTCTTAAGCAGCCAGCAGGACTGGCAGTGTTTTTAGTTTATTGTTAATTGCTGCTCAGTACGCTTAAGTCCTATTTGTAGTGTGTGAAGGATATTTTGTTCACCTCAGTTGGGGGAGGGGGAGGCGTATTTGCATGTGTGTCCAGGTGAAGTTCAGCTACAGTCCCGTTTGCAGTTACATTTGCATCTGCAATTGTTTTAGCATGTACCCAGGTGGAGTTCATTTGCACTTGGATTTGAATGTCTCTGGTTTGCGATTTTGATTTTAAGGAAGGTGGGGAGAGGTTTAACACTGGTAGCCAGTTACGTTGAAACAACCTCAGTATCTGTGGATTTCACTGGCTTCCCTGTGTAGTCTGACAGTCCAGAAAACCATAGCAGCTAGTTCAGGGGTCTGCAACCTGTGGCTCTCCAGATGTTCATGGACTACAATTCCCATCAGCCCCTGCCAGCATGGCCAATTGGCCACAGGTTGCAGACCCCTGAGCTAGTTGATTCTAGCCATGAAAGCCTTTGATAATAGAAAATATGAAATCTTAAAACACACACACACACACTATTGCCACACATTGGGGGTTAATCCCCTGCAAAATAACAGAAGCCGCACCTGTACCTTTGAGGAAATTAATGCCCTTTCAGTGGCCACTGCTATACCATTTTCAACATAAAGGAACGAGAAAGAAAATGGCGGGCAGAACTTTAAAAAAGGCAAGTCTTGCTAATAAGCGTCCAGAGCACAATAAAGGCTATTTTATCAATGTGCTATATTTCCCATTGCAGATAATAACGGTTTCGACGAAAGAGGTCCTTAAATAAGAGTTTAAAATGCTGCCAGAGAATCTGGACTTCTTCACAATGTGGGCGCACGCTGCTCCAGCACAGCAAGCACACTGGCACCACAAGGGGCAGACCGGGGAAGTACCTGGGGGTGGAGCCAATTTTAGTTGGCTTCTACCAGGGTTTCAGCCTGGGAATGCCCCCCTCCCTGGTCGCAGACTTACCCGACCGGAAAGGGTGGTATATATCTTTTTCTCCAGTGGGGGTAATTGGGTTTTGCCTCCTTTCCAAGCTGCCCGAAATCCATTTGGAGGCAGCTCAGCTGCCCAGAGCTCCCCAACCCAAATCTGGATTGGGCTGTTCACAAACCATCACCCACATCCCATTTGCTCAGCTGTCAGGGATCCAAACTGGATTCTCCCCCTTTCCCCCCAAATGAAAGCCAACATTCAACATTCTATACATAAATCCACACAATGCTGCACAAAACACACATCTCTAGTTACTGCCATCTTGGTTCTAGAGGATGTCTCTTAATTCAATCAATCTTTTTTAGTGCCGGCTATTTGAAAAGTCCTTCCAGCAGGCAGAATCGGCTGCCTGCATCAGAAACGGAGCTGAAGCCAGCTTTTTGAATTCTCTCCCCCTCTTGCGCACATGCGCCCTCCCCCTTTTGCAAAGCGAACCATCCTTTTATTTATATTGAAGAGCTCCTTTCATTCATAATGCTTATTATTGCATTAGGTTTTGCAGAGTGCCCCAAACCAAATTGGCAGCGCTTGGGAGGGACTGAGAGAAAGAGAGAGAGAGAGAGAGGGCAGAGCAGCTGTAAGTAAATAATAAATACTACTAATAACCGTGGTGAGATTATAATCATTAATAATTAACGCTAATATATGTTTCCGCTTGGCTTTTGGGGCCTACTAGACCGAGCCGCACAAGATGGAGAACATCTGGTGCATAGCTCGGCGTGCTCGCGTGCTCTCTCTCAAAGAGGCAAAAACGTTCCACGTTTCAGAGGGAGGTCAAAGAGGCGCAAGGTTTTAACGGTGTCGGTGGCCAGAAGCAAAAATCCTGCGTATGCAACTTTCGCTGCTCGTCATTCTGAGTGGCGGCACCGGAGAGGCCGGGGAGAGATGGAGGATTCCATGAAAGCCATCAGCTAACATGATCTCTTAGCACCTTCCGAGATAGCCCATGATGTGAATTTTCAACACAAGCAGTATCGAAGAGACCAACCACAGACCCAGGGATGGATTTATTAAGGCTGTGGGCTTTTCATCTATTGCAGCTGATAAAATCCATCAATTTCATTTCGGAGGCAGAACCCTCCAGGATGTCCTGCCCAACTCCTGTTGAAATGGATAAAACCTCACATAAGAGCAAAGACACACGTCTTAGGAAAACTGTTCTCAAGAGACGGGAGGCATTGCTGGAAAAGTGTGGATTTCCTAACAAGGAAATGAAATATATTTTTGTAAACAAAAAATCCAAACTTCACATACACGCTACAGGGGTAAGTACTATCAGTCACAGACCAGGAAAGGGATTTGGGCGTCTTAGTTGATAGTTCCATGGGAATGTCAACTCAATGCATGGCAGCTGTGAAAAAGGCAAACTCTATGTTGGGGATAATTAGGAAAGGAATTGAGAATAAAACTGCAAAGATTGTCATGCCCTTATATAAAGCCGTGGTGCGACCGCACTTGGAGTACTGTGTTCAGTTCTGGTCGCCACATCTCAAAAAGGATATTGAAGAGATAGAAAAAGTGCAGAGAAGGGCAATCCAGGATGATTGAGGGACTGGAGCACCTTCCTTATGAGGAAAAGGCTGCAGCGTTTGGGACTCTTTAGCTTGAAGAGGAGACGTCTGAGGGGGGATATGATTGAAGTCTATAAAATTATGCATGGGGTAGAAAATGTTGACAGAGAGAAATTTTTCTCTCTTTCTCACAATACTAGAACCAGGGGGCATTCATTGAAAATGCTGGGGGGAAGAATTAGGACTAGTAAAAGGAAACACTTCTTCACGCAACGTGTGATTGGTGTTTGGAATATGCTGCGGAGGTGGTGATGGCCACTAACCTGGATAGCTTTAAAAGGGGCTTGGACAGATTTATATGGAGGAGAAGTCGATTTATGGCTACCAATCTTGATCCTCTTGATCTGAGATTGCAAATGCCTTAACAGTCCAGGTGCTTGGGAGCAACAGCCGCAGAAGGCCATTGCGTTCACATCCTGCATGTGAGCTCCCAAAGGCACCTGGTGGGCCACTGCGAGTAGCAGAAAGCTGGACTAGATGGACTCTGGTCTGATCCAGCTGGCTTGTTCTTATGTTCTTATGTTCTTAAACCAACAAGCTGGGAGCTGTGCTAGCTTTCTATCAGAAAGGGTGAAAAAAAAAAACACTGGGGAGCATTTAAGATTTCCCACCATTAGAAGAGGAGGAGGAGGAGGAAGAGTTGTTTGGATTTGGGATTTATACCCCACCTTTCTCTCCTGTAAGAAGACTCAAGGTGGCTTACAAGCTCCTTTCCCTTCCTCTCCCCACAGCAGACACCTTGTGAGGTAGATGGGGCTGAGAGAGTTCCGAGAGAACTGTGATTGGTCCAAGGTCACCCAGCAAGAATGTAGGAGTGCGGAAATGTAGGAGTGGTTCACCAGATAAGCCTCTGCCACTCAGGTGGAGGAGTGGGGAATCAAACCTGGTTCTCCAAATTAGAATCCACCTGCTCTTAACCTCTACACCACGCTGGCTCTCAGACTGATACACTGCAGACTATTCTCCCATATCAGCATTTTGTCAGGTCATTTTACCTAAGCGTAAACACACTCAGCTAGGGAATTAGGAACAGGATTTGCCCTTAATGAAGGCATATTACACAGATGCAGGCACTTCGTCTCTTGCCTTGAAAACCCCACAGGGTCGCCGTAAGTCAGCTGCAAGTTGATGGCACTTTCCACCATCCACAAGTGGGGAGAGCTATTTCCTAAGGCATGGCAATCCCAGATTGTTCAGGGCTGTAAAATCAGAGCTACCAGAAAATCTGCTCTCTAAACAGCCAATTGCTGAATAGTACCAGGTTTAGCAACGTGTGACAACAAAAATATCACGCACCTTGTCACCCTGGCTCCCAGACGTTTAAGCCTTCTGTATATTTGCCTCTGGCATATTTATCAATGCGTTCCTAGCAGCTTGAAACATCTTTCTAGCATTGCCACAACAAATAATATGATGCACTCTTTGTCTTTTGAAGTTCTGAGTCAAGTGGATACACTGCGCAAAACTTTCTGCTGTTTCCAGAAACGTTGCTATGTGATTTGTTTTTAGTGGGATGTAGGGGGGTCGGGCGGGGGGGGGGGGGGGGACAGGAAACATAAATCCAAAAGTTCTTTGGGCCACATGGAAAGAACTGTAAAAGATTCCACCACCAACCCACACACATTACATTTCACTATGTTCACACATAGGCACACAAAACCCATGCTTTGCAATGTCTGCAGAAGATTGCCAGGTGGCCCAGTAAGCTATATGGGTTCTACATTCCCAAACCTACCATACCAATCATGCCTGAGAATTTCATTCTGGTGGCTGAGTCTTCCGTAGGGTTATCACATTACAAATAGATTGAGGTACGTGGTGGGAAACTGTTGACTTAAACCAAAGGCCGACTTTGGTCTGCCACTTAGCCATTTTGGACGCATGTTTTGGGCACAAGTTAGCATTTCAGAGAAGTCTGAAGAGTTACAGCAACTAGGAAGGTGTATCTTTGCCCATATCTTTATCTCCAGAATACTATATGTATTCCAAGGCTTGAGAAGGACAATTTTCACCTTTCTCTCAACCTTTGAATCTCTCTCCTCCCTCTCCTCGCTTTGACTGATTCTCAATAATATGTGCCTTTAGGAGCACCATTAGCCAACCCCTGGCTCATTTATAGTGCCACATTTTTTTTCACGCCTCAAGAATCTCACTCCATCTTTTCTAGTATATAGAAATCTTGAGTCGGGTATGGGTGATCTGATTTTAAGGTTTTTTTCCGACTGGAACGAACCACCCACTTTGTTTTTAGACACACAATGATAATGACATACCGCCACTACCCCACGCTGTACAATTGGACCTATTTCAAAAAGGGTTAGGAACACGTAAAGGCACTCAAGCACTGTTCTGTCCTCATTAGAGAATAGACCCACCCTATGACACACTCCTCAGACCAAGAGCCTCTGCCTCAAGAATCTACTGAGAGTTATTGTTAGATTAGTAGTCATATTTACATTACAAGAGAAAAATATTTCTGGAGGGGGAACTCAGTTTCCTTTCATAAATTCACAACACGTTATTTTTCTCTTCTGGTTTTTTTTTCTTCCAGAGAGGAGCAAGAAGGAACAAGACGGAGCAGTCAAAAATGTAAGACAGATGCTCCGGTCCTTCTGATCTTTAATGATGCTCAGACTTTTACTACTCTGTAATTTTAAGGGCTAATTATGAAATTACTGACTGCATTAAAAAAAAGCGAGTTCCCCCTCCAAACCAGAGCTTAAATTCCCAATAAACATCCTAAACCGTAGCCACTTGTCTGGGGAGAGAGAAAGGGCCTTGTGTTAAAAGAGGTAGTTATTAGCTCGGACCGTTTCCCTGGGTTCCCTGGCAAGGTCCCAGCAATGCAGTCGGTTTACGATCGTTCTCGACAACCAGAGGTTGAACAAAACACAGATGCTGTGTTTAATACTAAGGCAGGCTCCGGCAACTCTAAACACAACGCAGCAAGTATGCGGCAGGCTGGCTATCGGTCTGCTGTGCCGACACTTTGCGCCCGCAGTAACCAAACTAAATCAAAAGACTTCTCACTCCAAATTGGAACCGACACCGAGGCTCCCCCGGCCGGCCCGAGCTTGTACTCTGCAGAGACGCCGACTGTGTATTTCACGCCAAGAAAGAAAATTGCATGATTCAGTAGGAAGACGCACCAAAAAAAATCGGAAAAGAATAAGAGGCGTTGATCTAACAAGGAGGGATCGGGAAAGGCCAAGCAACCTAACTGAGCACTGCAGCCCGGGGACTGTGGGGAAACCAGCCAGCTCGGCCTCAGAGGTTGCCAGGGGCAACCACGAAATTCATTTCGAAAGGGAAAGGCTGCAGACTGACAAGAGAGCGTGCAAACAGTAGGCCAAGGGGGATTTTAATATTTCGCTTTGCTGCTTCCAGGCCGACAACGTTGTCAAGGGCCTTTGGAGAGGCTGCTGAGGTCACTCCAAATAATGTGAGGGAAAAGATACCACCTTAATGACTTGAGTAAACTGACCTCTGGGCACGGGGTGGATTCCCGTAACTCTCTCTCTGGTGGCCAGATACTTCTTTGTCCTCTTTTAATAGCCTGTTGGAATATGCGTTAGTGGGACGGGGCCCCGTTATCAGGAATGTGGTGCAAACGTGAACCATTCCGATCAACATTTATTTTTAAAGATAATGGGGCCCCATCCCACTAGTGCATATTCCAACAGGCTACAAAAGGAAGACAGTATCATAAGGAAGATAGTATCATATGTCCCTTCTAGGCCTCTGCGCTCAGCAGAGGCCAATTTACTGTTAGTCCCCGGCCCCGCCATGATGCGGCTGGCCTCCACTCGGGCCAGGACTTTTACGGCCCTGGCCCCTGCCTAGTGGAACACTCTACCTCCAGCTGTCCGGGACCTGCGGGACCTTAAGACGGAGTTGTTCCACCGGGCTTTTGGAGTGTCCGGCCGCTGATGTGCCCCCCTCCCCCCTTTTCCTTTCCTTTCCTTTCCTTTCCTTTCCTTTCCCTCCCCTCTCCCTCCCCCTCCCCTTCCCCCTCCCTCTACTTTAGTTCCCTGTACTGAGCTCCCTTACCACCTATGGGACCTCCTCCCCTCCCTTTTGAGAGGATTTTAATAAGGATTTATTATGGACGCTGTTTTTATATGCTGATTGTTCTCTTTTAAGTGGTTTTAATTGTATCTGTTTTAATTTGTTGTTCACCGCCCAGAGCCCTTTGGAGGTAGGGCGGTATAAAAAACTCAAAAATAAATAAATAAAATAAATAAGTTTGGACATCATTATTTTCAACAGCACTGAAACAGTGGTGGTATACACTTCTCCACTGGTGCGAACACACTGATCTAACTAGAAGTGCTCACTTAGGACTGATTCACACATGCAGGAGATGGGGATAAAAAAGAAACAATAGATTGGCTATCCCCATCTGAATGTTGCAGTGCTGTGAACATCAATAAATATGCAATTAAAAACACAATATAAACAATGCAAATTCCCAGGCTTTGGCATCCTTCCAAATATAATTCAGTGAGGGCTGTTGTTGCATCCAAAAATGAATTGGTACACTATATCTATTATACACCAGGATTCTACTACCTTACAGCTGCACCTAAAGGCAGCCAGTGTGGTGTATCGGTTAAGAGCAGCAGATGCTAATCTGGAGAACTGGGTTTGTTTCCCCACTCCTCTGCATGAAGCCGGCTGGGTGATCTTGGGCCAGTCAGTTCTCTCAGAACTCTCTCAGCCCACAGAAGTAGGCAATGGCAAAGCACTTTCAAACATTTCTTGACTTGAAATCCCAATGGGGTCTCCCTAAATACAGTTGAGACTTGACAGCAACATCACACACACACAGAAGCACATAAAAGGCGGGGTTCTACTTCTAGAGCCAACGTGGTATAGTGGTTAAGTGGAAGTGCACTCTGATCTGGAGAACTGGGTTTGATTCCCCGCTGTGCCACTTGAGCTGTGGAGGCTTATCTGGTGAACCAGATTAGTTTGTGCACTCCAACACATGCCAGCTGGGTGGCCTTGAGCTAGTCACAGTTCTCCAGAGCTCTCTCAGCCCACCCACCTCACAGGGTGTTTTTTTTGGGGGGAGGGAGGGAAAAGATTGTAAGCCCCTTTGAGTCTCCTTACAGGAAAGGGGGGATTTAAATCCAAACTCTTCCTCTTCTTCTTTGGAACGAGCCCAAATTCAACCTACACATCTGTGGTCGAATCCCCACTTGAAATTTGCACGCAGATCCAAACCTGTTTGTTGTGAAACTGTGTCCTCTTCATCGGAGTTTCTCCCTTCCCACCACAGCGAGCACACAGCAGACACACCCGGTTGCAGAACTCTTACCGGTAGCAATCCCCACTACCAGGCTAGCTTGCTTTGCCGCTCTCCCCTGATTGGCTGGCGTGCCTTGATGGGGCGGGACCTTTTCCCACTGTGGAAACGTACATTGTAGGGGCATGATAAAAAAAAACCAGCGTGTAAAAGTTTAACGTTTAACTGTTTAACTGTGCAAACAGTTAATCATTACCTGTGTAAACCATGAACGATTCAAAGTTACGCATTTGACTGTTTAATGTTTGCATCCCCTTCTGCTGGCCAATCGCAAAAGCGGAAATGAAACCAAGGAAAGGCTGCGTGTGCATCGCAATGCTGATTGGTTGCCCAAATTCTGCGTCACACTCCAGGGCTGGAAACGAGTCAGGGTTTCAACCCTCATCCCTCCCTTCTGATCAGCTCTGAACCGTGTTAATGGGGTCTATGCCACTTGCAACTAGGTCCTGCCGGAACGCAGATTAACAGGTAGAACGAGCACCAGAAACAGAATCTGCCACGCAAGCAATGGGGAGGTCGTCCCTCAAACCTGGTTAGTTTGTGTCCTGAAATCTGGCTAAGATGGTAGTGGGGATTCGGCCTGTAAGGGTTAAAATGAACTGGTACCAAATTGGCCAGCTACTTGAATGGCCTATTTCCAGCCCAGCCCGATAAAGGTCGTGATAGTTTGCTGCACGGTCTCGCATTGTGCCAATTTGGGCTATTTGAAATGATGAGTCATCCATTAGGCCTCCCTGTTCCAGCCACCGGAGTGAGTCTTGGACTCAGCCCGCTGGTGAATTCTTCCTCCGGCTCTACATTAGCAAGACTGAAAGGCTTCAAAAGACAATTCTTTTGGGTGATTCATGTGCTTCTCTTACATGTGCTCATGAGGCATTCCTTTTGCTTTCCCTTGTCTCTGACATCAAACTGCCTGGAGGGACCAGACACCACTCTGATCCTCAGCGATTACAGTGTCTTGGAAGAAGAGGGAGAACGCAAGTAAGATTTTTTAAAACGACACGCACGTTGGTACGGAACCACGCTTTGAGCTGACTCAGTACATCCTTTGGTGCCAGTCACACAGAAATTAAAACGTACTGAGATCCCATTACATTGTTATAAAAGGCTGCCTCAAATCTGAACATTCTTTCCTGCTCTTGAAGTGACGGGATACAGATTTCGGTTGCAGATACCAGGTGTCAGATGCAGAGAAGCCTGGCTGGTTCTGGCAAGTCGGGAAGCGAGGTGTGTGAACAATAACAAACGGAAACAATGGAAAGGCAAGCTCAAACAAAGAAGCGAAAACAGGAGAAAGCTACAGCAGATAAACATCTATGGTAACATTGAAAAACAAAAATAACACAAGCCGATGTAAAACAAAGGTAGGGTTTCAAAGCAAGTAGAAACGCAAGAGAGGGGCAGCGTGGTGTAGTGGTTAACAGCAGTGGACTCTAATCTGGAGAACAGAGTTTGATTCTTCACTCAGAATCATAGAATTATAAATTTGGAAGAGACCCCAAAGGTCATCAAGTCCAACTCCCTACAATGCTGGAACGCACAATCAAAGCACACCTGACAGATCCAGCCTTTGTTTTTAAAAACTCCAAAGAGGGAGACTCCACCGCACTCCGAGGTGGTGCATTCCACTGTCAAACAGCCCTGACTGTCAGGAACTTCTTCCTGATGTTTAGGTGGAATCTCTTTTCCTTCACCTTGAACCCATTTCTCCTGGTCCTAGTCTCTGGAGCAGCAGAAAGCAAGCTTGCTCCCACCAACATGACATCCCTTCAAATATCTAAACGTGGCTATCATGTCACCTCTTAACCTTCTCTTCACTAAACTAAACATCCCCAGCTCCCTAAGAATCTCCTTGTTGGGCATGGATTCCAGACCTTTTAGCATTTTGGTTGCCCTCCTCTGGACCCATTCCAGCTTGTCAATATCCTACTTGAATTGCAGTGCTCAGAACTGGTCACTCCTCCGCATGAAGCCTGCTGGGTGACCTTGGGCCGATCACAGTTTTCTCAGAATTCTCTCAGCCCACACAGATGCCGGCAAACCACCCACAAACATCTCTTGCCTGGACAGCATCGTCATAAGTCAGCTGTAACTTGCCAGCACAGACGCACCCACACACATGAACACAGAAACACAAGATACTCTGCAGTGGAAAGCAAACAGACTGCATTAGCATCAGGTAGGAGTCAGACATCTGCAAACTACCAAAGCATCATGGACTGCCAAGAGTGGTCCAGGATTGAGGACAGTATTTGGTCTTCCACGACCATTTTAAAATCCTTACCACCAAGGCTTTGTGGCACAGAGGCAGCGCACATGCTTTCCATGTAGACGTACCCAAGTTGAGACCCTGGCGTCACCTGCTAAAAAAGGGATCAGGTAGCATGTGTTAAGAAAGGCCTGCCCCTCACAGGGGCCCCTGAAAGATCATGTGGGTTGAAGCAGGCAGTGTTGAGCTAGACGGGCTGACTAAAGAAGGCTCCAGGGGCTGCATATGGGGTCAAATGACCCCAAGTTGCAGCCATTTAGTCACATGGGGGGCATAAAATCCCCCCCTCCCCGGGTCCATACACTGAATTCAAGACCTGATGCAAAAAAAAGTTGTTTGGTCGGGGGGAGGTCTCAGATTTTTCACCAGGCTACATTTTTCCTAGATACGCCTCTGGTAGGCTCATATATGTTCATGCATGTTAATATAAAATGGGGAAGGTCATTTTTCAGCAGTGGACCTTCCTTGATTTGCATGTGAAAGGTTGCCGGTTCAATGCCCAGCATCTCCAGTTAAAGATCTCAAGGAAGTGGTGATGAGAAGAAGGTCTCTCTGGAAGACATCCCGGAGAGCTACTCTATGCCAGAACAGACTAACAATTAAGAGCTCGAAAAATTGTTTGGCACAGGGTTAGCTTAGAGCAGTGGTGGCAAACCTATGGCACGGGTGCCAAAGGTGGCACTCAGAGCCCTCTCTGTGGGCACGCGCAAACAGAGTCGCCCCCCCCCCAACCATCTAGGCTGGCCTGGGCCGCTGGGCTCAATTATTAGCATTAAACCTAAGACCTAGTTTTGGGGAAGCAGTGTAGGTAACCCTGTTAAGTGCTGTTAAACCCCACTGATTTTCATGCAAAGAACTAAAGCGCGATCCTCTACCTGGGAGTAAGCTCGGTTGCTGGCAATGGGGCTTGCTTCTGAGTAAACCCTCCTAGGGTCGTGATTCACCCGTTGGAAGAGTTGCATGGTTGCTTCAAAGCAAAGCCACCGACTACCACCAAGCTTACTCCCGAGTAATGCACATATCAGAGCCAACTGTTTTTTTTAAACTAAAAACTGAGGTTAAATTGCCGTGTTGGCACTTTGCGATAAATAAGTGGGTTTTGGGTTGTAATTTGGGCACTTGGTCTCGAAAAGGTTTGCCATCACTGGCTTAGAGGTACCACTGTCTCCTAGGACTCCTAGTAAGGAGGACAGGGAGGGACCCTGAGCTCTCTGGGGAAAAGATGGGGTAAAACTGGAATGCAATACAAGTGATAGAGGGAAACTAATGTAGAACAAGCTTCCCACTCTGCATTTAAAGTCAAGGAACCCAACTTAGAGCTTCAGGGACTGGAAACTTTACCACACTCGAGTTATTTGTGTTGAGATGAGAGTCCAACATGGCATTGTTTTCTTCAGTTACTCTCTGACGAGCACCAAGCTGGCATGGTGCAGTGTTGAACTAGGAGTGGGCAGAACTTGGCTCAAATCCCCACTCAGTCACGATGCTTCACCAGGTGACCTCAAGTCAATCACTCCCACTCAGCCTCGACAACATCTTGCAGAGCTGTTCTGAAGATAAAAAAAACAGAGCTGGGCCCGTTACCCTGAGCTCTTCTGAGGAACAAAATGGCCACACAAGTGCCGTTTTGGCAACCACAGAGAGGGATAATCGCAGCAGCTGCTCAAGGCTGGGCCTACTGCACAAAAGACGCCTGCACAGAAGGACGATTGAACTCATCTGCTTGGCACAGCTCAAGAATCCCTCCAAGATTTTCCATTCTTGAATGAACACACTGAAGTCATTCCCTCCATATGAAAAGATACTAATCCTTCACATTTAATGGGCCAGCTAAGACTTTGATATCCCGAAGCAACATCTTAACAACTTTCCATGTTTCTCAAGCTCCAATGGAAGCTGTTCTCACCTATTCAAGCATGAGAGTTCTCTCAATGGGCTATGAACTGCCAATAATGGCATATATAAAAATTAATGATGGAAAGGAATTGTATTTTGTAGGAGCAGCAGTGCACTCTAATCTGGAGAACCGGGTTTGATTCCCCACTCTGCCACTTGAGCTGTGGAGGCTTGTCCGGGGAACTAGATTAGCCTGTGCACTCCAACACACACCAGCTGGGTGACCTTGGGCTAGTCACAGCTCTTTGGAGCTCTCTCAGCCCCACCCACCTCACAGGGTGTTTGTTTGGGGGGGAAGGGAAAGGAGACTGTAAGCCCCTTTGAGTGTCCTTACAGGAGAGGAAGGGGGGATACAAATCTAAACTCTTCTTCTTCTTCTTCTTCTTCTTCTTCTTCTTCTTCTTCTGCTACTACTACTACTACTACTACTACTACTACTACTACTACTACTACTACTACTACTACTACTACTACTACTACTATTATTTACCAGGCTATACTGCATCACTACAGGCAGGTAACAGGGCCTTAATGACAAATGAAACACTGAGAATACAATTTACCCCAATTTATTCCCATTTTAAGTCAACTCTTGCATTTTCTATATTTAATAGCGTTAACACACACAGTGAAAATGTAGGCAATCACACTCAGTGAAAATGTGGAAAAATCAGTGGTTAGTAAATTCTTATCCCAACCTTTTTCTAAAAAGATCCAAGGCGAAGGTATCTTGCTTAACTACCCAATGATTTAAGTTAAGGAAGAAGAAGAAGAAGAAGAAGAAGAAGAAGAAGAAGAAGAAGAAGAAGAAGAAGAAGAAGAAGAAGAAGAAGAAGAAGAAGAAGAAGAAGAAGAAGAAGAAGAAGAAGAAGAAGGCGAAGAAGGAGAAGAAGGAGAAGAAGGAGAAGGAGAAGAAGGAGAAGAAGAAGAAGAAGAAGAAGAAGAAGAAGAAGAAGAAGACGACGACGAAGAAGACGACGACGAAGAAGATGAAGAAGAAGAAGAGGAGGAGGAGGAGGAGGAGGAGGAGTTTGGATTTATATCCCCCCTTTCTCTCCTTGTAGGAGACTCAAAGGGGCTGACAATCTCCTTGCCCTTCCCCCCTCATAACAAACACCCTGTGAGGTAGGTGGGGCTGAGAGAGCTCTGAGAAGCTGTGACTAGCCCAAGGTCACCCAGCTGGTGTGTGTGGGAGTGCACAGGCTAATCTGAATTCCCCAGATAAGCCTCCACAGCTCAGGCGGCAGAGCTGGAAATCAAACCCGGTTCCTCCAGATTAGATACACGAGCTCTTAACCTCCTACGCCACTGCTGCTAATGACTAAACTGAGGCAGTTCACATTATGAGGAGACGTGATGCCCTGGAAAAGACAGCAATGCTAAGAAAACTTGAAGATAATAGTGGGAAAGGAGGAAGACCCAACATGATACGCGCTGACTCCATCAAGGAAGCCCCCGGTCCCTTTCGCTTCTGATCTCTCTTGAACTAGTCACTATGTAGTTAAGACACAACTCAGAAAGAAAGTCATTTTATTATTTTCCATCCATGTCCTCCTTCCCCACCTAGTGTTATTTAGTAAGACATTTTAATAAAATCCCACTCACAGCGTGCCAGCGCTGCTTTTGCTGCATTCTTTCACTTTGCTAAGCATGATTATGAATATTAATATTTCATAATGCATACCAGTCTACGCTCTTAAACTACTGCAATACCAGGTTATTTCTGTCAATAGTAGGAAGATGGGCTCATTTAATTAGGACACGGATAGTGCGGAGGACAGACGGGTTTGTAATACTTCGTTCCAATTAGCCACTAACTTAGCTTCTCTTCCGATCGCTTTGTCCTCAGTATTCAGCCGGCATATCCTCACTGATAGCCAATCTGTCTAGTTCCCATTAGTTCCATTTGGGATATTCAAATCTCCTCCTGGAACAGAATTCCAGCACACTCCTCCACCATCTCTCATCTTTAACTACAAGGGCCAGATTTCTCATTATCGAGCTAGGCAATCCCAGGTGGGCCCAGGAGCCATTCTGAGGAGCAAAACAGCCGCTCCATCAACTATTCCTTTCAGCATTTGGCATTTTAATTCTCCCCCTGTCCTTTTTTGACCCCGTGAGGTCACTCAAAGGGAGTTTGGGATTTCAAAGTCAGGAAAACAGCCAGACTGCAAGCAACTGCGCTTGTTATATTGGGGTTGGGGTGCAGGCAGAAGAGGACTGCGTCTGTTGTCAGACTGCATTCCCTCTTTCAGAGGGTGCCCAGATAAATATCATGTTTGCAGGGCCAAGCTAATAAGATTCCATTAAAATATGCCAGAATATCACAATGTACTTCAGAAAGCAAGCAATGGTTGACCTTCCAAAACAAGCAAACCGTGGTTTAGATTGGTTTACGTTGGACCACCCGCCGCCCATCCGCACAAATCTGCTAAGTCCTGCTGCTTCTATGCTGTAGCAGTCTCTGGAGGCAGTTAACTCTGGTTTGTCCACTCACATATTCCTCGTTCAGTAGGAGTGAACCTTTTATATCTCCAGATGTTATGGACCATACTCCTTATTGTCCCTGCCAGCATGGCCAATTGGCCATGCTGGCAGGGGCAGATGGGAATTGTAGTCCATAACATCTGGAGTGCCAAAGGTTCGCCACCACGGTCCCAAACCATGTTCAGCAATAACCAGAGTTAGGCCTAAGTTCGACTGCTTTGGTTAGGTTTCTCCTTCAAGGTCAGGCAGCCTGAGGAACTGTATTGTTCTGAAACCCAGTTGGATGAGACCTTGCAAGCCAGGCACAAATGCTTCAGGACCATGATTGTTGCATAAACATAAACCTAAATAAGGACTAGGAGGTCAGTGTGAACATCCCCCTGGGAAGAAAAGCCGGACTAATTTACAATCAATTATAGACGACCTTAGCTTTCGCTTCCCACCTTTTCTGCATCCTTTATTTCCGTTTTAAGTTCCTTTGCGGCCTCCTTAATATGTGCAGTTTGCATTATTATCCAGTACTTTATTTAAAAGAAGTGGGATACTTATTCTGCAATTCCTGAGATTTAAGAAGCCGTTTAGAAGATTATTCTGAAGCCATGCTGTATTTGAAACTCATCTGGGCATAAAAATGTGGAACGCTTGAACCTCTCCATGCACTTCACAGCATCCTTTTGATGAATCACAAGATTTAAAGAGAGCCAGCATGGTGTAGTGGTTAAGAGCAGGTGGATTCTAATTTGGAGAACCGGGCTTGATTTCCCACCCCTCTACTTGAGTGGCAGAGGCTTATCCGGTGAACCAGATGTGTTTCCACACTCCTACATTCCTGCTGGGTGACCTTGGGCTAGTCACAGTTCTTCCCAACTCTCTCAGCCCCACCTGCCTCACCAGGTGTCTGTTGTGGGGAGAGGAAGGGAAAGGAGCTCATAAGCCACCTTGAGTCTCCTTACAGGAGGGAAAGGTGGGGTATAAATCCAAACTGTTTTTCTTCTTCTAAAAGCCTTGAGATGGATGGTCCAGGCTAGTCGGTCTCGTCAGGTCTCAGAAGCTAAGCAGGATCAAGTTCTGGCTAGTGAAAGCCAACGTGGTGTAGTGGTTGAGAGCAGTGGATTCTAATCTGGAGAATTCTGTCACTATCTTGGCACAAAGGGGAAGGAGGCTGGATTGCTGGCCTCACACATCATTTGCCTCTTGATCTTTTGACATCTCCAAACGATGAGGATTAAGACTATCCACATATTAACACAAAAATGCATTCGGCCCAAAAGACTATCCCTCCATTTGGCTAAACCTAGATCATAGGTGTCAAACTCACGGCCCTCCAGATGTTATGGACTACAGCTCCCATCATCCCCTGCCAGCACGACACTGGCAGGGGATGATGGGAACTGTAGTCCATAACTGGGGTGCTGTGTGGTTTCCGGGCTGTATGGCCGTGTTCTAGCAGCATTCTCTCCTGACGTTTCGCCTGCATCTGTGGCTGGCATCTTCAGAGGATCTGATGGTAGGAATGGAAAGCAAGTGGAGTATATATACTGTGAGGTCAAAAGGTGAGGCCATCTGAATAGAGTAGCCTGGCATGTGAGTCACAGAGAAGTCTGTAGCCTGGGAGTAACAATGAAGATAGCAAGGTCAATAGGTGGATGGTTCTGAATAGAAGTATCCTGGTCTTTGTTCCCATAACATCTGGAGGGCCGTGAGTTTGACACCTGTGACCTAGATGATAGGATATTCAAGAGAAGAGAAGAGTTTTGGATTGCTACCCCACCTTTTCTCTCCTGTAAGGAGACTCCTGTAAGGTGACTTACAAGCTCCTGAATAGTTATGGTTTTATTGTATTTGTTATATAATTGTATATGTATTGTCTTATTGAGCCCGAAAGGGAAGGGGTGGTATAAAAATTCAATAAAATAAATAGAAAACAACGGTTCAAAGCTAATTGCTCTGTGGCCTTTTAAAAAGGCACCTCTTTCTCCCAAACTAATTAGTGGTTAAGCAATCGGAAAATGCAGAAAAGTCACCTTTGTGGGGCAACAGAACGCGACAATTGATTCACCAGTGCGTCCCCATGAACTAAGCTGCAAGCAACATTGAGGAAAAATAAAGGGATGAGAACTGGAAGCCAAAATCTGCTTCAGTGGGGGACAGAAACAGACTCTGCTTTGGGCCAATTCATGCGCTAATTCTTACCGAACAGCAGTGCTCTTGTCAACCTTTAAGAACTAAAACACTAACCAGCGCTAAAGCACATTTCGTTTGTTCTGAAGAGAATTCCATCTATCCTTATGCATAAGACATGAGCCCCTTTTGAGTCTAATGGGAATTTATTTTTTAAAAAACCATTTTGTTTCATTCGATACATGTTCCGTGTTCCAGGTACTTCCAGGACGTGTGCACGCACGTCCCCTTTTAAGACTCAGTTGCTAGACAAGCGGTCCCCTCTGACATATCAATTGCCCTATTACACAAAACTCTGTGTAGGCTAGTTCTCATAACCCGAAGGGCACACATCGAAGCAGGAAAAGAGTACACCGTTTTATCCTCGCGCTCATCAACAGAAATGGAAAAGGAAGATGCACAATTTTCTATCTATCTACAAATGTCTTTTTCTAGCCAGTGCTTGGGGAGGAATGGAGAATTATATGCAATGTGGAAATTTTGACAGAATTTAAATCTCTACACGTTTACCGCTAATCCTAAAGCTGGATTCCCAATAAAAACTGGTTTTAGCACACTTTGCAGAGCGCTGCTGAAGGGCACAGCTAACAGACGGAAAACAATGGCCCATTAAGTTGGTACCACCAAAGGGACAGAATTGCTTTCAGAGCTCATTTTAATTACTTTACTACTATTAATCCTTATTAAGCATTAATTAAGAATCATTCTCCCTTTTTTCCCCCTTTTTTGTTCAAGCACACAGCAGAGTGTGAAACATTTCACACCAAGAGGTATTGCTTTATAGGATCTTCAGAGCTGGGAGAGACCCCAGGCAGGGATTTCTGTCCAAGAACCAAGGCATCCCAGTGGACTCCGGGAATTTTAGTAAGCAGTGTTGGGGAAACCCAAATGAATGCCCTCCAGTTCATTCATACATTGCACAGCCGAGGCGCCAATCGGTAAGCTGGAGATGACAGTCAAAGTGCTGTCTGTGATCTGAATTCGATCCCAGTGGAAGTCAGTTTCAGGTAGCCAGCTGGAGGATGATTCAGTCTTCCATCTTTCCAAGGTCAGTGAAATCAGTAACCAGCTTGCTGGGGGTACAGCATCGATAACTGGGGGAGGAAATGACAAACCACCCCATAAAGAAAGCCTGCCTAGCAAATGTGCTTGCACAGGGACTAACTTTACCTTTTCAGCCTACCAGATGATATTCTATGTGCAGTGTCAATGAAACAACAAACGATCAGAATTCTCCCAAATGGTGCCCCAAGTGAGGAACTTCTCCTGCACCCCTCCAATGTGTTGTGTTTTTGAATGCAGTTGATAATAGGCATCCCCAAGCATGATTCCCACCCAGGACCCTGAATAACCCTGACTAGTCCAATCTCACCAGAACCTGGAAGCTAAGCAAGATCAGTCCTGCTTAGTACTTGGATGGAAGACCACCAAGGAAGTCAAGGGTCATTATGGAGAACATAAGAACATAAGAACATAAGAACTAGCCTGCTGGATCAGACCAGAGTCCATCTAGTCCAGCATTCTGCTACTTGAAGTGGCCCACCAGGTGCCTTTGGGAGCTCACCTACAGGATGTGAAAGCAAGGGCCTTCTGCTGCTGCTGCTCCTGAGCACCTGGTCTGCTAAGGCATCTGCAATCTGAGATCAAGGAGGATCAAGATTGGTAGCCATTGGTAGCAATGGCAAACCAGCTGGGTATACTGCCATAGAGTCCACCCTCCAAACCAGCCATTTTTTTTTCATGGGAAGAGCTCTTGACTGGAGATCAGTGTAATAGCAGGAGATCTCAAGGTGCCACCTGGGGTTGGCAACCTTTTGGGGGTGACATGGAATTCATTGACACCGGTCCTTTGCCCACCAACAGTTTTTAGAAAGGGCGGGGTCAGGTAGGTCTTGTGCCCTGGAAGGCTTCCTTTCGGCTACTGGAGATTTGATTGGCAATGCAGATACTTTAACATGTTGCTTTGGCGGCAGCTGTCAGCATGCAGAAAGATCTTCAATGTGTGATTGAAGGAGCTGCAGCAGCCATTTTGTGAACAGCTCCACCTCCAACAACAGACATTTTGTGAATGGCTCCACCTCCCGCAGCAGAGAGTTTGTGAATAGCTCCACCTCCGGCAACAGACATTTTGTGAATGGCTCCACCTCCAGCAGCAGACAGTTTGTGAATGGCTCCACCTCCGGCAGCAGACAGTTTGTGAATGGCTCCACCTCCAGCAACAGACATTTTGTGAATGGCTCCACCTCCGGCAACAGACATTTTGTGAATGGCTCCACCTCTGGCAGCAGACAGTTTGTGAATGGCTCCACCTCTGGTAACAGACAGTTTGTGAATGGCTCCACCTCCGGCAACAGACAGTTTGTGAATGGCTCCACCTCTGGCAGCAGACATTTTGTAGCTGTGTTCCCAAGGTGCTCAGATGCTCAGAAAGGGTGGGAATTCATGCTCTAGATCAGTGGTTCTCAACCTTCCTAATGCCGCGACCCTTTAATACAGTTCCTCATGTTGTGGTGACTCCCAACCCTAACATTTATCCATTTTACAGATGGAGAACACTGATGCAGAGAGTCTTAGGCGACCCCTGTGAAAGGGTCGTTCGACCCCCAAAGGGGTCCCAACCCCCAGGTTGAGAACCACTGCTTTAGGTGGACCAATGGACTTAGTAGGAGGCAGTTTCATATAAGTAGAAGACTAATTTAACTATACTAAATGTTGGGACACTACTAACCTACTACTAACCCTTGCTTTCCTAAGAGTTACCTCTGGAGCAGATAGACTATTGGGATATTGCCTGGTGTAACAGAGCAGGTCTCTCACACAGATAAGTATGCTGATTTCAAAGCATGGAAAGGGAGTTCTGACGTGAACTGTATGCAAACAGCTCCTTAAAACAGTATGTTAAGGAGCTGTTCGAATACATTTTGTCTGATCTTTGTTCCAAAAGAATTTGCAAAGTGATCCCAGTTCCCGTCCTCCTCCTCTACTCCTTCCTCAATGCTCCCCACATGCGAACAAGCGTCAAAGTTAAACAGCAAGTTTCTTTGCATCTGAAGCCACCTGTCTGTGTTAAGCGTATGCAAATCTGGCAGTAAGCATCACAAACAATCTTGTCTGAAGACAGGAAGGGGGTGGGGGTGGGGTGAGAGAGAAGGGAGGGGGGTGCACAGCAACAGCTCAGTTAAATATTTTAGCGCTTTCATCAAACATCTGTCCTCCACCTTGTACATGATAAACCCTGCAAGGTAACGTTTCGCAAAGATTAACAGACATCTGCTCAATTACAGGATGGCAAGCCAACGAAACAGGCAGCGCAGCGGCTTTAAAGAGCACCTGCGGATCCGCGGAGCACTTTCAAAGACGGTCCAGGGCCTCACCTGAGTTGGAACGGCGCTCATTTGCTCTCCTGCTCTCAGCTGGAAGATAGTGGCTCCATTCTTTTTGCTAATAGGAAGCACTTGGCACAACCTGGGAAGATTATGTACTGAATCTGCTTCATTGCGGCAGAAGAATGGAACGGGAGAGCGGAAGAGGAGAAAGCCCATCTAGTGGTTTTGTTCATGGGATATTTGCAATTGCTGATGAGCGCCTCTGTATGCCAGTAAGATGCAAGAGCTGATTAAAAGCAAAGTGGTGCAAAATATCTGAGAGAATGCCCCCTTCCACACAGACCTGCCTGGATGCTGAGGTCAGGGGGGGGGGGGGGGGCGCTCCTGGTGGGCCCATCACCTTCTAAGATTCGGGAGGCAGGGGCTACCTGGAAGGCCTTCTCTGCAGTGGCCCCAGTGCTTTGGACACTCTCCCCCCAGAGGTCCACTAGGCGCCACCTCAGCAGGAGTTTAGGTGCCTCTCTCAGCCCCACCTGTCTCACCAGGTGTCTGTTGTGGGGAGAGGGAGGGAAAGGAGCTTGTAAGCTGCCTGGAGTCTCCTCACAGGAGAGAAAGGTGGGGTATAAATCCAAACTCCTCCACCTTCTTCTTCTTCTGGCCCCATTCACACAGTCCAAAGCTCTGTTCCAAGCACCTGCAGTTAAAAATGATCTCAGGTAACAAGCACACGTCTTGATTTGGATGAACAGGGCTAGTCCGGTCTTGTGAGATCTCAGAAGTTAAACAGGGTTGGCCCTGGGCGACAGACCACTGAGGAAGTTCAAAGTTGCTTCACAGAAGAAGGCAATGGCAAACCACCTCTGTTCCTTGCCTTAAAAATCCTACATGATCACCATGACTCGGCTGCAACTGGATAGCACTTATCACCCCGAAAGACCCTCTTTGCTTGAGGCTGCAGGGACAATTTTAAGCAAACTGATAACGGATCTGATTCACACTTAAGATCCAAGCTATTTGGAACAACAGGATTTTTCACTAGTAAAGATGTGTATTTCAGTAGGTAAATCAGATTAGTAATTGAGAAAAAGATTATGCTGCCTCTACAGGGAACCTACTCAAGGTGGCTTACCAAATAAACCATAATAATAAAAAAATTAAGTTATTAAAACCCAGTATTAAAAACTCAGTGACGGCATAAAAACATAGACCGGAAAACCCCATCTGTGGTTGCTACTCATCTCATCTCTGAAGTCCCAAAAGAATATTAGAGCGTCTAAGGAAGCACATAGGAATAAATATCCAGAAGAAGAAGATGATGATGATTTTGGATTTATATCTCTTTCTCTCCTGTAAGGAGACTCAAGGTGGCTTACAAGCTCCTTTCCTTTCCTTGCCCCACAATAGACACCTTGTGAGGTGGGTGGGGCTGAGAGAGTTCCAAAGAACTGTGACTGGCCCAAGGTCACCCAGCAGGAATGTAGGAGTGTGGAAACACATCTAGTTCACCAGATAAGCCTCTGCCACTCAGGTGGAGGAGAGGGAAATCAAACCCAGTTCTCCAAATTAGAATCCACCTGCTCTAAACCACTACAACACACTTAGCCACTTCGGCAATATCTTTCAAACTTTACAGACATTTTCTACACATAAATACCCAGTATTTCAGGTTTCATACCAGCAAAAATGGCACATTAACTCCCTTCCCCCACCCCCAAATTATTCTTATAACCAGCCTCACATCTTTCTCTAGGGAAAAAATTGTGCCTGCAATATGAGACTCATGATGTGGTCATGGGAAAGTATCATATTAAAGCCATCTTTAGAGAATTAAAAGGAGAAATCATTCACAGGTGGCGTGTGCAAGCAAGCAGTCAAGCCCCGTTCTGTAACTTCACCATCAGCGCTAAAATAGCAGCAGAAACAGGGTAAAAAAAGAAACAAACAAACCACGACCTCCCCATTGATGTAACTGTGCTGTCAATGATCTGTCAAGCAAGTCAATCCGGTTTTCTCAAGAGCCAGAGGAACGACAACGGGTCACTGCTAGTTGCTCACTCATTTTCCAGGTCCAAATGCACAGTACGTTCAAAATAGATCCAAAGTTCACAGGCGCTGCAGCACGATTTTGTGCTTTTAGCACAGGACAGATCAATACATAATATAAACTAGAGGCTAAAGAACTTTGAACTGAGGCCTAGCTTAGGGTAGAAATTCAAGATTACTTTGCACTTGACGTATTTTTAAAAGACACACAGATAAAAATAAACCAGAGTAAGGTGTCCAAGGCTGTTCCATGGACCCCACAGTTCAGCTGATGCTGAAACTGCAGGGTTCAATCCACACTTTCTGCGGACAGAAGGGGGGGGGGGCAATTTCCACCAGCTCCCTCTTTCTGCTGCAGACCCCCAATTTTCCTCTCATGTTATTCCTAAAGGGAGCATTGACTCTCAAAAGCTTATACTCTGGAAATCTTGTTGGCCTTCAAGATGATAATGGACTCCAATCTTTTTCTTTTACAACAGACCAGCAAAGCTACCTACTTGAAACGATGCTATTCCCCCCATTTCAGCGGAATCTATTGCCCCCATTTCAGTGGAATCAGTGTGCTCAAGTTGGGAATGGGGAGGTAGGAACATTGTGTTCCTCTGGCAGAAGTGCCTGGCATGAGTTGAAAACTGAGGTCGCTTCCGCACATGCAGAATTAATGCACTTTCAATCCACTTTCACAATTGTTTGCAAGTGGATTTTGTTATTCCGCACAGTAAAATCCAGCAGCAAAGTGAATGGAAAAGGGATTGAAAATGCATTATTCTGCAAGTGCAAAAGGGGTCTGAGTCTGGATACAATCCCAGGTCTCCTTGGTTGAAGTACAACACTCCCCTCCATTGCCCTATCCTTAGAACGACTAAAATATTACATTTATCAAGCCTGATCTTTAGGCTGCTCTGTGTCTGCATGTTATTCAGCTTCGGCTCCTGAGCGCGCCCCCGCCCCCTTCCTTGCAGTCTGAGAACTAACATTACATCTCTGTTGACATTCTTTTGGTTAACCACAGCTAGCCCAAACCACAGTTTGCAAACCTGCTTCTAACTATATTTGCAAGCTGTGGCTTAGTAAATGATGCCTGAGCTAAACCAGTTTGAAAACAAAACCACATGCACGCATGATCTCTCCATGTATGCACAAAAATCTACGCACATATACCAACTGGTTTAGCTGGCTTCCCCCCAGGGATCCTTTCTTTTCTGCACTATATTTTAAGGACGGCCTCTGCATTTTACAAACCTATTTTAATTGGTTTCATAATCTGTTTTTACAATGCTTTGTTTTTAATCTCAGAGGGTAGCTGTGTTGGTCCATAGAAGAACAATCCAGTAGAAGAAGAAGAAGAGTTTGGATTTATATCCCCCCTTTCTCTCCTGTAGGAGACTCAAAGGGGCTGACAATCTCCTTGCCCTTCCCCCCTCACAACAAACACCCTGTGAGGTGGGTGGGGCTGAGAGAGCTCCGAGAAGCTGTGACTAGCCCAAGGTCACCCAGCTGGCGTGTGTGGGAGGGTACAGGCTAATCTGAATTCCCCAGATAAGCCTCCACAGCTCAGGTGGCAGAGCTGGGAATCAAACCCGGTTCCTCCAGATTAGATACACGAGCTCTTAACCTCCTACGCCACTGCTGCTCCTTGCAGGACAACAAGACTGTAGCACCTTGCAGGACAAGAAGATTTAGGGGTTATGAGCAACTGAGAGTCTGACGAAAGCACCTCTGACTCTCTAAAGCTTACATCCTGAAAAATCTAAGGTTATACAGGGCTCAAATCTAATTGTATTGTCAAAAGGCTTTCATGGCTAAAATCAACTGGCTATTGTGGGTTTTCCCGGCTATACAGCCATGGTCTGATAGTTTTTCCTGCAGGTGAAATGTTAGGAGCAAAAGCAGAGGTGTATGTAGGGAAAATATAGCCCGGTATATAGAAGCAGTTTCCTGCCCCAGTATGCGTGGCCACCCTCCCCCACCACGACCAAACAACAGGTCTTGAAGTCAGTGTATGGACCCGGGGTGGGGGGAGGAGGAGGAAGGGGGTGGGGGACAATTCCACCCCACGTGACTAAATGGCTGCAGCCCGGGAACATTTGACCCCATTTGTCGCCCCTGAGCAAAAGCCACCAAATCATTACCACATGGCCCGGAAAACCCACAACAGCCAGTCAAATCTAACTGTTAGTCACCTTGGTACCCCTAACTGGGCAGAGCGGTAGGATAAATATCATTTGTTGTAAATAAACAAACAACAGAATTCAGTTCAAGCGACGAGCCTATACAAACATAAATTTGTAGAAAGTCAACCGGCATAAACAGCATTGTCATCTATGATTGGTTTCTGAGCCTGGTTGTTATTATTATAGGATGGAGCCCTTGTCTGGAGAAATTTCCAGCCTGCACTGAGTTGGGGGGGCGGGGGGAGAGGATTCACATTCTCAGGGGTGTACAAAGAAGCTGCATGAGGAAAGAACTGAAAAAAAGCAGGCCGGCTGCCACTCGGCTAGCAGCAGCAGCAGCTCAGACCAAAGCTTGTGACATTCACGCTGCCGCTCTCCTCCTGGGCTCAGGAAGATGTTCAAAGCCAAGAAAAAGATTATGCCTGTGAGTCATCAGCCCCACTAGGAGCCTATTATGAAGTGGGAGCTAATTAGGGATTCCACTGAGGCCAGAAGCAAAGAAAGGGTATAGTTACCTTAATAGCACCTCTCTGCCAAGGGATACAAAAGAATATCCTCATTTCCTAGCACGCCTTGAAAGACAGTGAAGAATAGGGAGCAATAAGGATCAGAAAATCACTCCTGGGAATGAGGAGGCTCTCCGGGGCTGGAAAAAAAAACATTAGGGGAAGCCAATCTTCTTCATTGCACGCCACTACTTAATATCCCAGCAGAGATGTAAATTGAATAGCCCCATAAAACACCTTTCTAACCCTTTCTTATCTCTGGAGTCTTAATGACAATATTGTGCTCCCTAATTTACAGGACTGGAGATGTTTTGCGACAAAATGGTTTTTATAAAGCCCTCCACACACTGAGAAGCCCCCCTCCCCCTTTTTAACACTGATTTGGCTAGGCTTGCCAGCAATCGTTCACCTGATTGCCTGTGGCAAAGGAGAATTAGCTCCAGACAAGCATGAAGGCAAGTTCAGAATACTGGGAAAGGAGTTGATTCCTTTGATCTTTCAAGAGGTTGAACAGCAACAAGCAATTTATGTAGGTGAGAACAGTGGGGTATAAATCCACACTCTTCTTCTAAACTAATCTTGAAATATTCTAGAACACAGGTGTCAAATTCGCGGCCCTCCAGATGTTATGGACTACAGTTTCCATCATCCCTTGCCCGAATCATGCTGGCAGGGGATGATGGGAACTGTAGTCCATAACATCTGGAGGGCCGTGAGTTTGACACCTATGTTCTAGAAGTTCTCCAGAACATTACCATCTCAGCCAACAGAAAAACAGAGACAATAAGGTGGGTTGTGGGGGAGAGGGAGGTCTTTAGATCAGTGGCCTCGACCATGACCCTTTAATACAGTTCCTCATGTTGTGGAACCAACCCTAACATTTATCCATTTTACAGATGGAGAACACTGATACAGAGAGCCTTAGGCGACCCCTGTGAAAGGGTTGTTCGACCCCCAAAGGGGTCCCGACCCCCAGGTTGAGAACCACTGCTTTAGATGGTAAAACCGTAGGGGCCTCAACCAATCACCTGGTGGAACAGCAAAAAGGTGGGAACCCAGCTGAATGCTTTGCCACAGGATCCAACCATTCTAGCTGCATCACTGTTAACTGTACCGGAGTGGCAAAGAACCACGGCTCCATCTTGGTCACCAGATTCCTCCCTGCCAAAAGAAAATGTTTGTTTAGAGCAGTGGTGGCGAACCTTTGGCACTCCAGATGTTATGGACTACAATTCCCATCACCCCCTGCCAGCATGTGCTGGCAGGGGATGATGGGAACTGTGGTCCATACCACCTGGAGGGTCGTGAGTTTGACGCCTGCGGTTTAGAGGATTCCAGTCTGGGCAGGCAATTAAGTTTGCCCTTCGGAGGCAAGTTTAGTGAGCTTTGTTGAGGGAAAAAAAGAGAGAGGCTCCTCTCCTTGAATGGAAAAAAAGAGAGAGGCTCTCTCTGACCTCTCCTTGAATGGCTCACCCGAGGTCTAAGTGCTTAATGGGCCATTAGCAAAGAGTCACCTTGGGATCTCATTGGTTCCCACTCCATGCTATTTTGCTGATATTAAATTACAAGGAAGGAACACCAAGAGACTTTGCAAGGGCAAAGCACAGGTATGGACTGGCAGGCTAGAAATCAGCTCAGCAGCTCTTATTCTCTCTCTAGCGGCCCTTTTTCTTAAAGCTTACCAAAACATTAACGAGTTAGCCTGATATCATCAGATCTCAAAATTAAGGAGGGTCAGCCCTGGCTAGTCCTTGGATGGAAGACAACTAAGGAATGCCAGAGTCACTATGTAGAGGAAGGCAGTGCAAACTGCTTCTGTGAGTCATAGAATCATAGAGTTGGAAGAGACCCCAAGGGCCATCAAGTCCAACTCCCTGCAATACAGGAACACACAATCAAAGCACTCCTGACAGATGGTTATCCAGCCTCTCTTTAATAAACCCCAAAGAAGGAGACTCCACCACTTTCCAAGGTAGTGCAATCCAATGCCGGACAGCCCTTACTGTCAGGAGGTTTTCCCTGATGTTTAGGTGGAATCCCTTTTCCTTCACCTTGAACCCATGACTCCTGGTCCTGGTCTCTGGAGCAGCAGAAAAAAAGCTTGCTCCCTCACCAACATGACATCCCCTCAAATATCTAAACATGGCTATCATGTCACCTCTTAACCTTCTCTTCAACAAACTAAACACCCCCAGCCCCCTAAGTCTCTCCTCGTAGGGCATGGATTCCGGACCTTTTAGCATTTTGGTTGCCCTCCTCTGGACCCGTTGCAGCTTGTCAATATTCTTCTTGAATTGTGGTGCCCAAAACTGTACACAATATTCCAAGTGCGGTATAATCAATGCAGAATGGAGTCTCTTGCTTTGAAAACTCTCTGGGATCAACTGCGACTTGCAAGAACTTTACACAGACACACACCGGCACCAGGTTGTATGCCTAGGATGCTACAACATCATAAATATCATAAAGCCAGACTGTATATATGGTGGTGGAAAATGCCAGCTAGGTGCTGCCGTTTTACAGCAACCTTATAGGTGAGAGACTAATAGAAGTGGTTTTCCATTGCCTGAATTGCACAGTGACCCTGAACTTCCTTGGTGGTCTCCCATCCAAAAACTAACCTGGGTTCATCCCACTTAGTTTCTGAGCTCTGGCAAGAACAGCAACGGGCTACACCTCAATTTCTTCAGGCAGCTCGGATGACCTTTAAGTGTAAGGTTGTTTGTTTTCTTGACTCGGTCTCTGTTTCTGTTGGACGGGAACGCGCAAGGGCTCTCTCGCTCTCTCATTGCAGCACTAAATACTTGAACATGCTTGGTTCTCACACATCAATCCCGGTTGTTAAGCCCCTCGACAAACTAAAAAGGTCTGTGGTTTACCACAAGGAGCACTTGACGGGCACTTGTGGGCAGAGACCACATTAGGCGCCAGTGCTTCAAACTGGGGAGGTTAGGGCAGGGGGGAGATGGAAAGAGAGAAAGGTGGCGGAGATGTTGCTAAACGTCAAACAGAGACCCACGGCACCCAACAACCATTTGAAAAACAAAAGAAATCAGCATGAGGGGATAGCAAAAGTCAGGTGGTCGTGAATGAAAACTGCTCAACCAAGACACAACTTTCACATCATCCAAGTAGGATAGCTTCCAAAGATACACAAAACTGCCAAATGAATGGAATGTAAGTGGGCTCTGGTTTATGCCACAACAAAATGTGTTTGAGAAGCATTGCAAGACTCCTTAAAAAAACTGCTTCTAGTTTTTATTATTGCCGAGAGAGCATTTAGCAGAGAACTGAAGCTGTGCTAATAGTGGAGTGTTGCGGGGTTTCAGGGCTGTATGGCCGTGTTCCAGTAGCATTTTCTCCTGACGTTTTGCCTGCATCTGTGGCTGGCAACTTCAGATGATCCTCTGAAAATGTCAGCCACAGATGCAGGCAAAACGTCAGGAGAAAAGGCTACTGGAACACGGCCATGCAGCCCAGAAAACTTGCAACACTCCAGTGATTCCGGCCATGAAAGCCTTCGACAATACATCTGCTAATAGTTTTACTTGCTATAGTCAGAAAACGTGCCGAGAGCATTCCGGGGCAAAACCGCCGCGCAACATCCCCTTCCAAACTTCTAAATGCGCACCTCCAGCTACGCGAAGGTATCCCACAGCACCGCACGCTCTCAAGCCTGTGTTTGGAGCAAGGGAAAAAGAAAAAGAGAAATGGCTACACCGCAGCGGTATTTTCCCAGAAGCCCACCTAATGGGAGCTTGGCAGGCGATCGCTATTTCATGGGAAGGGGGAAAAGAAAGAAAGAAAGTAGGGGCGGGAGGAATAGTAATTGCCAGCATGCCTTCAGCATCCAGTATGCTTCAGCAACATATAGATTTCATTAAAAACATTTGCTTTCTGTCCAGATCTGGGAGAGAGAAAATAAACGGGGCTCTCTACAAACCATTCAATCTTTTTTCCAACTTGTCCACTTGCCAGATGGCGCTGAGCCCCGCTGGGCTCCTCACCCTGACCTCCGGGATGAGCGCAGAATCAGTCAATGCAGCAAAACAGTTTACAGCCATTTATTCTACATGAATCGGAGCAGGTGGAAAAGGTGCGGAGTGGAATATTATGGACGGGTCAACTGACACAAGCCCATTTTTGCGGAGGTACGCCATTCAGTCACAGCCAACTTATAGGGCTTCTGTAGGGTTTTCAAGGCAAGAGGGAGGTGTTTTGCCATTGCCTGCCTCTGTGTAGCCGCCGTGGAACTCCTGTCCAAATACGAACCACAGCCGACCCCGTTTAGCTTCCAAGATTTGACAAGATTGGGCTCATAGGTCCTGGTGACAAGGGGAAGAGCATATAAGCTAGTGGAAGGCCACACGCTTTGCATGCAGAAAGCCTCTGGTACAGTCGCCACTAAAAAGTAGTCAAGAGTCCAAAGGTGAGAGTTCCCATCTCCTTTCCCTGGAGTGCGGCAACCATCCTCAGAAGACTTGGGCTAGTCTTAGTTCTCCGGAACTCTCTCAGCCCCGCCTACCTCACAAGGTGTCTGTTGTGGGGAGAGAAAGGGAAAGGAGCTTGTAAACCACATTGAGTCTCCTTACAGGAGAGAAAGGTGGGGTATAAATCCAAACTCTCCTTCTTCTTCTTTTCTTGCCTTGAAAGCCCCAAGGGCTTGGAGAGAATCCAAGACCTGCTCTCCCTGCTTGAGGCAGGAACAATACTGGGGCCAGAGGGGTGCCTAACCCTTCTACAGGAAGTGACAACAAACTTCGTCCTGCCTCCCTGAGAATGAGTTGGGAATCACCCAATCAGGATGCCCGAGCCTCGCCCCCAGGAGAAAGAGCAGGTCTTCAGGCTCTGACAGTAGAGTTGCAGTAAGCTGGACTTTCCCTGCTGCTAACTTCAGGGGCTGCCACAGTAAGAGAGAGCTTCCACGAAGGCCCCCACATCTGATGAAGCCACCAAGACGACCTTCTCAGCAGACCCATGTTGGCCACATACAGCTCCCTGGAGGTGGTTTCTCCAGTATGAAGGACTTAGGATTCCAAGACTGTGTCAGGATCTATACAGTGGAATAATTTGTCTGTTGCATGCGTAAGGTTCTCTGGAGTGGGTGACTTCAATGCAAGGGTAGGCACTAGCTTGCTGAACTTGATGAGAGAAGAGGGCCTGGACGAGGACCCCTTCCTCTCCTTATTGACACCAGAAGCCCGACACTCTAAGGATCAAATATGCAACCAAGCTGGGAAATGCTTGATCAGAATGGCCACACAGCTTAACCTTCTCTGGCTAAACGGGCTCATCCAATTCCCAAACTCAGGAGAATACACCTTCACTTCATCAAGGGGCTCCAGTGTAATAGACTACATCTTGACCTCTCCCCTTATAGCAAGTTGCATTGATCTATTTGCCGTAGACAACTACTTGCTGAGTGATCACCTTCCTCTCCACCTTATCCTGGAATTGGATAGAAGAAATACTTCCTCACTCGAACAAATCTACCCACAATATACTAGACTGAAGTGGAACGGAAGGATGGATGGGGTGTGTATAGATATCCTAGGCTCCCAAGGAGTTTTGTCCATGAAAGGCAAGATAATCGAAAACTTAGTTCTTGAGGAGGCGATCATAGGGTTTGAATCCCTTGTAAGATCTATTTTTTCAAAATTACATGATTGGCAACGAACACCGAGGCAATCTAGTTACAGACCTAAAAACTGGTTCGACAAAGAGTGTATAATAATAAAAAAGGTTCTCTGGAGTAGGGTTTTTTGTGACACCAGCCCCACATCCTGGGCTTGCTAAGATAATCCTCACCTGAGGCACTCCATGCACCATTTCCCTTTTCTTGTCTCCTCCTATTTTTGTTTGTTTTCACAAGTGCCAGCCCTGTTTCCATTCCACAGGTCCAACATAACCAGCAAACTGGTTTGCAAAACAACGTCACCTTATTTATTGATATGATGCGGCGGAACGGAATGGCTTTTGGTGGGTAAACATTTTTAAAAGAAGCACTAAGAAATGCCTGGCGAAATAGAAAAGCCTTTGAATGGTTTATTGTTACTCCAAGATGCTTTTTCTCCTTCCTTACCCCTTTATTGAAAATGAAAAAGTAGCAAAGGGGGGGGGGGGGGGGGGCGGGGGCAAAAAAAAGAAAAAAGAGAGAATAAAAGGGGAAAGAGAGAATGTATCAGATTGTCAACCTGCCAATAAATCCCAGCGCTCTGTTAATAGCATCAATCTCATGCTGCATTCTGCATTGTTTAAGAACAGGACGATGTAGTCTCAGAAGAATTCAGTGAGGTGAAAGCCAAGCCGAGCTGTTTTGTTTTTAACAGGTTTCTCTCTGTTTCTTTTGAAAAAAAAGGAGTGGGTAGAAGAGGGGGAGAAGGAAAGCCCTCAGCCATAAGGGTTTCATAGACTCTAGCAGCAAAGCTCTCCACCACACGCACCAATTTATTATGCGTGCCTCTAGAATTTATGGATTTGGACTTTCTGCTAGTTACTCTGCCTCCACAGATGCAAAGCCCAGAAATCAGATACAGGAAACTGACCCATGGACACCTCGACTCCAAGAGATTATCCCTGCGTGCATGTGCAGGAGAATAGCCCTTTCTCCTCTCCGAGTTTTAACCTCAAACCCACCACTGTTAGAAATATTGCAGGAAAATTTCCATCTCCTTTGTTGGGAGATACACAGATTTTTTACAAGCACAATACACAATGTTAGTGTTTCCAGAGTCGGCTAAAAGCACGGCATCGTGTCTTCTACATGACACTCAGCGGCACATTGATGGGCTTGAAGTGCTTTTGAAAAGGAAATCCAAACATAGAAACATATGGGGGTTAGGGGGGGAATGGAAACGAGCTGGTGATGATATTCTGCAATTGCTTCTAGTGGGGAGAAAAGTGAAGAAATCCATCTTCCAGGTTTGCATCATTTATAACTTTTCCAATGTATCGCAGGGATGCAGAGTGGGAATGCGATGGGACCAAACATTGGAAAGGCTGGATGGCCACCTGTCAGGAGTGCTTTGATTGTGTGTCCCTGCATTGCAGGGGGTTGGACTTGATGGCCCTTGGGGTCTCTTCCAACTCTAGGATTCTAAGTCTCAGCCAACTCTGCATGTGAGCTCCCAAAGGTAGGCCACTGCGAGTAGCAGAGTGCTGGACTAGATGGACTCTGGTCTGATCCAGCAGGCTAGTTCTTATGTTCTTGTGTTTTTAACTCATTGAGAGCCATCAAGTTCCATCTAATGGAGTTTCCAAGAGATGAGCAGAGGTGGTTTGCCATTTCCTTCCTCTGCACAGCAGCACGCCTTCCTTTGCAATGTCCAAGTACCGACCCCACTTAGCTTCTGAGCTCTGATGAGATTAAGCTGGTCTGGAGCATTAGGGCTGCTACTTTAATCAGTATACAGATCAGACTTTAAAAACTTTTTCAACGTAACTTTTTTTAAAAAAGCCTTCACTCCGCCCACAGACACACGAGAAACAAGAAACTGCCTTTTACCAAGTGAGACCTTTCATCTAGCAAGGTCCAAACTGAGTTCTCCAAGGTCTCAGATAAAAGCCTTTCCCATCACCTGCTAACTCGTTTCACTGGAGATGTTGGAAACTGAACCCACAACTTTCTGTATGCAAGTCAGATGTTCTACCACTGAGCCACAGTCTCTCTCCCCTTCTATATTACATGAAAGTCCCAGAGTTTGGTTTATGTATTTGGGGGAGGTTATAACCAAGCATTATTTAATTACAGCTCCAAATGCCAGGCCTAAGTGGGGAAATATCTACAACCAACTGTTCAAAATCCAGTTAACTAAATCCAAATGATTACTACAGAAGATTGCACAGCCAGAATTTTGGCATGGACCCAAGATGCATTGTATGGTAAAAGCTTAGTTCCATGAGCAGCCTAGGTGAAATCCAAATATTTAGAGAGATGGAAGCCTGACTGATATTGGGATTACATGCCAAAATTATGTTGTTTACAATTCAGTTAAGGGCCTTGTGACCGTGTCCTACAAAAGTAACAAGCCCACAAAAAGTTATTTCTATTAGTCTGTCTTCTGTCCATACACACCTATGCAAGTTACTGGAAGAATCTCCATTACATCGAAAGAAAGGTTTCCCTCTGCTATCCAGTTTTGCTCGATGGAGGCCGTTCTTAGAGGCCAAACAACAATTAACGTGCCTGCAGTTTAAATTACACTGAAAGAGCTAACACAAAACAGATGCGGACACACACAGCCTTATGACCCCTGCCTCGAGCTCGCCTTAAGATCCAAGAAGTGTTTTAAGTTCCAGCTGTAGTTGAGTATTGAGTCAGTTACAGCGGCTTATTCTCCAGATCTTTTGGATAACGTCATCCCCTTGTCTCTTTGCACAAGACGACGACTTTGGATAGTACTTCACGCATCTCATGAAGGCTGCTTTCACACACCATGGATAAAGCTCTTTCAAAGTACTTTAGCAGGAAAATCCACTTGCAAACTATCACTAAAGTGCAACTGAAGTTTTAATAATAATAATAATAATAATAAGCCTTTATTTGGCATAACAATAATCATAACACAATAAAAAATCTGAGATAAAAGGTACACAAATACAAAGGTAAATTATTGAATGTGCATCACCTCCAGTAAAAATCGTGCTACCAATTCACAAGTTTCATTGTCAGAATTGTCCAGAAGTAAAGGAAGTCTACCTGATTCTCCCATTTCACTAGGTATCCTAGAAAGAATATTGGAATATTTTGATCTGATATTAGCAAATTTAGGGCAGCAAAGCAGTTGATGTGCCAACGTTTCAATTTGTTGTTCACCACAAGAGCATACCCTTTCGCTCATTTCCAAGTTGTTAAATCTACCACACAATAAAGCGGAGGGGCAACTGAAGTTCCAAGCAGCCAAAGCCATGACAAACTAACAAAAAACCCTGAAAAAACACTAGAATCAGGACAGTGGCTAATGAACACCACCCAGACAAAGGATGTCTCCGGGCATTAAGCAGTCAAAGGGCTAGTGAACACCACCCAGAACACCACCCGCCACTCCAGGCAGCAAGCAATCAAAGGGATCAAAAGGCTAGGCTACTACAATGCAGATGCCCTCACTAATTGATTATGCTATCTTCATGGTTACTCACATGCTAAACGGGCGGATCCCACCTAACACATGCAAATCAAGCTTGCTAATTGCACCCTTTACACTAGTTAACAGGCGAATGGTTCTTTCTCCCACCCTGGACATTCCACAGGTATATATACTCCACTGGCTTTACTACCGTCAGATGCTCTGAAGATGCCAGCCACAGATGCGGGCAAAATGTCAGGAGAAAATGTGACTAGAACACGGCCATACAGCCCGGAAACCACACAACACCCCAGTGATTCTTGCCATGGAAGCCTTTGACAATACATTAAACTAACAAACTTTTTGTCATATATATATTGTCAATATACAGTTTGTCAATATATATATTGTGGCATGCCGTCAAGTCACAGCTGACTTATGGGAACTCTGTAAAGTTATCAATATGTTCAGTGCTAGTTTGCTGTCTCTGTGGGGACTGAGAGAATTCTGAGGGACAGGCCCAAGGTCATCCAGTTGCGACAGATCCAAGGTCATCCAGCAGGTTTCATGTGGAGGAGTGAGGAATTGAAGCCTGTTCTCCAGATTAGAGTCCATCGCTCTTAGCCACTACACCACACTGGCTCTCAACAAATGGGTTAGGTCCGTGGTGGCGAACCTTTGGCACTCCAGATGTTATGGATTACAGTTCCCATCAGCCCCTGCCAGCATGGCCAATCACAAGGGGCTGATGGGAATTGTAGTCCATAACACCTGGAGTGCCAAAGGTTCACCACCACTGGGTCAGGTGGTACACAGATGAGAATATCAAAGGCGCCTTGGCTTGATTATCCATAGCTCAGTGAGATGCAGAGGAGAGAGTAGGGATGCCAAGCGCCAGGGGGCAGATGGAGATCTTCTGGGATTACAACTGATCTGCAGGTGATATAGAGATCAGATCATCTGGAGAAACTGGCTGCTTGGAAGGTGAATTACAGCCCACTTAATTCCCTCGCCTTACCAAACCCCACCCTCCTCAAGCTCCACCCCTAAAATCTCCAGGTATCCCCAACCCTAAGCTGGCAACTCTAGTATAAAGCTGAAACTTCACACTGGGCTGCAGATATTGAGCTAACACAGAGACTGGATGCTGCGCTGTCCAAGAGTCTACACAGAAACTTGATATGACACCAATTTAGAATTTCTATCAATCTTCGTAGGTGTCAAACTCGCGGCCCTCCAGATGTTACGGACCACAGTCCCCATCATCCGTTCCCAACATCTGGAGAGGCGCGAGTTTGACACCTGTGATCTATGTGTTAACCAGCTTCGCAGAACCAGGAGCTCTCCAGACGTTTCAGGTGTTAACTAGTTTAGCAAACGACGGACGGGTCTCTCAATTGTCTTGATTAATTTTATATAACCTACATTTCATGCTGAGCTTTCTGCATCACAAGGCCCCTTGGCCCTGCCAGCCCCTTTCTCAAATGCCTCCTGCATAAAAAGATTACGTAAATGAGGATCCATTCAGTACATCTGAAGCAACGGACTCTAGTCCACAAAGACTTGTGCCAAGATAAACATTTGCTCAGCCTTTACAGACCTGCAGGACACTGATTTAGTTTCGTTGCAACCGATGAACGTGGCTTCCTTCTCAGAGTTTATTCTTGTTGGAAGTGAAGGACTTTACACTGTTACGCTGTTTCCTGCCTCAACCTACAGAGGGGGTTTTACTAGAGAGAGAGCTAGTGGCTAGATAGGGACCTAGGGATTTGACACCTTTACTCTATCATGCTGGTTCTATCCCTTTGATGTTAGACTGATACTCTTCCTCGACTTCCTCGACTGATACTCTTCCTCGACTTCCTAGACTGATACGGCTTCTTCCTCGACCCTTTCTCCCTTCTTCTTCCTACCATGCCTAGAGAGAGGATAGATGCTCCACGCATCCATCTCCATCCAGCTAGATTAGGATAGCATAGTGACTCTACCTACCTACCCTGTTTCCCCTAATATAAGGCATCCCCGAAAAATAAGACATAGTAGAGGTTTTGCTGAAGTGTGAAATATAAGGCATCCCCCGAAAGTAAGACATAGCAAAGTTTTTGTTTGGAAGCATGCCCGACGAACAGAACACAGGAAAAATAAGACATCTCCTGAAAATAAGACATAGCACATCTTTGGGAGCAAAAATTAATATAAGACACTGTCTTATATTCGGGGAAACATGGTACCTTTCTATCCAGAATGGAGTTCACTAATAAATACTCTTTTTATTAGATTAGAAACTACAACTGACTCCGACTTTTTGTGTAAGCTTGCCGCACGTTGGGATCCATCACGCACGCGCACGCACACGGGGTAAGGGCTTCTGCTGTGTTCTAGCCACCCGTGCCGCTCTGCTAACTACAAATAGGGATAATCTCCAACTACCAGGAGCACTTATCCCAACAATTCTCACGACAGTGCCCATTAGCTATTGAAACTGTAGAAACACTGATATTAAAGACACTGTTAAAGCAACGCAAGTCAAATCCATACAGGACTGAATTTATTGCCTGTCTCACAAATCCTGGCAGGCTTTCATGCAGATCAGAGTTTCTCCGCTTTCATGACGGTTAGGTTTGAAATAACACCTTTTATGTCCGTGCCGTATCTTTTTTTATATCTTACTTGCAGCACCTCACACTCTTCCGTCTCCATAATTAAGTTTCCTTTGCTGGAATTATGCCTATCAATCACTGTCAAAAAGGCCAAGGTTGCCAAGGGTCACATGAAAACCCAAACGGAATGCTCTCCTGCTTGATATGTTTGGAAGGGGGTTTAGTTTGCTTAATCGCCTGGCTAATAGTGTTCAAGTGGAATGTCCCTGCCCCTTCCCATCCAGCTTCATACTAACTAATGTCTTAAATCGCCCATGAGGAAACGCACCAACAGCAACTGCTTTGCGTAAACAAAAGACAATGCTGTATACGGGTTGCAAAGAATATAACCAAAACCTCTGCGGCCAAGAAAAAGCAGACTGCAACAGGTGCGAATAATGAAAACTGGGTCAATTTGCATATCATTCCTCTCTGCATACTCTATTCTGCTTGAAGGGGGGCGTGCAGGTCAAGAGAAGCTATGCTCAGCCCTCGAGAGCCACTCCAAACCACTGATGATCCTGCTTAGCCCCTCCTCCAAGTGCACACGCTGCATAGGATTTTGCACATACCTTCTTAGCAGTTAGGAAGAATTAGAGACCTTCTTTTGTCTGTGTGACGGACAGGAGGTTGTCCTGCCCTTGTAGAGAAAATCAGCCAGTCAGAGGAGCCAATAGGAGAAGTAGCGTAATGGGGCGGGGGACAAGTGGGCTGGAGTTCGGGAACAGGGACACAATTGGGTCAGCCAGGGTGGGTTTGCCCCACTCCCTGTGGAGTTCAGACTGGGGCATAACTGTTTGATGCTGGGTTCAGCTAGGTCCAGCTTCAAATTGCCCAAGCCACCTTGAGTCCAGGCTAGAACTGAGCAGTTGGGCTGACCCGCTCCAGCTTTATACTGTTGGCTCCACTTCCCAGCTCCGCCTCCAGTCATGTGGAGTTTAGGGGTGGAGCCAACAGTATAAAGCTGGAGCCAATATACACACTCCTGGGGCAGAAGGAAATGTTTGGGACATGGACAATATATACCCCCAAACATTCCCTTCTCACTGGACACAGTGTGTTAACAGACTTCCCTCTGCGACACACCTCTGAAGATGCCAGCCACAGATGCAGGCGAAACGTTAGGAACAAGATCCACCAGACCACGGCCACACAGCTCAGAAAACCCACAAGAACCAGTTGAATCCGGCCGTGAACGCCTTCGACAATACATTGAAGAAAAGCCTAGCTACTCTCTGAAGTAATCGTCGGTTTCATTTTTGTGCCTCGGGCAGGTTTCTACTTTCTCTACCCAGAGACCTGGTTTGTAAATAAATAAATCTTCTTGTTCATATATTAATCCAGCCTCGGTGATCTCAGTAATTTTCTGGCGTACCGCAAAACCTATGTATACGCTAGCTACCCATAAAACACCTGGAAATTGAGGGGAAGGTTTGTAGTTCAAAACGAACATAGATCCCACAACCTTAAGAGGCTGTGTGTGCCCCCTCAGTAGGAAAAAAGCCTTTCTCACAGCCCACTAAAAAGAAAGTCTCAAATGGATAAACTAAATATGATGCTATCGCTGCTTCAAAATAGAGTTCAGATTTAAATCCTATAAGCAGGATTTACCACCCGGGCCTGTTCTTCTTGAGCTGACCACGGCAATTTCTTGCTCTTCCCTCTCTCTGGCCACATCCTTCCTTCATCCCGCCATCGGCCTCATCTCTGCTGTGGATCGATGGGTCACTTAGCTTCTCTTTACAATTCCCGGTACTGGCCTCCTTCAGTCTAAACCTCTCCCACGTATTTTTAAAGCCTTTCATACACCTGTACCTCCTTACCTCTCTTTGTTCTATTTTCTTCCTTATCTGCCACCAATCTTCTTTAGATACTCAGGACCTACACCTCTCTCCCCTGACTGAAAACATTTTTTCTTAGCACAGAGTCATTGCAATTCCCTTTTTCACAAACACACAGTCCTTGTGATATCTGTCGCTGTACAACAGCCATTTAAAGTCTCATATTCTTGTTCATACCTTTCACATCTGACCTGCATCCTCCACCAGCTCGGGGTCACGGATGTCTGAGGCCCCGACTGCCTCTTGCAGTGGTTTGAAAAGAAATTTACTTCTCAGGTTTGTTGCAAGGATAAAATAGAGGTCATTGGGTGGAGGAGGAGGGAATGAAGGACCATAAAAAGATAATACTGAAGGATCTTTCTAAAAGCCCAAGACTTCCGAATCTCAACTGCCAATGAGACAGCAACTAGCGGTTCCTCTCAGCTGTGGGGAGCAGCAGTGGCATAGTGGTTAAGAGCAGGTGTACTCTAATCTGGAGGAACCGGGTTTGATTCCCCGCTCTGCCGCTTGAGCTGCACAGGCTTATCTGGGGAATTCAGATTGGCTTGTGCACTCCAACATATTCCAGCTGGGTGACCTTGACTTGTCACAGTCCTTCTGAGCTCTCTCAGCCCCACCTACCTCACAGGGTGTTTGTTGTGAGGGGGGAAGGGAAAGGAGATTGTAAGTCCCATTGAGTCTCCTGCAGGAGAGAAAGGGGGGAGGGATATAAATCCAAACTCTTCTTCTTCTTCTCTGCAAAGGTGTTCCAATAGTTACCTTATGCTGGGATAAACTTCTCTCTGTGACTCCCAGTTCTGACACAGTTCAGTGTTATGACTATGGGACATCTCTGAGGAGATGGCTCTGGAGGGCTGTTTTCAAGACCGAGGCACCAATTTTGCAGCATAGCTGCTGGTGACTCTCCTTTGGAGGACATTGATCCATAGAGCTATCAGAAGTCGGAAGCAACTTGGAGGCACAATACACACACACCTAAGGTCCTACAGGGATTTGTATCTAGACATCATGGACGCACCCCACCCTTGCAGAGATGAACCCCTAAGAAGACACCTACAAAGGCCGAAGTCCTTCCCCCGAGGGATGGGATATCTTATCATCCTGTTGTCAACAGCAAGGTCACCTTGGCACTTGTGTCAGCAGCAGGAAGCCCGAGTGTGACCTTCAGCCCTTGAACCACCCTTCCAACCAAGCTTCATCTGAGGCCTTCCTTCTTCATGCAGCCTCTTCTTCTTTTTTAGAACCTCAGCTCTGCATTAACCATTTAGAAATGACAGCTGACGCCATGTGTGGAGTCTTTTAAGGGCAAGCCTACTTCTGCGTCTATGTTTAGATCCCCATTTCAAACAAACCCGCGCCCTCCCCGTGGATCAATGCCGTCCATTTCTGAAGTCTCTCAAGCTCGCTTACCTCAACGTGCTATTAAGTGAGGGCTGGTCCTGCCTTGGAAAGTATCAAGAGACAGAGAGCTGGCCGGCCAGTGCCACAGAGCAGTTCACTTCTCACATTTCACATGGGACTGAGAAAGGTTGGGTAATGGGATACACAGCTGTTTGCTTTGCAGGTCACAGGCTCCTTCGCACATTGATCTGGTCAGCAGCAAAGGGATTTACTGCTGTGCGATAACGACTCAGAAAGCCGTGAGGAATGGGAGGCTCCTGGACTCGACTCAGCACCTTGAGTGGAGAGAGGACCACTTCTTTAGCAGACAAACCAGACACTAGGGCAGTGTTTCCCAACCTTGTTGAGGTCAGGGTACCCTTGACCTCATTCTTCATATCTCAAGGTACCCCTGCCGCCACCCTCCACCTTCCCCTCCCATTGCCCCTGCTTGCCACACACCCCACCTTCCCCTCCCAGGGTGAAGGGAAGCACTGGGGGTGGTGGTGGCTGCTGACCTTGTGGCAGGCCCTGACCCATGGGCCAGCTCCATGTCCTTGCTGGCGCCGGTGGGAGACACCACAAAATGAGGGGGGGCGGTAGTGTTGCCGCAGTACCCCTGGGACATGCTCACGGCTGCACTAGGGACTACATTTGAAGAGGGATCTCGGTTATCTTAGGGATCAATGACTGATTGCTGTTTTGCCTGCTTTTGTTTAAATGCAAGACCTGACCGGGGACGTTTGGGAGGACATTATTTCATGGGGTCATTTCAACTTGACAGCACTTAACAGGTACACCTGTCGCTGGTCCGTTCGTGGTTTGGCCTGCTTTTATTTAAATTCTCCCTAAATAATATAGGCACACACAGAAAGTACACCACGGCTTTTCAAATTGCTACAAGCATCCTCACGCTGCTTCCAAAGCACACATTTGTTTGCCAGGGAAGAAAGGGGAAAATATCACAGTAAAAAACAGGGAGGGCTTGTTTTGCTGAGCGTTCCGTTATTGTGACCCTACAAGCAGCCATCTGGCCGCAGGTGAGCCGGCTCTTGCGTACATCTCTGGTCTTGTTTGGGCCTGTGAGATCTCCGTCGCCAGGGTGCTGCAGGAAAACGCTTGTTGTCTTACATGTTTACAAACAGCGCTTTCAGATCTCTGTCCCCCGAGGAGGCGTGCATTGTAATAAATTCACAGTTTGCATGATGATAATTTAAACAGGTTTGGAGTGGCATGTTTTTAATGCCTTGTTCCAATTTGTCTGCCTCCCCCGACTGTCAACTCCCCCCACTGGCAGGAAGCCTGTTTCCTTTGAATAAACATTTATACGCAAACGGAAAGAGATGTACCTTTTTTCCCTTTTTTGCAAAGAGGGGCGCTTCAAGTCAAGGGCAGGAACTATCAGCAATGTCATTTAATCTTACAATGGAAGGTTGGAGAACTCCCCAAGGCCCCCGTGCTGTGCTAGTACACCGTAGTGTCAAAACAAAAACCGGATCTTTCCTTTTAAAAGAAAAGCTGCATTCCAAATAATGCTGTTGTTTCTGGAAGATTGCTCAGTCACCTGGAACGAGGTATGGCAGCCCATGAGGGGTCTGAAAGTCTTCTGGCTTCTACTGTCTTAATGACGCAGGGGCCAGGCCAAGTCACATTTGGCCTGCAGGGTCAAACACCGATACCACGCAGAGCCGGACTTCTGTACCCTCGGTTCAAAACACGGCCCAGCTGTTTAGCAGATCACACAAACAAGAGCTGTTGGCTGGCAGCGTCACAAATAATTTTAGCTTCCTCAGAGGCAAGAGCCACATCTTAAGGCTAAAAGGTTGCGTTTAATCGGCCTTTCTTCCAAAAAGCTCTGGGTAGCCTGCATGGTTCCCCCAGCTCCCCTCTCGTTTTATCTCAGCAACCCTGTGCCATGGGCTAGACCAGTGATAGCGAACCTTTTTGAGACCGAGCGCCAAAACCCACTTTTTTATCGCTAAGTGCCAACATGGCAATTTAACCTGAATACTGAGGTTTTAGTTTAGAAAAAAACGGTTGGCTCCAAGGCGTGAATTACTCAGGAGTAAGCTTGGTGGTAGTCGGTGGCTTTGCTTTGAAGTAACTGTGGAACTCTTCTAACAGGCGAATCACGACCCTAGGAGGGTTTACTCAGAAGCAAGCCCCATTGCCAGCAACTGAGCTTACTCTCAGGTAAAGGATAGCGCTTTAGGTCTTCGCATGAAAATCAGTGGGGCTTAACAGGGTTACCTACACTTCTTCCCCAAAAACTAGGTCTTAGGTTTAATGCTAATAATCGAGCCCAGTGGCCCAGGCCAGCCTAGATGTGTGGGGTGTGTGGGGGTGACTCAGTGCGTGCCTACAGAGAGGGCTCTGACTGCCACCTCTGGCACCCGTGCCATAGGTTCGCCACATTTGCCAGCTTTTTAAGCAGGAACCGGCAGGCTTTGAATTGAGGACTACAGGCCTCATACGCCGCTGAGCCCTTATACCCCACGTTCAACCGTACTTAAAAATTGTTATGGGTACCATTAAGATAAAGGATGAGTGAAGTAATACTGACAGGACATGCTACTTGCAGCCTACTCTAAATCATATGTTTGTTACAAGGAGGAATGTCCTACACAGCCCCTCTCGTCTATCAGCTCACAGCACCCTCAATTTTACTCTTCATTTTTGCCATTTAAATGCTATGGCGCCACACTGGGTGGGACCAGCCACATTTTGCCCCCAGTATACTGCCATTGATCCTTTTTTTCTAAAACACCTGATTCTTCTCTCCCTACTTTTAACCTCACAACAACCCTGTGAAGTAAGACAGGGAGAGGGTGACTAGCCTAATAGGCACTTTTAGCCTTCTATTCAACTCCCCTATGCTGCTTCCACACTTAACATACCACCATGCCAGGCATGCTATAATGTACCCCACCCTGTCAAAATGGCTGTCATCAGAATATGCAACAGTAAGAACATAAGAACATAAGATGTAGCCTGCTGGATCAGTCCAGAGTCCATCTAGTCCAGGGGTCGGCAACCTTTACCACCCAAAGAGCCATTTGGACCCGTTTTCCACAGCCCCGAAGATCTACTGAGCCGGAGAGGCGGCTCCACACGGAGCCACCTCCGGTTAGGCCCTTCAACTCACATTTCCTTCCAGCGCTGCTCTGGAGGGACATGCTCACGCTACCCTCCAACCTCCAGGCCACACGGAGCCGCAGTATAAGGCTGAAAGAGCCACATGTGGCTCCAGAGCCGCGGGTTGCAGACCCCTGATCTAGTCCAACACTCTGCTACTTGCAGTGGCCCACAAGGTGCCTTGGGGAGCTCACATGCAGGATGTGAAACCAATGGCCTTCTGCTGCTGCTGCTCCTGAGCTAAGGCATTTGCAATTTGAGATCAAGGAGGATCAAGATTGGTAGCCAGAGATCGACTTCTCCTCCATTAATCTGTCCACGCCCTTTTTAAAGCTATCCAGGTTAGTGGCCATCACTACCTCCTGTGGCAGCATATTCCAAACACCAATCACACCTTGCGTGAAGAAGTGTTTCATTGAGAATTACAGGTCTGTCTTCCGCCCTCACTTCTGGGGAAAGGGTTACATCTATTCTGGGTCTCATCTGCACAATCAAACACGGGTCTGGGTGGCTACTGCCCCTGCTTGGCAGCGCCGCCCCCTTCATCTTCAAACGTGCACCATTTTGAATATCCCTCTCTACTTAAGTCTGACTTGCAGACATTAAATCTAGATTTCTGAAGCACTGGAGCACCCAGAAGAGGCACCGAGCCATAAAAATAGAAAGATTAGGAGCGAAACATTGCTAGGAGTGGCTGGTAATCTGGAAAGGAGTGGCATGGGGAGGAGAAAGAAAAACTGAAGACGTATTCTTTCCTCAGCAGATGGAAAAGCAGGAGGGGAGAATTGGAACTGCTGAGTAGAGAAATTGCCTGAGGAGAAGGAATTCAGCAGGCAGCGTGTGAGTTGGATTTGCATCTCGGATTCAACACCTGGCATCTCCATCTCATGGTTTTCTGACAGCAGGTGAGGAGGAAGACCTTTCTCTGTTGGAGGTTTGGGAGCGCCACTGCCAGATGAGATAATATTGAGCTAGATGGCCCAACGGACCAGCTTGGTGGAAAGGAACTTTACATTTTCAGACGTCCAAATTCCCCAATTAGATTTCCTGGAATTCTTCCTGTTTTGGCTTCTGAACATTGTCAGGCTACACATACAGGCATTGCAGAAACCTTGTGTGAGTTTCAGGCCTGGGAACCATCCGCTCAAATGTTCCTGGACATAAATTCATAGAAACCAGACTAAGGTTTCCAAGGCCATTAGTGTGTATTCCCACAAAATATTTTCCATGACTATCATTATGGGAACGGTATCGTAATGAAGCAAATGCAATGTATCGGAGGGTCCTTTGAGATTTTTCGCAAAGCGCCGAAAGAGAGAATTGGCAGCCACAGCACAAGCACGGATAGTTTTAAGTTAATAAAAATATGGATTAACTGCATCTCCCATGAAGCAGACCTACTGGTGCAGATTGATGACCATCTATCTCTCACCCTGAACAAAATTAACTGAGATCAAATGACGTTTTGCTGAATTGAGAAGGAGGAGGAGGAGGAGGAGGAGGAGGAGGAGGAGGAGTTTGGATTTATATCCCCCCTTTCTCTCCTGCAGGAGACTCAAAGGGGTTTACAATCTCCTTGCCCTTTCCCCCTCACAACAAACACCCTGTGAGGTAGGTGGGGCTGAGAGAGCTCCGAGAAGCTGTGACTAGCCCAAGGTCACCCAGCTGGCGTGTGTGGGAGTGTACAGGCTCATCTGAATTCCCCAGATAAGCCTCCACAGCTCAGGCGGCAGAGCTGGGAATCAAACCCGGTTCCTCCAGATTAGATACACGAGCTCTTAACCTCCTACGCCACTGCTGCTCCAAATCACAAGATGTCATAGTCTCACTGTACACCACACTAGATAGGCTGAACTTGGAGAAGTGTTTTCAGTTGGCGGCGGGGTTGTCTCATTTCAAAAAAGGATATGGACAGAATGAAGCTGGTTCACAGGAGAGCGAGGAGGACAATCAGGGGCCTGGAGACCAAGCTGTACAAGGAAAAGTTGAGGGATTTGGGAATGTCCACTCCAGTATAGCGGAGACAGAGAGGAGATATTGTTACTGTCTTCAAGCATTTGGAACACTGTCACTTAGAGGAGGGCAGGGAGCCATCCCTTTTGGCAGCAGAGGATAGGATTTGCAATAATGGGTAGAAATTACGGAGGAGGAGGAGGAGGGGGAGGAGGAGGAGGAGGAGGAGCAGCAGCAGCAGCAGCAGCAGAGAAGTAGTAGTTTGGATTTATATCCCCCTTCTCTCCTGTAAGGAGACTCAAAGGGCTTACAATCGCCTTTCCATCTCAGGGTGTCCTGGTGTTGCTGTTTTCATCATTTGCACAGAGGCCAGTCAAGGTACTTTTCGACATAGTGATTTGCTCCCTCTAAATCTTTAACTGTATGTGAGTGATTGTGAGATAGGTGGGTGAGAAATGCTGCACGGCTGTTGCCCAACTTTCCAAGATTTATGAACACAGCTACAAGCTCGGGTTCAGACAGCTGTAAACATTTGCCTAGCGTCTTGTTTCTCCCCCACCCAAACGCAACGAAGTCACTTGAGTAAAGGTGCCAACCTTTGCAGAATTTTTATACTGCTCACTAAATGTTATTACTATGCGGTACCAATAAAATGACTAACTGTGCCGCAGTAAACCAAGCATGGAGAGATAAAAGTAATTATAACTTGGCAAACAGGAATCCTTCTTAACTGGGTTGCTAATGAGAACTCCTTGGCCGCACAGGATCAACTAGTTCTCCCATCACCCACATGGAGCGTGAAGTTACCGATCTCGTTCGGCCCCCCAGAAAGGTTCAAATTCCCATTGTACCATGGGGGTTCACTGGGTGACCTCGGGTCAGTCACACATTCTCGGCCTAGCCTACCCACAGGGTTGTTGTTGTTAAGGATAACATGGGGGAGAGAATAGCAATGCTGAAAGCCTCACTGGCTACTCCCTAGAGCCGTGGTGGCAAACCTTTGGCCCTCCAGATGTTATGGACTACAATTCCCATCAGCCCCTGCCAGCATGGCCAATTGGCCACGCTGGCAAGGGCTGATGGGAATTGTAGTCCATAACATCTGGAGGGCCAAAGGTTCGCCACCACTGCGGCCGAGAGAAACATTCTGGAGAATAAAAATATCTAAACAAAAAGAGGGGTTTAGCAGCTGGACTCCACCTAAGCTGCCAATATACTGAGAGCTGTAGTGACAGTTGGGTCCTTTCCACACATGCAGAATAATGCACTTTCAATCCACTTTCACAATCGTTTGCAAGTGGATTTTGATATTCCGCACAGTAAAATCCAGCTGCAAAGTGGATTGAAAGTGCATTATTCTGCATGTGCGGAAGGGGCCTTGGTTGGGCTCAAGCCTGGCAAGTCCGCACTCCTGTTAGTTGTTAACTACACAGCAACCAGAATCTAGATTCCAGGGTGTGGAAAAAAAATCCCCACATTAAAGATACTGAATCTGCTTTTGCTATTCACCTGGTCCCAAAGTTGACAATCTACTGTCCCTGCCATTGATGCTCCTTTATCTAAGGTGAATTTCCACGTTACGCCCCCAAAAATAATAAAGGTAAGAAACCACCATCCGCTCCTGTCAGTGGGACAATGCTTTAATTAATGAAGTGTCAGGTGAAACACAGGAGGCCTGGCTTAACATATGTTATAGCTGATAAGCACTGCGTGTTGACAGGGTGCTTGCCAGCCCAAGGATGACGTTTGCATTTTGAGCAGTTAGGCTAAACACAGGTTATTTTCTCCCTCCTGCAACCCTGTGTGCTACAAGCAAACCTCGGAACTTCCATTTTTCTTCCACTGTCCAGGGAGCAAAGGTATTCCAGACACCTGTTTATTCTGAAAGCAACTCTTTGAGGTATGTCAGAATGATTTGGAGTCTTAGGTAGATCGTGAAAGGGAGGGCCGGAAGCAATGGGCCAATGCTTGACTCTCACAGCCCTTTCTCACACGCCCAAGGTAATATTACCACCACTTTGGGGTCAGGAAGGGATTTTCTTCTAGGCCACACTGGCCCGGGGATCTTGGAGGATTTTTTACCTTCTATGGGCATACAGCAGGGGTCACTGGGGGAGTGGAGTGTTTAAAAGCAGGTAGTGTTTAAGAGCAGATGCGATGTAATCTGGAGAACTGGGTTTGATTCCCCACTCTGCCACCTGAGCTGTGGAGGCTTATCTGGTGAACCAGATTGGCTTGTGCACTCCAACACAGCTGGGTGACCTTGCCAGCTGGGTGACCTTGGGCTAGTCACAGTTCTTCGGAGCTCTCTCAGCCCCATTTCTCATCCACCCTTTCTCTTGAGACTCAGGGCAGATCACACAGTGAAAATCAATACACTCAACAGGATTTGACATCTAATCAACAACTTAATCAGATTAGGATTTCAGCATTTGAAAATAACATATCAATCAATCAATCAATCAACCAACCAATCAAAGGCATGTTAAGGATAACTCCACTGGAAAGGTTTTGTGCTTTCTCTTTTTCCCCTTACCGGTCCAATAACAGCAACCTCTAATTCATCCACCAACATAAAATAGTTCATTTGTTTAAAAAGACAAATGCCCACTTTCAAAGAAAGCTTTACAAAGAATACAAAGATGGGACGGACACACACACACACACACACACACACACACACACACAATGTGTTCATTTGAAGTGGAGAAAAGGACAGAGAAAAACAGCAACACTTCCCTTTGCAGTTATTATCCTGCGATTGCTTCTTTTCATGCCGAGAGGGAAGGCTCTTTGCTCTTCAAGGGTAACTCAGACGCCTTCCTCCTCTTAGAGAAGAAGTAGGTGGATACTGTTTTATTGTTCTCTGGGATGAAGAGTGGGGAGGCACCCTAACACTTACATTTCTTCCCTGCAAGAAGCCCATGACGGCAATAGGATACCAGCCTCTACTTTGAAGAGTCACAGACCAGGGAGCGCTGCCAAGTATGTAATTCTCGCCATGAGGAGCTAAAATGCAGGTGTTTTAACATCGCGAGGGCAGGCACTTTATTACAATAACTGGGAAACACCACCTTTGATAATTACCCCTTTAGCCATTTAAAGCCATAGGTAAGAGTGCAGAAGGAGGGGCAGGGGGCTGCCTTTGAGAGGTTCCGATCAAAGGTTCAAACAGGGAAATTAACACCGCCGAGCAATTTAAAACGCCACGATTCCACTTTCGTTCTACTGTAATATTTTACCACTTAGTACGAGCCCGCTCTGGTGACCTGCACTTTCAGGCTAATGCATTCGTATGCAAGCACAGGCAAGACCCTTCCATCTTCCCCCGTGAAAATTATGGTGGGAGAGACCTTTTCTCTCTTTTTTTTTTTTGCCATCAAGTTGCAGCGGACTTATGGCGACCCCGTAGGGTTTTCAAGGCAAGAGATGAACAGGGTGGTTTTGCCACTGCCTGCCTCCGTGAAGCAACCCTGGAATTCCTTTCTGGTTTCCCATCCAAATACTAATCAGGGCTGACCTCACTTAGCTTCCAAGATCGGTTGTCCACGAGCTACCCTGGGCATGCATGCATCTATTTATTTATTTATTTATTTATTTATTTATTTATCTATCTATCTATCTATCTATCTATCTATCTATCTATCTATCTATCTATCTATCTATCTATCTATCTATCTATCTATCTATCTATCTATCTATCTATCTATCTATCTATCTATCTATCTATCTATCTATCTATCTATCTATCTATCTATCTATCTATCTATCTATCTATCTATCTATCTATCTATTTATTTATTTATGTATGTATGTATGTATGTATGTATCGATCGATCGATCGATCGATCGAACTTATATACCGTCCAACCCCCGAAGGGCTCTGGGCAGTGAACAACATAAAATTCAAATACAAATAAACATAAAATCAATATAAATTAATCACTAAATAACATATTTAAAATGCAGCAAATTAATACATAATACAGCAATGCCCGCAAAATCCCTCTTAGACCCTCTCGAGGGGGAGAGAAAAAGAGTAAGTCCTGCAGATGGAATGGACCCTACCTATAAAATGAAAAGAAGGGGGGGGGGGCACATTCAGTGGCTGGACATCCCAAAAGCCCGGCAGAACAACTCCATCTTACAGGCCCTGCGGAACTCACCAACCTCCTGGTTGCCAGCCTCCTGGTGGGGCTGGAGTTTTCCTGGAATTACAGCTGATCTCCAATCTAGAGATCAGTTGCCTTAAAGAAAATGGTTGCCTCAGAGAACAGAGAATCCCTCGCCAGGCTCTTCCCCCAAATATCCAGGAATTTCCCAGCATGGAATTGGCAAACCCACATTTAGAGCTACTGTTGATTCCAGGCACACACATTCATCACCCAGTACAAGTAGTTGCTTGAAACTGCAAACACAGATCATTTGACTGTTCCGATGATCTTCGCAATAATACAGATCAAGCTCTTTGTGAACTTAAAACACACTGCCGCTGGGACGCTGCGTCCTCTTTGGATTGCAGCTTCAAACAAAGGAAAATGAACCAACAAAGGAGATACATAGCAGTCGTGTCTAGGATATGGATACAGAGCTGAGCTATGGTGGAGGTGTTTCCTGGCGTATCTCAAAGCCTTGATATCTGTGGGAGGAATAATGCCACCTTTCCCTGTACTTGCACCAGCCAGATCGCTCGGGACAACTCAGCATCCAGTTTCTGGAGACACGCTTAGCACTTGGAGCAGGTAAAGTGGAAGTCACAGATCTTCGAGAACTGAAAAATGCAACTGCTGTAATACTAAAAGTTTACCAGGAAGGTGAGAAGAAAATATCGAGCCCCCCCCGCCCCCAAAAAATAAATAAATAAAAAATAGCTGAGTTTTTAATTCTGGCAGGAAGCAAACGCAGCTACTTAACATGCCAGAGTTGAGTTTGTTTTCCCCGCAGTCAAACTTCGCAAAAAGCATTTTATTTTTAGCAAGGCAATGCTCTCTTTTTGTTCGCTTCAGTAAACGCTGTTGCATCACAGTAAGTGATCCGTTGCAAGCACAAAGCGAACTGCATAGTCAGATATGGAAAGGCTCCGAGTCGATAGAAAAAGCATTTACTGCGCTGTGAAGTCCTGACATGAAGGTTATACTTGTCAGTAAAAAAGGAACATCAGATACGTTGGCACAATGCGCATCATCAACTTCCACTTAGAACAGGAGTGGGGAACTCAATCCATCTTTTCAGCTGCATATCAAGAGGCTGAGCCAAGGCTGAAAAGACCTATATCATCATACACTTCTGTCTAAGCCAAGGTTCTCCATGCCTTGTGGAAATGGCTCGCACGGCTTCACTTCTGAGAGAAGAAGACTTTGGACTTATACCCCGCTTTTCTCTCCTGCAAGGAGCCTCAAGGAGGCTTACAAACGCCTTTCCTTCCTCTCCCCACAACTGTGAAGCAGGTGGAGCTGAGAGAGTTCTGAAAAACTGTGAATAGCCCAAGGTTGCCCAGCAGGCTTCATGTGGAGGAGCAGGGAAACAAATCCGATACACCAGATACGGGATATTAATTTCCACCGCTCATATGGAGGAGTGGGGAATCAAATCCAGATCTCCAGATTAGAGCCCACCGCTCTTAACCACTATACCACACTGGCTCTCAGAACAGGTAGACTCTAGGTCTCTAGGTCCATGGACTCTAGGTCTAATCCCAAACTATAGGAAAGTGCCACAAAATTTTAGGCAGCTCCAAGCTATGCACATCAATGATGGAATTAGCTGTTTAACTGGAGTTCTCTACAGACACAAAGGTGATGCCTACTAGGCTCTTATGAAGTACCTCCCATCCCAGTTCACTGAAGAAAAGCCTCTTTGGTATGTGGGAGAAACAAATGGATGCCATGACACAGCAGCCGCCAAGGGGACCACTCTTCTAAGTTCTAGGTTCTCTAAGGTGGATTCCGTATGGGCCAAAAATAGTGGTGTGAAAACAGTGTAAACCGGTGGTGGTGAACCTTTGGCACTCCGGATGTTATGGACTAGAATTCCCATCAGCCCCTGCCAGCATGGCCAATTGCCAAAGGTTCACCACCACTGCTGTAAACCCTTGCACACTGTTTTAAATCATTTTACACTGTTTTCACACCGCTGTTTTTGGACCGTGCGGAATCCGCCTTAGAGAACCTAGAACTTAGAAGCGTGGTCCCTTTGGCTGTTGTTGTGGGTTTGGACCCCTGTGGGGCAGAGACTTGAAATTCTAGGGAGATGAAACACCCCAAAGAACATGGATCTAAGATGTATATGGGTTGAATATCTAGTGGCAGGAAAGTCACACTGACCTATACCAGTTGTGTAAACCTAACTGTCAAAAAGCATTTCTTGGACCACAAATTTCTAGCAAGTGCATAAGGATGCAATCATATTAAAATCATTCCAAATAATACATGTATGCTTCAAAGGAAGGCTTTTCACATGGATTACTTTAAAAGAATACACATATCTGTACTCCATATGCAAATAGGTATACGAATTGTACTACCTTGACTTCTGCAAGGTATAATCAGTGGGCCTGACATGATAAATGTTCCCCACCGTACCCGCTTCTCATGCTGGGTCTCCCAACCTCCACGTTTTTTTCCACCAAGCACTCTCCATGTCCTTTCCCTTCTGTCCATCAACTAGCCAGGCTGTTTATTACTTTACTAGCCATCATACCCAAGAGTAACTCAGCATGATGATCAACGAAGGAAACCAGGTCTTCACTTACAGCAGAGCTTGGGGGAAATGCTTTATGACCTGTATCACTCAGCTGATTTCTGCCAGCTAATTCTACTGTGAGCAACACCGCAAGCCATTTCTAATCCTTTTAAAGGGCTTGAGATTTCCGCTCGTCTCCCAGATCTAAGGATCAAAACAAATGACAATAGGGGAGAAAAGAATCCCATTTCAATAGTGTTCTGATACAACCAAGAAGGGGTTTTTTTTAGTTGTTAAAGCGCTGTTTGGAACAGCAGAGATGCCGACAGGCAAGATCTCAGCAGGAACAGAATAATGTACAAACAGCCCTTCAGGAAGCCAAACTTGAAAACTTATCTCTGCTTTGAAAGCTGTAGGTTTTCATCCAGCTGCCCAGGTGGCCAGGTATGGAACATCAATCTTTCCTGCTCTCCTCCCCATAGTTGGTAGGGACTACTACAACGTAGCTTGCTCAGGGGAAGATATTGTTCTGGAGGTAACTACGGGATATTAATTTGCAGATATTCAGCTATGACAAACTTATAGCAGCCAGTATGGGTGTGACCTAAAGAAATAAAGTTGAGACAGGACACAGAAGACATCTAAAGATCCCCCACTCAGCCTACCCCTTAGACCCGTGGTGGCGAACCTTTGGCGCTCCAGATGTTATGGACTACAATTCCCATCAGCCCCTGCCAATTGGCCATGCTGGCAGGGGCTGATGGGAATTGTAGTCCATAACATCTGGAGTGCCAAAGGTTCACCACCACGGCCTTAGACAATGTTGCAACAAAGTCAGATTTGGACATACTCTGAGTTGACTGTTAAGTTGTCCAGGCTGTGCTGCAGAGGTCTGGCCAAAGGCACACAGCCCTGAAGATCCACAACAGTTGATTCCTGTCATGAAAGCTTTCGACAATCCATACTCAACATCCCTCACATGAGATGTTTCAATGCTGCAAATTGCATCCCCACTGGTCATGCATCCAAACTGGCAACCATAAATATTACCATTTACAGAAAGCTGGCTAAGAATTATTACACAAGTAACTAAAGAAATGTGAGAGCCAGCATGGTGTAGTCATTGGCCACGCTGGCAGAGGCTGGTGGGATTTGTAGTCCATGACCATCAGGAAAGCCGCAGGCTGCAGACCCCTGGTGTAGTGGTTAACAGCCGGTGCACTCTAATCTGTAGAACTGGGTTTGATTCCCCACTCTGCCACTTGAGCTGTGGAGGCTTATCTGGTGAACCAGATTAGCTTCGGAGGTCTCTCAGCCCCACCCACCTCACAGTGTGTTTGTTGTGGGGGGAGGGCAAAGAGATTGCAAGCCCCTTTGAGTCTCCTATAGGAGAGAAAGGGGGGGATATAAATCCAACTCCTTCTTCTTCTTCTTCTTCTTCCTCTTCCTCCTCCTCCTTCTTCTTCTTCTTACGGGAGAGAAAGGAGGGATATATATCCAAACGCCTCCTCCTCCTCCTCTTCTTCTACTTAAAATTAAGAGGGGAAAAGCATCTTCCCATCAAAGGGACTTCTCAGCCCTGCAAGCCTTCTAACTCCCTACTGCTCTCTGCTCTGCAGGTGTATGAACTGCCTTTGCCAATAAAAAATGTGATCGTTAATAAAATGAGGGGCTTTTTTTTTTTTAAACAGGCAGCACACGTCCCTTCGGTTGTGGCCAGCAGACATTCTGGTGGAATTAAAAGGAAACCTATTAGAAGAAGCAACAGCATTCAGAATGGTGATCAGCCAATTAGCTTTAATAGTTGTGCTTTCAAAAGTTATCAAAACCGAGCCTCAATAGCAGCGGAAAAGAGAGACCAATTTCCTCCCCTTGCATAAGCAGGTAGTGGCCACCCTGATCAGAGTTTTTCTGTTACCGATATCGTTAACCAAACGAAAACCTGCTAATGACAATGAACATACCAGGCACTACTACGCCCTCCAAGGTCGGTGATCAAAATCTCGGCAATTGTGACATCCTAGCTTGGCCCAGTCCCCAGAGGACAGAAAGCTACATACATTCAGGCACAATATTTCTAGAAGGGCGTTCTGAAGGATAATATTTCTATCATTTAACTAGAATGACCACCTGCCCTTCCCCGGAATGGGATTAAAGTCATCGTTTTGCTAGTGTATACCCCTAATGGCAAACCAAAATGGTGCCCAGACCTCTGTAGCAGCTGTTTGAGAAATCAGCATCAGACGTAAATGGGGGTGAATGGATAGGATATTCTCAATTTTTTTTCCAAAAGATCTTTCTGAAGTCTCGGGAGGTCCCATAGATTTACAACACTCAGTATGACTAATGGATCCAGAAGAAGAGAGTAGATTTATACCCCGCTTTTCCCTCCTGTAAGGCATCTCAAAGCAGCCTATAAACTCCTTCCTTTCCTCTCCCCACACCTAGTGAGGTAGGCAGTATGAAAAGAAGACACTGGTCTTGATCGGCTGGTTCAGTATAAGGCAGTTTCATGGCTGAATTTGACAGATCACCGAACCATCTTCCAGAAACTAAATTTTTACAGACTTCCTGGCAAGACAGGATCTACTTTTTTTGAAGAGGGGCAAAAATACAAATGGAACGTCCCCCCACCCCCCCAAATCACACACATACCTGTTTTTCTTCATATAATATGCCGCTGCCACCCCTAGATCTGGATTTGCTTCCTGGCCTCCAGTTACAGTTATCTGATCAAACGCAGCTTGCCTAGACAGACTAGTGTAATACCGGTAGTCTTGCAGCCCTCTGAACAACTGCTATGTTGACATTTTGCTCCCAGTGCACAGAGACAGTCAGTCAGTCAGACAGACAGACAGACAGACAGACACAGACAGAGAGAGACAGAGACAGACAGAGAGACAGACAGAGACAGACAGAGAGACAGAGAGACAGAGACAGAGAGACAGAGAGACAGAGAGACAGAGACAGACAGACAGAGACAGACAGAGAGACAGAGACAGACAGACAGACAGAGACAGACAGAGAGACAGACAGTGAATGTTCATGACACATTTTCTACCAATATCTTCCCCTCTTTGGTTACTCGGTTCCCTATAAAAATTGCTCTGCGCTTGAAATAATTGATGCACGGGAAGCGGTATAAATTGAGTTTGCACACTTCATTCCAAGGGAAGAAATTAAAGTGGCCTTGCAGGGTGGTGGTGCTCAAGACACACAGCACTGATAATCATCTATATTTCAACCAAGCACCCTTTTCTCCGCTGCTCCTCATGTTACTGCAAACTGACATCAGCTGCCCTTCACACCTTTGTGCTTGGCTGCTTTCAGACAATTCCAGAGGGGTAGCCATGTTAGCCTATTGGAGCAGAAGAAAACAGAAATTCAACAGCACCTCCAAGACTAAAAGCATTTATTCCAGCATGAGATTTTTTTGAGTCTTCTTCACAGTTCTAGCAACAGGGTCAAGATTAGAAGAATTCCCTTCGCTGTAGGCAGCTCATACCTACAAAGAGACCCTGGCGAGGGGGTGGGAGTAAGGTTTTAGCCAACACACAGAGCTAGGCAGAGCACAATAGAATGGCGATTCTCTAGGAAAGGAAATCAACCTGCACCTTTACATGGCATATAAGGGAATCGGCGTATGTTGCAACATGCTAGCTCCATCTCAGCATATCTTGGAAGCTAAGCAGGATTGGTCCTGGCTAGTACTTGGATGGGAGATCATCAAAGAAGTCCAAGGTAGCTATGGCAACCTCTGAATGTCTCCGGCCTTCAAAACCCTACGGGTCTTGAAAACCCTATGTGCAATGCAAGGAAGTACAACGAAGTTCTGGAGACTCCTTCAGGAAGAAAGTCCTAACCAGATTCACCCCACCTCTGAACTTCACGTGGAGTTCAGGTGGAGCTGGGGGTGGGGTGGGGGGGCGAAGGTGGGGGGCGGAGCCAACAGTATAAAGCTACAGCCTGTCAGCCCAGCTGCTCAGGTTGATCCTGGTCTTGGGTTCAGCTTTACATTGCAAGCCCGAGGCCTGCAGTTTGAAGCTGGACCCAGGTGAGCTAAGGCCAGCATGCAAAGGGTGCATTTGGCTCCACAAGACGTTTGGGGGTAGGGTGAGCCCCACTGGCTGGCCCTTCAGCTATTACCCTGCCCTAAATTCCACATGGAGTTTGGGGGCTAGGCACAGTTGCAGGATGGGCAGCCCTGGAATGCACCACCACCCCATGTGACTTCAGGAAGTGATGACCGGGGTTCTAGTCCCCCTGTCCCTCTTGCTACGCCACTGCAGTCTACGCCTAGCTTGCCTTAGCAAACAGCTTGGAAATGACAGCATGGGGTAAAAGAAAACGTTTCAATCTGTGTCCCCACAACTATTTCTGTCCCACCTCTGCCACTCTCTTGTAGTAAAATGGTGATATTTATGGGAGAAACAGGGGACATTTTCAAGTGTTAGCAACCGTAGGAAGCAGATCAAGGCAATGCGTGAAAAACTGCCCTGACCGCAATGCAAACACACAGAGACTAATACAGATTAGATTAGAGGACGGCAAGGAGCTCCCAGTTTCTGTGGTTACTCTCCAAAAACTTAGCTGGTGTTTACTTTGAGAAGCCCGAATGGAAACAGAACAAACGAGCATCTGGCTGGTTGATACAAGTTAAGCATTCCTTCCTTCCTGTTGAAATCTCTCCCGGGCGGCTGTTAAGATTAATAAAGGGGAAGGCTTCAAAGCGTTCCAAGGAAGCAAAGCCAGAGCTGTGTCTAGCTACTCACCAGAGCTGGTGGGAGAAAGAGAAAGAAACAACAACCATTTCAGGGCTGCAGACACGGGGACTTTGCTTATTAGAAAAATGCCTGCTTCCATTCCAAGGACAGGGAGCAATATGGCTCAGTGGCATAGCACTAACTTAGCACGCTTCAAAACTCATGATCAGCCCCTGGCGTCTCCGGCTAGGAAGGTTTCAGGCAACCACATCTGAAAACTTTGTAGACTCACTAACATTTAATACTGGAACAGATGCTGAGATAAGGCAGGTTTATCTGTTCCTCAGCTGTGTTCCAAGGGCCATAGTCTAGTCCAGGGGTAGGGAACCTGCGGCTCTCCAGATGTTCAGGAACTACAAATCCCATCAGCCCCTACCAGCATGGCCAATTGGCCAATTGGCCATGCTGACAGAGGCTGATGGGAATTGTAGTTCCTGAACATCTGGAGAGCCGCAGGTTCCCTACCCCTGGTCTAGTCCAGTGTTTTCCAACCTTTTCGATGTCACGGTACCCTTGACCTCACTTTTCATATCTCATGGTACCCCTGGCATCCCCCCCACCTTCCCCTCCCAGTTCCCCTGCTTGCCACGCCCCACCTTCCCCTCCCAGAGTGAAGGGAAGCACGGGGGTGGGGGGTGGGGATGGGTGGGAAGTGGCTGCTGACCTTGTGGCAGGCCCTGCCCCCTGGGCCAGCTCCATAACCTTGTTGGTGCCGGTGGGAGACGCTGCAAAAATGAGGGGGGCTGGTAGCATTGCCGCGGTACCCCTGGGACATGCTCACGGCACCCCAGGGTACCACGGAACCCTGGTTGGGAATCGCTGGTCTAGTCATTGCCTACATGCAGAAGATCCCTGTTTCTGTGCTTGGCATTTCCAGCGAAAAGGATCTCAGCAGGTTTGGGAAAGACCTTTTGTCAGATGATGTCCTGGCTGCCGGTGCCAGATCAGGTACTGTGATCCAGGTGAGCCCTGTACAAGACAGGGTCATATGTTCACATAGGAAGAGAAAAGGTGGGTGAATGAACTGGCTCCATGCCTTGCTTGCACAGATTTCCAGCATTTCAGTGTCAGGCTGGAGCCTAGAGCCCAGAAGGACAGGGTCTGCAACGGAGGGAGGGGAAGTGAAGGACAGTGATGGACTGTTGCTTTCACTTTGCCTAGGAAACCAAGTAGGGGCACCCAGGACCGGGTGGCTGCATTATCTCACTATGCCTGACCTTGAGTCCAGAGGTGGGATCCAGCAGGTTCTCACAGGTTCCCGAGAGTGGGTTACTAATTATTTGTGTGTGCCGAGAGGGGGTTACTAATTGGTGATTTTGCCACGTGATTTTTGTCTTAGTTACGCCCCTCCTCTCAGCAGTAGCGCGCAGAACTTGAAGCAGTCTAGCAGGAGGTGAGTGGCAGCCTGCGTCTGCGTGCATTCGTTTTCCGCCCAAGGACCGGCGCAGCAGCTGTGTCCTTGCCACAGCCCCGCCCAGCAACGCCCCGCCCTGGAATGCCTGGCCACATCCCATCATGCCCCGCCCAGCCCCATTGGCGCTACGCCACTGTTTGAATCCCACCACCATGGGAACCTGTTACTGAAATTTTTGGATCCCACCACTGCTTGAGTCTGCTTTGCAATCACTTCAGCTATGCTTTGTAGTTTGGGGAGAGAGCAGGAAGATGGGAGGGGGAGCGTAACTCTGGGATTGATATATCGAGGTTTGGGAAAGGCAATTTCAGAATCGGCTTTCGTTTTCCTGTGTGCTGATGTCTGCCAATAAAGCCTTTTGAACCACTGGTTACAGCGTCTGCACTGGTCTCAGATCCGGGACTTGACACTCAGGTAGCAGAATTTGGGGGGAGACAATAATTCAGAGAAGACTTCCCTTACAGCCTGGACTCCACTTGAAGCATGAACAGGATGTAGAGCAGGGATGTCAAGCTTGCGGCCTGGGGGCCAGATACAACCCCTTGAGAGGGCTTATTGGGCCCATGAGTCAGCTGAGGCAACCCCACCTCACTCTCAATCAAGTCTGGCCTGTGCCTATCTGGGCTAGCGAGCCTGCATACTATGCTGTAGCCACTCCCAATCACAGGCGTAGCTACCATGGGGACATCCGGGGACAAGTGCCCCGGGCGCCACCTTGTGGTGGGCGCAAAAATGGCAGGTTTGTGGCTTTCTGTATTTTTTACTGTTTTCCCAATTTTGGCCTGCAGGGGGTGCAGTTTTTAGGCTAGCTAGCGGCACCAAAATTTCTGGGCTCTCTAGTTTAAACATCATTAAAAGTGATGCTGTTTCAGGGTGGATTCCCCCCCTTCAAAAAATAGCATCACTTTTTGTTATTCGGCACTAAAGGGCTCTCAGTTGTGTGTTGGGGCATGTTCTATAACGTGATGGTGACTTTGAGATGACCTGGTGCAAAAAAAATGTTGTTTGGTCGTGGTGGGGGAGGGACACTGCCCATATGCGGGGGAGGGAGGGGGGGCGCAAAACACAGGTGCTTGTCCCGGGCTCCATTTCCCCTAGCTACGCCACTGCTCCCAATGCTAGATTTTTGGGAGAATAATTTAGGGACACAAATCCTCACTGCCGAACTAAAAAATGGACGGGAATTCACTGCGGTGCCTGCTCTCAGATCCTGACCAATCTGGGCACAAACATCAAAACTGGGGAAGAAGCAAAGGTACCCTCAGACTTTTCTACCTGTGATCAATCGCTGTCACTTGGACACAGCAGGGACGGAACAGTCTACTCTAACTGCTTGGCTCTCAGAAGTCTTTCACGGCATGGCAATTTTAACAGGAAAAGACTGTGACTGAACCTGGGACTCGTTCCATGCAAAGCAGATGTTCCAACCGAAGCGCACCCCTCTCGAATCTCTCACAAGCCTCTGGACAGTGCCGGGAGGAGCTAAAACGGGATTTATCAGGAGGACAAAGTGGTTTCCCTCCAGGCGCTCTGGCAGCTTTGGGAAGCCTGCATGCTCCTTAAGTCTCCATATAACAGGATGAGATGAGATGCCAAGGCTCAGTGACACAGACAGAATAGAATTAAGCGCTGACACACTCGTCAGCTTACGACAAATGCAACTAAGGCGAGACAATCTCGCCCGCAATTGCGACCTGCGAGCAACTACACAAGAGCACTTTGCTTCCTCTCTAAAGCCTCAACAAGGGCCCCAGGTGGTCAGATCCACATGGCCACAGCGCTCTCGCTTCAGCTGTGGGGAAAACCCCTGCATACCTGTACGGCTGAAACACAGAGCGATGGGATGGACAGTCAGCGATTTCCTGTACTCTGGGTTGCCAAGATAGTTCACAAAGGTGGCAAGTGACAGCAGGACACTGAAGCCTCCAGTATCAGTAAATCAGATGTCCACAGGGAAGCAACCACTGCTCGTTTATGTCTATAAATTTTTACAAGTCCTCATGGGTCACTCAAGATAATCTGTTACTCTCCCTCGCCACCACCCAGAACAGATGTATGAAAAGCCCCACATGAATTTCTGTGTGCACACTAATAAGTCTTCTGTTCGCGCATGGTTGATTTTCCTCATTCCCCTAATTTACATTCCATCCTTTTCCCAAGGAGCTGTGGTTGTTGTACAATGTCTCAGGGGTAGGGAACCTGCGGCTCTCCAGATGTTCAGGAACTACAATTCCCATCAGCCCCTACCAGCATGGCCAATTGGCCATGCTGACAGAGGCTGATGGGAATTGTAGTTCCTGAACATCTGGAGAGCCGCAGGTTCCCTACCCCTGATTTAGCCTCACAACAAGCCTGTGAGGTGGGTTAGGTGGGGAGAGCAGGGGGAAGAGACCCTCCCACGGTTGCATTTCCGCTTCAAAGGAACCATGAAGTTTGGTCTCCCCTACTTCCTCCCCCCCCCCACCCGCCCCCGAAGGGCCTGGACAGGGCTTGCGGGGCTTCTTAATCCAGCAGCTATTCAGCCCCATTGCAAGCCCCAGACTTCTCAGCTCACCCTGTTCTGCCACATCTAGGGTTGCCAGGTTCGGGCTAGGAAATTCCTGGAGCCTTTGGGGGTGTGGTCTGAGGAGGAAGAGGATGGGGATGGGATGGACTGCAATGGGGATCCATCTTCCAAAGCAGCCATTTTCTTCAGGATAACTGATCTCTGCTCTCTGGAGATCAGTTCTAAACCCAGGAGATCTCTAGTCACCACTGGGCAATTAAGCCACAACTCATTATTCTAGTCCTAGTGCAGTGGTGGCGAACCTATGGCACAGGTGCCAGAGGTGGCACTCAAAGCCTTCTCTGTGGGCACATGCAAACTGAGCCCCCCCCACACACACACACACATCTAGGCTGGCCTGGGCTGCTGGGCTCGATTATTAGCATTAAACCTAAGACCTAGTTTTGGGGAAGCAGTGTAGGTAACCCTGTTAAAAGAAGAAGCTGTAAAACCCCACTAGTACCTATGCGAAGAACTAAAAGTCGCGATCCTTTACCTGGGAGTAAAAGCTTGGTTTGTAGCAATGGCTTTACTTGCTTCTGGAAGTAAGCCCTCACAGAATTAAGTGAATCACTCGTTGGAAGAGTTGCATGGTTGCTTCAAACAAAGCCACCGACTACCACCAGGCTTACTCCTGAGTAACGCACGCCTTGGAGCCAACCGTTTTTTCCTAAACTAAAACCTCAGTATTCAGGTTAAATTGCCGTGTTGGCATTTTGCGATAAACAAGTGGGTGTTGGGTTGCAATTTGGGCACTCGGTCTGGAAAAGGTCCGCCATCACTGTCCTAGTGCCTCACCATGCCTACTTTTTTTTAACTTCATTTATACATAAATTTTTCTGTCCTCCCATTTTATCCTCACAACCACTCTGTTAAGTTACAGACTGGAAACCTCTAACATTAGATTCATCTCTAAAAACGTAATGGAAAGGCAACAGTCTGTGGCATATTCTGTTATTATTTTGGTAGTGAAGATTTGCCTCCAAATAGTTTAATGTACATCGAAACTCAAATGCTACCAGCTAAAATGTGAAGTATTACGTAACAAACTTTAGCCACGTGTAAGTAAATAGGGGATTATCCTACAAAATGAGGCATCACGCCCTGCGGTAAAATAGTGTCAGCTCAAATAGAAAGGAAGTTCAAATGGGGTGTATTCTACAAAAAAAGACTCCCCACAATAGAAAACTAGCAGAGAAAGTGGGGGGGAAGGTTCTATCCCTTCTCTTTCCTGCTTTGTGGAGGGTTTTTGGCTATAGGGAACTTTTAGCACAAAGAAGCATTCCAAAATGGATCTTCCCCTTGAAATCCACCCCCCCTTTCCATTTCATCTCTCCAACACTTCTCCTACATCAGTGATGGTGAACCTTTTCGAGTGCCCAAATTACAACCCAAAACCCACTTATCTATCACAAAGTGCCAACACGGCAGTTTAACTTGAATACTGAGGTTTTAGTTTAGAAAAAACGGTTGGCTCAAAGGTGCGCGTTACTCGGGAGTAAGCTTGGTGAAGCAACTGTGCAACGCTTCGAACGGGTGAATCACGACCCTAGGAGGGTTTACTCAGAAGCAAGCCCCATTGCCAGCAACCGAACTTACTCCCAGGTAAAGGATCGTGCTTTAGTTCTTCCCATGAAAATCAGTGGGGTTTAACAGTGCTTAACAGGGTTACCTACACTGCTTCCCCAAAACTAGGTCTTAGGTTTAATGCTAATAATCTCCCTGAAATAATTACACTGTTATCACACTGGGGGCCTGGCAGGGGAACGGGAGGGGTGTGGGGGGAGAGGGAAGTAAAACTTTCGTTTTCCAAAATCCAATAACCCCTCACCACAAAATAGAAGTAAAAAGGCAGTCAAGGAAGGCAATCCTAAGCAAGAATGCTGTGAGAGGGGTGGGATAACTTCAGAAAAGCTAAATTGGTGGAGCAGCCATCTGATCTGTGGTTTTTCCTTCACATGTCATCACAGCATTTGACTTCCCACAAAAATGCAACAGGAACAGAAAAATAAAAGCAGTTCTAGCAAAGACTTTAGTGTGCTTTTAAAAAAAATCCTGAATGCATCTCAGTTCCTCCACTCTAGGCTTGATCTGTCCAGGCGATCAGCAAAAAACTTGGGTCTGAGAGTTTCCCCGGTGTTTGGAAAGACACACGTTTTGTTTGTTCAACTCCTTGAGCGGCAGCAGCCAGCCTGCTCCAGCCTTTAGCAGGTCCACCCACAGGTGCACCCACTGCTCTGCCCTGCGCTGTTCCAGCGCCTCCACCCCACCCATCTTGCTCTGCCCCACCCGCTCAAGCAGGGGCCAGCCTGCTCTAGCCTCCAGCAAGTCCCGCACGCACCACTCTGTGCCTCTCTAGCATCTCCACCTCCTCTGCCTCTGCCCCTCCTCGGCAGCAGCCACCCGGAGCACAGGCACCAGGCCCGCCAGCCGACCCCTTCCTGCTCGCCTCGGTGCACGCATGTCATGCCCAGCGGCCCAGGCCAGCCTAGATGTGTGTGTGGGGGGGGGGGGGTGTGACTTTCTGCCCACCCACATGACAGACTCTGTGTGCACATGCCCACAGAGAGGGCTCTGAGTGCCACCTCTGGCATCTCACTAGAATTCTGAAAACCAAATGCACAGCTCCAGAAATTAAGATACCAGCCAAATGCCCCTTTATGTTTTAGTAAATGCTGCAATGATCAAGCACTGGCAAAATAAATTCCACTATAAATGAGGGTGGGGGAGTTGTTAGTTTGCTTCTTTTATCTCCCTGGTTTTTCTCCCCACTTTATACATTTCAGGGCCACGCAGGATCAATAGATACTGAAACACTTGGAGTTCTATTAGTAGCAATCTCAAAGTATTGACAAATGTGTTTCAACCCTCCAGAATTGTCTTTTTCCCACTGGTTACAGAACTTGTGTGTTTATTTTCAAGCCGGGGTTTAATATAGGCTCTCCAACACTGTGGTAGTCAAAAGTGTTTTTTGAGTGGCTAATTGCGATTTGAGGGCAATTTACACATCCTCACAATTGGACAGCAGCCATTTAGTGCTTTCTAAAAACAAACATTTTTCTATTAAAGGCTGCAGGGGGAGAACAGGCCACGCCACAAGGAGGAGGAAAAACCTTCCTTTTCCCTAGACACCAAATACGTCATTTAAGGTTTAAGGGCAGGGAAGATACAAGCAAGACTCACCAACCCCTTAACTCTTTTGCCTCTGCACTGTCAAAAGCACACAGGGTTTCCTGTGTGATTTTCATTCACCCTCAAAGTCTCTTTGCCTCAGTTCTTCCCCACCCCAATCCAAACATCTGCCTCTCCCTCACCACTTGCTTTTCAGCTCACTCACCCTGCTTTTTATAATGCAGTCAAACATCAAAATAAACCATGCTTCTGCCATACCCAGTTTGCTGTGAAGTCCTAATGTGGATAGTTGAAACTGGGATTGGTCCATAGTAAGTGGCGTAGTGGTTAAGGGCAGGTGCACTCTAATCTGGAGAACCGGGTTTGATTCCCCGCCCTGCCACTTGAGCTGTGGAAGCTTATCTGGGGAACTGGATTAGCCTGTGCACTCCAACACAGGCCAGCTGGGTGACCTTAGGCTAGTCACAGTTCTTCTGAGCTCTCTCTCTCAGCCCCACCCACCTCACAGGGTGTTTGTTGTGAAGGGAGAAGGGAAAGGAGATTGTAAGCCCCTTTGAATCTCCTTACAGGAGAGAAAGGGGGGATATAAATCCAAACTCTTCTTTTTCTTCTTCTAAGTAAGCCTGCATTGCTTCAAGATTTACAGACATTTTACATCTCTACGGACAAACCACAGCTTGCTGAGGACTACCTGCCCAAAGTAGCAACACTATAAAGAGATGTTCTTCTTCTAACAAGTAACAGATAGGCCAAACTTTAATGCACAAGCTGGGATATGTTTGTTTCCCATACCATAAACCATGGTTTAACTGCGCTGTCTGAATGTGCTCTGAAAGCAGTTTCCCACCCAATCTCTATTCCCCCTCTGCCAAGCAAGAACATATTGTCTGCTCCCATGTTTCAGGAATATGAAAATAATATGCAAATCTGGAAAGCGTGGATAAATATAATTAGCGCACTTTGCACAATGTATAATTTTGCTGTGTAGCGTGGAATCCAGCATGTGTTGCCCCATTAAAAACACACACACAAGCAAAGGAAAGACCTTAGGGGATCGCTAGGATACAAGAAGCTAGCAGCTCTATAGGGTCACCAGTCCACTAGTAAAAGGCACTAGACCATGACCAGGTAATAAGACACATTCTTTACAGACGGTGCTAATTTGTAAAGGTTTAACTCGGGCTCTTTGTCAAAGTCATGAGGATTAGAGGATAATATTAAGTGAAGACGCCTTCTCGGGATTCCACAGCAACTCAAGAGCCTGCTTTAGAGGCCATATTCCTTGCTCTTTTACCATTGCAATTTTCAGTTATGATTTTCTTCCTTGCTCTCCCAGGCAAAGAGAAGAGATTATTGCCGGCTTCCTATCTCTGAATTTCTATTGTGCTGCAGGCTGCAGTGTTCAGATTGTGGTCTCATTCCTCTACTAATATTTCCCTCCCAGGAAGGATCTAACAACACTGAAGAGCACACTTGATGGAAGGAAAAAGGGAGCTCGGATGGCAAAGCCTGTCCCATCCCCAGAAATTATGATCCATGAATGCTGGAACAGAGCTCCCATTTAGAATACAGTATGCCATGATAACCCTGTAGGTCAGAATCTCCAGTCTGGGGAACAAGAAAGAGAGGCTAGATGGCCACCTGTCTGGAGTGCTTTGATTGTGTGTTCCTGCATTGCAGGGGGTTGGGCTCGATGGTCCTTGGGGTCTCTTCCAACTCTATGATTCTATGATCTGCCTTCTCCTCCCTTCTCCTTTGGCTTTTAGACTGGGCGTCTGTGTGTGTGTTTTTACACAACCTTTGTTGTTTAATCTGTATTTATTGTTATTAATTGCTGCTGAGTTTTAATGAGTCAGATTTTATGTTATATTGATTTACTATTCTGGAAACAGTCATGTTGTGAGCCGCCTCGAGCCCTTCGGGGATGAGGCAGCCTATAAATTTAATAAATCATCATCATCATCATCATCATCACCATCATCATCACAAAGCTGCCCTTTTGACTTAGCATCCCACAACACGAACACCAAAACTCCCGATCACCTGAGGACTTCTACTGAGGCTTCATGATAAACTGGCAACTGAGTCGAGGCTTCTCAAGGCAGGCAGCTTTCGATTGTGATCTGTGCGCGAAAGAGGAACACGAAGGCACAGCAAACAAGCCATGATTATGTCCATCGCCAGAGATTTGCTGCAGCATCTGAATACGCCCAGAGAGTTCGTTCCCCCGTTATTCCATCCATTTTGGAAAAAGCAGCATTTCCAAATCGAATATGTTGTCCTCTCACCAGAATTAAGCTGCAGGGACATCCCAAGAACGAGATCTCTTCCCTCCTTCACGCCTCCTTTCAATCCAGCAGCTACAGCCATGCCAGATACAGCTTTTTCACTTTCTTCTGGATTATTTTGCAATAAGGCGGCAAAACAATTTCCTGACGAAGTAGGAAATGAGCTTTGGAATGAGTTCAGGAACTTTCGGAATAGCGATTTAATTGAAAGCACTTGGAACTCGATGACCTTAGCAACAAGCAAGCAGTCAGTCGCCAAACACACAACATCGGTGCGCTCACAGGGTTGGACAAAAGTGCCCCCAAATATTACTTTTATGGGCTTTCAGACCTGATTTAGAGCCATCCTTATGAGGCACAAGGAGCATTTCTGGAGCCAACTTCTCACACAGATACACACTGAAACTGCATGTTCCAGAACTGTGACTAGAAGAAGAAGAGTTTGGATTTATGTCCCCTTTTGTCTCCTGTAAGGAGTCTCAAAGCACCTTGCCTTTCCCTTACCATGACAGATACCTGGTGAGATAGGTGGGGCTAAGAGAATTTTGAGAGAACTGTGAATGGCCCAAGGTCACCCAGCAGGCTTCATGTGTAGGAGCAGGGAAACAATCCCAGTTCACCAGATAAGAGTCTGCGGCTCATGTGGAGGAGTGGGGAATCAAACCTGGTTCTCCAGATTGGAACCCACTGTGGAGTCCACCACAGATATTTCTGCAGAATCACAAACCTCAACCATCCAAATGTTTATATTTACTGCCAGTCAAGAACTGATAAGGGACTAGACCCTTTGGAAAAATTCTAGGCACAATTTTATGTACCCGCTCTTCAAGGCCCTAAATCCGTGGTGGTGAACCTATGGCACTCCAGGTGTTCATGGACTACAATTCCAAACAGCCCCTGCCAGCAGGGCCAATTGGCCATGCTGGCAGGGGCTGGTGGGAATTGTAGTCCATGAACATCTGGAGTGCCATAGGTTCGCCACCACTGCCCTAAATGGTTTAGGGACAGGGTGCGTGACGACCCATTTACTCCCTTACTGCCCACCCCGATAATTAAAATCTTGTCAGGTCTTGTTCTCTGTGCCCTTGCAGGCAGAGGTGAGGCAAGCAGCAACCAATAACAATCCTAAATGGCTTTGGTCCTGGGTACCTGAGAGAGTGTATCCACTCATACATTCCTGCCCAGGTGTGAGATCACAGAGGAGGCCCACCTGGTTGCCCCACCCTCTTTGGAGGTGAGAGGGGGTGGGGCTGCCTGGAGAGCCTTCTCTACAGTGACCCCTACACTGTGGAATGCCCTCCCTCCAAAGGTTGGCCAGGTGCCTATTCTCTTGGAGTTTCAGCACCTGGCAAAGACTGTCCTCTTCACCCAGATGTTTGGTTGACTCCCCACACTGGGAACGGGACCCCCAAGGCGTCTATACACCCCTCCCTTTTTTTGTGGGTGGGAGGCATGAGTGCTGGAGATTTTTTATTGTTTTAGGGGGATAGGATTTTAAGCATAAGCATAAGCATTTTATTGTCATTGTGCACGCACAACGAAATTTACAGGAGCATTCCTCGATGAACACAATTTCAGACTCATACCCCATCCTCACTTTTCCCTTCCTCCACCCATCCCTACACAGCCCCAAACACATCAACACGAAGCCGCAGAGTTTAGCATAGCCACAGCTCTAGAGTAGAAGCTGTTTCTAAGCCTCTTTGTCCTAGTTTTGATAGACCTGTATCGTCTGCCGGATGGTAACAGTTCAAAAAGAGAGTGTGCTGGATGAGACGGGTCTCTCAGAATATTTTGGGCTTTTTTTAGGCTTCGGGAATTATGGAGTTCTTCCAAGGAGGGGAGAGGGCAGCCGATAATCCTCTGTGCAGTAGTGATTGTGAGATTTTGTATGGTTTTTGTAGTCACCCACCCTGACACTATGGTAAAGGGCAGGGGATAAATGTAAACAAATAAACCAAAAAACAGAGAGGGGGTTTTCAGTGGTGCCACCTTGCTTTTGGAATTTCTTCCCCAGTGAGGTTTATTCGGCAACAACCTTACTGTCTTCTAGGCATTAGGCCAAAACTTTTCTTGTAATTCAGGCTTTTAACTCAAGGGGTCCCTTTTTTTAACTTTCAAGAGGGCAGACATATTGGCGGACAGTAAAAGAGCCACATTTGAATCCAGTAGCACCTTTTAAGATTCCCGAGGTAGACGTTTTCAAGAGTCAAAGATCCCTTTGTCACAACTCTCAAAAGCTTATATCCTGAAAATCTTGTCCTTCAAATTTCAGATAGAATCGAACCTAGATATTTTTATGACCTAGTTCTCACCCAAGGCGGGCTGTTTCTGGAATACTATTTAAATTCCAGTGACTTTTTTTTAAAAAAAATGCTTGTATGTGCCTCACGGGCATTTTGATCAGCTTAATGATTTTAGTATTGTATGGCTTTTAACCTTTTAAGTTGCCTACGGAAGATCTCTGGAGAGGCAGCCTATAAATTCTCTAAATTGGAGCTGCAGACTGTTTAATAAAACAACCGTTCCAACTATCAGAGAAGATCACTTGAGCATTTAAACGTTAACAAGCCTACTTATCTAGCCTATATTCAAATTCTTACATATTATCTGCTCCGCTACTAGTTTTTGGAAAGAAAAAAATGAACAGGCAACGTTCTCCAGAATCTGCCCACTGTCCGGACAATTAACAGCGTAGGAAAACACGCACTCGGCAGGCACAGAAATCTTTTGCCTGTTTTCCAAGTCTTACAAGGCCTTTAAACGTCGATAGCAATATATAAACGAAGCCTTATTGTTTAAACATTTGACGTTTAACAACCCTGTTCTAAATAAACCCTCGCACAAGCAGCTGCGCTGAGGAGGGGCTTATCGGAGCGAGGCTACATAGTCCCGTTGCTACCCCGAGTTAACCAATCTGCGGTCTTGAAAGAAACTGCCAAAAAAATAAATATATGGATCCAGATGGTACCTGGTTCTATCCCGTCAATTGACTCTACTCAGAGGCAGCGGCAGTAGGGGGAAACAGAAATGATTAGTAGGTTCGAGCTGCTAAAAGCTTCCTTCTATCTATAGCATTTGAAAAATAACTGCCTGCACTCTGTTTCAGACCACTGCGGCTCAGCGTGGTGCCTTGGCAAAGCAATACTTCAGCCTGGGGGAGCCATCTTGAATTCCATGGGCTGCTAAAGTAATGTTTTTTGTTCCAAGCGTAGCCGTGGAAGCATTCGCAGGCTCCGGTGGCTTCCCGTGCGTGTCAATTGGGGATGGGGAGTTTATAAGGCTTGGTTTGAAACATTCTTGGGTTTGAAAAATCTGTGTTTCTGTTGGGAATTGGGGGTGATTTGCCTGCTGAAATGGGAGAAGACTGTTCCTTGTTGAAGCACAGAATTAATTTGAGATCTGAGGGGATATTTTTTGTGCGGCCAGCGAGACACAAAAGCCCCCCAAGTATGCTCCTTGACTCAACTTCAGTTCACAAAAGCTAAGGCGGATTCCTCGCGGGCCAAAACCAGTGGTGTGAAAACAGTGTAAACCCTTTTACACCATTTTAAACCATTTTATACCGGTTTCACACTGCTGCTTTTGGCCCGTGCAGAATCTGCCAAAGTTATAGCAGCACACAGAACAGAAAAGAGAGAAGGCTCAGCCTGTACCTAGTGGGAGAGGAACAGCACCTGACCCCAGCACCAGGGTGTTGCTAAGCAATGCGGGAGGCCCAATCCTGCCGTCTTTGTGTTCGCGTGTGTTAGCCACTGCAGCCAAACAGAACCTCCATGTTCACAGATAGTATACCCCTGAATGTCAACCAGTGGGTGAATGAATGCAGCAGCCAAGGCATCTGTTGACTTTTGAGAGAACTTTCCAGGAACACCTGAAAGGCCAATACAGGAGGCAGGACGCTGGACTCAGACAGTCCTGTATAAAGGCAAATAAATGGATGAATAAGCAAGGTGGAAACCGATAGGGAGGGGGCTTTGATAAAGGGCAATTGGAATCATGGAAAGTGTCCCTGCTTTCCTTTACCCCCCACCCCCACCGAAGCAGCTTTTCCACAAATGAAGAGGCTGCCAACATTGACAAAGCACACACACAAGTAATGTTTATTTCGGGCCATGAGAACAAATATTGCTTTCAGCAAGTCAACTAGGCGATTAAATATGTTGTGAGCCTTCAAGTCCTCAGACATCCTAAAATCATATTTGCTTATAGCAAATATTTTAAGCCTGATTTACATATACAGGAACGAGGGGGTGGAATAGGTTGTACCACTTCATGCTGCAGGCAGAAGAACCCATTTTTGAAGTTTCCAAGCTCAGATGCACTAAAAGAACCTGAATTCTTGAATATAGTTCAGGGGTCTGCAACCTGCGGCTCTCCAGATGTTCATAGACTTGTAGTTCATGAACATCTGGAGAGCCACAGGTTGCAGACCCCTGATATAGTGTGTTGATAACCCTCACAGTTAAACATGTTCTAACTCTATGGACAGACAGATTCTTTATTCAGTCATTTGATCCAAAAGAACAAATAAAATATGGAGAAGTCTACCGGTATACCTGAAGTCACTATCCTATTTTAAAAATGCCACAAAATAGAAGGAATCCTCAGAAGGGACTCTTAACAGATTAAAACGTATCAAAATGTTAAGATACTTCAATAGAAATTGGATATTCAGTACACACAAGTAGACTAAAACAATCATACCCACATACATGAATGGGCTCACACAGAATAATGATTAAGAGTACTGGGACTAGGAGCTGGGGGATGTGGATTCAAATCCCCACTCTGCTTTCCATGCTGTCCTACTTTACAAGGTTGCTGTGAAGATAAAACGGAAGGGGGAGAACACTGTTGTAAGTTACATGCAGCACCTGTTAAGGGAGACAGGTGGAGTATAAATATCTAAATAAAACTTTTACTCTCCTCAAAGAGGGGGAGGAAAGAGCTTTGGTGAGCATATCTGCAAAAGACTGCAAACATTATGACCGAAATTAACTGCTCAGGTCTGATCGTGAGGAATGCAGGTCCTAGGCAAGTCCTACTCCGGGTCCTAAGCAGACACCTAACCAACCACCAGTGACGGTCAAAAATGCTTACAGAGAAAACTGCAAGTTTCACTGTTTCGAATTAACACAACCAGGCAACCGTTTCACAGGAAGCTGCTGAGGTTCTTGCTACACACAATTAAAACCAGCTACCCAGCCATTTCCCCCCCCCTAGCGTATGAAAGACTAGAACAAATTCTACACCGTCTCCTGCCCGGCGCAAAATCCTTAGCGTTTTCTTAATGAGCGTTATAACCACCTTCACATAAATTTCACCTCCTGCCTCCCACCGTTTGCTTCTGATTAGAAGAGATGTATTTTTAGTGTGGCACCGCTGCAGGCCACGGCCTCTTTCCCACCCACCCTCACCTGAGTGGGAACGTGACAAATGGAGCCAGGCTCTCTCTACCAGGAGGGCCAATGTATCTCAATTTGGCGCTTTCGTGAAGAATGTAAATGTTGTTATATTTCATACCTCCAGCTCTCGGGTGGCTTCCGGGGAAAGGATCATAAAGAGAACAGGAGGGAAGAAAAATGGAACACGCTCAGACATCCTTTGACAAATGCCCAGACAAATGCCCTAGCTACGCTCTCTCCTTTCAACAGCAGCAACCTCTCTGACACTCAGAACACAGCAATGCCGCTGCCAGGAAATAAAGGAAAGGGAGGAAGGCAAAGCTGGGGCCAAACCCAAATTATTCCTGGCTGGCACCTTCCGCGGGTGACGCGCTCTGCCAAGCTCGGCTCCAGGGCAGCTGTTGGGGACACAGCGCGGGTGCCACAAGTCTGATTGGCTGGCATACGCAGTTTCTAATCCATTATGCCACTGAAAGGCCCGGGAGTGAGCAAATGCATCCATGTGACAAGAACTGACATGTTTATAAATTTCTGTCCCACTTCTCAGCCAGAGCAGATTTCCAGAGCAACTCCGGGGAACCAAAATACCACACAAGTATTTGTGATGTGTGGGTTATGTGCTGTCAAGTCGCTTCAGACTTCTGGTGACCCTATGACAGTGGTGGCGAACCTATGACACGGGCACGCGCAACAGAGTCGCCCCCACCCACCCCCACACACATCTAGGCTGGCCTGGGCTGCTGGGCTCGATTATTAGCATTAAACCTAAGACCTAGTTTTGGGGAAGCAGTGTAGGTAACCCTGTTAAGTGCTGTTAAACCCCACTGATTTTCATGCGAAGAACTAAAAGAAGCACAATGAGAGAAATCCTTTATCTGGGAGTAAGCTGGAGTTGCTGAGCAATGGGGCTTTGCTTCTGATGGCTAAAACCCTCCTAGGGTTAGGTGGCATTCACCCGTTGGAACAGTTGCACGGTTGCTTCAAAGCAAAGCCACTGACTACCACCAAGCTTACTCCTGAGTAACGCACGCCTCGGAGCCAACCATTTTTTAAAAACTAAAACCTGAGTATTCAGGTTAAATTGCAGTGTTGGCACTTTGCGATAAATAAGTGGGTCTTGGGTTTACATTTGGGCACTCAGTCTCGAAAAGGTTCGCCATCACTGCCCTATGATGATTTTATCTTTATTTATTTTTTTGGCCATCAAGTCATAGCTGACTTCTGGTGACTCCACGGGGATTTTTTAAAGGCAAGAGGGGTTCAACAGCGGATTGCCGTTACCTGTCTCTGTGTAGCAACCCTGGACTCCCTTGATGGTCTCCCACCTGAGTACCAACCAGCACCAACCTTAGCTTCTGTGATCTTACCCAGATAAGGGTGGCTATGAATCAATTACCTCCAACACATCCTATCATTAACAGCCTTGCTCAGGTCTTGCAAGTTGAAGGCCGTGGTTCCCTTTGAGTCAGTCCGTTTCATGGTAGGTCTTCCTTCTTTAGTCTTTCCTAGCTTTGTTGTCTTTTCCGGAGAGTCTTGTCTTCTAATGTAGTGACCAAAGTATATTTATTCCTGTCTGGTTTCTGTCTCTAATGGTGACCTGAAGGAGTCTCTATGATTTAGCTTATTCCATTGTTCTCCCCTGTCACACCTTAACACTGCAACAATCCCGTGAAGCAAAATGGTCTTTATTTAGAAGGTAGAAGAGGAAGAGGAGGAGGAGTCTGGATTTACATCTCACCTTTCTCTGCTGTAAGGAGTCTCAGGGTGGCTTCCAAACTCCCTTCCTCTCCCCACAACAGACACCTGGTGAGGCAGGTGGGGCTGAGAGAGTTCAGAGAGAACTGTGACTAGCCCAAGGACACCCAGCAGGAACGTAGCAGCGTGGAAACACATCTGGTTCACCATATAAGCCTCTGCCACTCAGGTGGAGGGGTGGGGAATTAAACCCGGTTCTCCAGATTAGAATCCATCTGCTCTTAACCAACACATCATGCTGGCTCTCATCTAGAGCTGAAACTGTTCAAGGAATATCGAGCTGTGACCAGCCCAAGCAGGAGGGGGAATCAAACCTGGTTCTCCAGATTAGATTTACAATCTAAAACTGGACTTAAGAGAGACATCTCAAGGAGAAATAGGTAAGGATAAACAAGAGAATATCGTGGGTTCCTTGCAGTTCAACAGATGCTAAATAATAATTTTTGTGAACACCTTTGATCCTTGCAGAGTTTAAGTAACAGGAGCTTGAACAAACTGAAGAAACCTTGAGGGTGAGATAGTGTCACACAGATGTCCAAAGTCCACTGCTATGCTCTTTGACTTTTTTCCCAGAGCACTGAGCGCATAAAAACTAATTAAGAGGTAATTAGCAGGACATCATAGATATACATATCTTTTGAAAGGTCCACGCAGTGCATTCCAAAAAAGCTGGATCTAGCTGACCTGCCAAAATGCTGAAGGGGGGGGGGGGACTTCCCTTTCTGTCACTCCCAACCTTTGCTGCTTTCAAGAAGACAGATGACCTATGCAATCCCCTCTGCAAATACTCCCAAGGTCAAAACTCATGATTTGATCTGCATATTTGCTTTTAGAGAAAGACTCTCCTGTTTATCAATCAAAGCCATGCTCAGGGGAATTATCGGGGTTGTTTTTTTAATTGCATCTGATGGGAAACCTGCAGAAACTCACCGTACCCGTATTTTTAAATCAAGTTTCTAGTGTTCTCTTCTTCTCCCCCCCCCCCCCCCCCCCCGGCCCCCAACAGTCCTGCTTAGACTGACTGTCGCATGCCGTGGCGTCGGTAACATTTGGAAGCACTGCAACGCCAATCACCATGGAAACCTTTAACCGGGGAGACGATGCAAAACCAACAGGACATCAATTCCAATCATCTCCTTACAAGACTTTTTCCAAGAGCACCGAGCGCATAAAAAGTAATTAAGAGGTAATTAACAGGACATCATAGGTATAGGTGGCTTGTTAGTCTGACGCCTGGCCCCCTGAACGTACGCACACCACAACCAAGCTTGCTTTGTTTGTATTAAATGGCCCCTGAAGGACGAGGGAAACGATCCTTGAGCACTCAAGGAAATTCAAGCCTGCGCCTCCGGTGACTGATCCCCTCTAGAAACAATCTCATTTAGAGGGGTTTCCAGATGAGCGGTAGGAAGAGGCCTTACTAGAAGGAATGGGTGTTTTCCTTTCAATCTGGTTTGGTAAAATGAAGCTAAAGAAAGCAAGGGGGGGGGCAACAAGAGACGGTGGCATTTCTAGAAGAACATTCTAAGGCTTTTTTATAGGAAGCTGGAAAGGGACGCAGCCACACTGACACCGCCATTAATGAACCCCACAAAAGCACGTATGCGCACATACCCCCCAACCCAGTTACATACGCTGCCCATAATTAGAACCAACTGGATCTCCGCTTTCAAAATAAAAGACAATCATTAAGGGGCAAGCTACGGATCTCCGTTTCCAAAGTGAAACCAAAGAACAATCACCCTCTGAGACTTCCATACATTACAGGCGCGAGTTTTCAAAAACAGGACTGGGTACATCATACTCTCTCCTTAGAAGGCCCGTTCTAGGAACCCAAAAGACGTATCAGGCCAGGGGCACAGGGAGGGAAGTGCGGGTGCAATGGTCGTTCCCACAACTATCACATTTCTCCTGACATCCTGATGGAGCCCAACCTCGGACCCTTTAGGGGCATGCTGTCAAAAACTCTGTTTACAGTGACGTTTAAAAGTTTCATTTAAGATGAGATTCTTAGATGGACCACGTTTTGGGTTTTTTAAATGTTATTCATAGTTAGGCTTCCAGATTTGCCGTGGCCACCAGTGGGGGTGTGTGTGTGTGTGGGGGGGGGATCATGGTTCCCAGCAACAGGCTGGGAAACTCCTGGAGATTTGCTGGCAGGGGCTGATGGGAATTGTAGTCCACGAACATCTGGAGAGCCACAGGTTGCAGACCCCTGGCCTAGGGAGAACAGCTACTCCAGTGGGGTACAACGCCGTAGAGCCCACCCTCCGAAGCATTTATTTATTTTTGTCCAGGGGAACTGTTCTCTGCAGTCTGGGAATAAGTTGTAATTCTGGGGGAAGCCAGCTTCCTTATTCACAGTCCATTTCTCTGAGACTCAACGACTGCAGAGCATAAACCACTACAACCAGTAAGATAACAGTATATAGTACAGTGGTGGCGAACCTATGGCACGAGTGCCAGAGGTGGCACTCAGAGCCCTCTCTGTTGGCACGCACAGAGTGCCCCCCGCCCCCCCCCCACACATCTAGGCTGGCCTGGGCCACTGGGCTCGATTATTAGCATTAAACCTAAGACCTAGTTTTCAGGAAGCAGTGTAGGTAACCCTGTTAAGCGCTGTTAACTCCACACTGATTTTCATGCGTTGAACTAAAGTGCGATCCTTTACCTGGGAGGACGCTCAGTTGCTGGCAATGGGGCTTGCTTCTGAGTAAACCCTCCTAGGGTTGTGATTCACCCATTGGCAGAGTTGCATAATTGCTTCAAAGCAAAGCTCCCGACAACCAACAAGTTTACTCCCGAGTAACGCACACCTCGGAGCCAACCATTTTTTCTAAACTAAAACCTCAGTATTCAGGTTAAATTGTGATAAACAAGTGGGTTTTGGGTTGCAATTTGGGCACTCGGTCTCCAAAAGGTTCGCCATCACTGATATAGTACATTATGTGCATTCACCCTATTCTTACCTGAATCTACTGCTAATGACTCTAGCCTTTGGGATAACCTGTGCTTAAATTAACAGGCCACAGAGGTTCTGAAAGAGTGAAAAACAAGCCCAAGTGCATTCTTGGAATTCTCATTTCTTTGCAGGAAGTTAAGCCAGAGTACATCATTCTTTTTTTTAAGCTTGGTTTAGCACTTTCATATTATCAGAGGGTAGCTATTTTAGACAAGAAGGGTCTGTAGAACTCGCAACATCCCTCCCTCCCTCCCTCCACTTTAGTCTGGCGTTCACAGGGTTAAGGAAAAATGAAATGCAGATTGCGGTGACATGCATAAGGCGCAATTAACTGCAGCCCTTCAGCTCGTGATTGATTTCCCGAGAGGCAGTTAGCGCTGAACACATCGTCTGCCCCTGCTCCACTGTTTAGACTCTAGAAACTCCTCCGGGAACAGAGTCTGATGTTTTTGTACTTTGGATTCATGGAGGGAGCGCCAACCAAGAGATGGAACAGGCTTGGGGTCCATCCACACATTGAGGAAGAATGTGTAGCAGGAAGCCCTTTTAGGCTTCGATCATTTCGGAGCGTAGGCAAGGTCTCTACTGCTATGCATAGCTTATTCTAAGTAGGATCCTATTATGTAATTTTGTACCTTTTTAATGCATCATGTTAATACTCACTGTGCCTTTCTGGTGGCTCCAGACTTCTAAAATCCTAATGCGTTGCTTACTGAATGTCCCATTTTGTTGATTGTTCTGACTCACTATATATAATCAGCCTTGAGTCCCAATGAGAAATGTAGACTATAAATAACATAAATAAAAGAACAGAAGAGTTTGGATTTTAAACAGGCTTAGAGTCTCAAAGTGGCTTACAACCTCTTTTCCCTTCCACTCCCCACAGCAGGCCCTTGTGAGGTAGGTGGGCAGAGAGAGTTCTGAGAGAACTGTGAATAGCCCAAAGTCACCCTGCAGGCTTCATGTAGAGGAGAGGGGAAACAAATCTGGTTTACCAGATAGACATCCGCTGCTCATGTGGAGGAGTGAGGAATCAAACCCGGTTCTCTAGATCAGAGTCCATCACTCTTAAGCACTACATCACACTAGCTACTCTACCAGCTACTCTACCCCTGAGCAGTAGCCCTTCCTCTTATCATATGAAATTGCCTCATGCCAAGACAAACCACTGCACCTTCTATCTCCACAATGACTACAAACTCAATGTGACATTCCCAATTCTCAGGTACTATAGCAGTGGTGGCGAACCTATGGCACGGGTGCCAGAGGTGGCACTCAGAGCCCTCTCTGTGGGCACGCACAAACATAGTCGCCCCCCCCCACCCCACACACATCTAGGTTGGCCTGGGCCGCTGGGCTCGATTATTAGCATTAAACCTAAGACCTAGTTTTGGGGAAGCAGTGTAGGTAACCCTGTTAAGTGCTGTTTGCAGAATTCCGCACAGTTACAAATACGAAGAACTAAAAGCGATCCTTTACCTGGGAGTTAAAGGCAGTTTGCTGGCAATGGGGCTTGGCTGCAAATTAAACCCTCCTAGGGTTGGCAGTTTTGCCCATTGGAAGAGTTGCACGGTTGCTTCAAAGCAAAGCCACCGACTACCACCAAGCTTACTCCCAAGTAACGCATGCCTCGGAGCCAACCGTTTTTTCCAAACTAAAACTTCAGTATTCAGGTTAAATTGCCGTGTTGGCACTTTGCGATAAACAAGTCGGTCTTGGGTTGCAATTTGGGCACTAAGTCCCGAAAAGGTTCACCATCACTGTACTATAGAGAATCACTAATAGACCTATGTCACTAATAGACCTATGTCACAATACTACAAAGTTCTGCCTTTTCTCACTTTGGTGGAGAAAAGAGCCATCGAGTCACAGCCAAGTTATAAAAACCCTGTAGGGTTTCAAGGCAAGAAACATAGAATCATAAAGTTAGAAGAGACCACAAGGGTCATCAAGTCCAGCCCCCTGCAGTGCAGGAACACACAATCAAAGAACTCCTGACAGATGGCCATCCAGCCTCTCTTTAAAAACCTCCAAAGGAGGAGACTCCACCACACTCAGAGGTAGCGTATTCCACTGTCGAACAGCCCTTACTGTCAGGAAGTTCTTCCTGACGTTTAGGTGGAATCTCTTTTCCTTCACCTTGAACCCATTACTCCTGGTCCTAGTCTCTGGAGCAGCAGAAAACAAGCTTGCTCCCTCACCAACATGACATCATAGGTAGCGTGTCACTGCTTACCTTTGAGTCGGAGCTTGTAATTAGGAAAGAACCCCAAAAATCTTTACTTTTAATTAACAACAGCTCCTTGTCTTGCCCACGAAATTTGCAGGGCCAAGCTTAGCAGCTGCCAGTCTGTCTTCCGCAATTAACCCCACCCAACAGCCAGTCTGGCATCGTCGCCGTGACCGCTGCAGAGCAGCCACGTGAGGGGAAGGCTGGAAAATAACTGCTAAGTGCAGACATTAATTAACATTTATCAGGCTGCTGTGACACACGTATAAAATTATAAGCCATGCACGCAGAACGCAATCTAATGCGGCTCCCATTTTGTTGGCTTGCGTTCGGCGGCGGAACAGACATCCGGGAGTCGGGCTCCGTGAAATGCTTGCGAGGTCACGGCACGAGCTGGGAAGAGATAATTCAGCCGCAATCCCTGATGCAGAACACTTGGGGGGCGTGTCTTATGTGGATTCTATGTACTAGGCCACTTATGGTCAATGTCTTTCTTGGAACACATGAAGCTTCCTTATGCTGAACTGGACCACTGAACCAACAAGGTCAGCCATCTTCCACTCATGATTGGCAGCTCTCCAGGGTCTACCTCACAGGTGTCAAACTCGCGGCCCTCCAGATGTTATGGACTACAGTTCCCATCACCCCCTGCCAGCATGATAATGGAAGGGAATAATGGGAACTGTAGTCCATAACTTCTGGAGGGCCGCGAGTTTGACACTTTTTACTGGAGATGCTGAAGATGGAACCTGGGACCTTTTGCATGCAAGACAGGTCTTCTGCCACTGGGCCACAGCAACGCGAGGCTCCCAGCCTCCATGTGGACGCTGAAGAAAGTGAGCAAAGTGAAATCTGGATTGGTCAATTCCTCACTTGCAAGTGGTATACACATGACCACACTTCACATCACCTTATGCAGAATCAGACTCTTGGGTCTACCGAGATGAAAGTGGTCTACTCGGATGGGCATTGGCTCTTCAGGGTCTCAGGTGGAGATTTTCGCCATCACCTTTCCAGCTGATCCTTTTCACTGGAGATTTCGATGACTGAACCTGGACCTTCTGCACACGATGCAGATGTTCTACCCCTAAGCCAAGACAGGACTCCACCACTATGCTCCATCCATACCCATGGTTCCAGGAAGAATCTGACATTGTGGTGGTAAGAAAAAAATAGGAAAGGATAATGCTTTAAATATTATAACTTAAAATTCAGTGCAACGCTGCCTTGTAGGGACAGGCAGGAAGGCTTTTGTGGGGGGAAGGAAGATTTCTGAACATGCTTGGTCCAGAGGTTGACAAATTTTTAAGGTCCAGAAGTTGACAATTTTTTTAAGGTCCAGAAGTTGACAATTTCTAAGTACAGGTTTTTTTTTAATCCAGAAGTTGACAATTTTTTAAGGTTGACCATTTTTAAGGTAAGAAACTGAAGCCTTGAGAAAGCCACACAAGGTGTTCTCGCTCATCTTACTTTTATCCCCAACAATTTCATTATGTGCAACCAGAAAGCCTCACTTCATAAAAAATACATAAGCCATTAACAGAGATGGTCCACAAGATAGCGTGTTCCAGCAGATAAAGACCACACTTTGGATTCCAGAGCTCCTTCGAGTTCTTAGCAATCCTATCACGTGTCGCAAATCGGCCTGCCCAGGTTTGGGCACAGAGCAGGAGAGAAGCTTGCCAAACGTCTACAGAGAGAAAGGGAGGCAAGAAAAGCCATTTACACCCAGTGATTGACTCGGAGCTGTAACATGACCCCGGTTGTGTCTTGCTATTGAGAACATTAACTGGGAACAGCTTCCTTTCGGCACCTCCTGCCAAACACAAACACGGCCAGCTTCCCTGGCTGCACGTTGGGCTTCTGTTCCTCCTCTGGCTAACTTGTGTGTGAGTGTGTGTGTGAGTGTGTGCGTGTGTGTGGTGTGTGTTTCTTTCCAAGGTTGCTGACTGAAGTATAAATAGGCCAAAATATTTCCTGCGTCTTATCACGTTTCCTTGGCACCAACTTTGTTGGTTTTGTCAATGATAAAACCAATCCATATTCATGCTGCCAAGCAACTCTGCTGATAAATCGTAATGGCTCCAGCTCCCATATATATACCGCCAAAGGGCGGAACTGACGCACAAAGATAACCATTATTGCTAGTGAGACTGGGCTCGTTCCTCATGATCTTTGCTGTTCCCCAAGCTGAAAATACCAGAAGGAAGCACATCGTAATCATTTCTAGATCCCTCTGCACAACAGAATGTGGCAAAGAGCCAATGCGCTACAGTGGTTGGAGTGTTCTACTAAAATCTGGGAACTAGAATCCCCATTCTAGAATCCCCATTCAGCCATTGATGAATGACTGTAGGCAAGTCACACAATCTCAGTCTAGGGCTGTTGTGAATATAAAAAAAGAAAGAAAAAAGAATGTCAGTTGCTTTGAGCACTCAAGGCAGCGTATAAGTAAAGTACACAAATAAACTTGCGGGGAAGACTCCCCTGCTCCTCACCTACTCAGCTTGCAACAGATCCTACATTAAATTCCTCGCGATGTTAACAAAAACCTCAGGTCACACACGATTGGAAACACCTTTCTCTGCCTGAGACCTTGGAGAGTCACAGCCAGCTAGACAACAGTCACAGAAAACAAAGCCCCGCTACCGTACAAAGCAGGTTGAGTGTTTGTCTTTTTAAATGCAAAAAATTCTTGAATTTACATTCAAGAGAATCGAGAATTCGAGGCTAACAACTGCGCTATCCAAACGCTGGAACCTTGCTATACACTTACAGAAGCCGAGAAAATGCATGTTTCCCAGCCAGCTAAGGAGAAAAGAAAAAAAAACATCAAAAGCACAGCTCTTTCACAAACGGCAATTTTAATATACCCCATGAATTTCTCTCATCAGCTCTTCGAAAACACACCGTTTCCAGAGTGTGGCTGCTATACAAATATTCTCTGGACCCTGTGGAGGCTTCCAAATGGTTTAAAGGAGAGATGTGTGTTTGAATAGGTGTCCTGGCTGTTTGAAAGGTTAGATGTGGGGGGGAAAAGGGGGGGGGAGAAGCAGGCGCTTTCAGATAAAAAGGACGGTGCAGCAATTTATTTATACACGATGCGCTGTTCCTCTGAATCACTTGCGCAGAAGGGAGGGGGGAAAAACAGGGAAAGGAGAAGATTAACATTCCGTAGATCTTTTTCTTGGGCTATATTCCCCTTGAGGGAGTTGGTACTGACATTTTCTTCGCCAAATAGCTCGATTTGGGGCATTTTCAGGGGCAAGGTTGACAGCACAGATGTCTTCAGCAATGCTGCCCATCCACCATTTCTTTGGTCTTCCATGTGGGTGGCGGTCTCCAGGGTCAAAGTTTAGGGCCGTTTTTTTGCAACAGAAGTCTCCTCCACTCACATAACGTGCCCGTACCATGGGAGTCGTGCTTCCCACATTTTCTTTGTCATTGGTGTAATTCCAAGTCTTTGTCATCATGTCTTCGTTTGTAAAACGATCGGAAATAGGCCAAGCGTCCACCGGAGCATCTTCATTCAGTAGATAAATTCAAAAGAAGATCTCAAGACTACACACACAACAAACCAAGCTACCTTATCCTGAATCAAACCACTGGTCCATCAATTTTCGGGATCTCAGGGGAAAATCTTTCAGATCACCTGTAACCTTTCTGATGGATACGCTTGGGACGGAACCTGGGACTTTCTGCACGCTATTCCCCGCTTTCAACTGCAGCCCCCTGATCTCTGCAAAATGTTGCTCTGTGGAACAGGGAACTCCCAGGAATGACCTGAGATCATTATCCTGCTGCAGGAAGGGGTGGAGACTGCCAGTTTAGTCTGAATCCATCCCTATTAGGGAAATGGGATTACGCAGACAGAGGACTATAATAATAATCTGGCAAAAGGCCTATGTGCGACTACTCTGAGGACCGTTGCTAGTAGCAAAGTGTGAACTAGTAGCAGTCTGTGTTCCAACATGCCAAGAGCAGTGGTGGGATCCAAAAATTTTAGTAACAGGTTCCCATGGTGGTGGGATTCAAACAGTGGCGTAGCGCCAATGGGATTGGGCGGGGCATGACGGGGGCCTGGCCGGGCATTCTGGGGGCGGGGCATTATAATTTCTCTGTTACTGTAAAAAACTCTTACTGTAAAAAAAAGTTCCTAATTTCCAGCTGGTATCTTTCTGTCCATAATTTAAACTCATTATAGCAAGTCCTACCGTCTACTGCCAACAGAAACAACTACTTCTCCTCTAATTGACTGCCGGTCAAATACTTAATACTTTCAAATACTTAGTTTTGTTTCTAGAAATCAAAAGAAGGAGACTTTCCTTAAACAAGGAACTTTACCATATTTCTAAAGCATGTTTTTAAAACAGCCCAACAGGGAGAATTATCCTGTTTTCTACCTTAGCTAACCAGCCACATAGGAAACAACAGGACTTTATGATTTTTGAACCTAATGGAATTTCTAACGGAAAAGCAGACCCAATTAGTAACCCCCTCTCAGCACACACAAATAATTAGTAACCCACTTTCGGGAACTGGTGAGAACCTACTGGATCCCACCTCTGGCCAAGAGCAATCTGACGAAATTAGCAAAGTCCACATGTGGTCCACAGCGATGGACGGGCATAATGGGTCCATTAAGATAAACTATTATTCTCAGTTTGAAACCAGACAACAAATGATATATGATCAAATGTGGGGTATCTGGTACCAATCTCTGAACAAGGCTTGTGAGCCACTGCACCTTTTGGTTAAAACACAATGCACATCTTCATAGGTGACAGGTGCTCAAAGTCCTGCCAGGTGGAGAGATCGGCATTCTCCAGAACTGACACATTCAAGCTATCGGCAAACACAGCCTCCCTTCAACCTGCTCTAAATCCACCCATCTCGAGAGAGAGATTCAGCCACAGCCCACCAGTTACTCTGCCTTGCACAGAGTTCTGTTATTTGCAGTTTTGTCACACGCCTAAGAAAATCACTGGCACTCGTAAGCTGGCACAGCCTCCAAGATCTGAGCAGCAGAAGTCCAATTCCAGCCAAGCTGCAGAGAGAGTCTGAGAAGGGCAGGAGACGTGCCTCCAAAACCCATAATTCCTGGTTAATATTTCATCATACAACATGAGTGCAAGACACAGAGTAGTTACGGGAAGATGGCCTTGGGGCTGGATACATGATGCTTTCCTCAGCTATTGTAACCTTCCAGTTAAGGGAGTCATATGTCTGGGGTATGTACTAGGTTCCCCTTTGCCTTTCAGACCTATAGTTGCAGGAGAAAGATTAAAAAAAGAAAAATTGCCAGCAATGGTGCGTTGTTGCTTCCAGGTATTCCTGGAAGTGAAATCCTACCTGGAATGACGGCTGCCCCTCTATATCCCCTCTGCCCCGCGCCAGTCTCTCACAGGTTGCCAAATCTGGGCAAGTCTAGACATGGAAAGCTCTCTGGTCTGGGCAAGAAGCCTGCTGGCTTCCAAGACTTGGGGCAGGATGGGGAAAGTACCTTCTGTAGGCTGATTACCAGTCTGCAAGGCTGAATTAATTGTTTGGAACACAGCAGCCAAAAGAGCCTTACATCACCCAATGCAAGCAATCAGGGCACCCTCCCATGGAGATGAAGGGACTGTTGGTTTCGCCTTCTAAGGTTCTGCACAGGACCAAAACTGGGCGGTGCAAAACAGGTTCTAAGCCCGTTCAAGCACAATTCCCCATTCCCCATTCTCCCTGCTCTATCCAAGCCAAGCCGTCCTACAAAACCTTGTAGAACGCCTTCAACACTGAGGAAAAAAAGATGCTCAACGTTTGAATAAACCACACGTTGGGTGTGCGATCTTCAGCAACCAGGTAAGTTTCTTGTCCCAGCCTCCCTACCAATGGTTCCCTGCTGACTTGGCGTTCACTGGGGATTCATCAGCAACTGGCACTGGTGTGCCACCAAACCTCAGCCAACTTATAGCAATCGCATAAGGTTTTCAAGGCAAGAGGCGTTCTGGCCCCTTCCGCACATGCAGAATAATGCACTTTCAATCCACTTTTGCAGTTGTTTGAAAGTGGATTTTGCTATTCCGCCCAGTAAAATCCAACTGCAAAGTGGATTGAAAGTGGGTTGAATGTGCGTTATTCTGCACGTGCGGAAGGGGCCTCGGAGGTGTCTTGCCACTACCTGCCCCTGTGTAGCAATCCTCAATCACCTAGGTGGTCTCCTATCCAAGTATTAACCATGGCTGACCCTGCTTAGCTTCTGAGATCTGCCATGATCAGGTTAGTCTGAGCCATCCGGATCAGAGCTAGAGCACCAGAGCTGCTTTTGTGTATCCCAAAAGCAAAGACACCCCTGAATAGTTTCAATGACTAGAATGTTATGGAAGCATTCTTATTGTTTATACTCACAATCCTCTCACCTGGACTAGGCCCGGGGGACACACACAGTCTTGTTCGTTTTAGCAAAAGCTGGATTTGCTAGCTCAGACTAGTGGTCCATCTAGTCCGGCATATTGCTTCCTATAGAAGAAGAAGGGTTTTGGATTTATATCCCCCCTTTCTCTCCTGCAGGAGACTCAAAGGGGCTTACAATCTCCTTGCCCTTCCCCCCTCACAACAAACACCTTGTCAGGTAGGTGGGGCTGAGAGAGCTCAGAAGAGCTGTGACTAGCCCAAGGTCACCCAGCTGGCGTGTGTGGGAATGTGCAGGCTAATCTGAATTCCCCAGATAAGCCTCCACAGGTCAGGCGGCAGAGCTGGGAATCAAACCCGGTTCCTCTATATTAGATACATGAGCTCTTAACCTCCTACGCCACTGCTGCTCCCTATAGAAGCCATCGTAGACCAGTATAAAAACATTACAATTAGGAAGTTTCACGAAATTCATCAAAAGACAAATTTAATTTTTTTCCATCAATAAAACATACAGTATATCTAAAAATTACAGTGAGATTTTAAACCACATCTTTACCTCAATCTGGCATTAAGCTTGTATGATTTAAGTAAAAGGCACTAAACTTGGCCACCTGCCTTAAAGTCATAGGCTTTTCACCTGCATGTAATTTTTCAAGATGTACTTTATCTGAACGACCTTGGGGATTAACTAATAATGGATAAATGGCTGCTTGTGATTCAAAACAACTTGGGGAAACTGGGATTTTCTCCACAGATAGTGATCATGAAAATGGTGTCTCTGACACAGGATGGAAGATACCAAATAGCAATATGATCTTGCGAGACCCCCTAATTTCTTCTCCCACTCAAAGGTCAGGAGTATATTGATCCTGGATTTATTTATCCCTCCTTTCTCTCCTGTAAGGACACTCAAAGGGGCTTACAATCTCTCTCCCCCCCCCCCCCAATAAACACCCTGTGAGGTGTGTGGGGCTGAGAGAGCTCTGAAGAGTCTTGACTAGCCCAAGGTCACCCAGCTGGCATGTGTGGGAGTGCGCAAGCTAATCTAGTTCACCAGATAAGTCTTCATAGCTGAAGTGGCAGAGTGGGGAATCAAACCCGGTCCCCCAGATTAGACTGCACCTGCTCTTAACCACCACACCACGCTGGCTCTCCAGTCTGGAGAAGAGAACGGTCCATTGGTAGACTTACCCTGAAGGGGCCTTCTCCTGGACGGCGACGAGGGCATCCTGATTGGGTGATTCCTAGCTCATTCTCAGGGAGGCAGGACCTATTTTTGTTGTCACTTCCTGAGGAGGGCTTAATCACCCTTCCTGGATCCAGTATTTGGAGTAACAAAGTAGTATAGAGATAACATTTACTAACAGGTAAAGAAGAAACATTAGGAAGTAACAACATGTAAATTTGGTAACAGGCCTAAACGTGTGCTCCTAGCAAGGTTTGTAGTGACTAATTGGTGTCTAACAATCTATCGAGTGGTTTGCGTGAGTGCTCATGACATTGAAAGTGATGGTAGCGATTTGCTGATCTGAATTTGGTGTTCTTCGGGAGGGCCAGGATGCCCTCGTCGCCGTCCAGGAGAAGGCCCCTTCAGGGTAAGTCTACCAATGGACCGTTCTCCTGGAGGCGGCAGGCTCGAGGCATCCCTGATTGGGACCTCCCAGAACAGCAGTGTCCCTAACGGGTGGGATCAGTCACCGAATATGTGCTCTAGAACTCTGTGGCCGAAGGCCGTGTCGGTGTCTGCTAGAGACTGTAATCTGTAATGTTTAATGAATGATGTAGTGGAGGACCATGTAGCTGCTTTGCAGATGTCTTCCACCGGTACTTGCCGTCTGTAGGCGGCGTTTGCTGCGGCACTTCTGGTGGAGTGTGCTGTAATTCCCGGGGGGACAGGAACGTTAGATGATCTGCAGACTTCTGAGATGCAGGACCTGATATTTGAGCTGATGGCCGTTCTGAACATCTGGGAACCTAAGTTAGGTATAGAGACGTTAATGAATAAAGACTCAGTTTTCCTGATGTCTTCTGTGCGGATGATGTAGGTTAATCTTACTTTGGGGATGAAGTTGGGTCCATACGCGTAACTACCTTGTTTTTGTGGAATACGCACAGTTGTGGGTTGATTGACAAGGCGCGGAGCTCGGAGACTCTCCTTGCTGAAGTGGCAGTTACCAGGAATAAAAGTTTCATTCTGAGCCATCTCAAGGGGGATGGACTGGATGGGTTCAAAAGGTGGTTTTGTGAGTGAGTTCAGCACAAGGTTCCGTTTCCATGAGGGGAAGCGGTGGATGACTGGTGGCTGTATTTGGCGGACCCCCCGTTAGAATCTGGCAATGCCTGGGTGTTTGGAGACAGTGACGCCTTGTAGGCGGATCCAAACCGTAGATAATGCTGCCAGTTGTCTCTTAAGGGTTGAACTTCTGAGGCCCTTTTCCGCTCCCTCCTGTAGGTATGCCAGGACCTGGGGAACCTTTGGGTGGATGGGATTGGTGTGGTGGATTTTTGCCCACCTGACGAAGGATTTCCATGATGAATCATAGATGCGTAGAGTAGATGGTCTTCGGGAGGTGATGATGGTGTCGATCACCTTCTGGGAGTAGCCCTTTCTCTCTGGCGTCGCGCGCTCAAGTGCCACGCGGTTAAGCAGAACCAGTCGGGATTCTGATAAAGTACTGGGCCTTGAGAAGGCCTGTCTGGAGGAGTTGGAAGGCGAAACGGTGGGTCGACTGACATCTGCAGAATGGAAGAGAAACCATGGTCTCCTCGGCCACCGGGGGGCTACCAATATTACGTCCGCCTCTACTCTCCAGATCTTCCTCAGTATTTTGGGAATGATGGGGACTGGAGGGAAGGCATAAAGTAGTCCTGGTGGCCAGGGGGAGGTCAGAGCATCGGTGGCCGTTGCTCTGGGGTGGTGGTACCTGGAGAAGAAGGTCGGTAGTTGGTGGTTGTGTTCTGACGCAAAGAGATCGACCTGGGCTGTCCCGAACCGTTCGATTATCATGTGGAAGATCGATGGAAGGAACTTCCACTCCGCTTCCAGGATGGTTTGTCGGCTTAGCCGGTCTGCTTCGACATTGAGGTTTTCGCTGATGTGTTCTGCTGAGAGAGATTTGAGGTGCGTCTCCGCCCAGGTCAGAATGTTGACAGGTTCGCGATGCAATTGGATGGATCTTGAGCCCCCCTGATTGTTGAGGTGGGCTTGGCCGCCACGTTGTCTGTTCTTCCTAGGACATGGTGTCCGTGGACTTGTTGTTGAAGCTGTTGTAGTGCCAGGCGAATGTCCATCATCTCCGGGAGGTTGATGGGAAGCGTGGACTGCTTGGGTGTCCATAGGCCCTGGGCTACTTGACCCTGGAGAGAAGCTCCCCACCCTCGTGGGCTTGCATCTGTAAACATCTGTAGTTTTTCACCGTGGAGGTAGAGACTTTTCCTGTGGACAGGTTCGTGAGTCTGGACCACCATATGGGGCTGTGTTTGACCTGGGCCGGAAGGACAACTGTTTTGTCCTTCTGTTGGTGATGTGCCATTGATATGGCCTCAGGCACTGTTGTAGGGCTCTGGCGTGGAAACGTCCCCATTGGAGCATGTCGATGAGGATATTAGGACGCCCATCAGTTTAGCCAGTTGAAGAATCACCGTTCTCCTGGCTCTTATGAAGGATGTCGCCAGTCTCTGGATCTTGACGGCTTTGGTGTGTGGTATGAAGAGTGTGTTGGCCTCTGTATCGATGATAGCTCCAAGGTGTTCCATGCGCGTCTTGGGCACGAGCGAACTCTTTTGTAGGTTGACCAAGAAAACGTGCAAGGCCAGTGTCCTCATCACTAAGCTGACATCTTTGTTTGCCCGATCTCTGGATGTTGAGCGAATTAGGATGTCGTCCAAGTAGGGATGGACGTGGATGCCCTGCTCTCGTAGGGCAGTGATGGGAGCTAGCAGTACCTTTGTAAAAACTCTTGGGGCAGTGGCGAGCCCGAACAGAAGAGCCCTGTGTTGGAAGTGGAGGCCTTCCACTGCGAACCTCAGGAAACGACGGTGCTGTGGGTTAATTGTCACGTGTAAGTATGCCTCGGTGAGGTCTAGCGATGTTAAGTGATCCCCGGGTCTGAGGTTCTCCACGATGGACCTGAGTGTTTCCATCTTGAATCTGCGCAGACGGATTGACCTGTTGACATAACGTAAGTTTAGGATGGCTTTTCACTCTCCGTTTCTTTTTGGGAACGGTGAAAAAGTGGGAGTATATTCCGCAGAAGCGTTCTGATTGAGGAACCTGTTCTATGGCACGATTTTGAAGGAGGTGCTGGATAGCCGTCTGTGTTCTTGGTCTTTTCTCTTGACTTCGCGGAGTGGGGAAGTACTGAAATCTGGGTTTTGGAATTTGAAGAATTCGGTTGGGTTAGCTTTCTGTGGCTTAACTGACCTCTTAGAGTCCATTTTGTCGATCGTGGTTGCCCGGTCCGCATGATTGTTGGAAAAACTTTGGAGTGCGGGCGCCGACCGGGTGGTTGTCAGGACCCTGTGGGACGGTCAGGTTGGAAGGATTTGGCTCCCCTACCTGATCTGAAGCCGGAGTTACGAAAAGGAAGGCTGACCGGGATTAGAGTTGTTGTTGCTGTTGTTTTGGCGTCTATGCGAGGTGGAGGAACTGGACCGCATTGTTTTCTTGTTTCCTTTGGATTACTACCAGGACTGCATCCAGGTCCTTGCCGAAGAGCCGGGAGCCGTGGTAGTCGAAGGTAGAAGCGACCTGTTTGGAGTGTGAATCGGCCTGCCAGGCTTTAAGCCGGGCTGTCTTCTAACTACTACTCCCAGGGCTTGTATGCGGGAAACTGGGATGAGAGCCTCTGAGTTGGAGTCGGTCCGAAATGAGACGGCCGATAACATTCTCTCCAGACCTTCTCTAATTCCTATACATTCTGGGGGAATGATAGCCAGGATTCTCCTAGCCCTAAAGATGGTTGCCCTAGCCATAGTGGCCGAGGGAGCCAGGGTTCTCATGACCATAGCTAGACGGTCGTGCATGCTTTGAGGAGAATTCCCTCTTTTTTACCAAAAGGGTCTTTTGATGTGCCTTCCCTATCTTTGGTAGTCAAACCTCCAGACTACACTGCCACTACGGGGGCATCTACTAGCGGGGTTTGGATCACGGAATGTATGTGCTCGGGGGTACGTAAAGTTTTTTAAAGGAGTGATGGGTAACTCTGATTGACATCTAGATTAATCCATACTTTACGGATTTTCTTTTTTGAAATACTCTGGTCAAGGGAATGCCCTGGGGGCTTCTTCAGATCGAGGAAGAATTTATTTTTATTTTATTTTTTTTATTTTTTTTATTTTTTTTAATTTTTTTTGCCTTTTGGACAGCCCTTAACCGGCTTTTTTGGAGCCTGTGGGAGCAGATGGTGATCATTAAGGGCAGTTCCTCCTGTTTGAGAAATCTTTTGCATTGGTCAGTAGATTTAGTGGGATTATCCTCAGTTTCAGAAAAAAGCTCTGCTGGTTCTGTAAAAACTCAATCACTATGCTTCTCATCAGAGGTGTCAAATTGGTCCCTATAACTGGAAGTGGATGGGCTCTGAGGAAGAACTGGATCTATGGCTTCTCCTTGTATGCCTATCTCTTTGCCTGGATCTATGGTGCCCGGATATTAATCTCCTTTCTGATCTATTTGGTGAACAGGCGCATTAGCAGTTCTGGGGAGGCATGAGCACATGACCTCATATCGGTGAGTGAAACCGTGTTGGAGGAAGGTTCCTCCAGCCCCTCCCACTGGGCTGTCGTGCCTGGACTTCTGTGTCAGAGTCATGAGTGGCGAAACAACGGACTGAAAGCTGTGGGCGGAGTTACTCTTCCCGCGTCTTCTCTCATTTTCGCTTCTGCAGAGAGGAGCAGGAACGCTTCTCTGCCAGTATCCCTCCGGTCTGGCTCTGAGGGGGGTCGCGTGAGGGAGCTGCGGAGCTTTCACCTTTGCGCAGCCTTTGGAAAGGGCGCTGGTGCAAGCCTGGAGGGGAAAACGTCCTCCACCTCTCCGGCTGTTCTGGCGGCGTTTAGAAGGGGGCCGCTTTCGTTTTCGCCAGCCTTTGCGTTTCTTCGGGCGGGGAACGAGCTCGGAAGGCGGAGCCGCCGCTATACGCATACGGCGTTGGGAGGCTTAGGAGCAAGTCTCCGATGCCGCGTGACTGGATGCCTGGCGTTGCGACCCGGAGCGGGTGGCAGCCCGTGTCCCCTCTACTGCGGACCTTCCGTAGGTGTCCCGCTTTTGTTTTCGCGCCCTTGTGTTTCTTCGGGGGCGGGGGAACGAGCTCGGAACGAGCCGTCGCTTGCGTTAGCGGTTGGGAGGCTTAGGAGCAAGTCTCCGATGCCGCGTGACTGGAGTCCTGGCGTTGCGACCCGGAACGGGTGGCAGCCGGTGTCCCCTCTGCCGCGGACCTTCCATAGGTGTCCCGTGGTGGTGAGAAGGAATGCAGTGAGGCCATAATAGGGGCCTGTGCGTGGTGTGTTTTCTCCCCTTTAGGTTTTGGCGGGAGGCGCGGGGGAGGAGGGGAGAGGCTGAACAAATAAACAGAGACACACAGTGAGACAGGACTTACTGCAGGAAGACTAGTGGACGACACAGAGAAATGGAAAAATGTTTCTTTAGCCTGTTGGGTATATTGGGCTTGGAGCACTGGACAAGCCCTGCACTCCCTATCTAGGCAGGAACAATACTGGATCCAGGAAGGGTGATTAAGCCCTCCTCAGGAAGTGACAACAAAAATAGGTCCTGCCTCCCTGAGAATGAGCTAGGAATCACCCAATCAGGATGCCCGAGCCTCGCCTCCAGGAGAAGGTTAAGGGGTGACATGTTAGCCATGTTTAAATACTTGAAGGGATATCGCGTTGAAGATGAAGCAAGCTTGTTTTGAAGAGGAGGCAAGCTGGATGGCCATCTGTCAAGGGGGGTTTGATTGTGTGTTCCTGCATGGCAGGGGGTTGGACTTGATGGCCCTGGAGGTCTCTTCCAACTCCATGATTCTAAGCGGAGTGGATATCACCTCTTCCACAATGCTGTTTTAAGTTGGTTGCAAGATTCATTCAAGGGAGGTTAAAGAGTAAACGTGGGGGACAAAAAGTAAGTCAAGCTGGCCCACGGCCACTGACCACATTCACTGCCACAGGAGGTGGTGATGGCCACTAACCTGGATAGCTTTAAAAAGGGCTTGGACAGATTTATGGAGGAGAAGTCGATCTATGGCTACCAATCTTGATCCTCCTTGATCTCAGATTGCAAATGCCTTAGCAGACCAGGTGATCGGGAGCAGCAGCAGCAGCAGCAGCAGCAGAAGGCCATTGCTTTCACCTCCTGCCTGTGAGCTCCCAAAGGCACCTGGTGGGCCACTGCGAGTAGCAGAATGCTGGACTAGATGGACTCTGGTCTGATCCAGCAGGCTAGTTCTTATGTTCATATGCTGAACCAGGGTCTTGTGTCTTGATCTGACAGTACATGCTACAACAGAATGGCTCTTTCCTGGCTGCCATTCCAACCATTCCAGAGTGAATCAAAGCCTTTGAGTATAAAGGGGGGGGGGGCAAAGTTCTTGTACCACCAACAAAACAATTCAGACTAACCAAGTGGAACAAATTAAAAACCCGAACAAGGGAAAGGGGGGGGGGATGCCCCAACCCACACAAATTGAGACTGAACAGTCATCAGAACGGGAGGGCAAGGAGTGTGTCCCCGCTTCGTTTTAATGAGGACTGCGGAAATGGTTTTCCTCCTCATTCTTTATGCATTCGGCGGCAATAAATAAAAAAAAAGGCAACACAACAAAGCAAAGATTCAATTTGTCGCAGAGCACCTGCGATCCAAGAGGGGTGCGTGCTTTCGTAAACAAAACAGAACGGTGAAAGTACCCGCGCAGGCAGAGATAATAAGTCATGATTGTTTAATTAAAATCATTTTTAGTCTGTGCACAAGCACAATCATCCAATATTGTCTTCTCTGACAGCGCCGGAGGAGCTAAAACATGTCGCTGGCAACAATTAGTACAAATCTGCCTGACATGGTTTGCTCTAAAAATAAACTGTGCATGTTAAGTAGCATCTGAACAAGTTTATAAAGCAGGATTTGGGGGGAGGGGGGGAGAGAGGAAATTGCGAGAAACTGACTTGAATGAGAAGAGATGGGTAAGCATCGACAGTGGTGAGAAAGGTCTGCCGGGCTTTCCATGAAACAGATCCTGCTCTTAATGTATCATGAAAAGGGTACAGTTGGAAAAGATGTGGAAAAGGCTAACCAAAATTATACAAGAAAAAAAGTTGGTTTTTATCCCCAGCTTTTGTCTGCACTTTTAAGAAGCACCAAGGTGTCATAACTTCACAGCCCTCCAAGATGGTATGGACTAAGGAAGTTCCTTGATCATTCCCCGCCAGCATCGTGCTGCTTGCAGGAGGGATTATGGGGAACTGTAGAAGTCCCACCTGCTTTAACATCTGGAGGGCCGCGAGTTTGACACCTGTGCTTTTTAAAGGGTCTCAAAATAGCTTGCAATCGCCCTCTGCCGCAACAGACACCTGGTGAGGCAGGTGGGGCTGAGAGAAAGGCCTGCGACTGGTCCAAGGTCACCCAGCAGGGTTCATGTGGAAGAGCGGGGAAACAAATCCAGTTCACCAGATTAGAGCCTGTCGCTCGTGTGCAGGAGTGGGGAGTCAAACCCGGTTCTCCAGATTAGAGTCTGATGCTCTTAACCACTACACCATGCTACACCAAAGGGATCTTCCTGGCAAGAAAAAACTGAAGTGTTTGGCTTTATTTGATTTAGAAAGGAAGTCAGATGGAATGCTGCATGATAAAAAGTTTACAAAATGGTGCATGTTGCTGGCAGAGCTCCCTGCATCCCCTATAACAGTGATGGCGAACCTTTTCGAGACCGAGTGCGCCCCCCCCCCCCACGATGAACTCTGTGCAGGTGTGCCCACAGAATGGGCTCTGAGTGCCACCTCTGGCACCCGGGCCATAGGTTCGCCATCACTGCCCTATAATACTAGAACTCAGCAGGAGGAGGAGGTGGAAGAGGAGGAGTTTGGATTTATATCCCACCTTTGGCCTACAAGCTCCTTTCCCTTCCTCTCCCCACAACAGACACCTGGGGAGGTAGGTGGGGCTGAGAGAGTTCCAAAGAACTGTGACTATTGCCTGCAACCAGCTACACTGGCTAATGTGACACTCCATAATCAGGGGCAAACCACCTCCACTTCTCACTTGCCTTGAAAGCCCCTTGCTGGGGTGGCCACAAGTTGGTTCCTGCTTGACAACCCTTAGGTACATACCCATGCCATTTGGAGCTTCCTTTAGAAGAAGAGCTGGATCAAAGTTCACCTGGTGTCAGTCACTGGGGCACAAAAATCAGAATAACAACCACCTCTGGCCTGTAATGCTGTGTTTCCTGAAGGACTCTGGGTTGGACACATAATGGTACAGTTTTTGAAATTTTCATCATCGGGTTAGTACTGCTGCAAAGGTTTTGATTTAGTGCCTGAAGTTCCTCACTGCCCTATCAGGCATTGCAGCGAAGCGTTCTGCAGATTCATAGCGCATTCTGTCTCGCCTTCCCAGATGATATAAATATTGGCTGAGCCTGGACTCGCTTATTTTCTCCTCTTTAAATGGAACTGATATCTAGCTAGCTCGCTCTAATGGATTCTTCTTCCACCCTGCGAGTCCTAAGGGTGCATAGCTGGATATTTACTTCTCTTCTCTTCCCCTGCGACTGCCCTCGTTGCAAAAAAAAGAAAAAAGGCTGCGTTTGATGCTGCTCGGAAGAACACAGAACGCAGAATAAATCACAAAAGCAAGGACAGATGTTCAGGCCGATTCGGTGGATGTACTTTACCCCCGCCCCCCACCCATACACAGCGAAAGCCATCTCTCCAGTACAGAGCAACTAGGTCAGCAATGTACACACAGATACTCCTAAGCTCTGCAAGAACATTTATTCGAAACTGCTGAATGTTAGTTGCAGTTTTGAACCCTTTACAGGTCCAGATTTAAAAAGGAAAACTCCTAGATGGCACCTCAGTCTTTAAAAGACAGGCCAGATTCTAAATTGCACAAAGACTGACAGGTCGGCCTGTTGGCAGTCTGATTTGCTCCCTACCCTCTCCGCCAACCATGCCATACACGTTTTGCCCTGAATTGTGGGACAACTCACTTTTACACGATAAGATTGTTTGGCATGCCTGCTTTTGTGCGAACGTGTGTAATATCTGCTTTTCCATCTCTGGAATGAGATTTGTGGAAGAGACTGAATGCAAGCAGGTTTTCTATTATGCATTCTTCACCTTACTGATTAGGGTTTCCGCTGAAGTGTGGGAAGACAGATTCCCTCTGTTTAATGTCTTTAAGGTGTTATAGACTTCCTTAATTGGGAGACAGGAAGAAAAAAGGAGAGGACAGGACAGGATGACAAATTAAAAGAGAAAGTCAAAGGTCATGGCTAACTGAAGAAGAAACAGAAGACAACCCTTTAGGAAGAAGTAGGCTTGCTGTTTGTCTGCCACGGCCGGTAGACTCCTGCCCTCGGTTCCAATCCCCTTGAGAAATTGAGGAGTCCATGAAAGAAACAACTGGAAAATGTCTAGGTAAAGAACGACTACAATTAAAACCAATGTAACAATGTTGAAAAGCCATTGAAAACAAGCCATTGGATATAAACAGCATCTAAAAAATTATCCACAAAACAGAAGGAGACCATTAAAAGTCTGGGTAAAAGCACATTCTTTTCATATTTGTCAAAGCCCAGCATTTCCACAATGAAGAGGAAGAAGGAGGAGGAGGAGGAGGAGGAGGAGGAGGGAACAAGAGTTTGGATTTATACCCCACCTTTCGCTCCTGTAAGGAGACCCAAGGTGGCTTACAAGCTCCTTTCCCTTCCTCTCACAACAAACACCTTGTGAGGTAGGTGGGGCTGAGAGAGTTCCAAAGAACTGTGACTAGCCCAAGGTCACCCAGCAGGAACCTAAGAGTGCAGAAACACATCTGGTTCACCAGATAAGCCTCTGCCACTCAGGTGGAGGAGTGGGGAATCAAACATGGTTCTCCAGATTACAATCCACCTGCTCTTAACCACTACACCATCTTGAAGTCAAAGAGAGTGATGGGAATACTATTACAAAATAGGGTAGTAGTTAGAATGTCAGACTAGGACTAACAAGACGTGAGTTCAAATCCCCTGGAGTTCTGCTACGTGACATCACAACAGCATTGACGATTTGTATTTCCTTATTCCCCTCTGCCACTCGCCACTGCCCTAGGAGAGGGGGCAACGCATCTCCTAAGTACTCTGAAAGCCCACGCAAATTCTGGCTGTCCAATCCACCCAATGAAGCGCCGCGTGACTTCCCGAAAAATCTCAAGTTAATTTATCTGAAGGCTTTCAAAGCTGCAACAGCCTTTCTCATTTATTAAACAAAGGGAAGCAGGGAACAGAGAAAGATCCCGTGCCGCTGAGCCTCTCCCTTCGGAGGCTTAAAAAGAACAGCAGAGCAGAGCTATTTCAAACGTCTTTATGTGCTTTGGGGAGGTTTATACGAAGCCAATCTCCTTGTGCAAAAGCTCCACCTGACTTTGCACTGTGGACGTCTTATGCCTGCGAGAACAATGGCCCCCATTCTCTTGGCCTGTTGCAAGAAGCTATTAGCACAGTGCATGTCCTGTTGGAATCAGCTGGCGCAGAAGGCTTGGCTGATATAGTGTTACCCACTCGAGCGGCAGATAGCACAAGGCTCACTACCCAGCCAGCGCCAGCCTGCTCCGGCCAGCTTCATTATTTATGTACACCCTTTAGAGGAAAGCACAGCCGTGGAACCAGCGCGCTGCCATTTGTATATGGATATAAGCGTGCATATATTTGTAGAAACAGGATGTCTCAGACACATCACAATCGCTGAGGCCGGTTGAGGAGCAGCAGAGGCGTAGGAGGTTAAGAGCTCGTGTATCTAATCTGGAGGAACCAGGTTTGATTCCCAGCTCTGCCGCCTGAGCTGTGGAGGCTTATCTGGGGAATTCAGATTAGCCTGTACACTCCCACACACGCCAGCTGGGTGACCTTGGGCTAGTCACAGCTTCTCGGAGCTCTCTCAGCCCCACCTACCTCACAGGGGGGGTGTTTGTTGTAGCCTTCAGAGGTGGGAAAGAGGCAAGGAGATTGTAAGCCCCTTTGAGTCTCCTGCAGGAGAGAAAGGGGGGGATATAAATCCAAACTCTTCTTCTTCTTCATATAGGCCAATTGGCCATGCTGGCAGGGGCTGATGGGAATTGTAGTCCATAACATCTGGAGTGCCAAAGGTTCGCCACCACGGATATAGGCTAACAAGGCTGACAAAAACTCCCATGTTTTTCTCGCAGTATCACAACATTACTGCGTACCCTTGACTTTTAGTTTCTGATGTATATTTCTCTCCCTGGTTGTTGTCCCAGTAATAGAGTCTAAAGGATCAACACAGATTCCAACTGTTGTAAATTTGTACATTAAAAAAAATCCTAATCTAAGATCCATGGGGCTGGACAAAGCACTGTCACCCCCAAAAAATCTGCAGTCCAAATCTTAGGTCTGCCATGTATTTGCTGGATAGCAAGCTCTGCTCTTCCCATTTGCAAGAGGTAAACAATATTAGCCTACTTTACAGGGCTGTCGAAAAGATTACAAGATAACATACGTGAAGTGAGCATTGAAAGAGGTAGATAAACGCTCATCATCGCAAAGGCATTGTTTTAGAAAAGCTTCCGGTGCCATATCACGTTGCCCGGGCAAGTCGGCTACCCGAGGATGAATGTGACCATCTGGATTACATGACCGGATGGAAAACAGAGCCTGTTCACCTTTGATTTCATTTATTTAGCTAGTTATACCCTGTTTCTCTCCCCAGTGTGCACCCAAAGCAGCTTATAACACGGCTTTCTTCTGCTCCGTTTTATCCTAACAACTACACAGCAAGGGAGTTTAGGATGAAACAGAGTGATTGGCCCAAAGTCCTGCAGCAAGCCTTCACCTGGGTCTCCCAGATCCTAGTCCGAAAGTCTAACCCAGAGGTCTTCAAACTATGGCCCTCCAGATGTTCATGGACTACAATTCCCATCAGCCCCTGCCAGCATGGCCAAGTGGTAGGGCTCATGGGAATTGTAGTCTATGAACATCTGGAGGGCCATAGTTTGAAGATCCCTGGTTTAACCAATACATCAAAAACAGCATAAAAACTGATCTCACTTTCTCTCAGGTAGAAGTAGGACATGGTTGACGTTCTACCTTCTAGTCCAACCATGACAGGGGAGGAAACAGATAGAACCAGCCGAGATATCAGATAACTTACCCTACTTCTCCGCCTCTCACAAAAAGTAGCAAGTGAAGCACAGCAAATCAATCGGGTCTGGAGCCACTGCGGTGCCACTCCAGCATACTGAACGGAGATTCACTTGGGAGTCAACGGGCAGCTGCTACTGGCCTTTCTGAAGGAGATGCTGCCGCTTTGAATTTGTACAGCGCTTTCAGCATACAAAGTGCGCTACACACGTTAATAATTAAGTGCCGTCAAATCACAACCAACCTACGGAGACCTGTCTTGCGGTGTAGACATTAACTCACCATAAATCCTTTTAATAGCCCATTAAAATGAATCAGCATTATCCCCACGTTGCAAATGAGACCGAGGTACAGTTGTGAATGGAGGTATTGAGAAATTCCTGATGATCTAGGGGCCGTGTCTGAGGAGGGAGTGGAGTGAAGTTTGTTATCCCAGAGTCGGCACTTTGATGCTGCCCTTTCCTCAAAAGGAAACGGTCTCCAATCTAGATATCAGTTTTAATGCCAGGAGAACTCCAGGTCTCACCTAGAGGCTGGTAACCCTACTTCTAAGATATAAGAGGCCAGAAGAGAACCTTAGTTCCCCCTCTGACAACCACCAGAAGAATCATAGAGTTGGAAGAGGCTATACAGGCCATCCAGTCCAACCTGCCGATCAATGCAGGATCATAGAATCGTAGAGTGGGAAGAGACCCCAAGGGCCATCAAGTCCAACCCTCTGCAATACAGGAACACGCAATCAAAGCACTCATGACAGAATCAGCCCAGAGAATCCCTGACTAGTGTTTGTCCAGCTGCTGCTTGAATTCTGCCACCGAGGGGGAGCTCACCACCTCTCCGGGCAGCCGATTCCATTGCTGGACTACTCTGACCGTAATTTTTTTCCCCTAACATCCAGCCAGAACCTTTCTGCTCATAATTTATGCCCATTATTGCAAGTCCTACCTTCTGGTGCCAACAGAAACAGTTCCCTTCCTTCCTCTGAATGACAGCTCTTCAAAGAGAGCAATCATGCCCCCTCCCCCCAGCCTCTTCTTCTCCAGAATACTCCCAAATCCCTGACTTTTTCTTGTACACTTGGTCTCCATCCTCCTCCTCGCTCTCCTCTGCACCCGTTCTGTTACGTGAAGCTTCCAGAACTGCACATGACAATCCAGGTGCAACCCGGTCAAGTCACAGTAGGACGGATGGATTGCTGTGGTGGTAATGGTACGCAAAAAGAACCTTGCAATTTCCAATGGCCCCCTTTCCCCCTTGCAAAGCTTGCTTAATGCAGGGCGTAAATCTGTAGTAAGAAGCTAGCACTTCTACAGGTCAGGTGTGGATTTCACCCAGGAGGTGCTTCCACGTCCCACTGTGCCGCAGCGAACCTTCCCGCGCCAGGGTGCGAATCGCGCCACCTTTCCTCCCCCCAGTGTGCTGTCAAAACTGCTCCTATCCGGCTGTCATTTCTGCTCAAATCTCATGTGACAAGAAAGGCGGCTTTGTGTGAGTCTCTCTTGTGCCGTGACGAGCATGAGGAATGCAGCGATACGGAGAATTACTTAAACAGTGATGAAAGAAAAGGGGGAAGAAGGCTGAAGGAAGGCAAGAAATATCAGGGGCGTAATAAAAACTTAGAATCTAGAATATACTGCATGTGTCAACGTTCAGGCCACTGTGCCGTTCACCTTATCTAATACTTAGTATGCAAAACCTTTTTTTTGCTAAACATCAGGTCTCATTATTGGAAAATGCACAGTGATACAGGGGGAAAAATGCTTTCGTGCATATACCAAATGCTCCCCTTCCCACTGCACATAATTTGGCCTGATAACATGACTCTGTGCTACAGGGACAAGTTGCAGGAAACAGCAAGGTTCAACTCCAGTAGCACTTTAAAGATCAGCAAGGTTTCCAGGGTATAAACTCCTTTCAGATATCTAATGAAGGGAGTTTTGACTCTTGAGTCTTGCTCTTCTAATACAGACCAACATGGCTGCCCATGAGTGAAGAGGAGAGCTGGAGATCTTCTGGGATTATGACAGATGAATGAATGAATGAATGAATGAATGAATGAATGAATGAATGAATGAATGAATGAATGAATGAATGAATGAATGAATGTATTGTTGAAGGCTTTCACAGCTGGAATCACTGGGGTGCTGTGTGGTTTCCGGGCTGTATGGCCATGTTCTAGCAGCATTCTCTCCTGACATTTCACCTGCATCTGTGGCTGGCATCTTGAAGATGCCAGCCACAGATGCAGGCGAAACGTCAGGAGAGAATGCTGCTAGAACATGGCCATACAGCCTGGAAACCACACAGCACCCAAATGAATGAATATTTCTGAACCCAGAGCTGACAATCCTAACCACAGACCTTAAGCTTCATCCAGGCCAGGGTAGGCCCCAAGCCTAAATTCAAGCAACCTTATACATTCCACTTCTCTGCTGCTATTTAATCCAAAAACAGTGCACTGACATTTGGGAAGTTTTATAGCTATGAAAAAAACTTGCAAAATATTAGAACTAATTCCCTTCTCATTTGCAATCTTTTGTGGTAAGATCTGAAAACAACACCTGTGCCCCCACCGCCTTAGGAACAAGGAAAGGAAAAGGCCACAGGGATTGGATCCTGTTTTGTAGGCCCCACATCTCCTTCCCCTATAACCACAGAAATCCTGAATGCATCAAGCAAGTCAGTGTCCTTACTTGTGAGAAAAAAGGCAGTGAAATCCCCAGATACAAAAATAAAAAGAGAGAAGGGAAGTTGTCAACATCAAGCTGACGTCTACAGCAAAACATTGCTTTGTTGTTCTGGGCAAAATATTGCTTTGTTGTTCTGACGTCTTTGCTTCAGTATCGATCAATTAACGAGGGCTTTTCTTAATCGGCCAGCGCAAGATCACAGCCAAGATCAGAAAAGACAGGAAGCATAGTGAAAAGAAAAGTGTTGTTTTCAGAGACCTCTTTAGCCCTCGTAAGTCACTTTGGGATGGCTGAACACCTGGAGAGAAGCGACACTTGAACGGCAGCGGTGACCACCAGCTGCTCTTTTCTTCTTCTTCTTTTAAGAAGCCTCTCAATTGCCTCATTAACAGAAGACAGCAATGAAGGGACAAGACATTAGAAAGTGCTGATGACTCATCAGCCATTTGCAGATTATCCTCCGGGCAGACACAGGCTTTAACACTGCAGATGAAAACCTTCCTCATCGTGCAGAACTGCAAGGTGGATAACTAGTCTACAGAAAACGCACCCTGAACAGGACTATATTATGTAGGATTGGAGCCCGCCCACCCTCCAAAAGGGGGTACTTTTCTCCTCCAAGGGAAATTCCGGGCGCTTCCCAGAAGCTTTGGAAGAAAGACATTTCTAGCCTTTCCCCCTGCATCAAGAGAAGCATGCAGTGTCCCCCCCCCCAGTAGTAAACTGTTCTATCAACTCACAGATAGACTCAAGACAACCCAGCACCATGAGGTTTTCAAGGCAAGAGGTAGTTTGCCATTCCCTTTCGGAGGTGGTTTGCCATTATCTTCCTCTGCACAGCAACCCAAGTCTTCCTTGGTGGTCTTCATCCAAGTATTAACTTTGGCCAACTCTACTTGGCGTCCGAGTTCTGATGAAAACAGGCTACTCAAGATGCTCTTTTAACCGCAGGGCTTGCTAAAACCCTGGGGTATTTTGTTCCCAGTATCCTGACCCATGAATGCAAAGGCTCTGCAATAACAGACAAGCCACACTTTAGCAAAAGAAAATTTAATAACTGAACACACTACAGCTACAACTGCTTCTAGTTTTGATGCCACTCCATGTTGGCTTCCAACGCCCTTCTCCCATCCAAAATGAACTTCTAGGCCCTGCTACCATGAATGCTTCTGGCTACAAGCCCAGATGGTATAACTCCAGAAGCACAGTGAGCAGAGACCAGAGGACTCTTGCAGAGAACTCGCTGGGGGAAAGAGTCTTGGCAGCGGGAGATACAGTTTATTTTATTTTATTTCATTTGCAGTCAGGAGCCTGAAGGTTTCTGCCCGACTGGTGCCTGCTGTGAATGCCCACACTCTGACCTCCATTGTACAAACAGATTTGTAGAATATGCCCAGGGAGACCGTCTTGCTTTGCAAAAACTGAGTTTCTGTAAGTGCCAAGACAGACTCCAGTGCAGCAAGAAGAGTTAGGGTAACGGAGTGATTAGAAAGAACTCAGGCCTGCCCAGTTGTAAATCCCAACTGAGACAGGTTGGTGTGGGTTTTCCAGGCTGTGTGGCTGTGGTCTGGTAGACCTTGTTCCTAACGTTTCACCTGCATCTGTGGCCACAGATGCAGATGAAACGTTAGGAACAAGATCTACCAGACCACAGCCACCCAGCCCGGAAAACCCACAACAACCAGTTGAATCCAACCGTGAAACGCTCCTTGGACAATACACTGGCACAAGGACATGATGATCAGTCAATCTGGGTGGGAGGGAGACACCTGTAGGCTCTCTCAGAGGTGTCCGAACTATCTTCCATAGGTTCTGAGGGCAGTTCCCATCATCCCCCCTTCGCCAGGCATGATGGCAGGGATGATGGGAATCCTGCTAGTCCATAGGCATCTGAGGGCCATCTGAGGGCCAAGATTATTGACACCTAATATCCCAAGGCCAGTGGTGGCGAACCTATGGCACGGGTGTCAGAGGTGGCACTCAGAGCCCTCTCTGTGGGCACGTGCGCACAGAGTTTGTCATGTGAGGGGGCAGAAAATCGCCTCCCACACACATCTAGGCTGGCCTGGGCCGCTGGGCACGACATGCACGCACCACAGCGAGCAAGTAGGACTCGGCTGGGAGGGCTGGTGCCTGTGCTTACTCCTTTACCTGGGAGTAAGCTTGGTTGCTGGCAATGGGGTTTGCTTCTGAGTAAACCCTCCTAGGGTCATGTTTCACCCATTCAAAGCATTGCACGGTTGCTTCAAAGCGAAGCCACCAACTACCACCAAGCTTACTCCCAGGTAACGTGCGCCTCGGGAACCAACCATTGTTTCTAAACGAAAACCTCAGTATTCTGGTTAAGTTGCCATGTTGGCACTTTGCGATTAATAAGTGGGTTTTGGGTTGCAGTTTGGGCACTTGGTCTTGAAAAGGTTCACCATCACTGCCTTAGGCCAAGCAAATACCTACCCATTGTGCATGAGTTGAAGTGGTTGATCATGTGAAAGACATATTAGGAATTCTCTCTAATAATTAGAAAAAAACCCATGTATCTGCCCTTTTCATCCAAACGTATGATGGTTATATAAGATTTTCAACTAGCCCACCTTCCGAAACACACCCCATGCTTCATTTTCTGTGCTTCTGTTCACATCAGCTTATGCTTATCTTTGCTTTTATCTAACCTTATTCTCCAGCAAAGCGCAGCTGAGCTACTCAAGACAATGCGTGTTTTATGCTGCCCGACTACCAGGAAAATATGTTTACATGGTTAACCACACAAAGCAGCTGAAGGAAGGGGAGGGAGAACGGAGGGGAAAAACCAGCTGCTAGCAAGCATATTTTAAACTTGATTCCCCTACTTAAGGCTAACATCTCAGTTTCCTCAAACGTTCCCAGCATGACGTGCAGACAAACATGAGCTCACATTTAAAATGATAATCTCTCCGTGTGTGCTTTACAAGGACTAAAATCACATAAAGTGTTAGGACTGAATTCAAACCTTATACGCTGGCCACAAATTTATTTCAGGACTTTACATGCACTAAATGGGTTATCTTTTACAACAGCCCTGGGCAGTAGGTGGATAGCACGATCCTTCATCTTTCAAATGCCAGTGGGGAGGGAGAGTGTCTGGATGTATTAAGGGCAAAGGTCGCTGGCCTAAGGGCACGTCAGCCAGCATGGGGCAGCAGCTAGAGAATCACAAAGACCCAGGTTCAAATCCCCACTTTGCCATGGAAGCTAATTGGGTGACCTAGGGCCAGTCACACTCCAAATTTAACCTACCTCACAGGGTTGTTGGGAAGATGAAAAGGAGAAAGGGAAAACACTGAAAGCCACTTTGGGCCCCTGTTGCGGGGTGGGGCGGGGTGTGTGTGTGTGTGTGTGTGTGTGTGTGTGTGTGTGTGTGTGTGTGTGTGTGTGTGTGTGTGTGTGTGTGTGTGTGTGTGTGTGTGTGTGTGTGAGTGATGTGCATGATATAAAAAACAAATACCTTGTGCTAGGCAGAAGCAAGATTCAAATCTGCAAGTTCCTCAGTCCCTGTGCTACAAGGGAAATTCTCTGACAGAGGCCACGCTCAATGCCACAAATGCCTCTGTCCTCATTAATTTGGGGAAGACAAGGTTCCCACACAGGGCCACGGAACAAACGATAACATGATAATAAGACAATAACATAAAAAAAGGTGCCACACCACTGTCTCTTTGTGGTTCACGCCAGGAGCAGCAGTGGTGTAGGAGGCTAAGAGCTCGTGTAGCTAATCTGGAGGAACCGGGCTTGATTCCCTGCTCTGCCGCCTGAGTTGTGGAGGCTTATCTGGGAAATTCAGATTAGCCTGTACACTCCCACACACGCCAGCTGGGTGACCTTGGGCTAGTCACAGTTTCTTGGAGCTCTCTCAGCCCCACCCACCTCACAGAGTGTTTGTTGTGAGGGGGGAAGAGCAAGGAGATTGTAAGTCCCTTTGAGTCTCCTTACAGGAGAGAAGGGGGGATATAAATCCAAACTCCTCCTCCTCCTCCTCCTCTTCTTCTTCTTTATGCAACAGGACCACTTGCTAGACCTGCCAGGCTGCGTCCTAACTGCCCACTGCTAGCTGCCTCTTGAAGTGGATTGGGCTGATTGGCTTCCAGAGCTGGAAAAGCCAGCTGGGAGTCAGGGAGCAGAGTGAGTGAAGAGCAGAAATATCGCTTCTGGCACATGCTCAGGGCAAAGCCGGGACTGCTAGTATGAATATAGGATTTATAACCATAGCTAAAAGGATCGCGGGCCACAGGGAAGAGGTAATGGAAGGGGGGAAAGACATCACTTGAATTGTACAGAGCATCAGAACTACAGACATTTCATCAGCCAATTTATGTACAAATTTGACTTTTGCCAGCAATTTGTACTAATCTGGCAGGGTCCCAACTTATTAAAGGTCTGGTTCGTCTACTTCCACGTTTGTTTTGATGGACCTAATTCAACACAGGCTCAGCAACCACCGTTTACACCGTGAAGAAGCCCATTTCCAACTTTTTAAACCCATCTCAGCTCTTGCCATCTCATCTGCCAACTTCAGAGACTTCACTCGAGCAATTTGCCATCAACTCGTCACTGCCCCACAAGCCCCAGGAATTTGTAGGGCCACAAGCTTTTTGCATTAGTGTAGATGTAATATTTTTTTTCAATGGCTGTACGAACTTCACCTCTGGTTTTAATGATATGGGCTTTTTGTTGGTTTTAAAACATGCTTTTATAATATTTTAATTTGTTAGCCACTTTGGTCTCCCTTGTGAGGACAGAAAGGCAGGATAGAAGTTTTGTAAAATAAATTAACACAAAATAAAAACTTACGGCTCCTTAAAACTAACGTTTTACCCTGGCATCAGCTTTCATGGACCGAAATCCACTTCTTCAAAGGCAGAAAGGGAAACCTCACTATACAGCTATTTTATGTAGAGATGTGAAAAAACATAACTGCCCTGCCTTGGATAACCCAGGTTAGCTCTAGCTCTTCATACCTTTGAAGCTAAGAAAGGTCGACTCTGGTGAGTACTTGGATAGGAGACCAAGGCTGATTCCGCATGGGCCAAAAACAGCGGTGTGAAAACGGTGTGAAAACAGTATAAACCAGTGGTGGGATCCAAAAATTTTAGTAACAGGTTCCCATGGTGGTGGGATTCAAACTGTGGCGTAGTGCCAATGGGGCTGGGCGGGGCATGACGGGGGCGTGGTCAGGCATTCCGGGGCGGGGCATTCCTGGGCAAGGCTGTGGCAAGGACACAGCCGCTGCGCCGGTCCTTGGACGGGAAACGAATGCACACAGGCGCAGGCTGCCACGCACGGCGGTACACCTCCTGCTAGACTGCTTCAAGTTCTGCGCACTACTGCTGAGAGGAGGGGCGTAACTAAGGCAAAAGTCACGTGGCAAAATCACCAATTAGTAACCCCCTCTCGGCACACACAAATAATTAGTAACCTACTCTCGGGAACCTGTGAGAACCTGCTGGATCCCACCTCTGGTATAAACCCCTTTACATAATTTTAAACCCTTTTACACCATTTTCACACCGTTTTCACACTGCTGTTTTTGGCCCATGCGGAATCAGCCCAAGAAAGTCCAGGGTTGCTATGCAGAGGCAAGGAACGGCAAACCACCTCCGTTCACCTCTAGCTTTGACAACCTCATGAGGGATCACCATAGGTCAGCTGAGAATTGTCAGCATTTTCTACCACCGCCACAAAAAAAAAGCAGGGTTTCCAAAATATAGGCTGTCCAGGGTGGAACATAATTATGTAAAATTCAAAACTAATCAAGAAAAATACAGATACTGTTTGTGCTAAGCTATTTAACACCTGTAATTTGTAGGGAGACAGGATTTATTCAGTAGTTGTAATGAGCAAGAAAATCCAAGCCTTTGTTAACACCAGGGGGAAAAGAGTGTGAAAAGTATCATTGAAATGTATTATTATAATGTAATATATTACACAATGTTGATTACATGCAGTCGGTGCATATAATCAACATAAACTTTGCATGTAATTTGAGACATGGTTGGAAAGTTAAAAAAAAATTCAGAAGGGAAGCTGTATCTTTTCCTGCCAACCTTGCCATGAATATGAAACTTCAAAGGTAACCCTTGAAAGTACACTTTTCAAAGGACAAGGAGGAAAAATTAGCCAGAAGCTAAGAATGCAAATGGAAAAGTCTACAGAATCAAACACCTCTGCAACCAGCGCGGGAAATCACCATCACCTAAAGACGACAAGGATTTTTACTGTTGCCCTAAGTCAGTGATGGCGAACCTTTTTGAGACCGAGTGCCCAAATTGCAACCCAAACCCCACTTATTTATCGCAAAGTGCCAACCCGGCAATTTAACCTGAATGCTGAGGTTTTCGTTTAGAAAAAAAATGGTTGGCTCCCTCTTCCTCCACCCCACCCGCTCGAGCAGGGGCCAGCCTGCTCTAGCCTCCAGGAAGTCCCGCGCACACCGCTCTGTGCCTCTCTAGAATCTCTGCCTCTTCTGAGCCCCCCCTCCCCCCAGGCAGCAGCCACCCTGAGCACAGGCACCAGGTCCGCCAGCCGAGTCCTCCCTGCTCACCGCAGTGGGCGCATGTTGTGCTCAGTGGCCCAGGCCAGCCTAGATATATGTGAGTGTGTGAGTGTGTGTGTGTGTGTGTGTGTGTGTGTGTGTGTGTGTGTGTGTGTGTGTGTGTATGGGTGATTTTCTGCCCCATGACAAACTCTGTGTGTGCGTGCCCACAGAAAGGGCTCCGAGTGCCACCTTTGGCACCCGTGCCATAGGTTCGCCATCACTGCCCTAAGTGGATGTGCCCAAAAAGTTTCCATCGTGGAGTACAGGGTCCTACATTGAGACAACTGTTTGATCTGATAAGGTCTAGAACCTGAGGTTCCAAATGCGATGCTTAGTAAAAGAATCCAACATGCCCTTGCAGTCTACTGGAATTCAGAAAAGGGAGACTAGGTTTCTGTAATGTAATCACTCCAGTCTTGCACGGTGTAATCATGTGGTTATCATCGTGACTGCGTCGACTACCTCATTTGGCAGAGATTCCACACTTCGCGCCATTCATTGGCTGAAAACACTACATCAAGAATACCAACACCTGTTGACAGCAGCTGGAATTCTAACACAATCCCTATCATTAACTTGTTGGCTGCTGCTAACGAAGGGTGTTGGTGGAAAAACTACAGTCACCCACAACTTTAAAGGGTAGTCAATACTTGAGATACTCCTCTAAAAGGTTCTTTTCGATCTTGTTATGCGGTACCTATGATCATCCTGTGCATTAATATGGAAAGCCAGGTTTTGTGCCATGATTCCATACATGTCTTGGATAGCTCATATTAACCCTTGGTCCTAATTAGTATGTTGCAACGCAGAGGCAGGCAATGGCAAACCACTTCGGAATCATAGGGGCTTTCCCCACTACAGAAGGGAGCTAAGGTCGACTCGGTCCCCTTCAGTGGAGGGCGATTCCAGGCTGTCCCCACAGCAACTGAGTTGGCCCCCTGGAACCGAGCTAAGTGGGTGGGATCATCTTGGTGCCTGTTTCGCTCCTCGATCGTGATTGGCGGGAAATGGGAGCATTCTTTTTTTTACAGTTATACAGTTTACAGTTACATGAGCTTTCTGCCTGCCACGACTCTCCCGTTCTGTGCATGCCACAAAAGCGGCTCATGATTGGTTGAACGGATAGGGTGTCATTTCGATGCTTCCCCACTTCGAAGCTCTGAAGCGGTATCAACCTTGTTCTGGCAGAAAAGTGTAGTTCATAACTGCGACAAGGATGTCGCAGTTCTGGGGAGGGGGGAACTGAGACAAAACAATGTTGAGCTCGGTGGCAGTGGGGATTCACTGAGGCGAACCTAGGTAGAAACCAGTTCAACTCTGTCAGTGGGGAAAGCCCCATAGAACCATAGAGCAGGAAGAGACCCCAAGGGCCATCAAGTCCAACCCCCTGCAATGCAGGGACACACAATCAAAGCAATATATCTTGCCTTGAAAACCTTATGGGGGTACCATGTCAGCTGTGACTTGACAGAAAAAAAATCTATACGCAGGCTCCCAATTTCTTCTCTAATTACTTGCAAGAATTTCCACTGGCAGCTTCTAGATAATTCTATTCTTCTTAACACCAAAGAATAAATGACATGCAAATTAAGCATCAGCCCATTTCCCATTATATCTCAAATTATTGTTAATGCCCATTTTCCAAAGCCTCGTTACTATTTGACAACACCCACCAAATGTGGGAAAAAAACAATCTTGCTTCTTTTGCTTGACATCTTGAATATCCCCCAGTGGCAACAGCCTACAATTTTTAATCTTTGCGAGTGTATACCTTCCAATAGCAGAACAAAGCTGTTGGTAAGAATTTCCTTTATTGCTACTGTTGGCTCTACTCTGCAGATAGATCTCTGCTGATCTAGTGATAATAGAACTCTGCAAATTTCCCTGTTTTCCTTACATTTATCATCTCCAAGGTTCAATCAAGGTTATTGTTTAAAAAAAAACCTGAGGCTGTTACGAGGTTTAACAAATGCTCAGGGCTCTGTCAGCTCTCTTAATATGTCACAATCCCTTTGGATCATCGATATTGTATTTCTCATCTACAATATTGGAAAAAAGGATACAAGCTTTGCCTCTTGTCCCTCACCTCAACACAAGTCATAAATCTGCTCTCAATATGTAAATCAATAAGCCTTGCTAGATTGGCCTTTTCCCAGTCAGTAAAACAGCTAACTTCCCAGCCACTGAAAAGTCTGTGTGATCTATTACAGAAGCCATCTTGTTGCCTGATTACTTTCCCATCCATCTCATAGTCTTACAACGATATTCCCAACTGGAAGTACTCACTGCCTACTGTTCCACAGGAATAAGGACAGCCTGATCCATCAAGGAACAAAAAAACTGAATATTTTACTGCAGATAACTATGGCCAGAGAAGAATCTTACAGCATCTCCTTAACTGAACTGTGACCTACAAATTTCTGCCACAGAACTCAGTGCTGTTTTACTCTTGTAGAAATTTAAACCCGAAATACTCTTTCTCCATAGTCTCTGTAGCATGTATCTGAACTGCAGGGTCCATCCATCACAGAGTCATTATTAAAGGAAAAATGTCCAGATGTTCTTCTAGATCTGCAGATCCATTGTTATGACTATTGTTTCCCCTACTTCTATTATCTATATCTTCTAAAAAAAAATTCCATGGCGCCCTTGTTTGTTTCTTAACAACTCTAGTAGTTTAAAGATCTCGCCCAACTCCTGCCTTTTGCTGCAAACGAATAATGTTCGTCATTTGTTTTTGTGCTTGTTGCCAGAACTATGCTTGTTGGTAACTTCTGATTTCTCCTTTGAAGTGGCTTCTGGAACCTTGAGAGGATGACGAACCTTCTTAGACTCTGTTCAGCCTCCACTAAGGAAGCAGCGTGTACTCAGCCCACTGTTCTCTGAAATGGGGACACTTCTCAAAAGCTTCACTTCCTCACCCAGGACTGCTGCGTGCAGGGGAGGTTCTATATTTTCATAATTTGAGGTTTTGCCATCAAAAGATTTAAACAGTCAAGGTCTGAACATCCATCCATCCATCCATCCATCCATCCATCCATCCATCCATCCATCCATCCATCCATCCATCCATCCATCCATCCATCCATCCATCCATCCATCCATCCATCCATCCATCCATCCATCCATCCATCCATCCATCCATCCATCCATCCATCCATCCATCCATCCATCCATCCATCCATCCATCCATCCATCCATCCATCCATCCATCCATCCATCCATCCATCCATCCATCCATCCATCCATCCATCCATTTATTTATTAGATTTTTATACCGCCCTATCCCCGAGGGGCTCCGGGCGGTGTACAACAATAAACATGATATAACATAAAATGGCTAAATCTTTAAAAGCAGCGATAAAACAGTAAAAGCTAAATCTCATAAATACAATAAAAATACTAGCATAAATATAAATGGCGTCCAGCAGCTCCATATTCAAAATCCTCTCCCCAAGAGGGAGGAATGGCAGGTCCCAGATGTAGAGGGCCATGAGGTAGAGGGCCATGAAAGGGGGGGAAGGGGGCACCATCAGCGGCCGGCTCGTCCAAAGGCCCGGCGGAACAGCTCCGTCTTACAGGCCCTGCGGAACTCACCAAGGTCCCGCAGGGCCCGGACAATGAGATACCTGTTTCCATTCAGCAGGTGCTCTGAGGCCAGTCTGAAACCAAAGGTTACTCACTGCCAGATTCCAAAGCTGGGGCTTGCAGAAGTGGCCATCTACATCTCTTTAATAGCAGTCTCCTGTAAATTTTTTGTAACTCCGGGGAAAGTTATTTGAACACCCTTAACCTCAAACATCAGGGTTGGGTACAATTACTCAAGTTTCAGGCACTCCACGCATGCTCATAAGCACCTCTTCATCTCTTGTTTTGCAGGCTCAGCATTAAATATACAAATGGTGTGGACAGATCACAAACTTTGCTGAAGCTACTTGGTTGCATACTGCCGTGTGGGAGCACTATGACAGCAGTCACGAGCTTTCTGAGAAAGGGCAGGAAAGCAATATAAATAGGTTCTGGAGCAGAGCCTCAACGCAAATTAAAGCTCAGGTCCTTGGCAATTTCTGTTCCCCCACCCCCCCGCCGCCCCACCAAACTTGGCCATTCTCCAGCTGTTCTGTTTCCTCGAGTCCTTGTCTGTGTCACCCACAATGAATGCAGCTGCTATGCCAGAGATGGGATTTGGCACAGACACACTTGGATTAAAAATGCATTCTGCCCAGATGTGGTAATCTCTTGTGGCAGCCCATTTTACTGCACATAACATCCAGCAGCAAAGGCTGACGAGGTCAGCAGCTGAGGTGTCGGCAAAGGGGATGAATTCGCAGCAAACTCCCCCCCCCCAACCTGTGCACAAAAGAAGAAGAAGAAGAGGAGGAGGAGTTTGGATTTATATCCCCCCTTTCTCTCCTGCAGGAGACTCAAAGGGGCTGACAATCTCCTTGCCCTTCCCCCCTCACAACAAACACCCTGTGAGGTAGGTGGGGCTGAGAGAGCTCCGAGAAGCTGTGACTAGGCCAAGGTCACCCAGCTGGCATGTGTGGGAGTGCACAGGCTAATCTGAATTCCCCAGATAAGCCTCCACAGCTCAGGCGGCAGAGCTGGGAATCAAACCCAGTTCCTCCAGATTAGATACACGAGCTCTTAACCTCCTACGCCACTGCTGCTCCTGAACACACAGCATTTAAAATGAAGCCTTAACTCACACAACCGCGGACAACGGTCAAACTTCACACGGCTGAGATTTGAAATCCGAACCACCACCTATGCATAGCATCTGCAGGAACTCACAAAATCACCTGATTATCAAGAGCTCTCAATTGTTCGCATTAGTACTACACACCCTCAGCCTCCTGCTTTGGAACTGTTTTGCAAGAGAAGGTAGTAAATCTCCTAAGCGGTGATGCTCCCTTTCATTCCACGTCACTTGCACAACACTACGACATCTTTCCCCATGCTTTGTATTTACCAGCCCAGAAACGCTCACGAAGGAGGCAAATTCAAACAGTACTAACATTTCAAAAAAGATCACGTGAATTTCGGCAAAGGAACAGAATGAATGAATAACTGTATTGTTGTAGCTATTGGTCATAACAAGACAATCAGAGCAAATACAGGTTAAAAATACAAAACAAAATAATAAAATCTCTATAATTAATAGAAAAAGTTAGACAAAATTAAAATAATTAAACAGATAGGCTACAGGTGTCAAACTCGCGGGCCTCCAGATGTTATGGACTACAGTTCCCATCATCCCCTGCCAGCATCATGATGGGAACTGTAGTCCATAACATCTGGAGGGCCGCAAGTTTGACACCTATGGTTGGTGCAATGGAATAGTTTCACAGAGATCCAGAATTCAGATAAACACCTTTGGAACATGCACAAACAGCCGTTGCTGCTCTCAGCTGCTTGATCTGACAAATGTCATCTGCACTTGGGCAGAATTGGAACCAAAACATGAGCAAGTGTGATGTAGCAGGCAGACTCTTGGACTAAGTTTTTTTTTTCTCTGCTGCCAAATCACAACGGATTTATGGTGACCCCGAAGGATATTCAAAGATGGCTTGCTGTTCCTGCCTCTGCGTGGTGACCTTGGTATTCCTTGGTGGTCTCCCATCCAAACACTGACTGAGACCAACCCTACTTAGCTTCCAAGATCTGAAGAGATTGGGCGAACCTGAGCTATCCAGAGCACAGTGGACTAAGGTCTAGGAGTTTTTTTTATTCAATCCCCACTCTGCCATGAAGCTTGACAGGAGATCCTGAGATAGTCACACTCGCAGCCCAGCCTACCTTATAAGGAAGCTGTGAAGACCATAGAGAAGAATTATGCTTCCTGCTCCATGCTCTTTGAAGGAAGGGCGGGACAAAAGGGCATCTCAATTTAAATCATGAGCAGAATAATTTGACAAGGAAAAGGACTCACAATAAACATAACTATTTACAGTTCAGGAAGTTTATATTACAAGCCCATTTATTTCAAATTTCACAGCATCCCTTGGAAGAACAACTTCAAATACCTAACATTTGAAGGCAGAATTGGTGGACCTGCGGTTTGTTTGTTATTCCCTGCTAAGCCCTTATTTATTGCAAGGATTTTTTTTTAAAAAAAAATTACATTCACAAGACCCATCAGACATGAAAATGTATTTGAACAACAACTTCAGATTCAAGAATAACCCACACACTTCAGCTGTACAAAAGTTAAATCCAGGTCCAAGTTCAACATTCACAGCATCCAGATTGTTACAGGAATACCTGCTTGAATAACAAGCACGAGAAAATTCTTCTGCCTGAAGTGAAAAGCATTAATACTGTCAACTGCATGTTCAGAGCAGCTTAAAACATCTAAAACAACCACCAGTCGGAAACATGCAAAAATGAAAAGCCACACACGCCGTTTGCAGCAAATTTACAGCCAATCATCCAGCAATCTTGTTAAAACGGAGGGCTCAGACGAGGGGGAGTAGCAAAAATTCTTCTTCCGGCAACACCATTACAGATAACCACTTCCAGGACCTTTAACAGCTTTGTGTCTTTTTTCCCCACACACCCGTCCTCCCATTACTACATCCCACACCCAAAATCTAGTGCGACTCATGTCAGAACTGCCAAGGGTTAATTATAATACTGTCGTCGCATCCAGAGAGAACCCGCCAGCTGAAACACCCTCAATGTGAGCAGCGGTTGACCCAAATAAGCGGTTGTGAAGGGAAGATTTCACCTCCTCTCCTTCTCCTGACAATCTCGACGTCTCTATTAGAGGGAATTTGGGAATTACCAAGCCGAAAATGGAGAGCACAGAACTTGCAAGCGCAAGCAGGCGGCATCATCTGCCTCGCAGTGCGCTCTGCCCAGTCCCCACAAACAAGGCGTTTATCAGCAGCCAAACACCAACAGGTGGAATCGGTAAAAGGAGAGCAGACCAGACAAATGTCCTGCAAATTGCAACAAAAAAAAAGAAGGCAGAGCTGACAAGTACCAGAGGGTTGGAAGTTTGGCCCCACAGTCTAAAAGCTGTCAGATCAAACAGCTGCTTTTGACTGAGGCCATTTTATAGGGGCCATTCCAGGCCCAAGTCTTACCTAAACCTTTAAGGGGGAAGTCATTTCTTCTCCTGTTGTATATTTTCCACTCTGGAGAGCCAGCGTGGTGTAGTGGTAAAGAGCAGATGGAGAATCAGGTTTGATTCCTATATCTGAGTGGCAGACTCTTATCTGGTGGACCAGATTTGTTTTCCCGCTGGGTGATCTTGGGCTAGTCACAGCTCTCTCTGAACTGCCTCAGCCTCATTAACTTCACAAGCTGTCTGTTGTGTGAGGAGGGAGACAAAGGGGTTTGTGAGCCCCTTTGAGTCTGCTTACAGGAGAGAAAGGGGGAATAAATCCAAACTACTACTACTACTACTACTACTACTACTACTACTACTACTACTACTACTACTACTACTACTACTACTACTACTACTACTACTCTTGTTCCAGGAATCAGATGCTTGGGATGAAAAGATTGGTAGTACAGCACTGTATTCCTGTTGGTGGGTTTGTTATTTGGTTTCACAGCCAGTCCATTTTCTTGATCAAAATACACTATGTCCGTGGTGGCGAACCTTTGGCACTCCAGATGTTATGGACTACAATTCCCATCAGCCCAATTGGCCGTGCTGGCAGGGGCTGATGGGAATTGTAGTCCATAACATCTGGAGTGCCAAAGGTTCGCCACCACTGCACTATCCAGAAAAGTCACATACTCTTTGCTGGCTTGCCAGGTAAATTTTATTTTAGAATGTATGCTGCTAAGCCGGTCACAAAAAGGTTGTAACATGTCTCCTTCACTTACTATCAGAAAGACATCATCTATATAATGCTTACACAATATGATGTAAAAGGATTCTGGTCCTGATTCAAGATAATCTTTTCCTCCAAATTCGATATAAATAAATTAGCAACACTTGGAGAGCATACGGAGCCCATTGCCACACTGTTTGTTTGGTAACGGGACTGGGACTCAAAACAAAAATATTTTTTTCTCTAGTGTAAATTCTATAAATTCTGTTAGGAAAAATGGTGGGATTTCAATAAGGCGTGGTTATCAAGTATATTTTAGTCAGTATTTCGCCAGCTTCCCTGAGAGGTATGTTGATATACAATGAACAGACGATGACAGTAACTAACACAGCATTAGCAAGGATCATTAATGAAATTGCTTGTGCCTTTAAGAAACAGAACTGATTTTCAAACCAAAAGATTTAAAAACCAATCTATATATTGTGGTCTAGCAAGGACCCTGGGCTGGACACAATAAGGTTTTCTGGAAGGAAACCCATGTTTATATATTTTTGGTTCTGCAATTGGCCATGCTGGCAGGGGCTGATGGGAATTGTAGTCCATGAACATCTGGAGAGCCGCAGGTTGCAGACCCCTGGAATAGAACCATGGGATGCTACCCACTATAACTGCTCTTTACAGTGTTTCTATGGCTTGAAATTAGTTCTTAAAGCCTATTTGGGTTTGATAGGTTGGACTTGTTTATATCTGGGTGAGGCAGGACAATCTGTGTTTGCTAAATTAAGACTATGCAACAGCAAGGAGGGAAAGGCATTTGTGCCTTGCGTTAAGCTTAAACCTCGACTAGCATCACATATCCCTTACAGACACTCCTGGCAATTTTTACAAGGATCCTTCCTCATCTGTCTCTTCCACATCTCATTTCAAGCTCTGGCTGGAGAGATAAGGCCTGGCAATATCAGCCCCAGAAAACCTCCCCCTCAGGGTTGCTGCCTGTTACAGGTTGATTTCAAGTTCAGCTTCCCCAGATTCAAAAGGCTAGGAATGCACTTTTAACAATGATAAGCAATGCACGTTTAACAATGATTTCCAAAGCATGTGTGAACTTTTATCAGGCTTCAAGTAACAAGTCTATCTAGCCCAGAGATATCGAAGCCAAGAGTCACGCTAAATTAAGCCAAACATAACAGGAATGTGGTTTCACCTTGAACTTTTCAGCATTTGGAGAACAGTTTAAATGCCAAATGTGTCTTCTGGTCAGAAGCAGGGCCATTTTGCCTTCTCAGTCCTGTCACTGAAAGTCACAAAATTCATTCCAGGAATATGGGGTTCCTTCATTATGAAGCAAATTAATGGATTAGTTACTCCTATGGAGGCTTCCCATGAGCAAGACTGGGCAAACACAAAAGTGAAGGCTCCAGACACAAACATACCGCCCTGAACCTCCACCAATTCCCTTACTCCATTCACGGTTCCCAGTTCAGTGTGACAAATTGGGTTAGCGGTTCACTTCAGGAGAACTAGCCCAGCCCACTGACAGCAAGCACCTTGGACCACAGTGAGAAAGGCAGACTACAAGATAAAACGCACAAGATGTCCTCACGCTCAGAAAAGAACAAGAATTGCATGAAGCTTTGTTCAAAGCATGATATATTTTTCTGTAAACCTGAAAACTCCAGGCTAGCCGGATCTCATTAGATCTCAGAAGTTAACCAAGGTCAGCCCCAGCTAGTACTTGGATGGGGAGCTCAAGGAATACCGGTGCTGTGATACAAAGGCAGGCAAGAGCGAACTACATCTGAACGCCTCTGGCTTTGAAAATCCTACAGAGTCACCATGAGTCAACTGTGACTTGATAGAAATAAATAAATAAATAAATAAATACATACATACATACATACATACATACATACATACATACATACATACATACATACATACATACATACACACATACATACAAATAACTTACAACAGCCTTGTTGCAACAGTACCATGTTGCAAATAAGAGGTCAAGACTGACGGGAGGGTGCAACGCCCCAGTGCAGGGTGTGGCCAGGGCCTGGTGGGGCATTCTGGGGCAGGCGGCACCGTGGCAGGGGCGCAGTTCCCCCTCGCTCCGCCCGGGGGGGGGGACACCACCCGATGAGAAGCTCTCTTTCCCGCCATTGCTAGCCACTGATGCCCCAATACAAGTGAAAAAAGGTCAATTGTAACTTACACTGTGACATTATGCCCTTTAAGGAGTGTTTGACCACACACAGATCAGTGGCCAACTGACAATATTGGTCAGTCCAGCTGACCAACATGCCAACCCCAGTTAACACGACACGGTACACTCTTGGCAGGAATCAACACAGGTAATACACCATCAAATGTCAAACTGCAGCAAAGATAAGAAGTCTTCAATGGGAAAAGGTCCTATTAGAACAGTGTAGTGTGATATTCTGCACTCCGTACACAGAATTTCTTCTAATCAAATAAATAAATCCCTCTCAGCTGCTACTCCAGTTTAAAGTTTCAATAGCTATTAGAACATTTTTTTTAAAAAAACCCTAATCTACATGCACCTAATAATTAAGAGGAAAACATGTTGTATTTAGCTTCCAGCTGCTACCGACTGCAAAATCCTTTACCTCTCTTGAAAGCTGTAATTAGCAACGGCAAACATACCAGTGGGTATATAAATGGTAAAGCGCAGAAGATGTCCGCACATTGTAGAAAAATACCTGTGCAAATAATTAAATTGTCCCTATTATTCCATTGCAGGTGCCTGATCACATTAACTAAGGATAGATGACAACTGGGTTTTAAAACTCTCTCTATGTGAAAGTTAAATTCTGGATAACCGGCTTTCAGAGCCATGAGGCAGATCACTCATAGGAGAGACTCAGTTCTGTAGAAAACTGGAATTGCTTTCAATGAACATAATACAAGGATGTGGTTTGGACAGACCAACAAACTACAGTTTGATACAATATGGAGATGAGCCCTAGGCTCAGGAACCACAACCCCTCCCCAGCTAAACCCTTCTGCATTAGCACCAGCCACAGTTTACTACAACACTCAGGCTTGCAAACTCTGGTTTATGTAAACGAGGAATTCCCAAGCCACAGTTTGCAGTTGTAGGTTAGAAATGTCAAATAAACATGGTTTTATGCCTAATAAAGGTTTTTGGATTTAGGTTAGAAATGTATGCTGTAGTTAGGCTGTTCAGATGCAATGTCAAAATTGTGGTCTGGATCAAAGTAAAAACAAAGGGATCTATGGACAATAAAGGGTTAAAGCCAAGAGCTATGTTGCATCGTGGAACTAGGGTCGTGGTGTTAACCTCTGAACCATGCCACACTTTATTGTGTGGGGCTGGGGTGGTTGATATGGGAAGAAGTCATCATAGCCCCCTGAAGATGTCAACTATATAAAGCTGCTTTATACCACTGGCTCAGACCACTGGTCCATCTTGCTCAGTTCTGTCCACCCGAGCAGTGGTTCTCCAAGGTCTGGGATGCAGACAGATCTTTCACTTGTTACCTGAAATCCTATTAACTGGAGATGCTAGGGCAGTGGTGGCGAATCTTTGGCACTCCAGATGTTATGGACTACAATTCCCATCAGGCCCTGCCAGCATGGCCAATTGGCTGTGGCTGATGGGAATTGTAGTCCATAACACTTGGAGTGCCAAAGGTTCGCCACCACGGTGCTAGGGACTACATCTGGAACCTCCTGCATGCAAAGTATGTACTCTGCCACTCAATCATGGTCCTTCACAAAATATAACCATATTTAATTAAAGCATCGGTCTGTCTACTTCAATGCTGTCTGCTCAGTCTGGAAGCAGCTCTGCAGGGTCCCAACACGACCTACCTTAAACCAAAGATGACAGGGACTGAACTTGTGAGCTTCTGCATACCAAGTATGAACTCTACCACTGAGCCACAGCCGCTCCCCAAAGAACTGATCACTTTAAACAACGTAGTCGTCACCAACACAGCTTTCTTCCCACTAAACCAGGGTCGTTGAACTCATTTGTTACAGGATATGACATACATGTGACTTGGTCAGGCCAGGCCTGGCAGGGGTGGGGAGGTGGCCTCCAGCAGGCTCACCAGCCCTGATTGGCACTGGGAGATATGGCTGGCACAAGGCAGGGGGATGACTCACCAGGACACATTGAGAACAGGGTGGCCTTGATTGGCCAGTCCACAGCAGCCTTTTCAGGCCAGATCTTGGGGGGGGGGGGTGTTGCCCCAACCAGCTCCCGGGCCTAATAAGCCCTTTCAAGGGGCCAGCTCCAGCTCCCGGCCCACCTGTTTGACATGCTAAACTTTGCATGGAATGTCCCAGAGTAAGCTTTTTTGCACTTAAAGTTAGTTAACCTAACTGGACTAGTTGAAATTTTAACACAAAGGCTACAGCACATTTGTAAGAGGCAAGAGCTGGCCTCCCGCTTCCTCTTCTCAAAGCACACAGACAGTACACAGAAAACTATTCCCTTAGGCTTTTGCAACCATGAGAACTAGAATGTTTGTTATTTTAAAGTCAGTCAATAACTAGAAAACTCAACATGCTAAAAGAAAACAAAGCAGGGTTTTTTTGGATCTCGCCCAGGGATGCAAACAGCTCTCCGAAATCACCGCAACTTAAATCTGCCGTTTGAATTATTAGTGAATTCGCTTTTGCCTTAGTGAATCCCAGAGACCTATAATCTCTTGGGCCTAAACAGCAAGCTATAGCCAACAGTTTTTTAAAAGTGCATTTCAATTAGCATTCAGACAAACAAGGGAGGTCAGTTTGCTAACTAGCAATTTCCCTTTTAGCTCCCTATTCTCTTATTACAAGAATGCTGATAAAAAGCAATTATTGCAGGCCATCCTCCTCTTTATTATTAGAGGCCGCAGAAAATAATTGGAAAATACAGGCAAATCCTGTGCCCCTCTTTCTACATTTGAACTCCCCTCCCCGTTAGGAGAGTTTCCTCCCCCCCTTTCCAATTTTGGCTCTACAAGGCCCTTTTAATGTCTCTCTCAATAATCGTATAATTATACAGTTCCTAAAGTACACGCTGGCAACCTTCGGGGGATTTTAATCATTACAGGTGACAAGGTTCTTCTACCGCATTACGCGGGGGAGGATTATCGTCCACCTTTTTCCGACACGGAGGTTTCCCGGTGTCCTCTGGGCAGCCCTGCGAACCTACTAAGTTTCCAAAGATTAAATTCAAAGGCTCAACAGCTTCTGGAGAACTTCATTCGAAGCGGCGCCGGAATGAAAGGCTGTGAACCGAAACCACAGCCGAATATTTTTGTGCTCTCTCGCTCTCTCTTTAAATTAAGCGGCCCACCATAGCCGAGACGCGACGTTCCCAACTATTTTAATGGATTTCACATCCTTTATTTAATTTTACAAATCTGACAGAAACACCAGGCTTCCAACAGGAACATTCACGATGCTGCAATTATATTTCTTCCAATGGCTGCAAGTTATTAACAAGCTGTCAAAACACCATAATTATTTTATACCAGGTTTGACTGATTCCATAAGCCAACCCTCCGGCTCCTTAGCATCTCTCAGTCTCTCTCCTTCAATTACCGCCGGGGTAGGCATGTGGTCAAGCAAAGGACGCTATTTAGGGAAGCCGGCCTCCCTCCTAGACATTCACATTAAAACTACATCCCTGGTTCCCTAAGTCAAAGATATCACATTAGCCAATACTTAGCGGCACTCGAGGGCACCGACAGCTGAAGAAATTAGAGGCCTATTTTAGCTCGGCAGTAAGGGGGAAAAAAAACAACAGGAAAAAAAGATCAAGGATAGAACCACCACGGCTTAATGTACAGTTTTATAAGCTCAAAGAAGCCGGTGTCACTTTGACAGGCCGAGGAGAAAACCACGGCATCTGTTTTCCATTAAAGGAAGCTTGGTAGCAAAGGAAGTCAAGTGACCGAGGTAATTCCATTTCAGGGGTCTGCTTCGTATTTGAGATCTGGGCCACAGCTCCAATGTTTTAAAGTTTGGGGCTGGGACATCAAATCCCAGGTGTCACAGCAAATCCAGGACAAGTTTTGGTATTGCCGTAGGCATCTGTACTGTCTGCCAACTAATTTCTGGGACCAAAAGTACAGCTTTTCAACCTTTAAGAAGGCCTCAGGTATCCTATTTTTATCCTGAACTTCCTCCGATGAGTCCAGGGCAGCTTCTGTGGTTTTCCCCTCAAGTTTCTTCTCAACATCCCTTTCAGGTAGGTTAAGGTGGCGGGAGACAGTGGCTGAACTTCATAGGTGAGTAGGAATTTCAACAAAGGGGTCCCGAGCTGCAGCCAAACACCTATGGGATTCCTGCCTGTGTTGCTGTGGCAGGATGCATTTTTTCTGAATTTCTGAATTGCTAAGATGGATTCCTACAACTTAACATGCCAAATGTAAGTCAGGGGTGTCCAACTCTGGCCCTCCAAATGTTCATGGAGTACAATTCCCATTAGCCCCTGCTGACAGGGCCGGATGGGAATCATAGTCCTTGAACATCTGGAGGGCCAGGGTTGGACACCCTTGTTTTTAGTTTTATAGATGAATAAATACACCATGTGGAAACAAATGTCCTCATGCTAACCATAACATCTGGAGTAGACATTAGCTTAACAGCCTAATAAGACATAATGTTCAACAGATCTCACTTATGCAAACACATTTCAGTATTTTTGGCACCTTCCTCTCTTTTAAAGAACAGGTAGGGAAGCTGAGCTGGCATTTGAACTCCAGAGAATCTCATACCAATGGTGATCAACCTCTCACATTTGGGGGGGGGGAATGTGGGGAGAGAATCACATCACAGTGATCACATGCAGAAATCAAGCCATGGTTTCATTAAATCCCATTTACTTAGAACATCTCAATGAGGACTCTTAACCAAGAAAATTCTTGGTTAACTGACCACTTATTCAGGATTTCATAGGGTTTGAAGCAGATTTGTTCACCAGAACGTATATTAATTCTGGTTTGTTATGATGAATTCACAAACCACAGTTTGCTAAGTAGCATGGCCCCTTTTAGATGGATATATTGGGCAGATGTCCTGATTGCAGGGGCATGCCAGGGTTTCTGCACAAACTAGCACTGTTTATGTCTCATAGATGAAGTCATTTGTCACACAGGCTTCTGTACTACACTTCCTACAAAGAACTCATGATAGAGACTGATAGCATGGTGTAGACCAGGGGTCCCCAAACTTTTTAAACAGGGGGCCAGTTCACGCATGGCCAGAGCCCAGCCGGGGGCCGGACCAAGTGCCGCCCGCGGGGGGGGGGCGCCGTCCATCCGCCCTCGACCCGCCCCTGGCCGAGCCCCCCCACCCCCGCGGTCCCCTTCCAATCCGGCCCTGAAGCTCCGCCGCCTTTCTCTCTCCCCCCTTTGCCGCATTGGTACAGTCCCCTCCGGCCGCTTGGAATGAGCAGCGAGTCGCCCGCACTTGAGGCTGTTTGTAATCCTGGGGGTTGGGGTGCCAAGCTCCAGGGGCCGCCTGGAGTTTGGCACCCCGACCTCCAGGTTTAGCGCAGAACAGCCTCAAGCAGCGTGGGCGACTTCGCTGCTCATTCAAGTCCAGTGGAGCCGGGGACCAGACATGCTATCAATGCGGCAAGGGGGAGTGGAGGAGAAGAGCAGTTTGCCGGGCCTCTTCTCTCTGCGCCCCTTGTTTCTCTCTCCCCACTGCTGCGATGATACTGATCCGCCGGCCTTGGAATCGAGCTGGCAGTCTTTCAGCTTGTAGGGGCTTGCCGAAAACCTGGGAGAATAGGGAGATAGAGGTTGGGAGATCGCTTCTGCCCAGCAGGCGGATAAATGTCTTCCGGGGGCCTGATTTGGCCCCCGGGCCGTAGTTTGGGGCCCCTGGTGTAGACAGTCAGTGTGGTATAGTTGTTGAAAGTGGTGGACTATTAATCTGGAGAACCAGGTTTGATTCCTCACTCCTCCATATGAGAAGCAAACTCTTATCTGGTGGATGGGATTTATTTTCCCATTCCTACACATGGGTGGCTTTGGGCCAGTCACAGTTCCTTCAGAACTCTCTCAGGCCCACTTACCTCACAAAATGTCTGTTATGGGGAGAGGAAGGGAAGGAGCTTGTAAGTCACTTTAAGAACATAAGAAACTTTGGGACTTCTTATAGGAGGGAAAAGCGAGATATAAATCCAAACTCCTCTTCTTCAATAGCACAGTGGCACACTGTGAATTTTTGCAATGTGTGTGGATGCTTTCAACACAATATGCTAAGTGTCATTATTTATAGATATAAATTGTGTAAAACATTATATAAATAGGCCTCGAGACCGATTGCTTAATAGAACTTCACTTTTTAAAAGCTGCCATCTCTTTCAAAACATAGAATGTTAGCAGTTCAGCAGAATTCTGGCTCATGCTGCTGAAACAGTCAAAGGCACTGTTGTGCCGACAGAGAACCCAAAAAAACCAGTCTAACAAGAAGGGCCACTTTGCTTAAAACCCACTCAATACATTCTAACAGGAGCAATCAGGGGCATTAATGTGCAATCGAAAAGGAAAGTTGCAACTGATGGCAGGACACTGCATTGCGGAAGGATGCACCAGAGAGCAATTTTAAAATCTCACTCTCCGCTTATGAACAATGGGGAAAAAACTTTCACAGGGTTAAAAAACAAATGAGCCCCACAAGAAGGCAATGGCCAACAACTTAATAACAGACAGACAGCAATGGAAAGGCAGGCCCATCTCATTCACTGAAGATAATTTGAAGGGGTTACAGTTTGGATGGAAGACTAACAGTCCTCAGAAAACCTAAAGGAGTGTGGAATATTCCTTGCTCGAGATTCAGGACTGAGGCTCACAAGCAAGTTACACTTAAAGAACGACAGGAGAAACTGACCTTGTTTTGGACAGGTATTTGTGTGTGACATGACTTATAGCAACCCTGTGAATGACTTCCAAAACGTCCCATCATTAACAGCCTTGCTCAGGTCTTGCAGACTGAGGTCCATGGCTTCTTCTATAGAGTCAATCCATCTCATGTTGCACCTTCTTTTTCTGTTGTCTTTAACTTTTCCTAGCATTATTGTCCTTTCCAGTGACTCTTTTGTCTCCTCATGATGCGACCAAAGTATAATAGCCTCCATTTAGTTATTTTACCTTCTAGGGAGAGTCCAAAATTGATTTGCTCTAGAACCAATTTTGGGGCGGGTCATGGTGGCCATGAAAATCTCCTCCATCGCACCCATACTTAGTAACGGGGAATACTGCAGAATGAATTACCTTGATCTTGGTCACCAGCAACCCATCCTTACATGTATGAACCTTCACAAAGAGTTTGCTGTAAAGCTGCATGGGAGGGGAAACCTAATCAAAAATTAAAACAAAACTCACATCAACATAATGAAAAGGGCCTCTTCTGCCATGCTCGATCCTTCTCGCCAGTCACTCCTTTTTCTAAAGTGAAGCACGGCCAAAGGATCTGTTAACTATGACTAAAAGCATCCCTCCTCCTCACAACGGCACAGAGCCATTGCAACGTTTTCCTAATTAATCCCATGCAGAGACTCAATGCTTTCGTAGAATGTGTGTATCTAAAGAAGAAATCCCTTAACACAGCACCTGTGAGCACCCTGGGGCCTGCCAATGTGTTTCCGGGTACCCATTTGCTGTTTGGATAAAAAAACCCACAGGCTTTTTGAAGGAAGAAGGGGGAAAAACAGCAACACACACAAACAGCATCAAAGGGCTACCCAGCACTTTGCTGGCTTGCAAAGGGCTGAGCTCGACCTGGGCAGGTGTGTGCCACAGCCACAGGCCTTTGTTACCAGAACAGATAATGACTCTGAGCTTGGCAAACTCTTTCAACAGCTGTACAGAAAGCAACGCTTCCCTCTGCTTTGGAAGATGAAACCAGTGTCTGCTCCAAAGACTAGGACCAGGAGTCATGGGTTCAAGGTGAAGGAAAAGAGATTTCCACCTAAACATCAGGAAGAACTTCCTGACATTAAGGGCTGCTCGACAGTGGAATTCACTACCTCAGAGTGTGGTGGAGTCTCCTTCTTTGGAGGTTTTTCAAGAGAGGCTGGATGGCCATCTGTCAGGAGTGCTTTGATTATGTGTTCCTGTATTGCAGGGGGTTGGACTTGATGGCCCTTGAGGCCTCTTTCAGCTCTATGATTCTAAAACCTAAATGAGTTGGCCTACTGGACCCAGGACCAACCTGAGATATAGCTGATTTTTTGTTTGCATTTTTCCCCCTGTTACTGTTAAGGGAGCATTTTTTGGGGAAAAAACCCCTCTGCAAACACCTATGGGCAATCACGTCAGGCCACTGGCAGAGGTAATATTTTTGCTTGCCCTGGACTAGCTGTGTAAAGCCAACTGGGCAACCAAACCAACCCTCCCCAGAAGAACCTCAGCCAAGCTCAACTCTTATGTGTAAGGGGCAGAATGGGATATCTTATGTGGATTGTTTCTGACCCCTTTCTCGGGGAGGCAGGAACTACTTTTTCTTATCACTTCCTGTTCTTCCAGCTGGACTCCATTTTAGTTCAGTATTGTTCCTGGCTCGAAAGGAAGAGCACAGACTCTAGCAGGACTCCTTAGTATAGGCTTCTTGTTAGCCTTTTTTTTTTTTATATCGTTGTTCGTGGTGTTTTTTGACCCTCTGTCTCCTCAATCTTGGTGTTGTGGTGTGTTTTTGTTGGTGGCTACACCCAAGGACACACTTAGCTTTTTCCCGCCAAAACCTGCAGCCTAAAAATGGCGGTCAACCCTTTTTCCCGACTGAGGGAATGATTCTCCAAGACGGCAGCAGAGGCCACCAGAGCAGCAGTGGCCCGCCACTCCATCTCCTCAGCCGGCAACAGAAGCAAGACAGCATAGGAGAGAAATCAACCCCACCCAGGAGGCTGGCAGGCCGACCTGGGAGAGGGCAGCGAGACCAGCCTGGGAGGCCGAAAGGCCGACCCAGGTGAGGGAGCGTGCACGCCAGCACCAAAGAAACAGCGGCTTAAAACCAAGGACCCTTCACAGTGAGTATCCTTTGACATGTTCCACAAGTGTTTTCTTTACTTCTCCCTCTAAGTCACAGGTGTCAAACTTGTGGCCCTCCAGATGTTATGGACTACAGTTCCCATCATCCCCTGCCAGCATCATACTGGCAGGGATGAACTGTAGTCAGAACCCTAGTTATTTCTAAGTGAATGAGAACGATTCTTTCAGGTGGGGTAAAGTACTTCATTCTCTTGGGAATTACTGTTGCAAGTGAGGGCAAGACCCGGATAATGGGTGGTCTGCCTCTCACGGACATGGATCTTGAGGAAGGAGCCATGCCAGAACACACACACACACAGTTGTGTCGTATGACAGCTACACACCCTTTAGGGTTTTGGCAACGCGCAAGATTTCCCACCCACGCGTTCACACACCCAAGCCTTTAAAATGACAGGCATTCTGCCCGTTCATTTTTTTTAAAATAAAGTCTAGCTGTGCTACTGATTGATTGACTGCTGGAAAATTGACAAGTTGTCCTGGTGTGTTATTAAAAAGTCATAATTGAGATAAAAAGGCCGTGGAATGCTGTCAAATGCTGCATTGAGGGAAAGCAACAAGAAAAGAAAAGGGGCATGTCAGGTCATGGTTGGCTATAATAATGTGTTTTGAGTATTTCAGTTGGACGCTCCCATTCTGCCTCTTACACGTAAGAGTTGAACTTGGCTGAGGTTCTTCTGGGGAGGACTGGTTTGGTTCCCCAGTTGGCTTTACACAGCTAGACCAGGGCAAGCAAAAATATTACCTCTGCCGATGACCTGACGTGATTGCCCGTAAGTGTTTGAAGAAGGGATTTATTTCCTGAAAATGCTCTCTTACACCAGCAATGGTGAACCTATGGCACGGGTGCCAGAGATGGCACTCAGAGCCGTTTCTGTGGGCACAAGTGCACAGAGTTTATCATGTGGGGGGGTGGAAAATCACCCCCACGCACACATCTAGGCTAGCCTGGACACGATCCTTTACCTGGGAGTAAGCTCGGTTGCTGGCAATGGGGCTTGCTTCTGGGTAAACCCTCTTAGGGTCGTGATTCACCCATTCAAAGCGTTGCACGGTTGCTTCACCAAACTTAGTCCCAAGTAACGTGTGCCTCGGAGCCAACCGTCTTTCTAAACTAAAACCTTAGTATTCAGGTTAAATTGCCGTGTTGGCACTTTGCAATAAATAAGTGGGTTTTGGGTTGCAATTTGGGCACTCGGTCTTGAAAAGGTTTGCTATCACTGCCTTGCACTTTTGCAAGTACAGCCAAGAGAAAAAGTCCCTCTTCCTTCAGTGTTCATTTTAAACCTCTTTTAGGCAGCTAACAGTAGAAGGAGATGAGACGCATCCTGCGTGGGTCCGGGTGGAGCTCATTTGGAGCTCATCTGCAGTTGTAGTTGCAAATTTGCATTTGTATGAATGTGTCCTGGTAGTTTGAATGTGTGTGACTCATCTCAGAAATCAGAGTGAAGTGAGCCAGCGGCCGGGCCAGGAAAAGTGATTGCAGTATCTAGTGGACTGCCAAATGGTGCTTGAAAAGTCCCCTTGTTTTTGTTTATGGTATTTGTTAGAACCGGTAGCCAGGTTTTATTGATTTTCAGACTCTCTTCCTTTTTGTTGAAACTCTTTCAGTATTTGTGGATTTCAGGGACTTCCCTGTGTACCCTTTGGAAAAAAACAACACAAAACTGTTGCAGTCTTTTTATTACATTAGATGGAATGGCTTCTGGGGTTGTTTGTTGGCTCCAGTTTTGGTCTCACGGGCTAAAAACATCAGCTGGTTTTAGTCTTCTGGCCTAGAGTGCTTTTTAATCCATTTAATTTGGGGCTGCCTTCAATCCAGTTGGTGTTTTTGACTGGAGGGCACCTGTGGACAGTTCTGCCCGACACTCGACAGTCGCCAATTTGGCAGAGATGAGATCCACTCACATGGTGGATCAAGGAATTTGAAGGGAACAGGCCTGTAGGTCAACCCAATTCCCCCCTGCATAGCCCAATGGCAATTAACATACACTGTGATAACAGCCTGCCATTGGTACAAACTCTTCCTGTGGAACTGTTACACTTCATTATGGCACAAAAATCACTGCTGCTCAATGGCTTGCTCTCACGGAACAATGTCCATTGATATTCACTGTGTTCATCCCACAGGAACAGGTCTTGCTGATGAGGTATAGATTCCCAATACAGGCAAGCTGGCCTTGATCCTTACTCATTACCAACTCCTGCATAATTAGATTTGCGCTAAGCTCATTCTCCTCCCTTGCAACCTGGTGAAAGCCAAGACGGTCAGCAAACTATTTCTGCCAGAGAATTGTTTTGATAAGGGACTCGGGGCGGGGGGTGTGTGATTGACCCACCTCTCAAAATGGTCTGTTACTGAGAGCCATTGTCAAATACTATTTGCCTGTATGATTCTCTTTCCTCCATGGGGGCAGCTGGGAAAAGGGAAGGAGAAAACTGCAGCACTGTGATGTGGGTGGGATTCGACAGCAAGTGCTGAACTTTGATAACGAAAGATGAACTGGAAAGTACACAGAAGGTACCGAAATTTAATTTCAGGTTGTGGAAACAACTGGCTGACAGCATATGAAGGAAGGAAGGAAGGAAGGAAGGAAGGAAGGAAGGAAGGAAGGAAGGAAGGAAGGAAGGAAGGAAGGAAGGAAGGAAGGAAGGAAGGAAGGAAGGAAGGAAGGAAGGAAGGAAGGAAGGAAGGAAGGAAGGAAGGAAGGAAGGAAGGAGACTCAAAGCGGCTTACAATCTCCTTTGCATTCCACCCTCCCTCCAAAAAAACAAACACCCTGTGAGGTGGGTGGGTCTAAGAGGGCTCTGAAGAACTGTGACTAGCCCAGGGGTAGGGAACCTGCGGCTCTCCAGATGTTCAGGAACTACAATTCCCATCAGCCCCTACCAGCATGGCCAATTGGCCATGCTGACAGAGGCTGATGGGAATTGTAGTTCCTGAACATCTGGAGAGCCGCAGGTTCCCTACCCCTGGACTAGCCCAAGGCCACCCAACTGCTATGTGCTGGAGTGGACAAGCTAATCTGGTTCACCAGATAAGCCTCCACAACTCAAGTGGCAGAGCGGAGAATCAAACCCAGTTCTTTAGATTAGGGTGCACCTGCTCTTAACCACTACACCATACTGAGAGTCAGATTCTTGGAGGACAGGTCTATCAATGGCTGCCAACCATGCTCAGTAAAGGGAACCTCTATGTTTAGAGGCAGTAGTACTAGGAAGCCACATCAGGGAAAGGGTCTCCGCAATTGGTTTGTTGACCTTGCAGAGCAACTGGCTGGCCACTGAATGAGAAAGGAAGCTGGACTAGAAGAACCACTTGTCTGATCCAGCAGATGTCTTCTTACATTGTCAAATGAAGACATGTCAAATGAAGACATGTCAGAACACATGACTTTTCCACAAAGTTAGATGAAACATCCGGCCATTATTTATTCTTGCAGCTATTAGCCAGGTTGGCTTGATGAGAACCTCCATGATCAGAAGCAGCGTAACTTTGAATACTAGTCACTAGTATAATAATAATGCATTTTCAATCCACTTTCACAATTGTTTGCAAGTAGATTTTGCTATTCCGCACAGTCAAATCCAGCTGCAAAGTGCATCGAGAGTGGATTGAGAGTGCATTATTCTGCATGTGCGGAAGGGGCCATAGTATGGGAAACAGGATACCAGACTAGAGGGGGCATTGCTTTAAACCAGCAGGGCTGTTACATACTCTGGCCCACTCCTGAATACTTGAACAGTTGAAAAAGTTCCAGGTGGCCCATTTCGCTAAGCTGACACCAAAGAAGTCAGAACCTTTCTCAGATCCAGAAACAGCTACAGACGCAATCCATTTTTTTCTAACTTCCTGAGGAGGAAAGGGAGGCAATTCTGTGTATAACGCCTTAGTTGTGAGTGAGAGAGACCCAAAACTGGATCTGCCTGGCTTTGCACACCACCAGCCTGATCTACTAAGGCTGGACTGGTATGCAACTGAGAAAAACAGGGCACCCTCCTTGCATGCATCAGGCAGCATACGACAACCAACATTATATACACACAACAATAGTTTCAGATTCCTCAACTGCAAGGACAAGGAGAAGATAAACTGAGCAAGGCAGGGAAAGCATCCCACCCCCACCCCGCCCGCCCGCCCGCCTGCCCACCCGCACGCACACACACACACCCTGGAAGTGCTACAGAGTAACGGATTACTGACGATTTGACAAAAGGATTTGAAAAATGGGTCTCTGCGCTTTTATAGACTTTGCAGCCTATTAACAAAATCCTTAAAAATCTTCCCTGGCCAGAGGTCTTTTCCTTGCTTCAGTCCATTTAGGAAAAAAAAAAACCTCGCACTTTCACCCTCGGTCTTGCCGGCCATCTGCTGAATGTGGAATAATCAATCTGAAATGAAGAATAGTTAACCCCTTTACGAAATGGATGCCTGTGAGAAAGTGAAACCAGACTTGGCCGCTGAAAGCACGAGGTGGGGAATGACCAAATCAGGAGCTCCTTGTGCCCCCCCGTGTAACCGTATCCCCCCCCCCAAATCCCTTCCACCAGCTCCCCTGCATAGAGCAGATGTTGACTGCACAGCAATACATCAGCGCAACTTTTACTCCTGCTGTAGCAAAGGGACTGCTGTAAGAACCAGGTGTGCATTTGAGGGGCTGAGGCTCAGCGGTGAAGCACCTTCTCAGCACGCAGAAGCTCTCACGTTCGGTCCCAGCATCTCCAGCTGAAAGGACCAGGTAGCAGGTAACAGTAAAGACGTCTACTCAAGACCATGGAGAGCCCCTGTCCCTCTGAATATACAATACTGAGAGGGCCAATCTCATTCTATACAAATAAATACAAATAACTGTACCCAAAATGTACGTCGATAAGTATATTTACCTTAAGTTTTGTTGGTGACAATAATAAGCTAATAGTAAACAATTATTGCTATCGCCACAAAATTTAAGGTAAATACACTTATTGACATTGGGTTCGGAAAAGTCATTTGTGTTTATTCGTACTTTTGCTGTACCACTTCTTTGCATATGAGTCAGCAGTGTGATGAGGCAGCCAAGAAGGCCAATGCGATTCTGGGCTGTATCAATAGGAGTATAGTATCTAGATCAGGGGTGGGCAATTATTTTTTCCATGGGGCCACATAAGAAACAGAAAATATTGTGGAGGGCTGAGCCAAAAGGCAGGGGGGCGAGGCGCTTTTGAAAGCCCCGCAGAAGCCGGCAGTGGGGCTTTCAAAGGGGCCTCGCTTCCCAGCAAGGCAGGGGGGCCAGTCAGGGTCATCCAGCAGGCCAGCTGTGGCCCGCGGTCCGTATAATGCCCAGGTCTGATCTAGTTTGAGGGATGTAATTGTACCTCTCTATTCTGCATTGGTTAGACCTCACCTGGAATATTACGTACTGTTCTGAGCACTGCAATTCAAGACGGATATTGACAAGCTGGAACGTGTCCAGAGGAGGGCAACCAAAATGATAAAAGGTCTGGAATCCATGCCCTACGAGGAGAGACTTAGGGAGCTGGGTATGTTTAGTTTGGTGAAGAGAAGGTTAAGAGGTGACATGATAGCCCGGTTTAGGTATTTGAAAGGATGTCGTGTTGGTGAGGGAGTAAGCTTGTTTTCTGCTGCTCCAGAGACTAGGACCAGGAGGAATGGGTTCAAGGTGAAGGAAAAGAGATTCCACCTAAACATCAGGAAAAACTTCCTGACAGTCAGGGCTGTTTGGAATGCACTACCTCGGAGTGTGATGGAGTTGGAGGTTTTTAAAGAGAGGCTGTCAGGAGTGCTTTGATTGTGCGTTCCTGCATCGCAGGGGGTTGGACTTCATGCCCTGGGGTCTCTTCCAAATCTATGATTCTATATATTGCTGATTCAGTACAAGACAGCTTCATGTATGGGTAGAAAAACGGCTGAACAGCTGAGCGACAAACCAAGAACTCTCCGGCTCAAACTTATTTCTATCATGAACTCTGTTAAGGGGCCTTAGGCCAGTCAAAGCTGACTGCTCTTGCAATACATCTGGGGGCAGGGCACAAATGGGCATGGTGCCCCCTGCTTATCCATGGCAGCTAGGAGAAGCAGGTGCCACTCGTGCCCCTTTCTCTGGACAGCAGATGCAGCTGTCCAGCAACAGCACAGCAACCAGCTGTAACCACCACCTGCTTTGATGCCTGAATGAAGCAAGGAAGAGATAGGGTGGGAGAATAGAATACTTTATTTATGGTCAATGACCAAATATAGGGAGGGAGAAGGAACTGCAGTATATAAGGTAGGAGAAGAAGCATTTGGATTTATATCCCCCTTTCTCTCCTGTAAGGAGACTCAAAGGGGCTCACAATCTCCTTTCCCTTCTCCCTTCCACCCCTTAAGGGAAGGGTCTGGATTTTTACTCCTGCTGTAGCAAAGGATTAAACTGTGACTAGCCAAGGTCACCCAGCTGGCATGTGCTGGCGTGCACAAGTTTGAAGAAGAGGAGTTTGGATTTATATCCCCTCTTTCTCTCCTGCAAGGAGACTCAAAGGGGCTTACAATCTCCTTTCCCTTCCCCCCCCGCCCCCAGAACAAACACCCCTTTCTCTCCAGTAAGGAGACTCAAAGGGGCTTACAATCTCCTTTCCCTTCTCCCTTCCCCCCCCCCCACAACAAACACCCTGTGAGGTGGGTGGGGCTGAGAGAGCTCCAAAGAACTGTGACTAGCCAAGGTCACCCAGCTGGCACGTGCTGGAGTGCACAAGCTAGTCTGGTTCACCAGATAAGCCTCCACAGCTCAAGTGGCAGAGCGGGGAATCCAATCCGGTTCTCCAGTTTAGAGTGCACCTGCTTTTAACCACTACACCACACTGGTGTGAACACAGTCACAGGACACCTTGACCAGTCACAGGACATCTTGACTAGTCACAGGACATCTTGACCAGAGGGCTGCCAGCCCTGGCCCCAAGCCCTGCAACAACCAACTTCACATCTTTAAAAAAGCAAAGAGTTTTGCGACATCTGAAAGAGTCTGAAACTTCTAGGATGGCTTAAGTTTACAGCTTTACAGAGTTATTTATATGTAAATGCTTTCGGAGACTCTGAAGTGCTATGGGTAAGCCATTGTGGAGCATTTCAAGATGCAAATGGTGTGTACGGACAGCCCAGAATTCTTCCTTATGTTCAGGAGCTCGTTGCATAAGGTCACAATATCTCTATCGCTTAATAAAATACATTGGCAAGCCCAGCTCGGCCCACCCTCAGCCCTGGGAACAGGGGAGGCTGTGTCCCCAAATAATAATGAATGCAATTTAAACCCAATACAGAGAATAAACAGGGAGGGGGGAAGATAATATATTGGGTTTCTAACATCCAAGGAGAACAGAAATCACATTCCGCTTTAGAGGTCACCTTGAGTGAATTATATATTAAACTGCAGGTGCAGGGAATATTGCCTGATGGGTTTGTCATTAAAACTGGGCAAATGGAAAACTTGGATGTTCAACAGCAAAATCTTTTTTTCCCCTTTCCTGAAGCCCTTTTCTTCATGCCCTCCCCCCAAGAAAACAGAACAAAGCCATTCTGTTCAAACCAAGTTTAAGGAAGGAGAAGGCGCCCTTACAGAACAAGGCAGTGCCCGTTTGCAAAATGTTTCCCAGTTCGGCTCTTTCTGCATTGTTTTTTTAAAAAAACAGATATTGTCTAGATTAAGCGGTGTGATGACTTTGTCCTTAGCACTGGAGCTGAACTGAGGATCGGCACAACGCGCGCCAAACCTGCTCACCAAGCAACACTGCTTGCTTACGAAGCTATTTGCAGGTGGGGCTAGGCCAGTAATTCCAAACTGCACACCGTGAAAAAATTGCTAGTGTGCAGCAAGAAACAAATAATGGCAATTAGGAGCCCAGAGGGCACACCTAATAAAGGAGGCTACTTGCTGTCTCTCTGGGTGACTCACTGCTCTGGACTTGCCAGTTCTAGTTTCTACAGCACATAGTATTAATGGATCCCTTTTCCAGTACCAGTCTGCACTAGAAAATCAGTCCAGGAGCATCTTAGACAAGATTTCCAGGATAAACTGCTAAGAGTCAAAGTTCCTTTCACCAGCAAAAGGGACCTTTGACTCCCAAAGGTTTACCCAGGAAATCTTGTTGCTGCTGCCGGACTTGTGTCTGGGATTTATTCAACAACTGCCGCACCAAAATCACCCAGAGAAAGTTACCACTTCTAACTCGGCACATGCTCTGCTTTGGCCTCCTTCCAATCAGAAAGTATGCCCAGATCAGTGATTCATGCAGAAGTACAAAGGATGGGCACACTCTAAGAAGAGAACCTTTTCGGAAGCACGCTTCTATTTTTAATCTTGAGAAAGGGAGGGGTGGGGTGGGGAGAGTTTGCCTCAAACTATCAAATCTTGGGAGAAAGAAGAGCTTTGCCAGAGGTCACACGCTTTACCGCGGATAGTTTGAAGTGAGGAGCCATTGTAGTCTGCAGCAGAAGAGAAAGATTTGAATTCAACAGCACATTAAAGACCACCAAGATTTCAAGTTTATAAGCTTTTAAGAATCAAAGCATCTCTTCCCAGCTGTCTGACAAAGGGAACTTTCCCGGTCAAAAGCTAACAGCCCCAAAAACCTTGTTGGTCTGTAAGATGGCGCTGGATTCGAATTGAACAGTTCTACTGCAGACCATCGCAGCTACTCTTTGCAGCTATTTTTAAGATGTTGTGGACTTTAATCCTCCTACACTGCCGCCAACTATGTCAAAGCACAGAACCATTCCATGCTCATGGAGCAGCAGTGGCGTAGTGGTTAAGAGCAGGTGCACTCTATTCTGGAGCAACCGGGTTTGATTCCCCACTCTGCCGCTTGAGCTGTGGAGGCTTATCTGGGGAATTCAGATTAACCTGTGCACTCCCACACACGCCAGCTGGGCGACCTTGGGCTAGTCATAGCTCTTTGGAGCTCTCTCAGCCCCACCTACCTCACAGGGTGTTTGTTGTGGGGGGGGAAGGGAAAGTAGTTTGTAAGCCCCTTTGAGTCTCCTTACTGGAAAGAAACAACTCCTCCTCCTCCTCTTCCCCATGACAAAATCCAGACCCTTCCCTTAAAAATGAAAATGGACTCCACATTCTACAAATTAAAAAAAAACAGACAAAACCTTGGGGCTGGTGAACTTCAAATTCTTACCCACCAACACCAAATCTTCACTTCTTCCCACCTGGTTCCACCAGTTTGTTTTTCAAGACACGTGAAAGGCCAAATGTCAGGGCCACGAGGACCTGATAAAACTGACCTCTGTGTTTTCGTACAAGCTCTCTTCCCCAAGGCATCAATTGGAAAATGACACACACATCTGGCAGCTCGGTGCGGATCTGCTGCTCACGTGGCCACTGGGAGCAGCGGGAGAAGATATCCTTTTCTGAATGAAAAGGCCGCGTTGGCAAAAAAAAAAAAAAAGCCCCTCTGGAAAAATCACGTTCTATAGCCTGCTCTTGTCGGGTCTCAGAAGCTAGGCAGGGTTTGGCCCTGGTTCATACTTGGATGGGAAACCACCAAGGAAGTCCAGGGTCCCCACGGAGGGAGAGGCGTGAACCTCTCTTGCCTTGAAAAGCCTCCGAGGTTGCTTAATGGTACTTTCCGCCACCATAGATCCGCGGCTCTCTCCATCGGTCTCTGTTACACAATTAACAATCCTGCGCTTTGTTAAAACGTGCTGAGCCGACGGCCAAAGGGAATGCTGCACAATGCTAGATTCACTCCCCGACTCTCTACCAGCAAGCCTTCTGCAACAGCTGATTAATTACTGTGCTGACAAATTTTCCTTTTCATGCTATTTTTATGGGGGGTGGGGGTGGGGGGGAGCTTATGCCCAGAATTTGTTATGAGCCCTGTTGCCGTGCTGGCGGTGTGGATCCAGAAGATCTTCAGGCATCTGTGCTGATTGGCCTGCAAGGTTTGCGCTCTCGCCACAACAGGCACCGCATAACAGATTTTGAAGTGCAGCTGCTAAGCTTGCTACTCCACGATCAAAGGTGGTCTAGGTAAAAGCACATCATCCAAGTTATTTTGCATTAAATGCAAGCCAAGGTCGGGCTGGAGGGAGCATTAAAAGCACAAGGTCTTAATTGCCATTTGCTTGGAGGGAGCAGACCCAAACAGCCAGGTGGTTCTCTCAGTATCCTGGTTTGAAAACCTAACACATGTCTTTATTTCAGCTGATGTTTTATCTGTACACTGCCCTGAGCCCTTCGGGGATAGGGCGGTATACTAAATTTAATAAATAATAACAACAACATAATATTCAGTTTATACTGGCAAACTTCAGTTTGCAAACCCACAAGAACCAGGCACAGAAAGGTGCCAAAGCAAACCTCGGAGGTAGCAGACCCAAACAGCTGGATGGGCTCTCAATACCCTGGTTTGAAAACTCATACACACCACACTTCCATTGTAATATCCAATCTATATTTGCAATCTTCAGTTCACACGTACGAGGACCAAGAATGTAAAGGTGCCAGAGCAAAGCATTAAAGCTGTTCAAAATGGGACGTCACAGGCAGAAGAGGACAAAGAGGTGTCAGCACACATGTGTGTGGATGTGTGTGCACACTCCCCTCAATTCTTAAGACATCAAATAGCAAGCAAATTCATGTATACGCACAGACCCCAATCATTCAACACAAAAGAGACCACGGCCCTAAGAAAGCATGCACATGGTTCCCAAGAGATCCCAGATCCAATCCCCATCACCTCAGTTTAAAAAGGATCTCAGCTAGAAGTACTGAGAGATCTCGGAAACCACTGCAAAATTAAGCTAACCATACAGAGACAAGCTGGATCAGTGTTTTTGGGTAGCTTTGTGAACTTGTGATCTGTGTGCTCGGAAGCGCAGACTAGCACAAGGGTTTTATGTGCAAATGGCCCTAGATTCAGTTTCTAACATCTCAGTGAAATGATTTCAGGGAACACGCATTTGGAAAGGCCTTTGTCTGTTCAAGTCTCCGCCAGTTAGGAAACTGCACGGAATGAAAGCCGCTTCGTTTGTTCTGCTGCCCAAGGTTTTCCACAATTTGTACACATTCCCAGGTCTCTGATGTACCTGCCAAGTACACCCAGTTGGAGAGCACACCAATCTACGCACAGAAGGACACCCAAATCGCTAGGATCCTGGACAGCATAGATTAGCTGCCGCAGTGCACTAAATGTGCAAGAAAGCTCCCTGAAGCTGAAGCAAATTCAATGGCTACTCCAGCCCACATTGAGGAAGCTTCAACCAACCTTGTTTTTCAAACTATCTCTGACTTGTTAGTGTTGATCCTTGAAAATCTAGATTCCCCACCCCCACCCTCAGCATGAAAAAGACACGCATACAGAACACTGTACTGACAAGGACATAGAGGTTGATGTGGTGACTGATATGGGAGCTAGTGTGGTATAGTGGTTAAGAGCAGGTGGATTCTGATCTGGAGAACCGGGTTTGATTCCCCACCCCTCCACCTGAGCGGCAGAGGAAAGGAGTTGATAATAAAACTGCAAGGATTGTCATGCCCTTATATAAAGCCGTGGTGCGACCGCACTTGGAGTACTGTGTTCAGTTCTGGTCGCCATTTCTCAAAAAGGATATCGAAGAGATAGAAAAAGTGCAGAGGAGGGCAATGAGGATGATTGAGGGACTGGAGCACCTTCCTTATGAGGAGAGGCTGCAGAGTTTGGGGCTCTTTAGTTTGGAGAGGAGATGTCTGAGGGGGGGTATGATTGAAGTCTATAAAATTATGCATGGGGTAGAAAATGTTGACAGAGAGAAATTTTTCTCTTTCTCACAATACTAGAACCAGGGGGCATTCATTGAAAATGCTGGGGGAGGGGGGGGAGAATTAGGACTAATAAAAGGAAACACTTCTTCACACAACGTGTGATTGGTGTTTGGAATATGCTGCCACAGGAGGTGGTGATGGCCACTAACCTGGATAGCTTTAAAAGGGGCTTGGACAGATTTATGGAGGAGAAGTCGATTTATGGCTACCAATCTTGATCCTCTTTTATCTGAGATTGTATATGCCTTAGCAGTCCAGGTGCTCGGGAGCAACAGCCGCAGAAAGCCATTGCTTTCACATCCTGCATGTGAGCTCCCAAAGGCACCTGGTGGGCCACTGTGAGTAGCAGAGTGCTGGACTAGATGGACTCTGGTCTGATCCAGCAGGCTAGTTCTTATGTTCTTATCTGGTGAACCAGATGTGTTTCCGCACACCAACCTTCCTGCTGGGTGTCCTTGGGAGGGCCACAGTTCTCTCAGAACTCTCTCAGCCTCATCACCCTCACAGGGTGTCTATTGTGGGGAGAGGAAGGGAAAGCAGTTTTGTAAGCCACCTTGACTCTCCTTGCAGGAGAGAAAGGTGGGGTATAAATCCAAACTCTTCTTCTACTTGAAAAGGAACCCCAGTGAAAAAGGGATACTTCTCCCAAACTTTTCCACCAAAGTCTTCTCCACAGGAAGCCTCACTTAGAGGGGAAGTTCACAACAGTTCAACCATTCTGTTTTCTTAACCACCGGCTCTTATAAAAAGCAAACTTTGTAAAACAATTGTGCAGGCCAACCCGATTAGAACAGACTGCAACAAAGCGTTACTGCATGCTTGGACGTCTGCTTTTTCCCCATATACAAACACCCAGGTGGGGTGAGGGGACAGGTACTCATGCTGGAAAAAAGTCGGGTTGAGGGGGGCTGTTGTCTTCCGATTTCTCCCAAACAATTTTCCTGTGGCAAGGAGGCTGGTGTAAAGGAGCAGTTATGATGAAAACTGATCCTCTCCAGCATCCTTTGTATTTTTTTTTTCACGAATCTAAATCACAATACACGCCGTGTACCTAACTTTGGGTTTTTGTTTGTCCTTTCAATCACAATTCTGGTAATCCCCTTGGCTAACGATAGCATCAAGAGTTTAGCTGGCAATTCCAGTTCTCAAATGCCCCCAACGTTGCCCTAGCGGCCTTTGTACCGGAAAACCCCTACCAGAGCACATGGTGATTTTTTTTTTTGCCTCGCTTTGTTAGTGCAAGCCTGTGTGGTTTTCTGGTTTTAATCAACGCAAGACGCACACCTACACAAACAACCCTCCACCGTGGCTTCTCAAATCCCCTCAAGTGCTACACCACCTCTCCGTTCGGCACATGAAAGCAAACAAGAGAATTCTGCTTATCCCGTTTATTCTGATGAGCCAATTAGAGCACAAGAACGCCACAGAAAGGAGTGCTCTCTTGAATATTGATAGAGGGGACTGCAGACATGCCTTCCTTTCCACGGCTTCACAAACACCTTGTTATGGCTTCCAAGGGTCACAGCACACTCTGCGCTTGCCTACACGCGCCTCACCTCTGTACGCTGCGCCGCTTGTCACCTGTCGTGGTGGACGCCAGGTACAGCTTGTGGTCAACTACTTGGCCACTCATGCACTTCCACAATCCTGGCCAACAGGAAAATAGGACATTTACAGAGCCCTTTAGTAAGACCCAGTGTGTGTCTGGCAAGATGTGCCTTCATGAATCACTGGCACACTGCTGGAAAGTATGTACACTCTGCCACGTGATGTACCTTCCCCCCTTTCTTTGAACACCAGCGAAGAATTATATATCTACACACAGAGGAACACTACACTTTAGTAACAATGTTGGTTAAAATAGTAAATTAGGAACTGGCTAAACCCTTAGTTGTCATCTCTCCCCCGTTCATTCAACTGGGTAGTTAGCCCTGAACTCCCTTCTGAAGTGTTCCAAATTATTGGAAGGATAAAGCACATTTTATGTATAGAGCTTGCTGGGAAAGTGTTATATTCTTTATATAATTTACACAGTTCCCTCAGAACTCTCTCAGCCCCACCTGCCTTGCGAGGCGTCTGTTGTGGGGAGCCTGTAAGTCGTTTTGGGGCTCCTCACAGTTGAGAAAAGTGGCATATAAATCCAAACTCCTCCTCCTCCTCTTCTAGCTCACCTGTTTTGTTTTCTCTCCTTGGAAAGGATGTGCTATTAGGAAAACAGGACCATGTTTTAATCGATGAGGAGAATGGCAGTACTTAGCACGTGAATCCAAGTGGGAGTTTCTAATACTGCTTCTCCCTGGTCAGTTCAATAGCTGGTAATACAGGAAGGTGGGCTTTTTAAAACACACACACACACATACAACACCCCCCCCCCCCCCGCCCCAGGCTAGTAACCTTTCTGGTAATATCTGGTCCCCAGGACGATCCACACCTCCTTTTCTTTAGCTAGAGAAGATGAGATTGAGATTCACCCCAGTGTAACCATCACAACAAAGATGCTTACTCTTGCTCCCAGAAAGGAAACAGGAGGGATTACAGGTGGCCATAAATACAATAAGTAAAAAAGCAGATGGCACCAGAGCAAATGGAGAATTCTACTATCCCAGTGGTCATCATTCCAGCAAAAAGGGTCTCGCTGAGTTGCCCGCGTGACAACCAGATGCTTAAAATAAAGTTTGGTCTCTGCATTATTGCATTTGGTTTCCCACCTTTCTTCCAACCCTGAACTCAAGGAGGCTTACGTAGGATTCCCAAGAGGTGCCCGCTTGCAAGACTGATTAGATCTGGCCTGCTTTGCATTGAACAAGACTTCCGTTGTTCACCTCCCAGTCTCACTCCGGGACACATCAGCCTTGTGAAAAATGCCAGAAAGGTTACTAGTCTTGAGATACATATATATGTTTTTAAAAGTCCACCTTCCTGTTATTTAATCTTTTGTGGTGCAAATTAACATCTTGGAGAGAAAGCGCAAGACACACCCCAGGTTTCCAAAAGCTCCCTTGCTCGATCACTTGGAAAGGTATTTCTACTCTCCACAGGTGAATAAGTGCTTTAATACCACACATGCAAAAGGAGGATAGAATAAGGAAAGCCAGGGTTACGATCGACTACTGCTTGTGCACCAACATAGAATCATAGAGTTGGAAGAGACCCCAAGGGCCATCAAGTCCAACCTCCTGCAATGAAGGAACACATGATCCTGACAGATGGCCAATCAACATGAAGACCCAACTTTACCCTGATATTCAGAGGACAGCAGGGAATCATTTGGAGGGACTTTTTCTGGCAGCTAGTTCGCATGTCATCCCTCAAAACATTTTGGCTTGATTTCACGGACTATTTCCTTTTGCAGTTGTACAAGCTTTCAGAGCTGCCCCCATTGGAATCTGAATACTCAGACAACTTACCCACCATCACTACAATGCAGTACATTTTAAAGGATGTGCCCCAAGTCATATTTTTCCCAAAGATGTGAGACTCGCCCAAACTCCCATGGGCATCCCAACAGGCTCGTTGTTTTAATTGGCTCTTCACGGTGCCTGATGAGATATATGACAAGGCTCAGAGCAAAGGGCATAGGAACAATCGAAGAGGCCATATATAGGAAGACGCGGCAGATGCCACAGTAACGGAATGCTAGGCCACAAGTTTAGACAGGACAACTCTAAAACTCCACAGGGAAAGGACATCTTCGGCCAAGACCTGACCTTGACCAACCAGCACCCCACCAAAGTAACAGTTCTCTGGAAAGAACCTTTGGCTAGCCAAGCTACGCATATTAAGTATCAAGTTCCCGTTTCCTTCTTCCAAAGAAGTTTCAACAACTTCTTATTTCACAGAAAGCCCAGAGATAACAGATAAGAGAGTTCCACACCATCGCAGTTTCACCGGTTACATCACCTTTTATAGGAAAGCCATGAAATAAAGGATCTCTGAAAAAAGGTCATTACAAATCAGATCATCCAGAAAACCAAAGACCACATCATCAGACCCGACTTCCAACCCTGTAAGTTGCAAAGATTGTCTTTTGAGGAAATCTGGAGGTTTTATTTTTTAAAACAATTCTGCCAAGCACTGAACAAACTTTAAGCAGAGTGGCCACCACTCGCGCACACAGCTCATGAGAACCGTAATCTAGAAGTTCACAGAGATAGGTACATGAAAGTTGTTTCTTTAAAAATTCAGCATATCGCAACAGGCCAAAAATGACTAAGAGACCAAAGGAGAAAACATTTGCCAGAAAGTCCCTTATCTGCTCCTCAAACTTTCCCATCACATCACAGGCACAACATAAAAATCAAAAGCCACACAAAATCCCCTTGGCTTGTCACAGTCCCTCCGAAAATATTAAATTTCCTGCTCTGCTAAACCTCACCCAGACAAAACAAGCTGTATTTGCACAGCAAATATTGTTCTCAACAAGTCAGCCGAGTGTTTTTTTTGGGCCAACCTATTAACACCCAAAACATTTGCATAGTCAACACAAGACGAAAAGTGTTTTCTTCGGTTGCCCCAAATAGAGCTAGAGGGGAAAGAGACACAAACCAAAACATCTCTTCCACAAGATCTCATCCCAATCACCACACTGTCAGACAGGAGCTAGAAGCTGTTAAAAGTAACATTTTAGCCATACCCAACTTCCAAAAGATAACAGGGCCCCCAAACGCCTTGGACGACAGCTTCACAAGAACCCCAAATGACTTTCTCCCTTCCTCTCCCGCCCCTTTTAAAACCCAACATCTCAGCCTTAAACAAAACCAGAACTTTCCATCTCTTCCAGCAAATCCAAAAAACCCTGCAAAACAAACAAGGAGCTTGGCCCCTGAACAATATCAAGGGGGCGATCCCTTGAAAAGGGAAAGTCACCGGATTAACCCCAGAGCTCCTGGTCTACTGAGACGGCCTGTCACAAGCCCCACTCCAGATCTGGTGGGGTTTTGGGCCCGTGCACACGGCCCCACAGTCTCCCACTCCCCCCATCCACCGCCTGTTTCCATTCCTCCAGGCCACTGCGCACATTGCTCATGTACAAGAAGTTAATTGATATTGACAAGCCAAGAGAGAGGAGGCTGGATTCAGCTGACCTCTTTCCTACCAGCCTGCACTGGGCGCTCCCCCTGCGCCTCCCCCGAGGAATCCTATCACAGTTCGAAGCCCCGGCGAGCAATCCGGCTCATATGGGGGGGATTCTTGCCATCCGGCTCATATAGGGGGGATCTTACCTCCAAAGCTTCCATGCTGCTGAAGCTGGCGATGGCAAATCCGTCAATTAAATCCTCTTCCTGGGAGCTGGATTCTCGCCTCCGCCGCCTCGGAGGTCTGACATTCCTGGCTGCAGAAGCCTGGCTTTTCGGATTGGGGCCATTGTGACTGGTATTTTCCTTGCCCGGGCTGGGTTCCCTCTCGGATGCCGACGAAGGGCTTTGGTTCGGGCGGTCTCTGCCATTGGGGTCCCTTCGCCTGACCCGGTCCCTCTGGGACCTCGATTTCCTGCTCTGTCTGATTTTCCCATCCATTGCCAAAAAAGAGCCCCCCCCCCGAAATCCACCCCACCAAAAAAAGAAAAAGGTTTAAAAAGGGATGCCTTTTAAAAAAAAGAAGGTGGAAAAACCCACTTAGTAGACAGAAGCCACCCGGGGTTTAGCCTTTTCAAATCCAGACAGGGGAGACGAAGATAAATATAATCCAGCTACTAGAGAAAGGGGGCCCAATGGGGTGGGCAGGAAGGGGGGCAGGGCAGATCCAGAAGAAATTTAAAATCCACGGAATGACCTTGACAAAGCTTCCCCTCCCTTACCAGGGGCACACCATTTCAAAAAAAAAAAATATTAAAAAATCTGAAAAAACCAAACGCGCCGCAATCTGATCGCGAGTTCGAGTCTGGCCAGGAGGCTCCCACCACCCCTTCGGCCAAAAAACCCAAAAAATAAAATTTAATTTAAAAAAATCACCTCCCCCCACAACAAAAAAAAATTCTTTATTTGCAGAGACTAAATCCAAGGCAAAGTCGGCTCCAGCGTGGACGGAGGCGAATTAGATCCAGAGAGGCACCAGCCCCGATGGGAAGGAGGAACACCAGCCAGCCAAGGAACGGCGGCGGCTTCTCCTCTTCGGCGATCCCTTCCCCCCTCTTGCTGCTACTGCTGCCGCCGCCGCCGCCGCCGCTCTCCCCCCAAGCGGCGCCCCGCCCCGGGTTCGAATCCTGCCGCGGGGCGCAAAAGGGCAGCCGCGGGTTTCCGAATCTCACGCAGCAACTTTGTTGCAAAGGAGGGTGGCGAAGGCAGGCGAGGGACTCGCGCGCGATCTGCGCGGCCCCGGCGGCCACCTCCTCCTCCTCCTCCTCCTCCTCTTCTGCCGCCGCCGCCCGCGCCCCCCTTCGGCTCTCTTTCTCCTCCTCCTCCGCCGCCGCTCCCCGGTGCCCAACTTTCCCCTCCCCAACCCGGCGCCCGCCCCCCCTCCGCCGCCTCCCGACCAGCCGGGCTGCTCAGGCTGCGCCGCCGCCGCTCCGCCTGCCCGGATTCCGCCCCATTCTCCGCTCGCCCTCCTTCCTTCCCGGGACTCGCTACTCAGGCTCGTAGCACCGCCCGGCCGGCCGCGCATGAGCAGGGCTGCCAGCTGCGCGTCATTCCCCGGCGCAGGCCTGGCTCCTCTCCCCCCACCCCTCCATCCCTTGCAACCCTCCTCCTCTTCCCCCTCCCGCACCCGTCTGGGCTCTGCCGGCTGCACGCGGCTCGCGCTCGTCTGAACGGGCGCAAGACCCGTGTCGGGAAAAAAATATATGCAAAGCGAGGCTGGGCGACCAAGCTCCCCCACCCCTTCAGATCTGCAAGGGGGAAGATGAGAGATCCCGACAGCGGTGTGTGCGGGGGGGGGCACTCTTTCTACTCACCCCCTTTGTAACAAAGGGAAACCTCCCTATCGTTGCAAGGGGGGGCTTAAATCCATGTGCTCGTTGTGCTACGAAGGGGTTGCTAAAGGTGGGGGGGAGAGAGAGTCCTCCCCAGTGGCATCCATTGAGATGCAATGAGGAAGGCGGGGGGGAGAGAAGAGGATTAAGGTCGGCGTGGAAAAGAGAGGAACTCACCCCCACCCCCCATCCCTACACAGAGTCTCCTCGGTGCAAAGAGAACTGGAAGCTGCAGAGGAGGAGGCTGTTCTCCTTAAAAGTCTATTTTACAGTCCTCTGCACTCTGATGCTCCCCAAAAGGGGCATCATCAGCAGGTGGCCTCTAGGATTCCAGGAGGATTTATTCCATTTGCTCCAACCTCTGTAACCGGCAACGGGCTTCTTTTTTTAGCGCATTGTTATCCCACCCTGCCTCTCAAGCTCATGGTTTCTTCCCTCCTCCAGTTTGGCCCTCCTAACAACCCTGTGGGGTCGCTCAGTCAGAAAGAACGCCTAACCCAAAATAATCATCCGGCAACTTTCGCAGTAAACTGGGATTTGAACCCACCCACATCTTCTTTGCCCGACATTTAAACTAGACTGATGGTTTGGGGATGTGGTTTTCTAACTGTGACTCCCAAGGTCACCCAGCTGGCATGTCTGGAATGCACAAGCTAATCTGGTGCACCAGATAAGTCTCCACAGCTCAAGTGGCAGAGCAGGGAATCAAACCCGGTTCTCCAGATTAGAGTGCACTTGCTCTTAACCACTACACTCAACTTCATAGGCACTGGGAAAAGAGGAGGAGGAGGAGTCTTCTTCCTCTCTGTATTTCTTCCTTCAGTTATAACATACTACCGGTACTGCTTTAGTAGAGTGTGAGGAGCTTCTACAGGGGAGAAAGAAAACAGCCCCTTTCACCTTTAAATTTTGCTGGGGTACTGAAGGAAGAAATACAGAGAGGAAGAAGACACCTCCTCCTCCTCTTTTCCCAGTGCCTATGAAGTTGAGTGTAGTGGTTAAGAGCAAGTGCACTCTAATCTGGAGAACCGGGTTTGATTCCCTGCTCTGCCACTTGAGCTGGGGAGACTTATCTGGTGCACCAGATTAGCTTGTGCGTTCCAGACATGCCATCTGGGTGACCTTGGGAGTCACAGTTCTTCAGAGCTCTCTCAGCCCCACCCACCTCACAGGGTGTTTGTTGGGGAGGGGGGGAAAGGGAAAGGAGATTGTCAGTCCCTTTGAGTCTCCTTACAGGAGAGAAAGGAGGGATATAAATCCAAACCCATTTGTGTTATTTATAAAACCCACATCATCTCTTCTTCTTTTCTTGGGCTATGGTACTTTAAAAATACAGTTTTACGTTGTATTGAAGAATAAGAATGCTTCCTATTTCTCTTGCAGTATTAAGACTTGAGGAAACCTAGTGATGTCAGTAGGTAATATGCAACACATAATTAGTTTGTGGTACCTGTTGCCACAGTAAATCATGATGGCTGCCGGAGTGGCCGGTTTTAATAGGAGATTAGACTCATTTGCTGAAAAGTGCCCCTCAGTAGTTATTGACTGCAATAGTTAAATGAAACCTCCAAGTTCAGTGGTAGTTTACCTCTGAATATTGTTTGATGGGGGTTAATAACCAGGGAGGGAAGGTGCCATAGTACAGCCTCATTTCAGAAGCTAAGTGTGGTGAGCAGGTTTGATTCCCCACTCCTCCACATGAGTGGCGGAGGCTTATCTGGTGAGCCAGATGTGTTTCCACACTCCTCCATTCCTGCTGGGTGACCTCAGGCTAGTCACAGTTCTTCGGAACTCTCTCAGCCCCACCTACCTCACCAGGTGTCTGTTGTGGGGAGAGGAAGGGAAAGGAGCTTGTAGGCCGTCTTGAGTCTCCTTATAGGAGAGAAAGGTGGGGTATAAATCCAAACTCTTCTTCTTCTTAAGCAGGGTCAGTACTTGGAAGGGAGACCACCAAGGAAGGCTCTGCAGAGGGAAGAGACAACCAACCACTTCTGCTTCTCACTTGCCTTGAAAGCCCCTGACTGGGGGTTGCCATAGTTGGCCGCAACTCAATGGCATTTTACACAAGCATAACAATAAGAGGTTGCTGTGGTCTCTGAACCTGGTTTGTAAGCATTTGTGGGGGTTTATGTCTGGACTTTGTGTAAAAGGAGCAGCAGTGGCGTAGGAGGTTAAGAGCTCGTGTATCTAATCTGGAGGAACTGGGTTTGATTCCCAGCTCTGCCGCCTGAGCTGTGGAGGCTTATCTGGGGAATTCAGATTAGCCTGTACACTCCCACACACGCCAGCTGGGTGACCTTGGGCTAGTCACAGCTTCTCGGAGCTCTCTCAGCCCCACCTACCTCACAGGGGCCCCTTCCGCACACGCAAAATAATGCGTTTTCAAACCACTTTCACAACTGTTTGCAAGTGGATTTTGCCATTCCGCACAGCTTCAAAGAGCACTGAAAGCAGTTTGAAAGTGCATGATTCTGCATGTGCGGAATGAGCCAGGGTGTTTGTTGTGAGGGGGGAAGGGCAAGGAGATTGTAAGCCCCTTTGAGTCTCCTGCCGGAGAGAAAGGGGGGATATAAATCCAAACTCTTCTTCTTCTTCCAAAACAAACTGGTCCATATTAGCTCCCTGGATGAAGCTCATGCCAATAATTCTGTTGCCCCCAAAGCCGCATATTTGTGTGTTTATATAGAAATGTCCTCCAAATTAATTTAAAACCGAAGGCAAGAGTTCTGCACTCAAAGCCGTTCGATACAGGTTGGCATTGACGCGAGGTTAGCCAAAAAATCACACATGCACGGGTGTCGTCCGCACTGCAACTAATCCTATAATCATTTCGGGCCCAATTAAACAGGGAAGACGGCTGAATCTCTAACCGCTTCCTTTGGTAATTGCAGGCTGTGGAGGAACCGGCCATTTATCTGTTTATGGGCTTGGCTGGACGCTTGCAGATGAGAGGGGAGGATTTTTTCCGTGTGTGCCTTTTGAAGTGCTTTGGATTGAGGGCTTTAAAAATCAAAAGTCCCTGACGTTTGTATGGCTGGAGCTGAAAGGGTTGGAAGTGGGAGGGTGGCAAGAAAACAGACCTTGGAGCCAAGAAGCTGGAGTCATCAGCAATGGTCAGATGTGGCCGGAGAATCTTCTTGCAAATGTCCTCAGTGTTTTGACTGCCTGTTTGGAAGTCAGACCACCAGTAACTGGGATGGGATCTCTAGGGAGTTACAGGCAAGTTGCAGACAAATGGCCATCCAACGTCTGTTTAAAAACCTCCAAAGAAGGAGACTCCACCACGCTCCGAGGTTGTGCATTCCACTGTCAAACAGCCTGACAGAAAGTTCTTCCTAATGTTTAGGCGGACTCTCTTTTCCTTCACCTTGAACCCATGACTCCTGGTCCTAGTCTGTGCAGCAGCAGAAAACAAACTCACTCCCTCACCAACATGACATCCCTTCAAATATCTAAACATGGCTATAATATCACCTTCTCTTCACCAAAATAAACATACCCAGCTCTCTCATTCCGCACATGCAGAATAATGCACTTTCAAACTGCTTTCAGTGCTCTTTGAAGCTGTGCGGAATAGCAAAATCTACTTGCAAACAGTTGTGAAAGTGGTTTGAAAATGCATTATTTTGCGTGTGCGGAAGGAGCCTACATCTCTTCTTGTAGGGCCGTGGCACTCCAAATGTTATGCCTACGTCTCTTCTCGTAGGGCCGTGGCACTCCAAATGTTATGGACTACAATTCCCATCAGCCCCTGCCAGCATGGCCAATTGGCCATGCTGGCAGGGGCTGAAGGGAATTGTAGTCCATAACATCTGGAGTGCCAAAGGTTCACCACCACTGTCGTAGGGCATGGATTCCAGGCCTTTTACCATTTTGGTTGAGTCAAGACTGATCAGGGCAGGCAACCTTTTTTGATGCTTGCCCAAAAAAATCATCATGTACCTGTGAAGGTATTGGTGTGACAGCTGACAAAATGGAAGGGCGGGGGGGAAAGAGAAATGAAACCCTCCACTACACCCAGCTATCTTGCAGAATGGATTCAGATAGAAGGCAGGGCTGAACTCCAGTAGTTCCTTGCTCTAAAAACAACGTCTGTCATAGGATGATTTTGGAGACTCTCTGGCCCAAGGCAGCTCTAGGGGGAGTTTTAGCCAAATGCCTCAGGCTAGTGACCCCCACGCTGGCCCTCCTCCCCTGCCCCCTCTTTCCTGGCGGCAGCTGCTTTGTGGGAAGGTCACTGGGCGTGTCCAGCCAGTTCTCTAACAGCTTGAGCCTGGTGGCTGCAGGCTTCCTGTTGTGGGCAGCCTTCATTGTAGCCAAGTAAAGTAAATTAAAGTGTGGCTAGACCTGGTTCTTTTTTTTACTGACATGAACGACCTCCAGCAGAAGGCTCAGCGCAGCAGCAAGGAGGCAGCTGTGCCAGCTGTCTGCAGTACACCCAAGGGTGGCCTGGAAAACTCACAAAATGACAACTGATCTCTGGACTACAGATCATTTCCCCTGGAGGGTGGACTCTATGGTTCTATACCCTCTGCAAACCCCACTCTCCCCAGGAAGCATGCCCATACATCTCTAGGAATTCCCAAACCTGGAGAACCCTAACTTTGCCGCCAAGAGAACCAGGTCTAGTGACGGCTTGCAGGGGTGTCCAACACCGGCTCTCCAGATGTTCATGGACTATGGTTCCCCTGAGCCCTGGCCAGCTGGCAGGGGCTGATGGCAATTGTAGTCCATGAACTTCTGGAGAGCCAGAGTTGCACATCCTTACCTTAAAGTCTAATCAGTCTAATAAATCTGTTGGTCTTTTATGGTGTTCCAAGACGCTCTGTTGTTTTAAAGAATGAAATGTTCCAATAGAAGTCATTTTGCATAGCTTAATTCTGCTGGCCCTCTGCTAGCCTACCCTGTTCTACTCTGGGAGATAAAATGTGACATGAAATGAAATCCTGCACGTATAAGGACCGAATGGCACACGTTACGTTTGTATTTATTTTATTATGCAAAACATTTATATGCTGCCTTTCTACCCAAGTAAGGTCCCCCAGGGTGCAAATGCTCTTGACAGTTTGGTACTCAGAGACTTTTGGTTGAATTAATGGAGACAGGCATACATGGAGTACATTTTTCACAACAGTTATAACCAGTGGTGGGATCCAAAAATTTTAGTAACAGGTTCCCATGGTGGTGGGATTCAAACTGTGGCATAGCGCCAATGAGGCTGGGCTGGGCATTCCGGGGGCATGGCTGGGCATTCCGGGGGCGGGGTATTCCTGGGCAGGGCTGTGGCAAGGACGCAGCTGCTGCACCGGTCCTTGGGCGGGAAACGAATGCACGCAGGCGCAGGCTGCCACGCACACCGGTGCACCTCCTGCTAGACTGCTTCAAGTTCTGCGCGCTACTGCTGAGAGGAGGGGCGTAACAAAGGCCAAAATCACGTGGCAAAATCACCAATTAGTAACCCCTTCTCGGCACACACAAATAATTAGTAACCTACTCTCGGGAACCTGTGAGAACCTGCTGGATCCCACCTCTGGTTATAACATGAAAACCAAGTGAAAGGCATTCAAATGGGAGAGCTTGAGGTTTCCGATTTCTGCTTGCTGACTCTGATCTGGAGAACCAGGTTTGGTTCCGCACTCCTTCGCGTGAGCAGCAGACTCTTATCTGATGAACTGGATTTATTTCCCCACTCCTTCACATGAAGCCTGCTGGGTGACCTTGGGCCAGTCTCAGTTCTCCCCACATATCTCTCAAGGGCTCATTCCGTACATGCAGAATAATGCCCTTTCAAACTGCTTTCAGTGCTCTTTGAAGCTGTGCGGAATAGCAAAATCCACTTGCAAATAGTTGTGAAAGTGGTTTGAAAACGCATTATTTTGCGTGTGCGGAAGGGGCCAAGGTGTCTGTTGTGGGGAGCGGAAGGGAAGGAGTTTGTAAGCTGCTTTGAGGCTTCTTAAAGGTTGAGAAAAGTGAGATATAAATCCAAAGTCCTCTTCTTCTTGTTGTCAGACAATGATAATGATCAGTAAGTTAAGGAGAGAGCTGCTAGTTTTGCTCTGGCTTGGCAGAGATATTTATTTAGATATTTATACCTTGCTTTTCTACCCAGGGGGAACCTAGAGTGGCTGATGGCATTCTCTTCTTTGTTTTATCCTCACAACAACTGCTGTGAGTTAGGCTGGGCTGAGCCAGAGTGACTGGGTTGATGCCCCTTAGCAGGCTTCCAAGACAATGGTGATTCGAACCTGGGTCTCCCAGACCCAAGTCTGAAACGCTAACTATTACATCATGCCTCATGCATAAACATGTTTATTTATGTATATTTATTAAACCATTTCTACCCTGCATTTCCTCTTGGCTCAAGGTGGCTGTGAAGCTATAATACCGAGGGTCACAGGTCTGCTTCAGTCAGTATTTCCTGCTCTGGCTGGCAGCAGCTTCCTGAAGTCTCAAGCAGAGAATTCTCTTTCCTGGCGCCTCCTTCCTAAAACTCTTTATTAACAGGAGACTCCATGGACTGATCTATAAGCAAATGTTCTCTGTTGTAGAGCCAAACTTGTTACACAGTTGAGACCCCGAAAGGTGCAAAATCACCTTCAGCTGTGCTTGCTTCTAGTTCTTCCACCTCTCCCAAGCAAGTTTTTCGGCACTTCTGTTGGAAGGCAAATCAGTCGCCACGTCTTTCCCTCTGCCTCAAACGCTTCCCCACACCGGGGTATTCATCATGTTATAATTCGAAGTGAATGATAGATCAGAGGGAGTGAAAACAGATGGCGGCCGAGGCAGGCAGTCTCTACCACAACCCTGGATGTTCTCCACAGCCGCAGAGGCCATCCATCCTGTTTCATAACTGCCATAGACGTCCTGAAATAAAGTTTAATTTTGAATTTCGTGAAAAGGATGCTTTTTCATATAGGCTTTTTGGGGAGAGGCGCTGCGCAGACAGTCCTGTGTGGTGCGTCTGAGCATGTTTCTAAGTGATATTCAGAGGCTGAAACGCTTGAATGCAAGATCAGCGAGGCAAGCAACCACACTTGGGAAGGGGCAAAGTCTGAGGCCTGATTTGCGCTGGAGAGATTTGCAGTTGTTCCTGTCAGTTCCCGAGCAAGTCCAACTTGAATCTGGAGGAAAGTGCGGCTATAAGGTAATACCTGGAAGCTGGATTGAGATTTGGGTCACAGGCCCCTTCCGCACATGCGGAATAATGCACTTTCAATCCACTTCCAATGCACTTTGCAGCTGGATTTGACTGTGCGGAACAGCAAAATCCACTTGCAAACAATTGTGAAAGGGGATCGAAGATGCTTTATTCTGTATGTGTGGAAGGGGTCTCAGTGGCTCATTCAGTTGTCTGTTATAACGGTTAGCAGTTGCACACTCTCCCTCTGTCACTGTTTCCCATTATACCATGTCCTAACAATTCCATGCCCCTGTTTTCTCTCCCCCTCTCTCTCCCTCCCTCCCTCCCTCCCTCTCCCTCTTTCCCTCTCTCCCTCCCTCCCTCCCTCTCTCCCTCTCTCCCTCCCTCCCTCTCTCTCTCTCTCTCCCTCCCTCTCTCCCTCCCTCCCTCTCTCTCTCTCCCTCCCTCTCTCTCTCTCTCTGGGGATTTTGGGGAGTGGGCGGAAAGATCATTCTTGACAATAGTGTGTAAAGTGCATAGCCTTCCCTTTCCAAAACCAGCACTACACAATGCGACTGTTGCTGACTACGTTCGTTTTGCTGCTGTTCTGCAGGCAGTACAGCCGCATCCACGGTGGGATTAAGTATTTTGTTAAACAGTTTGAAGTCTTTTGACCGGTATAATTGTTCTGGTCAGTTTAGTAACACATTAGCTTTGGGCATCAGCGCAGGCAGCCTGGTGCAGAAAAAAACAACCCCAGAGAGCAGGAAATGTCCAGGAAATGATTCCTGGTGTGAGAATGGGGCACACACACACAGCGGGTGTCCCTATCGGTGGAAGTCATGTTCATTAGGGTAAATGAAGTAGCAGCATCTACCCACTCAAGCTGCCCCCTGTCTTGGATTGCAAACATCCAAGAGAGGCCTGGAGTTCCTCTGGAATGACAAGGATCCCCAGACTACAGAGCTCCTCAGAGAGCTAACTCCATGGTATACCATTGAATCTAATAGTAACAGATATCCTAGAGTGACATCACATTACCAACGAGCTTCCTCCTTTGCTCAAACTCTGCCTTCCTTTGGCACTGCCTCCAAATCACCAGGAATGTCCTAATCTGGAATTGGCAACGTTACCTCTCCTCCTGTCCTTCACAGATGTCCTGGAGGAGGCAGGTTTGTCACAGAGGCAGATAACCAGCCACTCTGTTGCCTTTAATGTGGTACTATGAACAAGGGCCTGCCTGCCTATATTTGTTTATGTTTCATTTACAAGGTGGTGGAAAATGCCGTCAAGTCACAGCTGATTTATGGTGTTCTTCTAGGGTTTTAAAGGCAAGAGATATTCAGAGGTGCATTGCCATTGCCTGCCTCCATACAGGCTGAGAGAGTTCTGAGAGAACTGTGACTGGGCCAAGGTCACCCAGCAGGCTGCATATGCAGGAGTGGGGAATTCTCTATATTAGAACCTGCTGCTCTTAACCACTACACCATGCTGGCTTTCATATTTCACTTACACCCCACCTTTTGCCTCAGTGGGGACCTAAAGCAGCTTACATTGCTACCTGTTCTTCCATTTTACCTTTGCAACAACCCTGTGAGGTAGGTTTGGCTGAGAGTGTGTGTTTGGCTGAAGGTCACCCAGTGAGTTTCCATGGCAGGGTGGGAATTCCCAGATTCTAGTCCAACACACTACACCATGCTGGTTCGACAGAGGGGATTTTATATCCTTTTAAACTTGTAGGCCTATCAGTATTCCTCAGGTAAGGGAAAAGTTGTTGTTATGGCTACCTCTGAGTCCCTGATGGGTTAATGGATCCATAAGGCTTCATTCGCCATCACTGTCAGTGATTCTTTGGGAGGGAGGGAGGTAAGGAAAAATAATGCCCAATCAGGGTCTTTTATATGAGTCAGAACTTTAGTAGTAAAATTGAATGTCTACGGTGAGAGGCAATATCTTCAAGCGGAGGGAGCGGGTGGGCAAATGAGCGGTGAGCAAGTGGCAGGCGAGTGAACAGCTGCAGGGCGGGGAGTATTGTAAATAGTACTATAGTGCTATTGCATATTCCTCCGCCACAGAACTCAACATGCTGGACCTTCTTTCTTGTAGAATGCTCAACCTTGTTCCTAGTGCCTACCTAGCCTTGCCCACTCCATCTGTTTGAAAGTGAAAAATAAATGCTCTTGTATGTAAGTACCATGTTCAATAATGCACAAAGCAATGGTTTTTGACAAAGACAGTGCATCAAAATGTATGATACGTCTCATATTTGTTTGGGACTATATTCTAATGTGGAAGCATACATTTTCCGTTGTACCTCAACTGACCATACTAACATCTTTTTCTGAGACAGAGTATATGCAGACTTTGACAGAGGCCACAGTTGGAAAACAGCCAGATTGAGATACATGGATGTTTGTTCTGACAGAGAAGGATTGTTATTAACAATGATAGTAGCATAAATTTTTAATTTGTTGAACACTTCAAACACAGGGTGCTATTCAGAAGCTAAAAAAAGAATAAACCCTGCCTATTGTCTTCCAGGATAGATAAAATCAAACATATATTTTTTTAAAGAACCAAAAGTTCATGTATAATCTCTCAACAAATATTTACTCACTGAAAAGAAGATCTTTACTGACATTCAGGTTGGGCTTTTGAAATATTGTGTGTATAACTGAGAAAACCTGAGACTCCAAAAGGGTGCCTAGAATATAACATATATACTGTGCGTATACTTTTCACAGGTTTTTCACAGGTTTGCCTTTTTTAAAAGTCAACTTGAAAAATTGACGTAGAGTTGATATATTTCCAGTTGCACAGTTTTCAGACAGCTCTTTCTGGGCATCTGATAAGGAGTGTGAAAATTTCGTAAGTGGTCAAGTTTCTTATGACAGAAGGTGCTAAAACATTTCTCCTATATTCCCTAAGACTTCATTACTTTGACAGTTGTACATTCTCAGATACTAAAGGAGGAATGTCATTTCCCACCAGCTGAAAACAAACACAGATTTAAAATCTGGCTGCTTGAGCCAGAAAATAGCTGGCTTCCAAAGGCATGTGGATTTCTAGGACTTTGCACCTGACTTCTAGTAGTTTGCAGAGCTTCAGCATTTCTCTACATGTGGACACACTCTACATTTCTCTACATGTGGACCTTCCCCCCTCCACCCCACAACTCCATCCTATATATGTGATCTTGTGAATCATGGAAGAAAACTTTCTGCTTTATTTCTGAAATCTGCAGAAGTAAAATCTGTAGAAGTAAAACCACATAAAGGTAATTGGTTTGCAGCTTAAGAATTGTTGGAGGAACCACACCTGGTGCGTGTGTATCCCTTGAAAAGTAGCAGAGTGCACAGAGGCTAAAACACAGGGAAGCTTACCTGGGTACAAACACGTGGTTGAGCTTGCTAGAGAGAACTTCAGACACAAAAGAAAGTCAGAGTCATTTGTAGTTTCTAGTCTAATAAAAAGAGTATTTATTAGTGAACTCCATTCTGGATAGAAAGGTGTAGAGATAGGTTCACTATCTAGTCTAATCTAGCTGGATGGAGGCGGATGCGTAGGAGACACATCCTCTCCCTAGGCATGGTGAAAGTAGAGTAATGGAGAGTGTCCGAGAAGAAGGCGGAAGCAAGGGAGGAAGTCCCTAAGAATATCAGTCTACATCAAAGGGATAGACTCAGCATGATAGAGTAAAGGTGACAAATTCCTAAGTCCCTATCTAGCCACTAGCTCGCTAGTGAAAACCCCCCTCTGCAGGATGAGGCAGGAAACAGCGTACAGTCCCTTTCTTCCAACAAGAATCAGACCCAAATGATTCTTAAGCTCCATCAGTTTGATGTTGAATTCCTTCTGGATAAATCAGTAACAGTCTCACCACCACCACCCGGATAATTCAAGGAGGGGGAATCTGTACTGGTCAACAGGAGAAAGCAATTCTAATGCTGCAGTAGGAGTCCTGTTATTAATAACCACTGAAAAATCTCTAGGTAAGGAGCAAGCTTCAGAGTTCAGCAGAATTCTTCTACAGGTTAGCTGTTAGCCAGAACAAGAACAAAAAAAGAGAGAGGAAATGTAGAGTATGAATTATTGAAAATGGGCAGAAGTGGTCTAATGCAGACTTTGACAGAGTCATTAGCATGGACTTATACTGTCCTAGGTACGCATAAACTGCTTTGCAAGTGTCCAAATGCAGGTAACACGTTTATTTTTTAAAAATATTTTAACCTCTCGGTTGACAACTGGGAATTAAATCAAAGTCAACATTTTCTCTTTTTTCCAGTTGAAATGTATCAGTGTATACATTGTGATACCAGAGGAATGTTGCTGCAGAAGGTAGCATTTTGGATACACACTCTGGGATCAATGGCTGAACCCTCTATATGACTGGTTGAATTGATTTCCCCTCATTTGAAAGGTTTTTGTCCTTTAAAAGAGCATGAGTCAGCGTTCGGTTAACAGCTGCAAATTTGAATTGTTTCTTGGTGAGGTGTTGTGTGGTTTCCGGGCTGTATGGCCATGTTCGAGTAGCATTTTCTCCTGATGTTTCGCCTGCATCTGTGGCTGGCATCTTCAGAGGAAGATGCCAGCCAAGCAGATGGCAGGCTTAAACGGGCCAGAGAGAAAATGCGACTCAGAACACGGGCCATACAGGCCCTCGGAAACCACCACAACACCCTTTTCAGTGATTCCGCCGCCGAAAGCCTCTCGGACAAATACACATTGTTTCTTGGTGTATGGAAAAATGCCTGTGATTGACTGCTCTGTGCTTTATTGGTTGAGGTGAGTTCTTAATGCTATATTGCCTGTTAATTTTTCATCCTCTTTAATTCACCCCAAACCGCAGCCCTTTTTCCAACTGTGGGTAGCTGCGGCTGCCCCGATTGCTGTTCTGGAATTGACTGCCCGCAGTTCCCTTCTCTGCACTTTCCCTCCACAATCAGTGCTGTAATGGTACAAATGATCAATATTACCCAAATCCCTTCGTGTGGGGGTGGGGATATAGGTCAGTGATGGCGAACCTATGGCACGGGTGCCAGAGGTGGCACGCGGAGCCCTCTCTGTGGGCATGCACCCACAGAGTTTGTCATGTGGGGGACGGAAAATCACTCCCCACACACACACACATAGGCTGACCTGGGCCACTGGGCACGACGTGCGCGCACCACGGTGAGCAGGGAAGACTCGGCTGGCTGGCCTGGTGCCTGTGCTCCAGGTGGCTGCTGCCCGAGGGGCGGGGAGGCGCAGAGGAGGCAGAGATGCTAGAGAGGCACAGAGCTGTGTGCACGGGACTTGCTGGAGGCTAGAGCAGGCTGGCCTCTGCTCGAGCAGGTGGGGCAGAGGAAGAGGGAGCCAACCGTTTTTTTCTAAACTAAACCTTCAGCATTCAGGTTAAATTGCCGGGTTGGCACTTTGCAATAAATAAGTGGGGTTTGGGTTGCAATTTGGGCACTCGGTCTCAAAAAGGTTCGCCATCACTGAGATAGGTTCGTCCCATTTCTCCAGGTCTTCCTGTAAACACTTCACTGGCTGTTTCCATTGGATTTAGCCCTGGAGCCAACTCCATTTTGGAAACAGATTCCCATGCTTAAACTCAGTAGCCAGATGTCATTCTTTTTGGTGCTGAGGTGCCTTCTCTGTGGCGCTGTGAAATCCAAACCATTTATGCCCTAATAGAAATGGGAGGCACGAAGGCTTTTCAAGCATGCCCAATTTCTTTTTAAATTGGGGAACCGGCAATATTACAGAAATGAGCAGGGAAAGGGTTGGTAGGAAGACGGCGACTGACCAATTGTCTTATTATCCTTGCCGAATGGTGTGGTGCAGGAATGCCAGTTTTAAGGCATTCGGAGCTTTAACAAATGGGCTTTTTAAAAGTGCTCTTATCGCATTTCACACTACATTATGTACATATTAATCAAGGTGAAATTGCACTCAATCGTGTCTCAGTGGAGCCGAAGTGTGCTTTCCTAATACTCAAGCAGAGGTCAGCCCTGAACTATTCCCCTGGCAGGTGTGGAGAATTTCCTGGCGCTTAACTGGCTGCCGGGTAGAGCCTCAAGATGGGGTTTTGCCTGCCAATAAGCGGTCGGAGCTGCTGGCAGACATTCTGGCCTCAACACAGAGTGAATGAGAACCAGGAAACGCAGGGCTGCAGGTGAAGAACAAATCTGCCACCACCTGTTTCCACACCTGCTCTTGTTCTGGATAGGAAGAGAAAGGACATTTGTGGATGGCAGGAAAGGCGGGGTACAGACATTTTTTTAAAAATGGTATTCATTTGTTCAGTGTGTCTCTAAACCATCTTTTGATTAACCAGTGGTACTTGTGGACCATTTATGTTCTTGTGTTCTCCTTCGCACTGAGCGCACATGCCCTTTGGGGTGGATTCTCAGTTGCTCACACATTTCCTGCTCTTCAGAAGTCACCGCACTCTCAGAGAAGACTCTCCATGCAGTTCCTGAAACCAATTACAAACCCCTCCCACACAAATCCTTAAAAATGTTTCTAAAACATTTTAAATCCACCCTTTACAATGATTTATGTTTGCACTTGCCCCCTCCAAATGATTCCTGGCCATTATTTTGTGATTCTCTCTCTCTCCCTCCCTCCCTCCCTCCCTCCCTCCCTCCCTCCCTCCCTATCTATCTATCTATCTATCTATCTATCTATCTATCTATCTATCTATCTATCTATCTATCTATCTATCTATCTATCTATCTATCTATCTATCTATCTATCTATCTATCTATCTATCTATCTATCTATCTATCTATCTATCTATCTATCTATCTATCTATCTAACTTAACTTATCTATCTATCTATCTATCTATCTATCTATCTATCTATCTATCTATCTATCTATCTATCTATCTATCTATCTATCTATCTATCTATCTATCTATCTATCTATCTTCCAACCATCCATCCATCCATCCATCCGTCCAGCCATCCATCCATCCAGCCATCCTTCCTTTCCTCTTCCTCCTCTTCCTTCCTTCCTTCCTTCCTTCCTCTTCCTTCTTCCTTCCTTCTTCCTTCCTTCCTCTTGCTTCCGTCCTTGCTTCCTTCGTTCCTTCCTTCCTTCCTTCCTTCCTTCCTTCCTTCCTTCCTTCCTTCCTTCCCTTCCTTCCTTTCCTCCCTTCCTTCCTTCCTCCTTCCTTCCTTCCTTCCTTCCTTCCTTCCTTCCTTCCTTCCTTCCTTCCTTCCTTCCTTCCTTCCTTCCTTCCTTCCTTCCTTCCTTCCTTCCTTCCTTCCTGATTTCTGAACCGCCCTCCCCTGAAGGGCTCAGTGTGGTGCACAACATAAAACTATACAAAGCACATATAAAATCAATTCACAGATCCGGCCAGAAAGCATTTGCAAGCAGAGTCGTGCTCTGTCAGAAAGTCTCAGCCCTTCCCCAGAGCTGTTTTTTGGGTGGGTGGGTCAGGTTGCTGTAACTTTAGTACCATTGGGCCTTTTTTGACCACTGGCAAACCTGGATTGGCTGCAGCCCCCTTTCTTTAATCGTCTGCACTGTTCCCTGCAGTCTGCCAAAGCCGCGCTATACAAATAAAGGTGTTACTTAAAACCTTATTCTTTCCTCTGTTCTCTTGAAAGGACAGAGTAATCCTCCAGGCAGCAGACATGAGCTCTGGAGTGATGGTTATTTATCCAAGGGCTTAGAATGGAACTCACTAAGTAACTAGATTTTTTTTCTGGTCTTGGGTAGTCAGCTCTTCTTCTAAAGACACAAATGTTTGGGTCATCCTGTTCGATCACAATGACCTTGTCAGGTAGGTTAGTGACAGAGGCGTATCTAGGGAAAATGGAGCCTAGGAGCAAAATCTGAAATAAACCCCTCCCGGCTTCCAGTTCTACTGCCCAGAACAGGCAAGGTGCTCAGGTCTACTGGCCGGAGCCGGTGCCAGCGTCCAGGTCTACCACCCGTAACAGGCAAGGTGCCCAGGTCTACCTCCCAGAGCCGGCAAGCCCGGCCTGGCGTCCTCCATGTGATTAGATGGCATGCACCAGGGGACATGTGATACCCCATGTCCCACTGGCAGATACGCCCCTGGCTAGTGAGCTGCGTGGTTTAGCAGGAACCGGAGCCAAGGTCTTCCTTGGCAGAAGTCCTTAATTTCTCCTTTACGGCACGCCATCTGCGTGCATTTGTGCTACTGTGTTACACAACTCGTTCGAGAAGCATGGGCACAGGAACACTTCCGTCAGCCATCTGTTTGCTGAGTCTCTGTTATCTAGGGCTACAACCAATTAGAGATCTAATCCTAATCTGCAATCAAAACTGTAATCAGGGTGCCGAACAGACACTTTGCGGCACGCGGTGGCTGGAGAACCGGCGTTCTGCTGCTGTGTCTGGATTTTCCGTGCACCTGAATTATGAGTCTGTCTTCTTTTCCATAGCAAATAATGACATGCCAGTCGCTGGCAGTGGTTGGCTGAAGCTGTTTATGTTTACATTCTTATCGTCTGACGAATGAAATCCCATAGATACTGAAGAGTGTGGTGCTCACGACACTTCCCTGGGAGAAGGCACCTCTGAATAGTAGGGACTTACTTCTGAGGAGACCTACGAAGGATCTCTCTGTGAGATGAGCTCTTGCAGAATAAGTGGGTAGCCAAGATCCTCGCGGAAGGCTTTCCTGCGTTAAGCGCTATTCCCAGTGCAAACGCTTTCATGAAATCGGCGTGATCACCCTTTTACCAACCTTTTTTTACGCCATAAAGAGAATTCCCCCACGTCCGTGGTGGCGAACCTTTGGCACTCCAGATGTTATGGACCTGCCACTTAACATCGGCTTCGCCAGCATGGCCAATTGGCCATGCTGGCAGGGGCTGATGGGAATTGTAGTCCATGACATCTGGAGTGCCAAAGGTTCGCCACCATGGACCTAGGTTCTTGGTCATTTAAAATTGTGCCAAAAATATATATTCTAATTTCTCAGTGAATGAACTGCCACTTGGGTGGGGGTGGCGGGGCGGGGGGGAGAACCCAAGCTGCCAAAATAGCAAATGGGAATCCCCACAATTATTAACTTGGAATATATAACTTGGAAGCAGATATTTTCAAGCCATGGGCTCAGGAACGAAACTTTCGCCCCTTCCACACATGCAGAACATTTCACTTTCAATCCACTTTGCAGCTGGATTTCACTGTGCGGAATAGCAAAATCCACTTGCAAACAATTTACAAAACAATTTACAAAACAATTTACAAAACAATTTTATGCCGCCCAGAGCCCTTCGGGGATGGGGCGGTATAAAAGTCCAAACAATAAATAAATAAATAAATAAATAAAAGTGGATGGAAAGTGCATTAGTCTGCATGTGCGGAAGGGGCCATTTGAAAACAAAACTTGCACATGTTTGGCATTGAGAACCTCCATCTCCAGTTGAAAGAGCCAGGTAATAAGGGACGTGAAACCCCAGAGAGCGGCTGCAAGACTGAGCAGCCAGTACTGACCCTGATGAACCAAGGACTTGAATCACGATCAGGCAGCATCATGTGTTCACAAATTTAAGGCATGTGACATACTTTAATGCAGGAAGGGCTATATTGGCCAGGTTCCTGAATTCTTGGCTTTTCTTTGGCCCACCTTGACCTTCCTGTGGATTTTTCATTAGTTTCAAAACTATCTTTGGGGACTGTTTGAGAAACAGGTCACAACACCTTGGGCATGAATTAGCCGAATAGCTCTTTAATTTAGAAATGTCACATTTCCTTGTTGCTGTGGTGGAACGTAACTCTTCAGACCGTGGGGTGGGTGTGACTGGTCATCGGTAGTGAGAGCTGCCAGCCATTATTGTCTGCATCCAGGTCCACTGAAGATCTTGCTCAACCTCCCCCCCCCCCCCACTCACCAGCTTCCTTCTGCCACTTTTGAGGCTGTGGGGTGGGAGAATCCCCTTGAGACCTCGCTGAGAGCTACCATCACATTTAGTGTGGCCTTTTCAGTGCCATTTGCCGCTTCAGGATAAAAAGGCAACTTGCCCAGAGATAGCTGCGCCGTGACGTACTTAGAAAGCTTTTAAAGATTGGCAGAGCGCAAGGGCCTCCTTCCTAAGCGAAACATTTTTGCTTCCAGTTAATGGATTACTCTGCCCAGCTTGCTCTAGAATTGCAAAATTGCCTTGCAAAAGAATCTGAACAAAGCAAAGATAACATGAGCCTGGAAGATTATAGCAGTCGGCCAAGATAAATGGTCGGCTGAAGGAGCTTGGGTGTAAGGAGTTTATCTTCACCAAAGGAGGTTTTAAAAGTCCTTGACAGGATTCAGCAAAACTTTGGGTGACACCCGAGAGAGATTCTGATAGTGTTTTATTCCATCCACCCTCTGAGTGACTTGAGGAGGCAGGATACATTTATGCTTCTAAAATAAATATGAACAATATAACTGGTTCATAATAAATATGAACTAGATCTGTCACCTCTCTGAACTATATAATTTTAAAGCAGCGATTTTCAAGGAGGCAGGAAGGGAAAAAGACTCGAGTCTACCAGTGACAATAAATATTAAAGTTGTAAAACCTTTACAATTTTTTTTTCCAGTCAGGTACAAAATGGTTTTATTAAGAGATGGAACGAGTCGCAAAGAATAAGTAGTATTATTTGGCTTTTATGGTTGTCGTAAAAATACACATGATCCACGATCAAATCTCCCATTGTTTTTACATTAAAATTCTGTCCGGGGGCTGGGAAGGATATTTAGATCACAGCTTCAGCACCTAAATATTGGGATCTTTAATTCTTCTTCCCATTGAGAAGAATTCTATAGATTCTTGTCTGGGTTCTGCTGCTTGGAAAATACGCAAGGCAGCGTTCCCAACTCCACTGGTTACTGACCTGTTGGTTCACCTAATTCAAAAGTGCTGGAAATCCTTTACGGCCTAGGGACACTGTGAATTGGGAAGTTCATCTCCTGTTATATTCTCACATACTGGGACTCTCTGTTAGCATTGTCCCTTTGCCATCTGTCAGGCCACGGTGGGCTTTTTTCCATGGTAGAACACATATTTTGGAATGGCTTCTCAGAATGGGTGCGGACTGTGCCTTTACTTTTGGCATCTGGGAAGGTATGTAAAATGGTCTTATTTTGATGGGCATTTGGTGGAGAATCAATTGTTCTGGCTGAGCTGCCTGTACTGTTTTTGATCTTGAGTCTCCTTACAGGAGAGAAAGGGGGATATAAATCCACCTCTTCTTCTTCTTCTTCTTCTTCTTCTTCTTCTTCTTCTTCTTCTTCTTCTTCTTCTTCTTCTTCTTCTTCTTCTTCTTCTTCTTCTTCTTCTTCTTCTTCTCCTTCCTTCTTCCTTCTTCCTTCTTCTCCTCTTCCTCTTCCTCTTCCTCTTCTTCTCCTTCTCCTTCTCCTTCTCCTTCTTCCTTCTCCTCCTCTTCCTCTTCCTCTTCCTCTTCCTCTTCTATTTGGGGGCTATCATCTGCCTAGGACACCAGATTCAGGGATGACTGCCCATTTACCTACTCAAGAGCTAAATCAAATATTGCAAAACAGTTTCTCTTTATTTGTAAAGCTGGCAACACCGACCTGCATGGCATTAAGTTTCACTTGTTTCATTGGTGTTCTTTACAGGAAAAGTTAGAGCGTCATTCCGTCAAACGCCGGGAGATTAGGAAGGAACAAAATGTTCATGTATTGGGTTTTAGGACAGTCGCAACTCATGCATGCAAACTGTTCAGTGAAGTTGTGAAATGGGCTGCAAATGTAATTTTTTAAACAAGAAGATGTTCAGCAATGGAATGAGTGGTGGGGGGAGCATTTGGTCTAGGGCCAAATGTAAGCCCCTTTGAGTCTCCTGCAGGAGAGAAAGGGGGGATATAAATCCAAACTCTTCTTCTTCTTCTTCTTGAGCCTTGAATGGTTTCCTGGGCTAGACACCACCCCAAAAGGATTTTTCATCTCAGTTTCTTGCTTAACACATGGGGTTGTTATGAGGATAAACCAGAGTAGAAGAGCACAGTGTAAGGTCAGTTTTGTTCCCCATTGGCAAGAAAGGTGCCATGAAATTTAAGTAAGTTAATGAATGAATAGATTGAATGCGAATACCACTTGCACTGTTTCATTAGTTGATGGGGTAATTTCCACTGTTGTGTCTGTCATAGGCTCCTCCTTCTGTGGTGGGAGGGGCCGCAAATATATAAATGTTTTCAATAATTTCGGGGGGGCGGGGGGGCTATGCCAGCATACCATCCATTAATTTGTTTGCAGCTTTCTTTTGGGGGAAAGTAGCTGATCCTCCACATGTCACTTTACCCTTTCCGACAGAAGATGGCAAGAAGCGGGTCTTGACTATCTTGGCAGGAGTTCCCAATGCTTTGGAGCCTGTGGCCACATTTGGTATCCCAACACGGCATAATGGGGAAAGTAACAAAATGGCTGCCACAAAATGGCTGCCGCAGAAGGCGGAGCCAGCTACAAAATGATTGCCACAGTTTAACCTCTGTAACACAGTGCAGATCCTTGAGCTGTGGTGGCAGCTGCTCCCCAAACAACGTTTTAAACGTTTAACATTTTTGCACAGCCAATAAAAACTCCAATAGTCAATCTGCAGCCTTACTGGGCCAAAGCCCTACTTGGCCCTGCCCACATCAAAAAACACTTGGTGAGTCTCCATGCTGCCCGTGGGCTACAGATGAGGGACCTCTGAATATGCACATCCAAAGCCCTGGATATAAATGGGATGGAACAGTTCAAGAAGAAGAAGAGGAGGAGGACAGTTTGGATTAATACCCCACCTTTCTCTCCTGTAAAGAGATTCAAGGTGTTCTACAAGCTCCTTTCCCTTCCTCTCCCCACAACAGACACCTTGGGAAGTAGATGGTGCTGAGAGAGTTCTGAGACAACTGTGACTAGCCCAAGGTCACCCAGCAGGAATGTAGGAGTGTGGAGAAACATCTGGTTCACCTCCCCCACTTAGGTGGAGGAGTGTGGAATCAAACCTGGATCTCCAGATTGGAATCCACCTGCTCTTAACCACTACACTATGCTGGCTCTCTTGAAATAAGGCTGAGTCAGAACCATTATCTTCACAAAATCTGATGAGACGGGCCTCCCTCGGATCAAAACATTGGATATGTGCAAATACTAAAGTTTAATGTACTAGAGAAGATCATTTTCTACATCCATAGAAAAGCTCCCTGAGTCATAATGAATCTGATCGGATGCTGAATTGGTTTATACAAGCAAGAGAGCCCAGACTGTGTCGTTGAGTGTGCTTTGGGAAACAAATGAGCGTGCATCGTCTTTCTCGCTTCCTCTTTTTTTTAATTTGACGCCAACCATTTTTTTTAAAAAAACTTTGTATATCTCATAAACAGGAGAGATTATAAACCACGCAGCCAAGTGAATCAATGCAGCTGCCTTCAGTTTGGTTCATAATCACAGCCCAACGAAATACTCGGCGGATAAAAGCCATGGAATCAATTTTCTTTCGGCAGAAAAAGAAATGGTGAAATAAAAGAACATTAAACGATTATTTTGCTAGATAACTGCAGTTGACTCTGTGGCGTGACTGTCCGCTTGCTGGTATCTGACAGAATTCATGTATGGGATGGAGGGTGTGTATGTGTGTGTCCATTGTGGTTAAGAATATGTGAAGTATGGTGAATCGGAGACCCCGTTAGATTTGCGCTGTGTGGATTCCTCAGCATTCTATCACTGGGTCATATTGGGTCACAATTGTCTGTAAGTGGATTTTGCTATTCTGCACAACTGCAAAGTGGATTGAAAGTGGATTGAAAGTGGATTGAAAGTGGATTGAAAGTGCATTATTCTGCATGTGCAGAAGGGGCCCAAATGTCCTCGGAAGCTTGCTGGTAAGAATCAGGCTATCTTCCAAAGTTGGCTTCTTGAAGCTGAGCGGATCTCAGCCTGGTCAGTTTCTTGGATTCGAGACCACTGTATGGTGGTAAAATGTGTGCAACCAATTATTAACAAACCCGATTTCCCCCTTTGCCTCTGCACTGGAGATTTCACCCCTCTAGGACGCAATTACAGGTAGTCTGGGTTGCTGCGACTCCTTCGGTTTCTCCAAAAAGATAGCTAACTTAGCGATTTTTGTAAAACCTGGACTGAGGGAAATATCACCGGCTGAACCTGTTTTGGAGCCCTGTGCAAAGCATTTCCCAAAAAGGGGATAAATAGCTTCCTCAGCCTGTTGTACTCGGACTGTGCGGAAACCACCTATGTGTTGCATGGAGTCCCGTGATGGAATAAAGGTGAGGCAGAAATGCCGACTTTAACCAAATGGGGAGAGCCGTTCTCAATGGGATAACTCAAGCTTTTGGAAATCAGAAGTATGCCCTTTAAATACGGCTGTGGTGGCGAACCTTTGTGCCAAAGGTTCGCCACCACTGAAATAAGGAGACTGTGCTCAGACATGGATGAAAAGCGATTCTCCATGAATTTGTCTAATTCCTTTTTTTAAAGCACAATCTAAGCCTAAGGGATATCATCACCTCTTTTGGTAATGGATTCTATATGTTAAATATGCATTGTGCGTAGCGAGGTTTTCTCTTTGTCGGTGCCGAACCCTCCCCTGCCAATCAATTTTCACTGAATGGTCTTGAGCTGCCATAAGAGAGAAAATTTCTCTCTATTCACTCCCTCTCTGGCACTCATGTTTTCATAGATCTCTATCACACTGTTAGTTGTCTCCCTCCCTACTTCTTTCTCAGCCTTTTAAACCTTTTCTCGCAGGAAAAAATACTCCAGCCCTTTGAACATTGTATTTGCCCTTTTCTGCACCTTCTCAAACACTACAATATCATTGGAGTTGGGGGAAGAGACGTGGCGGCTGGAATTGTATGCCTTATTCTCCGTAGAGGCACACAATGGATGTCTATAATGGCGTTATGATACCCACAGTTTTATCGCCTGTCCCTTTTGTAATTCCTAAATGGTTTGGAAGCTGTTATTGAATTTTGGAGGTGGGCAATTACAACATATAAAAACAAAGAATAACAGGCCCAATTTAAATATGATGCTACGAGATTCCCCGGGTGTCTCTCTCTCTCGTTTAAAACGTGCTGTGACCTATGCAAAGTGGCTACATCTACTCAACGCACCAGCACAACGGCTCCGAGTCAAGGTTCCCTTCTCATTTGTTCTGGGTGCTTCCAGGAAGGCTATTTTGTCCAGTTCCCCCCACTCTCTGTAGCCTCCACGGGGCACTACTGACCTGCGGAGTAACGCTTTGGGGGTCATGGAAGGCTGCAGTGAGTGGAGGGGGGCTGCTGTTTATAATGTGCAGCTAGGCTTTATTATTATTATTATTATTATTATTATTATTATTATTATTATTATTATTATTATTATTATTATTATTATTATTATACACATAACAACACAGCACAAGTGTCTGGAATTCATCTCTGAATATCGAGTCCTTCCCAAGGACCTAGGATATTAGAGGTATTTGCGTAGAATATGTGCAGTTCCTAGAAGTGCTGCTTTCTGCAGCATGTGGACTGATGTTCTGTCCAAGTTTAGGCTTTCCAGATGTTTTTCAAGATTTCTTGGGATTCCTCCTAGAGCACTGACTACTAGTGGGGTTACTGTTGTTCTTTTTTGCCACAATCGTTCAACTTCAATTATTATTATTATTATTTATTAGATTTAATATACCGCCCTATCCCCGAAGGGCTCAGACATGGATGCTTTAACAGCAGTAGTACTTCCAGCTCCATGTTGGGAAACTGTTGGAGATTTTGGGGTGGAGCTTGAGAACAAGGGGCAAGGGCATAGGGGGAGAAAATGGCGCCCCGGGGCAAAATGGTGCCCAGGCACCCCCTCCCCACAGACCCGTCCTCGCCCCTGCAGCCCCCTCGCCCCCCACTTACCTTTTTCAGCCGGCTGAAAACAGCTTTCTGCCTGCTGAAAATGAGCCAGGCTGGAGGGGTGGGGCCTGGCCTGGCGAGGTGGGGGAAGGGGGGAAGGGGTCAGGGTTGGGGGTGATTCCCCCCACCAGTGTGCACCTGGTGCATGGCGCACCCCCTGTCCCCTTATAGCTATGCCTATGACACGTGGACCTCAGTGGGGTACAGGGCCATAGAGTCTATCCTCGAAAGTGTCCATTTTCCTTCAGGGGAAACAATCTCCATAGTTTAGAGATGAGCTGTAATTCCAGGGGATCCCCAGAAAGACTGGTCCACAGTCAGAGCTTTGTGGCAGAGTGGGGATTTGAACACTGACCTTCCAGCTCCTAGTCCTACCCTCTGACCACTATACCACATTGAGGGTAAGGTTGGAATAGCTCTCCTCAACCAACTTACTAACTGGGAACGCTAAAATTATTTCCCCGAGGAAAGGCATTTCTGGCGCAAACGCGCTGAGAAACCATCAGCTGCATTGCATTAAAGGTTTTTGCACTGCCGCGGTTTGGTTGGTTTGGCCCTCCCCTTGGTTTTTCAGGCCGATGAATAATATAGCCTCATGCCAAGAGGTTTAAGGCATCTTTAAAAATGCAGTTAGAGAATTTCTGTAAAAAGCACTCTCCACGGAATAAAAAGCTATTGAGAAATACTTAAAAGTGAATCGATCGTAGTTAGCATTGATTTTTTTTTTCCAACGCGACACCCCTCTCCCATCTTCCTTTCCCTGGCCGATTGAACAAACCTGTTTTCCATCCTTCTCTTCCTCCCGCCCCCCCCCCCACCAATGACAACATGATGTCATTCTCTGTGGCTGCCAGTCAAAACAAAGGCTTTGTAGTGGATAGACGAGAACAGCTCTCGCCTCAAGGCTCTGACTTTGTGTTCAGAAATCTGGGATCAGATCCAAGAAGCATTCTTCTCTGCAATAAGCCCAGTGCGGATCACGCTAAAACACTAGAAGATCCCCAGGCTTAAGCTCTGGGCAAGTCTGTGTGATGTATGTGTGTGTGTCTGTGTTTTGCTCAGGGATCTATATTTGCTCAGGCAGCAATTCTCCTGCTCCTTCTGGTTATTATTATTTTTTTCTTAAATAGTGTTCTCTGTTGTGTCTGTTCCCCATCTTCCCAAGCTGTAGGAAATCCTGGGGTCAACTGCTACAGAGCGTGTTTCCTTGCAAGGAGAGAGGTCTGCAGGCTGTCTAGCTTTTATTTTTATTTTTGCAATTCCTGTGCGTTTATATGTGAGGCATGCAAGCTATTGGGGGAGCCGGTGTATCCGTTTTGTGTGCCATCAAGTTGCTTCCAACCTGTGACAAGCCTCTGAATTAATGACCTCCCAAGCATCCTATTGTTAACAGCTTTGCTCAGTTCTTGCAAACCAAGGGCAGGGGATTTATTGATTGATTCAATCCACCACACGTTGGGTCTTTCCTGCTACCTTCAATTTGTCCTAGTATGATTGTCTTTTCCAATGCCTTTTGTCTTCTCATAGGTCGTTTCTGCATGGTCCAAATATCCTGGGTTGAGCAAGGGAAATTTCCCGGTCTGGCCCAGAAGTTCACATGGTTCCCGATCCTAAAGTGGGTATGTCCTGCGATATCTCCCTCATCCCGGGATTTTCAAAAACCGCCAATTTTGGCGATTCTTTTCAAAAATCCCAGGGTGAGCCCACTACTGTGCAAACACAACGGGAGCAGAACCAGTTTATTTTTCCTGCTCAGTTTCCTGATCTCCCCACTTGATGTTCATTCAAGCTGCCACTCAAAAACAACAGCCAATCAGAATGCGAGATACCGGGCATGGGCGATATGCTTGTGGTGTAAATACAAAAGACCCGGGAACTGGAGTATTCCCTCCCGGTCTTCACTCGATTCCTTCACAGAAACGGGCAATCACGTGAAGGGAGAAACTGGGATACAACAGACCTGGATTGTAAGAAACCAATTGTAACCAGGTATAATTGTGCCATGTGGAATCGGCCATAATGAGGCCAAAGTGGGACAAACCTCCACTTAGTCATTTTAGCTTCTAGGGTGAGTTTGTTAGAAGTACCAATGTCCAGCATGAAAAGGAACTGAGAAGAATGTTGGAGTTTACCACACAGAGGACCCATCATGGTGGGCAAGCAGTCAACTAGATACGGCTGTAGGGATAGTGGCCCCTCCGTCCTTTTGAGTCACCTCTTGTCTGTCCTAAGACTCATACTCTCAGGTCTAATATCCTGCTTCTTTTTGGGAGTAGTAGAGAGACTCTTCTTAGCTAGCAAGGTATCAGCACACTCAGTCTCCCTGTTTTCCTATCCTAAATGTAGTTCCCTAATAAACATTTACTCTGCAATCCTTTTAATCAGTGCTGTATTGCAATTAATTAGCAGAGTAAATAATAGGGCGGAGATGCGAGTGAGTTGTTTTGTGGAACTTTGCTAGATGATAAATGAATTTGCACTAAATATAGGAACAGCAAACTCTATCTCTGAATAGAATAGAATAGAATCTTTATTGGCCAAGTGTGATTGGACACACAAGGAATTTGTCTCCGGTGCATATGCTCTCAGTGTACATAAAAGAAAAATACATTTGTCAAGAATCATAAGGTACAGCACTTAATGATTGTCATATAGGTCTAGTAAGCAATCAGGAAACAATCAATAGTAATAAAAACATAAAATGTAAAATCATAAAATAAAATAAAATAAAATGTCAGCAGACTGTGCAAGTGCAGTCTGTCATTCCTGTGTGTCTGCCGATTACCCACCAGTGCTCTGGCGTGTGGTGGGACCAAAAGCACGTCGGGGCAAGAAACCTTGTCCTGATGCTCTTCCTCTTTGTGGTGCACCAAGCGAGATGGAGGTAAAGCGTCGAGGGCAAGATTCTCCTACTTCAATGGCTCCCAACAGGGTTTCCGTCTTGCCCCCAAGCGACAAGTGTTCTTCCACTGCTTTCCACAGGGAAAGCGAGCGCTTCTAGTGCGACTTTTTGCGCCTGGCTATTTTAACTTTCCCATGCTAGGGTATCAGGCATTCAACTGTAAACACAATGCAAAGTCGCCAGTCCTTGACTGCTCTCACGTTTTCTAAATAATTGGTCATTTATGCAGTCGTTAGTTTATTGAAGGCGATAGTTTGCCATCTATGCAAGATCAAACTGACACGCCGCCTTTCTCTGCAGAATTGGAGCATGTCATATTTCTGAGCCAGATGCATCGTTTTCTTCCCGTTTCCTTCTCTCTCCCCCCCCACCCCCAAATACTCTATCGCACTTAAACTGAAAATGATGTCTTTTGTCAGTTACAAGGCGTCTGCTATTACGGGGGAAGTGTGCTTTGTGTTAATGGTAGTAACTGTCAGATTGCTTCACATGGAGAGACAACTTGGTTTCCGCGAGGAAATAATTGATGTTATCCCTCTGACCCAAGGAAGGCTTCGGATGTTCCCTTTGAAGCTGAAGGAGGAGGAAAATGCGCTCCATAAAACTAGACAACCAGATAGCGCAAAAATCCCTGCAGGCCGTGGCTTGCGCTCTCTCTGAAGTGGCAGACCCGATCTAAGATATACCACTGCTGCACATGCCCAACGTGATTGAATGGGTGGGGAATCCTCCACATAAGACAAACAAACAAACCAGCACATCAGAAAAGCAGGGCTGTAGTCTAGCCTTCTCCTTGACAAGTTAGATTTCTACTTGCAGGATGTTGTTTTAAATATTTTGAGGGGGGCGGGTGGCAGAGGCGTATCTAGGGAAAATGTAGCCCTGTGCAAAATCTGAGTTTTCGCCCCCCCCACCCCCGTATGGGCAGCCGCCCTCCCCCACCACAACCAAACAACTTTTTGGGCACCAGGTCATCTCACCCAGGGGGAAGAAGGAGGGGTGTGGAGGCAATTTTCAACCCCCTGCGTGACTAAATGGTCACAGCCCAGGGACATTTGACCCCATATGTCCCCCTGGTGGATAGGTTGCATGGAGGACCATTTATTGCAGGCTGAATTTATTAGTGGGGTAAATCCTGGCTACAGGGCTAGCAGACTCCCTCTGCATTCCTAAACATGTATGTGGGGGGAACTGGAAAGTGCTACCAAACTGCGGTCGACTTGTGGTGAACTCATAAAGTTTTCAAGGCAAGAGACATTCCGTGGTGGTTTATCATCGCCTGCTTCTGAGTAGCAACCCCGGACTTCCTTGGCAGTCTCCCATCCAGGTACTCACTAGGGCTGACCCTGCTTACGGTTTGAGATCTCATGAGATCAGGTAAGCCTGGACCTTCCAGGTGCAGGGCACCTTTCTGAACCCGTTGCCTTCAACACTCTGGTTTCCCTTCAGATTGGAGACATCTTTTGCCTTTTACTAAAGACTTCAATGATCGGGGAAGAGTTTAACTCTGGTTAGGACTGTGCTGCACATTTTAAAATGGGAATTCTAGCAGCGACTGGCTCTTCACGTAAACAGTAAAAATAAAGTGCAGATGAAGGAGCGAGGAAGTGCGAACATCTTTGCAGCTGAGGAAAATGCTTTTAATTCCTTTTCTGCTATGCCAGTTTTGCAATCAAAATGTCTCTTCCTGGCTGCTATTTGCCTCACTCACTGCGATTTATGTCTTTGCCAGACATAAAGAAGATTTCCCCAAACTCCTTGGTATGCAAAGAAAAGTCAGGGAAGGAAGTGATATGAAATTCCGAGTCGTTGGATTGGGACTACTGAAGTGAAATCCCCACAGAGGTTCAAATTCACATTCAGCGACAAATCTCTTTGGTGGCCACAGGCCAGTCAGTGTTTCTTAACATAGCCTACCTCATAGGATTGTTGTGTGGATAAAATGGAGGAGGAGAGAACTGATTGTTGTGGGTTTTCCATGCTGTGTGACTGCGGTCTGGTAGTTTTTGCTGTGTTGCTGCGGTCTGGTAGTTTTTGCTCGTATGTGGCTGTGTGGCTGGCGTCTTCACAGCCATGTCATGGTAAGTTGTGTTTCTCTCTGTGGTACAGTGTGCAGTGATTGTATGGTGGAGTATGTGTTTTGTCCACCTCATAGGGAGGTGAAGCATATTTGCATGTGTCTGGGTGGAGCTCATTTGCAATTGTATTTGCAGCTGCCATTGTAATTGCATTAGCATGTGTCTGGGTGGAGCGCATTTGCTGTTTCACTTGAAGAGAGAACTTATTGGAATATAGGCAGCGGGTAGTGTACAAAGCCTGAGACGAAGACCCTGCAGAGGCAGCAAGTTAGATGGGACAATGAGATTAGGGACCTTCCATCTTTTCTCGTGTCACCTCTTACCTGTCTCCAGGCTGATATTCTTAGAGTAATATCCTGCTTCTCGGAAGTTCTATCTCTGCTCTCTTAGCTAGTTAGGTAGTTAGGAGACTCTCTCTGTCTCTCCTCTTTACTAGCTATTATGCAGTTCTTTAATAAGCATTCATCTAGTCCAGGGGTAGGGAACCTTTAACACTCAAAGAGCCATTTGGACCTGTTTTCCACGAGAAAAGAAAACACTTGGAGCCACAAATAATTTTTGACATTTAAAATAAAGATAACACTGTATATATTGGGGTTTTTTTACCCTTTACTCCGCTCATTATGAGAAGCGCATGGATGCGTCCACCCTGCTGCTTGCAAGGTGGACAAGGATGGGGCCAGCGGCTCGGCCTCGCCGGCCGCCGGGAAAACACCCGCCCCGCTCCAACAGGGCAGGCGAGAGGGGAAGTCCACGGCACGGCTCAGCCGGCCACGGGCAGTTGGTGCACCCGCCCTGCTGCCTGCAGGGCGGGCAAGGATGGGGCCAGCGGCTCAGCTCGTGGAGCCGCAGTGCAAGGGCAGAAGAGCTGCATGCGGCTCTCGAGCCGCAGGTTCCCTACCCCTGATCTAGTCCTTAATCAGGCTGTGCAAATTCCGCTGCACGACTCTCACTCTGCTAACAGAAGTAAGCACTCTCCGCTGATCCTCTTAGATGATGAGGTGGAGATGAATGCAATGGAGAAAGAGATGGTTTCGGAAGTCTGCCTATCCTAACCCCTACAGGAGAGTTTTGTGAGAGCTGCCCCAAGCTTAGTGTTTGATATACAAGAGAGAGTTACTACTTCTTTAGAGCGGTCCTGGAGTCCCCAACAGAAATACAGCTGTCGAATGGGTTAAACACATTGTCCCTTCCGCACATGCAGAATAATTCACATTTAATCCACTTTCACAGTGGTTTGAAAGTGGATTTTGCTATTCCGCACAGTAAAACCCAGCTTCAAGGTACATTGAAAGTGGATTGAAAGTGCGTTATTCTGCATGTGCGGAAGGGGCCCCAGAAACACAAGTAATAGCAATGGCTCCAAAATCTTCCCAAAGGAAAGTGAATGTCCCTGCTAAATGAAACAGTGCAGATAAAGGGACTTGGGATAATTTGTTTCTCTCACCAGAAAGCTGAGTCCACCAAGACCCCCAAGACTCTTAAATGAGGCTATGATTCCCCCTTTCTGTTCCCATTTACTACTGAGAAACAGGAAGATCCCGACTGATGGGGCTAGGAGATGGGGAACTGCCCAGGCTTGGCAGATGGAGGGGGCAGCCATTTTTTTGCGTGCGCGTTTGCTCGTCCTTGCCCCCCTGCCACTGCTTATGTCTTGTGCACAGTCAGGAAGATTTCAGATTGGCTCAGAGCGGCTGATTCTTCACAGTCACGGTACCAGAGCACAACTTGCTGTGAAACTCCCTAGAATTCCAGCGCTTGCCACGTGGCTGGGAGTGCCAGCTGCTGTTTTGAGAAACGCAAGAGCAAAGCTCCCTTCGGTATGCAGCAGCGGTGGCACGGTTCTTTGGTTCCTGGCCACTGTGAAGGGCTTTCCCCCCCCCAGCCAGGAAATGGGTCCTGCAGCCAGGTTTCAACTAGTGCTTTGTGTCTGTGTATTCATTATCTGCTAGGGAAGCTTGGACAGGAATGCCTTCCTCTCTGCTTCAGATGGCAACCAGTGAGTTTTGATTGTTTCCCCTTAATTATAGCATCTCCGTCGAAAACTTCTAAAGCTCTCTCAAATACTGTTGTGCATTATGATAATGGCTCCTTCTCCTCGCCTTGATTGCTACACTGGGCTGGCAACGGAGCAATCTGGATCCTCTAAGGAGGAGGCGAAGAGCCTCCATAATTCTTCCATCCCGGTTTATATGGGTTTTTGCTTTTAGTGTTCATTCTTTGGGGAGATCGGTTACTCCTTCCCTCCCTCCCTTCTCTCTGGCTTTGTTCCTGCATGAAATATACTGTTACACCAATTCGGTAGAAGTAGTAGTAGCAGTAGTTTGGATTTATATCCCACCTTTCTCTCCTGTAAGGAGACTCAGGGTGGCTTTCAAGCTCCTTTCCCTTCCTCTCCCTGCAACAGACACCCTGTAAGGTAGGTGGGGCTGAGAGAGTTCTGAGAGAACTGTGAGTAGCCCAAGGTCACCCAGCAGGAATGTACGAGAGCAGAAACACATCTGGTTCACCAGATAAGCCTCTGCCACTCAGATGGAGGAGGGGGGAATCAAACCCGGTTCTCCAGATTAGAATCCACCTACTCTTAACCACTACACCACGCTGGCTCTCAGTTGGACTTGGAAGTGCTCTGCCTTACCTGTAGTGTGGTTAGAAATGGGGATGAGTCTCTCCATGGCCATTTTCACACAGATCCCCAAAAACATTTGCAAAAAGGGAAATGTTGGCAAAAAGTCTTCTTTCCCTCTCCTGTTGGTTCACACTCACCCCCTTGAAAGTATTCCTGGATGCCATTTTGGGATTGTTCCGTTTTTAAAAAATCCTCAGTCGATTCAATACTATGCTGCCTCAAAGCCTTGTGCTGCGATTCTCATAGGTCGTGTATATGAGGCTTTGAAGATCCAACCTCCCACTCAATAATTTAAAAATGACAAAAATAAACAGGTGAGCCGACAGAGCAAGCTCAAAACATGGGACTGAAGAGGAAGTCTGGGGCTCACCTGCAGAGTGGCATGGGAAACATTGTAAAGAGTTCTGAGCAGCAATTGGAAACAGGTCCAGTTGAACACAGGTGGGGGTCTGTGTTGGCTGTGAAGAACCCACCTGAAATGTCCTGGGGCTCGGATCATGCCCCGGAGGCTTAAGAGCGTGGAAATCAAACTGGGTTTATCTAAACCTCTGAGCAGTTTTCAGATTAAATTATGCATTAAAAAGCGGTTGGACAAAGTTTATTTATTTACGGCTCGGTTGGTTTCTAACCACAGACCATAGGATCAAATCCAGCTTCCAGCTTCTCTGCAGTCCCTTCCAAACCCATGGAAGGAAACGGATAGAAATGCCTGGCTCCTAGTCTGCATCTCGTTTTCCCGAGCCTCCTTTCAAAAGCGAAGGAGGTATGAGTGATGATCGGTGCATCTCTAAACCAGGAGAACAAAAGGAGGATGTGCAGGCCACAAGCCCCGAACGTTTCTGAATGCCTGGCATCTTTGGAATTCTGACACAGCATGGTGGGAGCAGGCGTGAAATAGCTGCTGCAAAATGGATGCCCCCGGAGGCAGAGCCAGCTAAAAAATTATTGCTGCCGCTTAACTACAGTTATGCAGCGAAGATCCTTGTGCTCTGGTGGCAGCTGCTGCCAAAGCAGCATTTAAAAAATATCTGTACAGCCAATCCAATCTTCAGTAGCAAAGTCCCCATCTGACTCCATCCACTTTGTAAAAACTCTTGGCGAGTGCCTGGAAAGGTGAGGGCAGGCACTCACCAAGAGTTCCCACGGGCATCCTACAAGCAGCTGCTGATGTAGGTTCTTTCTTCCTCAATCCCATCTCATTCTTTGGCCTGGAAAGAGAAGGTGACAACGGCATCGACACTTGGCTGATGGTTTATATATAATCCACAGAGGCAATAGATTCAGGACTAACTAGATGGAAATCCAAAACTCTTCTTCCTCCTGCCTTTTGTCTGTAAACAATGTCCTGAAAACACACCGTAATAATAAAGAAGGGAAGTATTTTTAATTTAAACCTTTGTGAAGCAATAGCCTCGATGCCCAAATAGTTTGCTGGCGCGCCAATCCCTCGCACCTCTGCCGAGCCTCATGCCATAAACTGGCAACCGTGCCCTGTGCTCGCACGCCAGAGGGACCTTGGCAGCTGCGGCAACGGCTCCATTTTTTATCTTAAGGTCAGCATCATCCATCCAGCATGCAAACGGGAGGCCTGACCTTTTTGAAATGGTAAGCTTTGTCAGGGTTCCCATTGAGAGTTTCACCCAGGCGGTTGCTTAAATGTCACTTGTGGTAAAACCAGGGGACTGGAAGTTGTGTCATTCACAACCCCGTTATGTTTCAAAGCATGGGACAATACCGTTTAGAACAGCTAATGAGGCTATGATGAGCAGCTAATGAGGAGCAGCAGTGGCGTAGGAGGTTAAGAGCTTGTGTATCTAATCTGGAGGAACCAGGTTTGATTCCCAGCTCTGCCACCTGAGCTGTGGAGGCTTATCTGGGGAATTCAGATTAGCCTGTGCGCTCCCACACATGCCAGCTGGGTGACCTTGGGCTAGTCGCAGCTTCTTGCAGCTCTCCCAGCCCCACCCACCTCACAGGGTGCTTGTTGTGAGGGGGGAAGGGCAAGGAGATTGTAACCCCCTGCAGGAGAGAAGGGGGATATAAATCCAAACTCCTCCTCCTCCTCCTCCTCCTCCTCCTCCTCTTCTTCTTCTTCTTCTTCTTCTTCTTCTTCTTCTTCTTCTTCTTCTTCTTCTTCTTCTGGGAGGCCTCGCTCGAGGTGTGAGAATGGGGCACCTATTTGGTTCCTTGATTTCAGGCCTATTGCCATTATGCCTAGCAAGTTTCTTTGTGGCACTAAATGGGGCAAAATGCTGTGGCACCTGTGGTTGTTTTCATAATTTTTGGGGATGCTGACACTGACGCACTTGAGGTTTCCATGCCCACGTTCACCTCTGTGAGTTACATGGCTTAGCAGGGCCGCTCAAACCTGGCATCTCCCTGCATAGAAACCACACACAGTGTGCTGTGCTCTGACATTGTAGTGGTTTGTCGATAATCACTCCTAAGGTTTACAGAAACGAATATCAGAACAGTAACTTGCAAAGGGAGTTTGCAAATATTTATGCATATAATGCCACAGAGAAGGCAAAATGGTGGTCAGAGGACAACAGGCAAACAATGGGGGAAAGGGCCAGCTAATATATCTTGTCAGCTCAGGGCACTCAAAGGACATTTTGTAATTTTCTGTTCCTCCTTATCTGGCAGTAATATTCTCAGATAAGCTGTCCATGGTGGCAAGTTTTGACCTCTCAGGGCTCCAGTCTTCCTGGTTCTTTAAACTGGATCTTCTCAGCAGGTTTTTCCCACTTTCACCTCAGGGTAAAAGTCAAATAGTTTCTGGAACAGCAATAAAAAAGATACTCAATACAGAAACTGTGCCAATTTGTATGAGGGCCACGTGGGGGTTGGATGTACCAATGTCTACTGTACAAAGGGACTGAGCAGACTCAGCAGGAGGCGGGCAAGGGCTCCGCTAGAGAGGACTGCAAAGTTATTGACCCCTCAGTCCTTTTGTGTCACTTCTTGTCTTTCTTCAGACTGATGCTCTCAGGTCTAATTCCCTGCTTCTTCTTGGAAGTTACTGAAAGAGAGACTCTTCCTAGCTAGCAAAGTAGCACCGTGCTGTCTCTCTTCTTTCCTATCCTAAATGTAGTTCCTTAATAGATAGATATCTTTTACCCTTTTTAAACAGTGGGTTAGCTGCTTCCCTGCATGGTAAAATCCAACAGTGAACAGATGAAAGAAGGGTTGTGCCCAGTGGTGGGATCCAAAAATTGTAGTAACAGGTTCCCATGGTGGTGGGATTCAAACTGTGGCATAGCGCCAATGAGGCTGGGCGGGGCATGATGGGGGCGTGGCCAGGCATTCCAGGGCAGGGCATTCCTGGGCGGGGCTGTGGCAAGGACACAGCCGCTGCGCCGGTCTTTGGGTGGGAAACGAATGCACGCAGGCGCAGGCTGCCACACACGCCGGTGCACCTCCTGCTAGACTGCTTCAAGTTCTGCACGCTACTGCTGAGAGGAGGGGCGTAACTAAGGCAAAAATCACGTGGCAAAATCACCAATTAGTAACCCCCTCTCGGCACACACAAATAATTAGTAACCTACTCTCGGGAACCTGTGAGAACCTGCTGGATCCCACCTCTGGTTGTGCCTCTTCCCCTCTGTGATTTTTTGATTTAGCTGACCCAGTATTGACCCAGTATTGTTATTAGGCCTTGAAAGGTGGACATCTTTATGGCTGAATATATAAAATGGCCATATGGCATTAGCGGGAACAGCTCAGGTCAGGCTCAGGAAAAAGAGCAGACAGGGTGCACTTTCAATCTACTTCCACAACTGTTTGCAAGTGGATATTGCTATTCTGCACAGTAAAATCCAGCTGCAAAGTGCATTGAAGGTGGACTGGAAGTGCATTATTCTGCATGTGCGGAAGGGGCCTCAGATATGCTCAGTAGTAGCACATCTGCTTTCCATGCAGAAGGTTAAAAGCATCTTAGATGACTGAAACTGGCTGACACTCTGGAGAGAAGCCATCAGACAAAACTGAGCTTCAGCATCTGATGAGGTAGTCTCATGAGCTTGTAAATTTTTAGGAGGAGCGGTGGCTCATTGATACGGCTACACACAGTTCAGTTCATAGCATTTCAGGTTACAAAAGCTCAGGTGGAAGACATTTTAAAAAACTATCTGTGACCCCAGAGAGCCATCGCCAATCAGAGCAGGCAATACTTGAACTTGGAGGACGAATGGCCTAATGCCCAGAGGCGTAGTAAGGGGGGAAGCGCCTGGTGCACCGGTGTGTCCGCCACCGCTGTCCCACCCTGGAATGCCCTGGTCCCACCCCAGAACGCCCTCGGAACACCCTCGCCACACCCCCACAGAGACGCGTGCCTGGTGCATCACACCCCCTATCACCTTGGAGCTACGCCTCTGCACCTTCCACTGTGTTTTCCTCTAAACGGTAGTACAGATTGGGGAGAGATGGCACATTTAAGGCACAGCAAAGGAGTAGCATATATTTTTTCTTTGTGTTTGTTTAAAAATTACTCAGATTTGAGGCATATGATGGTGAACGGAGGCAGAACACAGCTCTGGTTTCTTTAATCTCTCCCCCCTGCCCCCCTCCCCACTGATTAGAAGGATCCTGCCATGAAAGGAGCAAATGGAGCTATTTATATCTCTGTTTATGAACCTATCCCCACCCCACCCCCTTCTTCTCCAGAAAATACCACCCTGGCTTTGTAGATCTGAGCGGCTGTGACCCGCCGCTGTGAATCTTAATGTTAAACCCTCATCAGCATTTCAAAACATTATGGAAACGTCCGGGCAACTGTCTTTGTGGAGGCAGGAAAATATTGCAGGCAGCAATCTAAATGATATTAGAAGCATTGTGGTAAGAGCACATTCTGGAAGGAACGGGGAATTAGAAGGATTGGGGGGGAGGAGAGAAAGAGAAAAGCTACTTGAAGAAATAGCATTTCCACTGAGCAGTCATAAATGGATTTTGGGCTCCCTTGGATGGCAAGTGCTTAAATCATTGATAGAGTTACTTTTCATTTACACAGATTATTCCCCCCCCCCCCCAACTCCGGAGTGAATGTATCGAATGCTGAGCTACTTTCGGCAAAAAGCTATCTCCTCTGTCAACAAATGAATACTTGACGTCTGTGTATCGAGTGCCGTTTATAGGAACAGATGTACCGAAATATGACGGGTTTGGGTCACTGTGCTGAGCAGAGGGAATCTAGCTAAACACCAATGTCTATCTGACCTGGCTTAGGAATGTCCCATAATTGGGGAGCAAAAACACATACCTTGGCTTTCCCTATTTACCAGGGGCTGTCCTAATTTTCGAAACAGGTTGTGGCTCAACGGCAGGGCACATGTATTGCATTCATTCATTCATTCATTCATTCATTCATTCATTCATTCATTCATTCATTCATTCATTCATTTATTGATTTGATTTGATAAACCGCCCTACCCCCAAAGGGCTCAGGGCAGTGTACAACAACAAATAACAAGACAATAAAACAAATCGAATAACCCCAATTAAAACAATACAAAACCTTAAAACTATTAAAACTATTAAAACTATAGCAGCAGTAACCTACAAAAAATGAATGATAATAATAAAAGGTGCCTGGGATCCAACCCCCAGTGGACAAACCCTGGGCGGGAGGGGGTAGGCAGATGGTCAGATATATAGCCAGTGCGTGGGCAACAAAAGAGGGGCGGGCTCAGCGGCCGGCCCCTCCAAAAGCCTGGTGGAACAACACAGTTTTGCAGGCCCTGTGGAACTCGCCGAGGTCCCCGGTTTAACCCCGGGATCTTCAGTCCAAGGCATCCCACCAGGCAGCAGGGGCCATATTATTCATAAGGCTGACTAGGCTGAAGCCCAGGGGCCCCACAGGGACTATATTCTGTTCCACAGAAAGGTAATAGTGGGGTTGTATATCCCTCAGACACAGGACAGAGCATGCCAGACCTTCTTTGTTGTAGAGTGTGTTGGCTGGAGCAATGTCTAATACGCAAAGCTGTGTGCACTAGACACATTACTCTCGTTACATTTTTTTGGTCATGCCTTTTTCCCAGCCAAGTCTCCCCTGCGTTCCAAAAAGAAGGAATCTATTTCAAGAAAACAAGAGGCTTGACTTTGGTTCAGCGTCTTCCCGGTTTTCATTTTCCTCTCTTTGCTTCTGGTTTAAACATCAGGTTTAAGCGTGAAATGTTGATAAAATATACAAGAATGCACTCGAGGCTAGAAAACCTTGCTTGTTTTGTTTATTCAGATCTTTGTAATAGGTTTTCTGCTTGAAACCAATCGCCCTGGGGATTTTTTCAAAGTCAGGAGGTGTATTTCATTTCCTTGTGGGACCTGGTGAAGGAAAAAAAAATGCTATGTTGAAATTTGTTTAGTTTGGGAAAACCTTTTTCCCGATTTTAGTTGCGTTCTTTACAGTTCTTTACAGTAGAGCTGATAAGCGAACAAGTCAGAAATGTTAGCTTCCTGTTTGATCTTGGTGCGTGGTATATGCAACTATCTCTTTGCTGTATGGTGGACCTAGAGCCAGTGTTGTGTAGTGGTTAAGATCAGGTGGATTCTAATCTGGAGAACTGGGTTTGATTCTCCACTCCTCCATCTGAGTGGCAGAGGCTTATCTGGTGAACCAGATGTGTTTTTGCACTCCTACATTCCTGCTGGGTGACCTTGGGTTAGTCATAGTTCTTCAAAACTCTCTCAGCCCCTGCGTACATCACAAGGTATCTGTTGTAAGGAGAGAAAGGAGCTTGTAAGCCCCTTTAAGTTTCCTTACAGGAGAGAAACTCCTCTTCTTCCTCTTCTGTTTTGTCCCATGAGATATATTTGACTGAGTAAAAGCCTGGTACCAGGTCTCTCGGTGAACCACATGGCAGAATAGGAACTCAGGTCTCTCACGTCTCTCACGTCCCAGGTGAAGACTTTAACCATTATACCATGGTGGTGGTTTCTGTGGTTTATTCAATGATTATTCCATCTCAGTGGCGTGGGAGGTTAAGAGCTCATGTATCTAATCTGGAGGAACCGGGTTTGATTCCCCGCTCTGCCGCCTGAGCTGTGGAGGCTTATCTGGGGAATTCAGATTCGCCTGTACACTCCCACACACGCCAGCTGGGTGACCTTGGGCTAGTCACAGCTTCTCGGAGCTCTCTCAGCCCCACCTACCTCACAGGGTGTTTGTTGTGAGGGGGGAAGGGCAAGGAGATTGTCAGCCCCTTTGAGTCTCCTGCAGGAGAGAAAGGGGGGATATAAATCCAAACTCCTCCTCCTCCTCCTCCTCCTCCTCCTCCTTCTTCTTCTTCTGTTGAAGAAGAAAAGGTACTTTCATCTCAACCAACAATTACTCTTGGGCCAAGTTCTCAAGGAGAAACTCAGGACAGGAATTGCCGTATTGAATCTTGAAGCTGGAAGAAGCCATCTAGTCCAACCCCCCCCCCTTTTTTTTTTCTGGAAGAAATCCACAGCTAGAACACTGGATCCATGATGTGATGTGTCTGCCAGGAAAGCATTGCAGGGAGAGTCTGTCGAATAAACCAGTGCGATAGTTTGGGATGAAGATCTGCTTGCCAGGCTCTCAGCCACAGAGATGTTTTCCTTATACCTTCTTTCCCTCCTTTCCCCGGATCGGTGTCTTATTTCCTCCCCATTAGTCCTGTGGTTGCCCAATCAAAATTTAATTCTAAATGCTACCAAGAAGATGAGGCTACCGAATGGAGATGAGATGGAGGTGCCTGGCCGTATTTGCAAGTTAGATTTTAATCCTAACTTTTAAGCTATTTGCATTTCATTGTGTATTTGTTTTCACTGTGATGTTTTTGTACAAGTTGGAAATCGCCCTGAGCTTGAAGGGAGAAGAGTGGCATAGAAATACATAATAAATAAATAAATCTTACAAGGGTGTGTGTGTCTGTGTGTGTGCCTCATTTTATCATCAAAAGGCAAGATGAATCCTCTCCTTTCTCTCCCTTACTCTTCCTAGGTTTCTTTGACCCTGGGACTTTTCACCCTGATCAGCATTTATCCTGAGACTGAGTCAGGCTAAAGAAAAATGATGGAACTTGAGAAGTGTCTCTCTCTCTCTCTCTCTCTCTCTGTGTGTGTGTGTGTGTGGATGGGTGTAAGAGGGAGTGAGAACCGGAGATGAGAAGCAGCCATCTGGCACCACTACACGTTTAAGTTTAGCTCATAGTTGATTTCCATGTTATTTTTGTGGGTTGTGAACATCCCATCTTGTCAAGGCCACACATTCAGGGATAATAGCCCTTTCCGCACAGCCAGTACGTTTTGCAGCAGGAAATGAAACGTTTCCTCCAAGAAGTTCTGCATTGTTCCCCCCACCCCCAATGTTTTATTTGCAGCCTCAAAACATTTTAAATTCATCCTCTTCTCTGGCAATTCTTTTGATTGAACCGTTTTTACGAAGGCTTCATTTATGTGCTGTCCCGTACAAATGCCATTTTGTGAGTTCACTCCTTGCCCGTAGAAGCCTGAACTTGTTCAACCAATGGTCTGATCCAGTATAAATGATGTAACAATTGATCATAGAGATCTGGTGTCTCTCAAACAAACAGAGTCCAGATGAGTCACCTGGGACCTTTTTTTGTCCATTTCATAGAGTTATTAACTCCACTTCTTCTATACAAGTTTTAAAGTCTTGCTCGCATCTTAGGATCACCATTCTCTTGAGTATCATACTCAGCCTTGCGCTGATGGGACTCCCTCATTATGAATGAGTTTATCACGGACATGAAACATATTTAAGAAGCATATCATAGGGCGACATACTTTAAACTGGGCTCCGTTCTGAATTTACACATTAATGGTATGGCCCGCAGTAGGTTTCTGTGCATGCCCACCGCAGGTAGCAGGCGGGCTGCCCTTTTCACACCTTGCCACCTGTCCTACGTTTCTCAGCTTTCCTGTCATCCAAATCCAGCTGGCTTGGGCGGGTGGATTGCTGCTCCGTCAAGACAGTTGTCAGGGAAGCCCGGGCAGCTTCCCGGTAGAGCCAGACAGACCCTGTCACTGCTGACTTGTCATTTGGTTAAGATATATCAGGTTAGCAACAGCATCCCTTCTGAGAAGCTGCTGTTAATCTGTTCCTATCAGCGGCTCTTCAGCTCGATCGGCAGGACGCCGCATAAGAGGACCGAGGTGTGCGCAGGCGGAGGAGAGCAGACCCCTGACAGTCTGTGTGTGCTAAAAAAAGAAGCCAGTTCCCCGCCTGAAATGTTGTCGTTGCGCCAAGGAAGGGTCTTGGAACCTCGGGCATCCTAAAACCTGAGACTTGTGGTGCAATCCAAACAAGCTTCAAGTCAAGCTAGGACACGTGATGGTGGCCACAGGTCCCACCCGTGGCGCTGGTGTCGTTTTACAGCATGATTTAGTCATTCAAAACTGGCTGTGAGAATGGCTTGGTGGCTTCAGGAGATCTTGGGGAGGCATTTCCGAAACCTGGTTATTCCGGGTAAGTACCACGCGATTAATTTCAAGTGGGGAATCGGCCTTTGTTTCCCTCCCCCCCCCCATGTCTTTTCAAGTGCTAAAACAGCCATTGGGTGGGGCATGTTTCAGCACTTGAAAAGGTGTGCGGGGTGGGGGACAAGATCTTTTGAAGCTGCTGCATCAACAGCTAGGGAAAGCCAATCTCCAGGTGGGACCTGGGGACCCCCCCAGAATGATAGCTCTATGGAGATCCTTTGACTGGAGAAAATAGCTGCTTTGGAGGGTGGATCCTATGGCAATGTACCCTATTGAGATCCCTGTCCTCCTTAGGCTCCACCCACAAATCTCTTGAAGTTTTCCAACATGGGTCTGGCAATCCTACCCCTCATCCCCTGCTGGAGACCAAGGGGGAGCTGGTCACCCTTTTAAGGGTTGTTTTGACCTGCTAGTCCTGCTCCTTCTCTGCCAGCACAATAGGCCTGTTTTGAGGATAAAGAGAGGAAAACCATCCGGGCCACAGATGTCAAATTCGCAGCCCTCCAGATGTTATGAACTACAGTTCCCATCATCCCCTGCCAGTGTAACCTCTGTCTGTGGGTTCTGTGGGGCAGAACTTGGAATGAGTTTGCAACAACAAATTTTAAAAACAAAATGGTTTACTTTCTTAACATATAACATATAACATCAACATTTAACATCACACATCAAGGTCCTGTTCAGGTTGCATTTTCGAGTCCTTATATTTACAGTCTACTGATACTGCCAAGTCCAATTCTTCTTTGCAAGTGGGTTGGCTCCTGAAGACTCCAAGGGCTTGATGAACAGGATTCAACATGATGAAGGTTTCCAGGAGAACTCTCACCCATTACAAACATTAAAAAACCCTTAACAAGGTGTTAAGGGCTTATACCAATCAAGGTCCGAGTCTGGTAGCCTTGTCTCCTCCAAACTACATGAGCTCTGCGGCCTTCTGCTGCTTTGAGTCTCCACCCCTTTCTGGGTCAACCCATTCTGAGCATGGGGGTTACACCAGCATGACACGAGTTTGACACCTATGATCCAGGCCATCCTTAGTGAGCCAGCGTGGTGTAGTGATTAAGAGTGGCGGACTCTGATCTGGAGAACCGGGTTTGCTTCCCCACTCCTCCACATGAAGCCTGCTGGGTGACCTTGGACTAGTGACAGTTCTCTCCAAACTCTCTCAGCCCCACCTACCTCACAAGGTGTCTACTGTGGGAAGAGGAAGGGAAGAAGTTTGTAAGCCCCTTTGAGACTCACGGTTGAAAAAAGTTGGGTATAAATAAATCCAAACTCTTCTTCTTCTTAACCCCACAGAGGCCAAAATATATTCGATATCCTCATGACACTTGTTTATATTGTTGTGAATTCATTTGTGACATTCTGCCGCTCACGGTGCTGAATCTGAACATCGCTTCTCCACATCCTTGCTTCCGCAGCCCGGTGTTTGAAATGGCACAAATCTTTCAGCTGTTCACATTCCTGGCCTCCGTTGAACGCATGCTGTAATATCGGCGTGCTGTACATTCATAAACTGTTCATTCTTCAGAGGGAAAAGTGCCCCAGAGAAAACATTAGGAACATATAAACAAGGTAGCTGTGTAATCTGCAGGAAAATAATGCAGGTGGAAAAACATTTCCCCCGACATTTGGGCAGCGGTGTGCCATGACTTAAAAAAAAAAAGAGAGTAGTATTTAATTATTGGAGGATATACATACGTATATATATGTATATATAATGGGTTGCGATTTGCCAGAAATACACAGAGGAACCGCGGTTTGTCATCATGCATTTGCTCACTGAGAAATGCACGTTGCCAAAAGCCAGATGCCAGAATGAATAGTGGATCTACCAGTAATATTGGGTGCAGTGCAGAGCGAAACTGGGAGTGGATCTGCTCAATAAACCTTGATGTGCTGAAGTGCCTTGCAATGTGATATAATCTGAACATTAGCTGACAGGCTTGGTTTAGGCTGGCGGGCATGGGTTAGCAGTCAATCCAGAGAAAGGATTCTTAAGTCTGCTCCTTCCCTGCCCCTTTCTGTCTTAGCTTGGCCCCCCCTACCCAGTGCTAAGATTTTTCCCCCTCTCCAACTTATCTCTTCTGGATTGTTTTCTGTAACTTATAGCCCAGTCTGATGTATTGTAAGGTTGAGATGGGCCACATTTTGTAAAGCAGTTGTGTGTAACCTGCCATCGAGTTGCAGCCGACTTATGGCAATCCCTTATTGGGTTTTCAAGGCAAGAGACTAACCCATTGGGGATCATACTTTGGCAGGGTCATGCTTGATAATGAGAAGTGATGGCAAGTCACAGCCAGCTTAAGGTGCGCTCGCAAGGGTTTCCAGGCAACAGACCAAAGGAGTGATTTGCCATCACCTGCCTCTGCATGGCAATTCTGGTATTGCTTGGTCATCTCCCATCCAAGTACTAATCAGGGCTGCCCCTGCTTAGCTGCTGAGATCTGATGAGCCATCCAGGTCTCCCTTCAATACATAGGGCCAGCATGGTGTAGTAAAGAGCAGGTGGACTCTAATCTGGAGAAGCGAGTTTGATTCCACGCTGGGAGTGGTGGATTCTTATCTGGTGAACTGGATTTGTTTCCCTGCTCCCACACGTGAAGTCTGCTGGGTGTCCTTGGGCTAGTTACAGTTCATTCAAAACTTTCTCAGCCCCACCTACCTTACATGGTGTCTGTTGTGGGGAGAGGAAGGGAAAGGAGCTTGTAAGCCACCTTGAGTCTCCTTACAGGAAAGAAAGGTGTTGTATAAATCCAAACTTCTCCTCCTCCTCTTCTTCTTGGTTTAGCTGAGACATGGAGTGAAAAGTTGTCCTCCGACTGAAAGCGAAGGCCGAGTAAAAGCAGTGTCATCACATAACTCAGTCTAGATTATGGAGTCCGTGATGTCATCATACCAGGCAACGGGATCCATGTTTAGTTGGGCCATGAAGACAACAATAATAATCTCTTTCCAGATTATAAAAATAAATAGTGCTGAAATAACTACCAAGACTGCACACAGTGGAGCAAAAAAGTGTGGGAAGAGAATGTTTGTTTTGGAGAGCATTTTAGATCCTGTGAAAAGCCCATTTATGCATCGGAAAGTCTGTTCACGGAATTTCAGCTTAGCCCTCTTTGTCAACCAGTATGTGTTGCCCTGTGTGTTCAATGGGGCAGCCCATTGGAGACCACATCTTGGCAGTATTGTGCTTGGTGAAGGAAAGGGCTGTCAAGTTGCAGCTGGCTTAAGGTGAGCCTACAGGGGTTTTAGGGCAAAAGGCGAAGTGATTTGCCATTGCTCGCCTCTGCGTAGCAACCCTGGACTTCCTTGGTGGTCTTCCATCCAAGTCCTAATTGACCACACTTAGGGATTTTTTTTGCATCGTTTTTTTTCTGTCGGTTCTGGCCTCATAGTGCTTTGGTTTATCCCTTGATTTCTTCAAGCATTTTTTGTGCCTTTAGTTTTCACTTCGACTGTTTTATTTCCCCCCAAGGTTTTCCTCAGTTCTTGCGAGACCAGTGACATCACTAATGGCAACAGCATCCTCCCTTGAACATCCTCATTACCGAAGGCACTTGCGTAAGAAAACAAACTGATAGTGCAACTGCGAAAATGCAGAGGGAGAGCAGACGTGTGGAAGAACCGTGTCCAATGCTGGGGAATTGACTGCCAAGATATTTAGGAGCGTGTCGCTTGCAAGATCAGATGAGACTGAGCTAGTTGGGGCCGTCCAGGGCAGGGCCTGCTGTGCTTAACCCAGCCGAGTTCTCCGTCTTTTCTTCCTTCCTAGGTGGAGGCTGTTTTATAATCCAGGTTAGCGCTACAAGAAGCCTGCAGCTCAAATGTGCTAATAAGGCTTAAGAGCCGTGTGCCATTTTTGCACTTCTGTGAAGTGTGTGTGTTTTAGCTTTTGTTGCCGCTCAGGGTGATGGATGTGTCACGCACCTTTCGGTATGATATGTAAAGAATGAAGTCCCAATTAAGGTTTGCAATAACAAGGCTCCCCATTTGAAGAGGGCGTTTGGAAAGAACAACCTTGCTGTACAGAGAATTAGACGGCAGAAAAGGTTTTCCTCCCTTGCCATTGCTCCTTATGGCTACATCACACGTTATTTATTAGGCAGACCTCTGTTTGATGTAGACCTTGGGATGCCAGCCTCCAGGTGAGACCTGGGGATCCCCCGTGATTACCGCTTATCTACAGAGACCAGTTTCCTTCGAGAAAATGGATGCTTTGGGTAGTGGACTCTGTGGTTTTGTACACCATTAAGGTCCCTGTCCTCTCCAGGCCCCACCCCCAAATCTCCAGAAGTTCCCCAACCTGGAAGTAGAAACCCCACCCCCATACCCCGCCGGTGACCAGGAGGGACCTGGCAGTCCTACCTAGATGGCCCAGGCTAGCCTGATCTTGTCAGAACTGAGAAGCTAAACAAGGTTGCTCCTGGTGAATGTATGGATAGGAGACCATGAAGGAAGTTCAGAGTAGAGGCAGGCAATGGCAAACCACTTCTGTTTGCCTATTGCCTTGGATTTGCCTTTTCTTTGTCTATTGCCATGGTTTGCCTTTTCCTGCCTCTGTATGGCTACCCATCCAAGTACTAACTACCGCCAACCCTGCTTAGCTTCTGAGATCTGACAAGAATCAGGCTAGCTTGCAAAAATGTAAACACGGACAGCAGGAGCAACTTGATCACCAGAAACGCTGCTCAGAAAACCTGTCCCCGGCTGACCTACAGGCAAGAAATATTTAATTACAAGGCCGGTGCCAAGAACCTGAGCATCGATGCTCTGCTGGCCCCGTGTGGTGAGCTGCCCTGGCTTTGGGTTGAAGGGTTAACTCCCAATTTGAAACCGGGTGCTTTTCAGTCTGGCCAGGCATTGACAACCCTCCCCCGTGAGACCCGCCTGGTGCCTACCCTGACTTTCTTTTAGTTTCAGTCCTTAAAACACCCCTTTATGCCCCGACTTTTAACTAAGGGCTTTTATATTTTAAACGCTTAAGGTCTGCTTCTGGCCTCAGGATCTTTTTATTTACTTCATTTTGGGTTGCTCAGTGTGTATTCCGTCCTGTCGGTATGCCCTGCCTTGTTTTAAGGACGTTTGCCTGCTCTTGATGATTGTGTTTGGATGCCTTTGTTTTGAATAGGTTTGTTTACATCGTTTTTGGATTATTATCTTCCGCTGTAAACTGCCTTGAGCAGGTCTCTGGGGAGGCATGGCATAAACTGCCAATGCTCTCCCAAAGCTGTTGGGAGTGAGAAAAGGGCTGGTTCTTACAATTCATAGGCAGAGTGGCCTCTCTTGCCAATTTCCACAGGCGGTTATCACTGGGCCCTTCCCCACTTACCTTTTCCCGAGGGCTGCTGCCCGCAATTCCGAGCGCCAGCATCCCTGGCGCGCGGCTGGTTTCATCACTCAAGGCCTGCTAAACATCAAAGGGTGCCCTTTGAAAGAGCAGCAGGGGTACAGCGCGCTGGCTGGACATAGCAGTAGCGCTGGGGCGGTTATGCTTGTCGCCTCTCAGTGGGGAGCGCCAGAGGGACCCCTCGAGTAGTACGGCCGGGTAAGGGAAGGGCCCACTAATAACCATGTTATATTGTTCTTCCTTGACTGCACCAACACTTCTCCCTGTATTGGATGAATAAATCAGATTCTAGTCTCAATTGAAAGCCATCTTTATGCCATTCATCAGGGGATTATATCCGGGGTTCCAGAAGGTCTTTTTAAAATGTATATTTTTTTTGCTAGGGGGATTTGTGTTTTTGACCCTTTGTCTGTTGAACACTCAACTAATTTGGAAAGTGATCCTTGTGCGAGAAGATGCCTGAGAAGAGAAGTGCCTTAGACTTTGCTGGTTGGCAAGGTGAGAAGCAGCATGGTATAGTGGTTAAAGTGTTGGACGAGGATCTGGGAGACTCCCTTTCGAATCCTCACTCTGCAAGGAAAGCCAACGAGGTGACCTTTGGCTTGTCAATCACTCTCAACATCGACCTTGGAAAGTATTTGGATGAGAGACTTCTGAGGAATACCAGGGGCTTGTATTGGAGGCAGGCAATAGTAATCTACCTCTTAAGTCTCTTGCCTTGAAATGTCTCTTGTCCTACGGGGTCGCCATAAAACAGATGTGAATTGATGGTAAAAAGGTGATGATGATGATGATGATGATGAAGAAGAAGAGGAAGAAGAGGAGGAGGAGGAGTTTGGATTTATCCCTGACCATTCTCTCCTGTAAGGAGACTCAAGGTGGCTTACAAGGTCCTTTCCCGTCCTCGCCCCACAACGGACCCATTGTCAGGTTGGTGGGGCTGAGAGAACTGTGACTAGCCCAAGGTCACCCAGCAGGAATGTAGGTGTGTGGAAACACATCCGGTTCACCAGATAAGCCTCTGCCACTCAGGTGGAGGAGTGGGGAATAAAAACCCGGTTCTCCAGATTAGAACCCACCTGCTCTTAACCACTACACCACGCTGGCTCTCCTTAGGAGCTTGGAGAGCAGAGGTGGCTAGTTAAAATTAGAATCCCCTAGGGGCGTCAGGTAGGAGGGCTGAAATAAAGTGGCTGGTTGTGTAAACACACTTTGGTTTATCTCAGGCCCCTTAGTGCAAAGAAGTGCCGCGTTGTTGCTCATTTCCACTCTCGAGGAAGCTTGTCATCTATGGCTATTGTGCTTTCAAAAGCACTTGAACTACAGTGTATTGTTGCTGGGGAGGTAGAGCTCCCTCCCCCCCTCCCCAGCTAGAAAAGGCCACTGGAGTTTGGAGGGCTCTCTGGCATACGGCGCTGCAAATGATCTGGGCATCTGTTGGGCAGTCAGAAATCATCAGTGCTGGCCAAGTCTGGAAGAGGCGGCTTAGCCAGCTGGGAACATTTATTTGTATATCCAATGCCGCTCTTTGTCAGACCACAATTGTTGCACGAGAAAGGGCTCGGGGGTGGGGGGGATCTCAGTGCCCTGCCCTACCAGTGCTCAGCCTGTAAATGAGGAACTGGCACACGTCCCTTGTCTCTTTCACTCCTGGCAAACAGATAAACAAGGACTATGGTTGCTGTGTTAACAGCACAATCATATGCCTCCCTTCTCAGAAGGATGTTCCACTAGGTAATGCTTGCTTCCAGATAGGTGTGTTCCCTTAATCCGTCAGGTGGAAGAGGTCAATTTTGTTTCGGCATCACAGATATTGCAAAATAGGGTGAACCAACAATTACAGAGCCACAAATAAGTAAGCAAGCTTTTGGTCCGTTAAGCATCAATCTGTTCCCTGCTTCAAGCGGCCTTTTTGCTTCAGATCAGATTTTTAATTACACAACAGCTTGGATGTATGATTCAGGTTAGATTTTCCCTTATGGAACTGTTCTGAAGTGACTGCGCTTTTTAAACGGGAAGCCCTGTGTTTTCCAGGTGTGGGGAAAACCCCGACCTTTTTTTCATTTTGCAGGGAAGGCAAAGTAAATGTATGTGCAATGCTGCATTCAGGGTTTTTTCACTCCTTCCCCTCTTCCCCTTTTCCCAGGGGCGTACTGCCCACGGGGACACATGGGGTCAAACGTCCCTGGGCTGTGGCCATTTAATCATGCGGGGCCCCAGAGGTGGGATCCAGCAGGTTCTCACAGGTTCCCGAGAGTAGGTTACTAATTATTTGTGTGTGCCGAGAGGGGGTTACTAATTGGTGATTTTGCCATGTAATTTTTGCCTTAGTTACGCCCCTCCTCTCAGCAGTAGTGCGCAGAACTTGAAGCAGTCTAGCAGGAGGTGCACCGGCGTGCGTGGCAGCCTGCGCCTGCGTGCATTCGTTTCCTGCCCAAGGACAGGCGCAGCGGCTGCGTCCTTGCCACAGCCTCGCCCAGGAATACCTGCCCCCAGAATGCCCGGCCACGCCCCCATCGTGCCCCGCCCAGCCCCATTGGCGCTATGCCACAGTTTGAATCCCACCACCATGGGAACCTGTTACTAAAATTTTTGGATCCCACCACTGCGAGGGCTCCCAGAAAATCCCCCCACGCCCCTCCTTCTTCCCGCTGGATCCATACACTGACTTCAAGACCTGGTTCAAAAAAAATTTATTTGGTCGTGGTTGGGGAGAGTGGCTGCCCATATTGCGGGGTGGGGGGTGGGGGAGAAGCAGAAAACTCAGATTTTGCATTGAGCTACAGTTTCCCTAGAAGATTCACCTCTGCCTTTCCCCCACCCATAACAGTGTCTTCCTGCAATTTTGTCATCCCACCCTCCTCCCACTTTTCCAGCCTGCCCTCTCCTTTGTCCTCCATTTTTGTTCCATTCACTGGTGAAGTGGCTTCCAGTGGATTTTATTTTTGAAGTGTTTTTCTTTGATTTTGTGATACATTGATGCATCAGTGTATTAACAACTTGGAAAATGCACCAAATATCTATGAACTGCAACGGGAAGTCCTCCATATATCTGGGGATCCATGCTGGCTTCTGCCAGCCCTGGGGGGCTCATTGCCGCCATGCCTGTGCCAACTTGGAAAGGAAGGGGGCGGAATCCCACAAATCCCAGTTTGAACCTTTTGTTCAACTAGCGACCATCAGTGGATCACTACTTAAATACTACATGAATATTTATTTTGTGAAATCTATTATGACTGGGAGTTTCCACTGTCCCTAGTGGGTTTGTGGGGCACCACCAATCCTGCTGGCGGGGTGGCTCCAATCTTGGCCAGGTTTCGTATGCTTATTTGTGAGCAAAGCAGTTTTCCAGCAGAAAAAGCAGTTTGCAAGGAAATGCGTTACTCCTGCACCAAGCCAGAATAAAGCTCAAGAATCCAGGACAAGAATGCACAATCTTCAGAAGAGAGAAGCACATCCATGATGGAGAGGAACACATCTTACCCTGACATGTCTCCGAAGGTCTGTGCCTAGAACAAACCCCGTTTTCCAGATTAGAGTGCACCTGCTCTTAACCACTACACCATTACAGAACGCTTGTCTCTTTTATTAGGAGCAGCAGTGGCGTAGGAGGGTAAGAGCTCGTGTATCTAATCTGGAGGAACCGGGTTTGATTCCCAGCTCTGCCGCCTGAGCTGTGGAGTCTTATCTGGGGAATTCAGATCAGCCTGTACACTCCCACACACGCCAGCTGGGTGACCTTGGGCTAGTCACAGCTTCTCCGAGCTCTCTCAGCCCCACCCACCTCACAGGGTGTTTGTTGTGAGGGGGGAAGGGCAAGGAGATTGTCAGCCCCTTTGAGTCTCCTGAAGGAGAGAAAGGGGGAGCTCTCTCAGCCCCACCCACCTCACAGGGTGTTTGTTGTGAGGGGGGAAGGGCAAGGAGATTGTCAGCCCCTTTGAGTCTCCTGAAGGAGAGAAAGGGAGGATATAAATCCAACTCTCCTCCTCCTCCTCCTCCTCCTCCTCCTCCTCCTTCTTCTTCATCATAATCTTCTTCTTCTTCTTCTTCTTCTTCTTCTTCTTCTTCTTCTTCTTATTATTATTATTATTATTATTATTATTATTATTATTATTATTATTAATACATCTTTCTCTGTTCCTCCACATTATCCTTACAACAGCCTTGTGAAATTGGTGAAGCCAAGAGCATATGACTGGCCTCAGATCGTGCAGCAAACTTCCATGGCTGAGCAGAGATTTGAACTTGGGTCTTCCAGATCCGTGGTCCAGTGCTCTGATCATAATACCAAACAATTTTCGGAATTCACACTGACCTAAAAAAAAGCCATGCATCTTGGCACTTTTCAGTTGCGCCACAGCAGTGTAGAAATTGAAATTTCACACAGAATTTGGTATCCAAAAAATAAATAAATCTGTTTTTGTCCCTTAAAACAAAAACCAAGTTTCTCACCTAACTTGTCATCGTGGCTTGAAATGGGTGAAATCCCAGAAACTGGGAGAAGGTGAATATGACGCTTCAGTGCAGTTGGGGAGTTCTTTGCATAATTTATTCCACTTGTGGTATTGATTTGTTCCCGAAACAGGGAAAAGCCATTATCCGCTTTACCCTGCTTTTACATCTATTGCTTTTCCATATAGGAGATAATGGAATTTTGAGATAAATGGGAAATGAGAGAGATTAACCTAATGGCAGTATTGTTTTTAAATTGAGACTTCCTTTTACTGATTTACCCTGCGCGGAAAGGAAATGGTTTATGGAAATGTTCTTACCTTGTAGGGATTTGAGTTGTATAATCATTCTTATTAGACATCTGTGTAGATAGAGATCAGTAAATATTCTGTATCTTTTGTAAATACTGATATAAATCTCTCTGGTGAAAATTTGGAATGGAGTTCATTTTTAATGATTAACGATTCCATCTGCTGGCAGTGAGAGCGCGTAAGCGGGCGGGCACACTTCGATTAAGCCTAGATCCAGTTTCAGCAAAGAGATCCAGCTTCCAGCACAGTAAAGACTGCTGCGGCACGCGTGCCTCCTTAATACCTGGAAAAGGCTTTGCTGACGTTTCCCTTTCTAGGGAACATTTTGTGTTGAATTTTAATGTTGCACATATACGTTTTTAAAATTCCCAGGAGCCAGTTTTGGATGAAAAATGGGATAAAATACAATTTTGTAAGGGGGGAAATTAAAAATGAAGAATATTAGCTCATAAGCTATTTACTTTTTGAGCAACTTCATACCAAGTTTTGGAGTGCAGTTTCTTTTTTTGGGGGGGGGGACTGGCAGCAGGAATGCATTTGCTGATGGAAACAGAATTCTAGATTAGTCTGACTCAGCAAGGCAGAAGAATAAAAGCTGCAGTCTATGGCTGCCAACTTCCAGCTATGTCCTGGAGTTCTCCCGGAATTACATCTGATCTCCGGACTGTAGTGGATATAAATCCAAACTCTTGTTCTAAACTGGCAAAATGGATTTGTACCATCTCAAACAGTGAACACTAGGAATCAAAGCAGGAAAGAGATTTTAATTCTGTCCTTTCCCCCTGAATTTTAAATGTAAAATATTAGAAAATGTTGTCTATTCGCAGCCGGCTAAACTGCAACCACTTTTTCTTTTTCTTTTTTTTTTTTTTTGGGGGGGGGAGGATTTTAAAATTCTTCATAAAAGCATAACAGCAAGATAAAACCAGCTAAACAAACAAAAGATTAAGAACTGAGCATGAAACTTATAGCTTAATTACCGTTCTAAACATAAATATGAAGAAAGAGCCAGTAAAGTTATACAAATGATGTGTTTGAGGGCATATAATATTCAGCTGATATTCAGTCAGTACGTGGCTGGAAGACCGCCAAGGAAGGTCCTTCCCACCTCACAGCCCCACCCACCTCACAGGGTGTTTGTTGTGAGGGGGGAAGGGCAAGGAGATTGTAAGCCCCTTTGATCTCCTGCAGGAGAGAAAGGGGGGATATAAATCCAAACTCCTCCACCTCCTCCTCCTCCTCCTCCTCCTCCTCCTCCTCCTCTTCTTCTTCTTCTTCTTCTTCTTCTTCTTCTTCTTCTTCTCTCCTCCTCCTCCTCCTCCTCCTCCTCTCCTCCTCCTCCTCTGCAATCAGGGCCAGAGTGAGGGGGAACTGCGCCCGCGGCACATGCGCGCCCTGCGTGACCGCCCTGCCCCGGTGCGCGCTTGGTGCATCACGTATCCCCCTTGGCGCTACGCCACTGTCTGCAGAGGAAATCAATGGCAAACCACTTCTGCTCCTTGAGGCCCTTCCAATCCAATTCTTATCGAACCCTCCCTTGTTTTTATTTATCAGTTTCAGCCAAGCTGTTCAGGGCCTAATTGTCCAAAAAGGGAACTGGTGATGGTGAAAAGTGTCGCCAAGTCACAGCCCAGTTATGGCGACTCTTCGTGGAGTTTTCAAGGCAAGAGGCAAACAGATGTGGTTTGTCATTATCTGCCTGTGCATAGTCATCCTGGACTTTCTTGGAGGTTTCCCATCCAATCACTAACGAGGGCTGAACCCATTGAGATTGGGCTAGCCTAGCTTGGACCTTCCAGGTCAGGGCGAAAATGGAACAACCTCTGTAGAAAAGGCTTCTCTTTTGCCATTTTGTTCTGGAGACAATGAGTGCAGGTGCATCTTCATATATTCCAGGGGTAGGGAACCTGCGGCTCTCCAGATGTTCAGGAACTACAATTCCCATCAGCCTCTGTCAGCATGTGGCTGTGAAAAGCCCATGCTGGTAGGCATGATAAAATTATGATTCTGGTATCTGGGAACTGATATCAACTCAGGGTAGGAACCCTGCGGCTCTCCAGATGTTCAGGAACTACAATTCCATCAGCCTCTGTCAGCATGGCCAATTGGCCATGCTGATGAGGAAGAACTGATAGAATAACAGTTCCTAATTTATCTGGAGCCCTGATATATTCTCTATCCTCCCCTTCCTTTGCTAGGCGTTGAGGGGCCATTTGTCTAGCTGGCTATTATGTCATATGCTTGCATTGATTATTTGTTTGCTATTTAAAATGGGTAATATTTTGAGTGTGTTTGCAAACTGCGCAAATTTGTGGCGGTTCATCATCTCATAGACGGTGGGTCAATAGCTTCTGGTGGCGCAAGCACAGAGCTTTTTAGATAGATGGGGAATGTGGTATTCTCGGCTTCTCGGTTCAATTTGGGAGGCCGCGAAAGCTACTGTGTCCATAAATCCTAACAGAAAGTTACGCTGGGGAAGAATAATTTGTAGGAAAAAGGACAGGGATCAGGACTTGTTCTCTGTTTAAGGAAACCATGCTCTGCAGCTCGGTACTGCCTCTATTTTGGAAAGGTAATATTTGTGCCTGCTAGTAGAAAAAAGCAACCAAGGGAGGTAGACAGCAATCAGGGGTTTCCAGATTTTCAGTGCCGCGACTGAGAACTCTCTTTCTTGGGTTGCCACACATCCAGCCTCAGATAGTACAAATATTCTGTTGGATGCTTGCAATGGTCACTGAATATTTTTGTTTGTTCAACAGGGATGCTTTCAGAAAACATGGACAAGATAGAGCCATGGTGGTGAACTTTTGGCACTCCAGATGTTATGGACTACAATTCCCATCAGCCCCTGCCAGCATGGCCAATTGAGGCTGATGAGAATTGTAGTCCATAACATCTGGAGTGCCAAAGGTTCGCCACCACTGAGATACAGCATGCTAGAAGCTACTCGGCTTAAGAGTAGCTGAGTGACTCTAGTTACCCAACATGGCTTCTTAAGAATAGTAGCTGTACCCTAAATATGACTCATGCCTTATTCATTCTGAAAGTCCTCATCCTTACTGTCTGTGGCTGCAGGATGTTTGCAAATTATGGGACAACTGAATGCATGCCCCTACAGACTGCTTCCAACAAAGACTTTGCCAGCAGCCGCAGCAGCTGCGTTTATCTATTGACAGGGGATTTGTGTGGAAAAACATTTGCATTCTTAAAACCAACCATCTTTTATTTTTTGAAGCAGACCAAAATGTACCTCTGTATATTATGTTCCTCCAAACAAACTCTCTGTCAATAGAAAACTAGCATGTCTAGGGCCCCTTCCACACATGCAGAAATAATGCACTTTCAATCCACTTTCACAATTGTTTGCAAGTGGATTTTGCTATTTTGCACAGCTGCAAAGTGCACTAATGTGGATTGAAAGTGCGTTATTCTGCATGTGCGGAAGGGGCCTGGGAGAAGGCAGGCTTAGCAGCTTTCTCCTTGGTGTGCTAGCTTTCTATCTTTCTTCATACAGAGCATCGCAACCTGAAGTGGCACATCCCAGATGCAGGTTTATCACTTTGTCTGCCAGAGGAGAGAACTAGCGTTGCTAGATAATGTTGTCTGTGTCTTGTGGTAGCAACCCTGCAATTTAATAACTGCCAACACAAACGACAGGTGGCCGTGTTATTTTGCTATCGTTGCTTCTCAAATGTCGGCTCTTGGCTGCTCCGGCACTTCTTGCAAAACAATCGTTTTGGTTTTGTTCTTTGCTGGTTGTACGCTGGGCCCTTTGAAATGCTTAGGAAAAAATTACATACTTCGGTTTGCACTCTCAACGCTGTAGAAAGAAGCACCCATACTCTACTCTGCTGGATAAAATGTAGGGCTTGGACCAGGGATCTCTGAGCTTAAAATCTTGTTTTGGACAGGAACTCATTGGGGAGCCCTGCACCAAAGGTTGCCAATCTCCAGGTGGTGACTGGGTATCTTCTGGGATCACAACTGATCTCCAGGTGACAGAGATCAGTTCACCTGGAGAAAGTGGCTGCTTTGAAGAAGAAGAAGAAGAAGAAGAAGAAGAAGAAGAAGAAGAAGAAGAAGAAGAAGAAGAAGAAGAAGAAGAAGAAGAAGAGTAGGAGAAGGAGTTCGGATTTATATCATGCCTTTCTCTCCTGTAAGGAGACTCAAAGGGGCTTACAAACTCCTTTCCCTTCCCCCCTTACAACAAACACCCTGTGAGGTAGGCAGGGCTGAGAGAGCTCCGAAGAACTGTGACTAGCCCAAGGTCATCCAGCTGTGTGAATTTTTCTGATTCCTCTACACATGTCTCCATAAGGACCAGGGGACCAGGGCAGTCATATGGGGCTCATTATCCTTTGTGGTGTATACCATTGCTTCAGGTTGTAAAGAACATCTGTTTCATTGTTGGAAGTAGCAATGTCTGATGTGCAAAGGAATCAAGAAGAAGATCCAGGAGCAGGCGAGCAAGCAGTTAGCTAGAGAGGACTGTAAGGGAAGTGGCCCCTCCATCCTTTTGTGTCACCTCTTGTCTGTCCTTAGACTAATATCCTACTTCTTCTCGAAAGTTAGAACAGAGAGTCTTCCTAGCAGCATGCTATTTTTCCCTCTTCTCTATCCTAAATGTACTTCCTAATGAACATTTACCTTATGCCATTTTAGTCTTTGCAGGAGCAGTCGCAGGCAAGTAGTTCTGGGGAATAAAAGGCCTTTGGCAGAAACTGCAGTTGTGGTTGCAAAATGGATTCTGACTGACCTTGTCTGCACACCACTGCTCTCTCCGGCCCTGACTGACAATGAACCGACTTCTGACCTTGATTCCTGGATTCTCCTGGTTGCTGTATGTATTCCTGGCAATTGAATCCTGGCCTGATTGACTTCTCTTTGGACACCACAATGGACTTGATAACCTTGGCTGCACACTAGCCCCGCCCAGCCTGCACATTAACAATTCTGTTAGGAAAAAATAGAATAATAAAAATACAAGTGCGCAATAAACAAAGCACACAAAGAATTCACACAGAATGTATATAGCCTTGGATGCCACCTTGGAATCCCACATAAAGAAAGGAAATGCCCGTGTGGCATGGGTTCTGTGGAAACAGTATCTCATATGCTGTTGAATTGTCCTTTTTATGAGATAGTTAGGAAGAAGCACGTAATCCCCTTCCTGCATGGAAGTGAAGGCATTACAGATAAACAGAAGGTTATATATCTTTTAAACAGCTACAACTACGAGCTGTTGGAAGAGGTGGCTAAATTTTTAAATGGTGTTATTTTAACTCGTCAGAAGTTGTAAAGGCTGTTATTATCTTGCAATGTTAATGTGAAACTATTTATATGCCATTAAAGGTATTCGAAATCGAGAGTTGAGGGGATAACTTTGGAACAGCAAGGGAATTGGGGAATAAAGGTGATAATTACCTGATCTCGGAATAGAATGAACCATTTAAGCAGATCACAGCAACCTGCGCTGATCTCTGGTGGAAGAAGAAAGGCAACATGTTGAGGACAGTATTAACCAGGCACCCATTGACTGCGGGTTCATGGTCATGCTCAAAAGGGCTTGGCGGAGAAGTGCCGCCAAGCCACCCTCCCAACAGCTCTCACCTCCCCATTTCCCCCCACCCCCAAAACCAACCTTGTCCTCCTGTCCAGGGCCCTGGCCTCCAGATTCTCACTCTGACCCTGGCAACCCACCTGCAAGGCCTGAAAGCAGAGGTGGGATCCAGCAGGTTCTCACCAGTTCCCGAGAGTGGGTTACTAATTATTTGTGTGTGCCGAGAAGGGGTTACTAATTGGGTCTGCTTTTCCGTCTCCACGCCCTCGCCATGCTCCTGAGAGGAGCAGGTCCTGCCTTTGAACGTGAAGGTTCCATATAGCAATTGCGACTAATAATGTAACTCCCTGAACTGGGTTAATCCCTTTCAGGTACTGCAATTCATTGATTCTTAGCCTTTCGTACCTTTTATCTCACCAGTCTCTATCAAAGAACCTGTGTATTTCACCATTGCTGTGTTCAGATTTGTGAGTTGAGGCATTTTCTATAATGTGATGATGATTTAGAAATGACCTGGTGCAAAAAAATTTTTTTGGGGGGGGTTGTGGTGGGGTGGCTGCCCACGGGGGGGCATCCAACTTTTTGCCCAGGGCTCAGGTTTGCCTAGGTATGCCTCTGGCCCCTTTGCTGAGGGGGGGCTGGCAAGGGAACCTGTTACTAAAATTTTTGGATCCCACCACTGCCTGAAAGGCCATGTTAGCATGGAGCAATGCCAGAGTGGCAGTAGAGTAAGTTGAGGTGGGGTGGGAGAAGTGGCAGGATAAGCACCTGTGGGGGGCAGAGAAGGTGGGTGGCCAGAACAACCTGCCGCCACCGTGTGTCGTCCCTTGCACACAATCCCCCCTGCCCTGTCTAGAGCCCATTTCATTGCAGTTTGAAATGGGCTTTACTGCTAGTAAGTCAATAAATTGTTACCTGGGAACTCCCAGCACATTTATGTTTGACTGGATATGGGCAGCTTGGGGGACGCATTGGAAAACCATATACTGGATACTTAGTCCTTCAGTGCTGCAAAACTGCTATAAAGCAGCTGATCTTGGTGTGTTCACATTGTGTTGGTGCTGGAAGGGGTGGAGTGTTTGTGTGAAATAACCTCTAAACGGAAAACTCAGGAGGTAATCACGTCAGAGGAAAATGCTAGTTTTCAATCATTTTTCAAGCACTCTGGATGCTCCGCTCAGCAATTGTTTGCGTTAACAGCAGTAATAAAGATGCAGCTGGTGACTGACTGATAGTTTGATCTCTCCTAAATCTGTGCTGTGATTGAGAGGTTTGCTTTCAGAGGACATCCTCCTGACAATACAAGAAAAGAAACAAAGGCAAGACGTGTATAATTTCATTACTATTATAATTTCACTCAGTTGTCACGGATTTCTGCTCTGTTTGCTAGATTCTTAGTGTTTGTGCAACAAGAGAATGATAGGAGAGTTTTCTTTGCTGGCTCCTGAATTCTGTTCATTGAGGGCTCACTGTTCCATTAGGCAAGGTGACGTGGCTTGCTGGGGGCAGGGCAGAGTTTAGCATACCCTTAAAGGCAGACAGATTGCCCACTTCATTTTAGCCTGCCTGCACCTGCTGCCACCTGCACCTTTTCTGCCACCTGCCTTCCTTCCTTCCTTCCTTCCTTCCTTCCTTCCTTCCTTCCTTCCTTCCTTCCTTCCTTCCTTCCTTCCTTCCTTCCTTCCTTCCTTCCTTCCTTCCTTCCTTCCTTCCTTCCTTCCTGCCTGCCTGCCTGCCTGCCTGCCTGCCTGCCTGCCTTCCTGCCTGCCTGCCTTCCTTCCTTCCTTCCTTCCTTCCTTCCTTCCTTCCTTCCTTCCTTCCTTCCTTCCTTCCTTCCTTCCTTCCTTCCTTCCTTCCTTCCTTCCTTCCTTCCTTCCTTCCTTCCTGCCTTCCTGCCTTCCTGCCTTCCTGCCTTCCTGCCTCGCTTGCTTCCTTCCTTCCTTCCTTCCTTCCTTCCTTCCTTCCTTCCTTCCTTCCTTCCTTCCTTCCTTCCTTCCTTCCTTCCTTCCTGCCTTCCTGCCTTCCTGCCTTCCTGCCTGCCTGCCTGCCTGCCTGCCTGCCTGCGTAAATGACATGATTCCTCCCTGTTTCCTACAGAAGTGGGCATTGGAGGGTGATGCATAATTCAGCCAAGCTGGGTCATAGTTGGAATTACATCTGATCATGCTGCAGAGCGTAAAGAGCCAGCGTGGTGTAGTGATTAACGGGATTGGACTGTAATCTGTAGGATTGGGTTAGATTCCCCTCTCCTCCACAGGTAGCCTGCTAACCCTGACCTTGGGCCAGTCAAATTTCTCTCAGGATTCTCTCAGCCCCACCTACCTCACAAAGCGACTGTAATTCTGGCAGCATCCCCAGGTCCCACCTGGAGGTTGGCATCCCAGAGTCAATTCCCCACTGAGCTTCCTTCCTTCCCCAACTCTGCCCTCCTAAATCTGCCCCTCCAAATCTTCAGGGATTTCCCAAGCCAGAGTTGGCAACTCTAGAAGCCATAGGTTTATTTTATTTTATTAAATTTGCTATCCTGCTCTTCCCAGCCAGCCAGCCAGCCAGCCAGCCAGCCGGGTTCATAGCAGCTTACACACCTGGTTAAAATCTAAACAATACAACAAGAAAGTTAAGGATGACAAAACACCCAAATATCAAATATTGAAGCCATATCCAATGATGGCGGCTTAGCATATTTAAAATCCCAACAGGCTCCAAAAAAGCAACGTAGTGTAACTAAAACAACAGCAAATATCTCCTTCCTATTTACAATCCACATTTATGTGGAGGACGTCTCTTTTCCCCATTCCCTGGTCTGTCATTATAACAAACATGTGTGCTAGTTTGGAAAGAGACAGGTTTTCACAAAGACAGTTCCTTAAGTCGCCATCCTGGAGATAAATGTTCTGTGACGCGATATAAGCGGATGTCAAGTTTTCTCTTATGTCGTTTCCTTTTTTCCCCATGGAGGCGGGTCGAGAACCCGAATGAACACATCAGCCGACATTTTCGTCTGTCATTGGCGGTGACATCATTTCTGAATGTTGGGAACTGCTACGTTCTGGTAGCAATTTGTTAATTACTATAATTATACATATATTTTTTTAAAAAAATCCTCAGCAGGCAATGTTGGCCTGTCTTTTTGGTACAGAGATACTCCCCTCCCGAGGCTTTGAAAAAGAACGTATCCTGTCAGCTACATCTTTCCTGTGGATTAAAGCCTCCAGTTGTCATCCAAAGCCCCAAATACGGAGAATTATTTGCTTCAAAGGAGGAGTTGGGGGAATTTATTGAACTGACAGGCTCCCCCCTCTCAGCACTCTCTCGCCGACTCCCTTCTAAAGGAAAGAAATGGATGTTCTATGGCACTTGTTAAAAGCAGATAAATGGGCCCGCTCTCTCTGTATTGTTTGGAAGGTGGCTGATTGTTTTTTTGAGAGCCCTGAAGAATGTGGGTACTTCAGGGAGAAGCTGGCAATACACACGGCAGAAGGAAAAGCAACACTGACTGAATAAATAAATAAATAAATAAAAATGGTGCTTGAGGGAAAATATTTGTTGTTTATATGCCCCAAGGGTGTATAGGCAAAAAAGATATTTTCCTGGGGCATATGGGGGGTGTATAGATAATAAATATTTTCTCTCATGCATTATTGTTTTTTGCTTTTACTTGGTGTGCCCCCCACCTCTTTTCCCCCAAGTCCATGTATCCTCAACTAACAGGCTTTCAGGAAAGATGTTTTTTTAATGGGAGGATTGACCAGAGGGGAGGGTCCTTAAAGCACCCAGCACCTGCCAATTCTCCCTCCTCAGTGTTACCCCGAAGAACTGTTGTTCTCCTAGCCAGGAGCTCGAGTTGTTCTTGTTGGGATAAGTGCTCCTGGTAGTTGGAGATTATCCCTATTCGTAGTTAGCAGAGCGGCACGGGTGGCTAGAACACAGCAGAAGCCCTTACCTCGTGTGCGTGCGTGTGCGTGCGTGATGGATCCCAATGTGCGGCAAGCTTATACAAAAGAAAGTCGGAGTCAGTTGTAGTTTCTAATCTAATAAAAAGAGTATTTATTAGTGAACTCCATTCTGGATGGAGAGGTAGGTAGATAGAGTCACTATGCTATCCTAATCTAGCTGGATGGAGATGGATGCGAGGAGCATCCATCCTCTCTCTAGGCATGGTAGGAAGAAGAAGTGAGAAGGGGTCGAGGAAGAAACCGGAAGGAAGGAAGTTCCTGAGAGTATCAGTCTAACATCAAAGGGATAGAACCAGCATGATAGAGTAAAGGTGTCAAATCCCTAGGTCCCTATCTAACCACTAGCACTCTAGTAAAAACCCCTCTGTAGGTTGAGGCAGGAAACAGCGTAACAGGGTAAAGTCCTTCACTTCCAACAGTTCTGATCACTGCAGCTCTTCCTGTCCTACACGAAAAAAAAAGGAAGAGTCTCATGTTTTAACAAATGTCGTGCTGGGACTTTTGTTTAGGTTCCTTTTCGAGTCCAAGGAGATGAGCTTGAGGGACCTAGCTTGAGGGAGGAAACCATTGGGCATCCATGTGGAAAGACTTAGGCCCCTTCCGCACATGCAGAATAATGCACTTTCAATCCACCTTCAATGCACTTTGAAGCTGGTATGCTGTGTCCAGTTCTGGACACCGCAATTCAAGAAGGATATTGACAAGCTGGAACAGGTCCTGATGACAAGGGCTGTTTGAGAGAGGAATACGCTGCCTCCGAGTGTGGCAGAGTCTCCTTTGGAGATTTTTAAGCAGATGCAGGATGGCCATCTGTCAGGAGTGCTTTGATTGTGTCTTCCTGCCTGGCAGGAGGTTGGACTGAATGGCCCCTGTGGTCTCTTCCAACTCTATGATTCTACATCATTGCCAAGGCTGTGTGTGAACATTTTTTTTTAATTTATGAAAGCTTTCTTAATTTAATTCAGCACTACAGGGAAACAGGAGGCCAGAGAAGGGTAAAACACTGATTTGAAAGTGATTGAGTTTAGCTTTCCTTTTCTTCCTCTCCTTTTTTCCCTGCTCATCTCTTCTTCTAGCTGCAGGCTTAAAATGCCAGACGAGTAATTGAACTCTGCGCTAAGAGCTTGGCGGCCGGAAAGTGGAAAGGACTCAAGTATATTTAACTTGTATCAGGCAAGGATAAAAACATGGATTGAGAGGACGATGCGCGTTTAAACTTCAGCCGTTTGAAATCGCAATTTGAAAGGGGTTGTTTCCTATTTCTTCCTTTTTGTTTTTCAAAGAAGTCTTAGCTTGTGATGCTTTGCTAAAAATCCACTGGAATTAAGGAATGGTTGTTCACATCTCCAGATGCCTTCAAGGCAGATCCGAATGTTCAAGGGAGTAACCCTGGAAGTTGGTGGAATTTTTTTTCTTGTATCCGGAGGTTTGCTCACTAAAGGGGGCGGGAGGATATTCTCGCCTACAGGAGGGTCAACAACAGCTTGTTCGGCAGAAACAGAGTATTGTGACTGTTTAAAGTGGAACGGGCTTTTGGCATAAGATTTCATGGGCAAAAGCCCACTTGCTCAGATGATCTGCGGAAATCACTGGATGCAGACTTCACAGAGCCCTGGTAGATGACAAAGAAAAAGAGTTTGGATTTATATCCCAGGCTCAAGGTGGCTTTCAGGCTCCTTTCCCTTCCTCTCCCCACAACAGATACCTTGTAAGGTAGATGGGGCTGAGAGAGTTCTGAGAGAACTGTGACTAGCCCAAGGTCACCCAGCAGGAATGTAGGAGTATGGAAACAAATCCAGTTCACGCCTCAGCCACTCAGGTGGAGGAGTGGGGAATCAAACCCAGTTCTCCAGATTAGAATCCACCTGCTCTTAACCACTACACCAGGGGTCTGCAACCTGCGGCTCTCCAGATGTTAATGGACTAGAATCCCCATCAGTCCCTGCCAACATGGCCAAGGCACTGATGGGAATTGTAGTCCATGAACATCTGGAGAGCCACAGGTTGCAGACCTCTGCACTACACCATGCTTGCTCCCATGATTCATCTACTCCTGCGCCTTGTTCCTCAGAGTGGCCAGTTAGAGGCCTCTGGAAAGCCACAAGCGGCAGTATGGATGACTGGTTTCCTGTTCCCATTGCTTCTGAGCACTCTTCAGCCCTTTTGGCTTGGAGCCAGGGGTGGGATCCAGCAGGTTCTCACAGGTTCTTGAGAGTAGGTTACTAATTATTTGTGTGTGCCGAGAGGGGGTTACTAATTGGTGATTTTGCCACGTGATTTTTGCCTTAGTTACGCCCCTCCTCTCAGCAGTAGCGCGCAGAACTTGAAGCAGTCTAGCAGGAGGTGCACCGGCGGGCGTGGCAGCCTGCGCCTGCGTGCATTCGTTTCCCGCCTAAGGACCGGTGCAGCAGCTGCGTCCTTGCCACAGCCCCGCCCAGGAATGCCCCTCCCCTGGAATGCCCAGCCACGCCCCCGTCGTGCCCCGCCCAGCTCCATTGGCACTACGCCACAGTTTGAATCCCACCACCATGGGAACCTGTTACTAAAATTTTTGGATCCCAGCACTGCCTGGAGCCCTTTCTGCAGTGCTCCTAGCCCCACGGTCCCTTTGCAGTGAGGTCTCCTCACATTTCCTTGTTTATGTGAGCAAGGAGAGGCAGGGCCAGCTCAACGTATTTGGGCTGCCCTGGATGGGTGGGGTCAGCAAGGAGGGCATCTTTAAGACAAATATTCCACCCCCGCAAAGCAATAATTCAGAGGACCCTGGGGGCACCCCATATTTATGCAGAGATCAGTGACTGTATCAAAAGCAACACATGACGCCTAAATCTTCGGCTGTTTCCAGAATGAGGGGGCTACCCTTTGAACAGTGTTACCTTTACCAACTGCTTAATGCAGCTGTCTAGTGAAGATGTCCATTAGAAGAAGAAGAGATGTGTCCTGTTTTTGAATGTTATTGTCCTGGCATGATGTCTTTTTAATGTAAGAAACAGTCATTCAAACTGTTTCAGCCTCTAAGTCAATTAACTTTGGCTGTATTGATTATTAGTTACATTAATTAATTTTATGTTGTTGATGTTCACCTTGCTGTAACGGTGAGGGTTACAACTATCGCAAGGCAGGGATCCATATGGAACTGAGGAGTGGGAGACGTTCCCTCCCTTGGTAGGGCAGGGCAGTGGGTCTCCACAGCTGTAAGAAGCTTCCTTGCTTTCCTAGCCCCACACAATTTAACACTAGAGCACAATTGCAGCATAATTCTGATTTCTGATTTTCAGGGCTAGGGACTGAAGTAGCAGTACCATTCAGGAAAGGGGATATTTTTGCTGGAAGTAGCAATGTTTAGTGTGCAAAGGCACTGAGAAGGAGACACAGCAGGGGACGGGCAAGTGGTCAGCTAGATAGGACTGTAAGGTTAGAGACCCTGCTGTCCTTTTGTGTCACTTCCTGTCGGTCCCTAGACTGAAAATCTCAGGTCTAATTTCCTCTTTCTTCTCAGAAGTCAAGTATTCGTCTCTTCCCTAACTAGCAAGGTAGCAGCAGGCAATCTCTGTCCGTTCTCCTTCCTGTCTGAATTGTAGTTCCCTAAGAAACGTTTACCTTTGATTCCTTTTAATCAGCGCGTTGACACCTCTCTGTGTGGTAATTTCTGAGAAATTTTTTACGTCCCATTTCTGTGCTGTTTCAGAGATGGGGCGCTGGCGTAAATTGGAGCCAGAAATGCAAACCTCTTGCTCGGAAGGGTCTTGTGAGCTTTTGATCCTCCACTGTTCCCCGCCCCACTTTAATTGATGCTCAGCTACATCCTATGAGCATGCTCCTTCCTCACTGAGAGCCAGTGTGATGTAGCGGTTAAGAGCAGGTGGATTCTAACCTGGGGAACTGAGTTTGAATCCCCACTCCTCCACCTGAATGGCAGAGGCTTATCTGGTGAACCAGATTTGTTTCCGCACTCCTGCATTCCTGCTGGGTGACCTCGGGCTAGTCACAGTTCTCTCAGATCTCTCTCAGCCCCACCTGCCTCACAAGGTGTCTGTTGTGGGGAGAGGAAGGGAAACGACCTTGTAAGCCACCTTGAGTCTCCTTACAGGAGATAAAGGTGGAGTATAAACCCAAACTCCTCCTCCTCTTCTTCAAGGGTCCATTTTGGGGTGTGCATGTGTGTGTGTTTCTTTTACATTTACAAACTAGCATTTTTCCATCCCCCCCCCCCCCCTCATTCATACAGATGAATGAATTTTGAATTAAATGATCTTGGGACTGACCCTCCTTGTCATTCTCACTGCACAGCCTTCATGTCCTTCACTGGAATTACTGAGCCTTTGTTGGTTGGTTTGTTTCTCGCTCTGGCCTGTCTCCAATGCTATGATACACAGAAACCAATCCAACTCCTGTGTCTTTCTCTCTCCTCCCCTCTTTCCCGTTCTGGTATAGATCTTGTCTGATGTTCCAGTGTACCAGCATGTGGGCTTTCATGCCTAATCAACTCTGCAGGCTGGTGATAATCACTGTCACATGCTTGCTGTCCTTGATCCAGCGTTTGGCATGGCACAGTTCAAAAATGTTGTCTCTTGGCTGGCTCATTAGAGTCAGCGACAGACGCCATGGTTAGACCGTGCGTGTCTGTGTGCGTTCGCATTTCCCTAGCTGCTTCCTCCGATTCCTGTGTCGTCTTCGGTTTTTCCTCTGCTAATATAACTTCCCAATCTTTGAGAAGGCAGCAGAAATTATCTCTGGGTTGGGCAGTTGTAGGCCCCTTCCGCACATGCAAAATAACTTACTTTCAATCCACTTTCAATCCACTTTGCAGCTGGATTTTACTGTGCAGAATAGCAAAATCCACTTGCAAACAATTGTGAAAGTGGATTGAAAGTGCCTTATTCTGCATGTGCGGAAGGGGCCGTAGGCTGTGACATTCCAGGTTTGATTGAAACAAGTCCCTAGCCACAATAAAGCATTGTCCTTTGGGGGGGCTTCACATGCTAAGTTGACAAAGAAGGGATGCATCATAGGGATGGATTGAGAAAAAGTGGATGGATTGATGGAGTGATGAAAAAAATTGCAAAGAAGAAGAGGAGGAGTAGGAGTAGGAGTGGTTGTTTGAATTTATACCCCACCTTTCTGTCCTATAAGGAGACTCCAAGGGGCTTACACTCCTTTCCATTCCTCTCCTTACAACAGTGTCTCCTTACAGTTGAGGAAAGTGGGATATAAATCCAAATTCTTCTTCTTCTTCTTCTTCTTCTTCTTCTTCTTCTTCTTCTTCTTCTTCTTCTTCTTCTTCTTCTTCTTCTTCTTCTTCTTCTTCTTCTTCTTCTTCTTCTTCTTCTTCTTCTTCTTCTTCTTCTTCTTCTTCTTCTTCTTCTTTCCATATAACACACGGAATACAATTTCTTTTTCATAGCATCTGAAGAAGTGAGCTCTAACTCATGAAAGCTCACAATGCAATAAATGTTGTTAGTCTTTAAGGTCCCCCTGGGAGGTTACTCTTAGCCCTATTTCTAAATCAAGCATTCCCAACTCTTAATGACGAGAGGATGCATTTCCCTTTTGTCTGCTGTGGGACCCGGTATCAAGTGCTTCTTCGTAGCCTCTCAATGGAGTTTAGCTTAGCACGCTGTTATTCCAAACCATCTGAAGTTGAGCCATTAAATTGTATTTATTATGGCAGCGAGCATCAATTATGGATCTATGCTGCTCGGAGTTTTATATCTATTCCCCAGCGCGGAGCCCGGCATCTCAGAGCTGGGGAGAAGTGCCAAACTATTTATTCCATTAGCCTAACAATGCTGCCCTGTTTCCCTATTGTCGCTGAGCTTGTTTTGCCTAGCATCTGATCAATGGCTCCTAATGGCCTTTCACAATGAAGCTCTTTCGATGTCATTTAATACCCTTCCTGGGTGTGTGTGTTTGTTTTTGGACAGCTTCCTCCAGCAGAACAAGGGAAATTCAAGTATGGATTCTCCAGTAACCTGCCCCAAGTATATCGAGTGTATCCTCCACCAACAGGTTAACCTTTGCAGGGTGATTGGGTTTCTGTTGCCTGTATACCTGGCAGCCTTGGGTTTAGCCTTGCCTGATCTTGTCCCAGTGTGGTGTAGTGGTTAAGAGCGGGTGGATTCTAATCTGGAGAACCGGGTTTGATTCCCTACTCCTCCACCCGAGTGACAGAGGCTTATCTGGTGAATGAGATGTGTTTCCCCACTCCTACATTCCTGCCGAATGACCTTGAGCTAGTCACAGTTCTTGGGAACTCTCCCAGCCCCACCTGCCTCACAAGGTGTCTGTTGTGGAGAGAAGAAGGGAAAGGAGCTGGTAAGCTACTTGGAGTCTCCTTACAGGAGAGAAAGGTGGGGTATAAATCCAAACTCTTCTTCTTCTTCCCTTACAATCAGTGAAAAGCAATTTTGCGTGTCATAAAGCATCACATCTGGAGTTACTGTACAAAAATTGAACATATGGATATGAATGATGAATTACACACTGCAACCTGGCTACATATAAGCCCTGTAGACCATGTATATGTAAAATAAATATGTATTCACATGTCAAAAGACTGCATCTATAAATCTCTAACTTCTCTGTGAAATAATTATATGGCTTAGTGTTTTGCACTTTCTGTATAGAGTGGACTTATACACCCCTTTCTCTCCTGTAAGGAAACTCAAAAGGGCTTACAAGCTCCTTTCCCTTCCTCTCCCCACAACAGACACCTTGTGAGGTAGGTGGGGCTGAGAGAATTCTCAGAGAACTGTGACTATCCCATGGTCACCCAGCAGGCTTCATTTGGTGGAATGGGAAAATAAATCCCGTTCACCAGATAAGAGTCTGCCACTCATGTGGAGGAGTGGGGAATCAAACCTGGTTCTCCAGACTGGAGTCTGCCACTCTTAACCGCTACATCACTCTGGTTGGCAGTCCTATATGGAAATACATGAACCTGCCTGCTGTTGAATCAAACTATTGATATATCAGGGTCAGTAGTACATTGGTCAAAGCTGTCTAGGGGGTCTCAAATAAAGGTCTTTCCCATCACCTGACCCTTTTAACTAGAGATGCTGGGAATTGAACCTGGGATCTGGGGCAAGGCAGATGCTCTGCAACCGAGCCACATCCCCTCCCTTCCCCTTTCCTCCATTTATCCTCATAAATGACCCTGCAAAGTTAGGTTGAGAGAAAGCGATCGGCCCAGCCTACCCAGTAAGCTTTATGCTTTGAACACAGGAGCAGCAGTGGCGTAGGAGGTTAAGAGCTCGTGTATCTAATCTGGAGGAACCGGGTTTGATTCCCCACTCTGCCACCTGAGCTGTGGAGGCTTATCTGGGGAATTCAGTTTAGCCTGTACACTCCCACACATGCCAGCTGGGTGAGCTTGGGCTAGTCACAGCTTCTCGGAGCTCTCTCAGCCCCACATACCTCACAGGGTGTTTGTTGTGAGGGGGGAAGGGCAAGGAGATTGTAAGCCCCTTTGAGTCTCCAGCAGGAGAGAAAGGGGGGATATAAATCCAAACTACTCCTCCTCCTCCTCCTCCTCCTCCTCCTCCTCCTCTTCTTCTTCTTCTTCTTCTTCTTCTTCTTCTTCTTCTTCTTCTTCTTCTTCTTCTTCTTCTTCTTCTTCTTCTTCTTCTTCTTCTTCTTCTTCTTCTTCTTCTTCTTCTTCTTGTCTAACTCTCAAACCAAGAAACCTATCTGGCTCCCCGGTTTAAAGCATTCATCCTTAACCAGAGGCGTGTCTAGGGAAAATGTAGCCTGGGGAAAAATCTGAGCCCCTCACGTGTCTGCCATGCTACCTCCCCACCACAAACTGGGCAAGCAGGAAAGAAGAGGGGCGTGGGAGGCAATTTCCCCCCCCCCCACATGACTAAATGATCACAGCCCGGGGACATTTGACCCCATATGTCCCCCTAGGTGGTCCTTAACCACCACACTACATCAGTTCTTGTCTGCAGAGAACAAGTAAGGCATTCTAGGAAATGTCTTCTGTCGCAGACCAGAATCTTCCTCTGTATAATACTTAGCACCAGAATTGATCCAGCCCCAACTGTTGGTACTTAATGATTACTATTCCAGGGACTCATGGCCAGGTTTTTGTGGAACAGATGCCAAATTTGAAAAGTTGCTTTTTGATATGTCTTTTATGTCAGTGTCTTCAGGTCTGATGTTTGCTGCCTGTTCAGTACAAAGGAAACCTTGTCTTCAGCTGATAGCTTTAAATAAAAAAAAAATCACTGTAATACAATCTGTACGGTGGAGTGTAATTTTTTTTTACTCGTCTGTCAAAACGAAAGTTTGCCTCAAGGGAATCAAATTTTACAAGGCTATCAGAGAATGGCAGTAACACGTCTAGCCTCCAAACATTTTGCGAGTGCATGCACAAGCACGGAGCTGCTTTCTTAACCTTCTTTCTGCAGAAATTGCAGGTGCGTCATCCCCTGTTGTGAAGGAAGGTGGCAGCCAGAGTTTTGCTGATTTTCTTTGATTAAAATATTTATAACGGTTGGAAATCAGATTGTCAAGATGGCCCACATAAATGAAACGCAAGGGAAGATGAAAGCACCGCAGAAAAGCCACAATGAGTTTCTTTCTTTCCTTTTTAAACGTGAGGTTAAAACTGCCAAGTTAGTAGCACTGCTTGTGCCTGAGAGTGCGTGAAACGTTGTCTGGTAAGATGGTCTGGATTCCTAGATCCACGACGTGAAGATAATTTCCGAGGATAGCCAGTTGGTCTGGGGTGAAAAAATGCTGGTACTGATTACTGATGAGTTCTGTGACCAAAAAAGCCCAGGGCTGTGTGAGGCTGGGCTAGATGGCTCTTTGATCTGACAGGACCCACCGGATGTTCGTGCTTGTGTAAATTAACATTGCAGAGGAAGGCAATGGCGTACGGCCTCTGCTCCCCTCTTGCCTTGAAAAACTCGGGAAGGGTTGCTGTAAGTTGGCTGCTACTTGACAGTACTCTGTGATTAATGTCTGAGTTCCAGGAGTCAAGCAAAGCTTTCATTCAGTCCCTCAGCTCGTCCCTGTTTCCACAAACATTTCCTTCAGATGGACCAGCGTGCTTTAACAGCTACACGACAACCGATTCGTCTTTACAAAGGAGTGTGTGCCCTTAAACCTGAACTGTTTGTTTGAACACCAGGGGAACAGCGTCTGCTTTTCCTCTTCCCTTGGGCGCTTCTGTCTTCCTTCCGCAGACAATATGGCTATTTACACTGTAGGAAACGGTTCCAGGGACTCTGAAATCTCCCCAGACGACTTTGCTGAATGTCATTTCAGTGGCTGAGTGGAGAAAGGGGCCTTTTGGGGAGTTCCTGTTTTCAAAATATGGACAGCACAAGACATCAAACACCGCCTGCTAGGGCAGTCCGGCAGACATAAGCACGGTGGCAAATCCAGTCTGAGGCTGTAAAGACAAACCATTTTGGCAACCACTGAAGATTGCTACAGAACACTACTTGGGAAAAACAATTTATTGTGTGTGTCATGAAGAAAGGTTACTCTTCCCTGTACATGCTGGATTTCTATGACTTTAAGGCTGCCGCTTCTGAAATGGGAAATACCTGGATATTTGGGAGGTGGATTCAGGGTTGTAGAGCCCACCCTCCTAAGCAGCCATTTTCTCCAGGGAACGGATCTTGGTTGTCTGGACATCCGTTGTAATCGCTGGAGATCTCCAGCTGCCACCTAAAGGTTAGCAACCTGACTTCGTAGAATCATAGAGTTGGAAGAGACCGCAAGGGCCATCAAGTCCAATCCCCTGCCATGAAAGAAGACTCAATCAAAGCATCCTGAACAGACAATCCTCCAGCCTCTGTTTAAAAACCTCCAAAGAAGGAGACCCCACCTTCAAGGCAGCATGTTCCACTGTCAAACAGCCCTTTATGTCAGGAAGTTCTTCCTAATGTTTAGGTGGAATCTCTTTTCCTTTATTTAAATCCATTACTCCTTGTCCTAATCTCTGGAGCAGTAAAAAACCAAGCTTGCTCCCTCTTCAACATGACATTCCTTAAAATATTTAAACATGGCTATCATGTCACCCCTTAACCTTCTGTTCCCCAGACTAAACATACCCATCTCCCTAAGTCTCTCCTCATAGGGCATAGATTCCAGATCGGTTACCATTTTGGTTGCCCTCCATGGGACATGCTCTAGCTCAGGGGTAGGGAACCTTTAACACTCAAAGAGCCATTTGGACCCGTTTTCCACGGGAAAAGAAAACACCTGGAGCCGCAAATCATTTTTGACATTTAAAATAAAGATAACACTCTCTATATAGGGTTTTTTTTAACCTTTTACTCCGCTCATTCTGAGAAGCGCATGGACCTCACCGGCCACCAGGAAGGCGCCCGCCCCGCTCCAACGAGGAGGGCGAGAGGGGAAGCCCGCAGCGCAGCCCAGCCGACCGTGGGCAGTTGGTGAACCCACCCTGCTTCCTGCAGGGGGGGGGGCAAGGATGGGGCCGGCAGCTCAACTCGTGGAGCCACAGTGCAAGGGCAGAAGAGCCGCATGCGGCTCTCGAGCCACAGGTTCCCTACCCCTGCTCTAGCTTGTCGATATCCTTCTTGAATTGGGGTGCCAAGAACTAGACACAATATTCTAGGTGAGGTCTGACCAATGCAGAATAGAGTAGCAGTATTATGTCTCTTGATCTGGACACTACTTGACCTGGATGACCCAGGCTAATCTAATCTCATCAGATCTTGGAAACTAGGTAGTGTTGGTCCTAGTTAGTATTTGAATGGAAGCCAGTTAAGGAAGTCCAGGATCACTACACACAGGGAGGCAATGACAAACCACCTCTGCTTGTCTGTTGCCTTGAAAATTTTTATGGCGATATCTTTGCATGACTACTAGAAACTTATCTCTCTAAACTCTGAGGGCGTTTTCGCACATGCAAAATAATGCACTTCCAATCCACTTTCACAATGGTTTGCAAGTGGATTTTGCTATTCCGCACAGTAAAATCCAGCTGCAAAGTGCATTGGAAACGAATTGAAAGTGCATTATTCTGCACATACGAAAGTGCCCTATGAATGTCAGGGGAGCCGAATTCTGCACACTACGTTTAATTCTGTTGCAGGACTCCCGTGGAATAATGGCCTGTTTGCCCTTCGTGACAGTTTCGTAGAGTTGTCCATCCTGTATCTTCATCGCCTCTCCTTCTGCCATGCAAAGGCCATCCCAGTACAGGCTCGAGAGTGCTGACTTCGTGCTTTTCCGCTCCCTCCCTCCCTCTGTTACCCTTTTCCTCCAGGGGACAGCCTCTTCAAACACTGGTTCCGCTTTCTCCTGCATTACGACTTGGACGCTTGCCATTCATCGCAGCTGTGTGTTTGAACTTGAGTGATTGCATTGGGAAGTGAACCGTGGCAATTCTGCTCGTTCTCCCTTTCCTCCTGCTTTATTGGAGAGCAGTATGTGTTTCCCTGTCCCTGGCAGCACCCGTTTGCCTTGTTATAAAACGGAGAGAGGGAGGCAGCAGGCTGCACATTTTCAACAAGCCAGAGCCCAGGGTTCTACTCCTGTTGGTGCCGAAAGTGTGGGGAATGGAAGGGGGCCGTGAAAACATAAGGCCTCCATCCCATCTTCTTGGAGACAGCGGCTTTTACCTCGAGAATGATTGCCTGCTGTTTGAATCTGTGGTTTGAAAAAGCTGCGGCTCTCAGATCTCAGCTGTTTCTAATTTGCTTTAAATTAGCGCAATTGGCGGAGAGTTTATCAAAGTTGACTGTAATTCCAAACAGTCTCATTTCTCGGCGTGGTTTCCCCCCAGCTCTTGTTCCCGAAGGTTTTGACCAGGGTTCTGCAGGCCTAGAAGGCCAGGGGTGTAGGTTTTGTTACTGTCTTCCTTGAATGTCTTCCTGTTGATTCAAACCTGGAATGAAGTTAGACCTAACTTTTCAAAGTGTAAACTCCCTAGCATTGTTCCTGATAGCCAAACTTTTTGCGCATGGGGTACCAGCTCCAGAAAAAGCAAGATCAGAAGAGTCGGCCCATTTTAAAGACGGTTGAGTTGGAACTGCCATCAGTGGGAGATACCTATTGGCTAGTACTTGTGTCAATGCCAACCCTCCTCTATGTGGAGAAGAACAGCGTAAGCCTCCTTGGGGAGACAGACTATGTATTAATGAAGTAAGTGAATAAATAAGTACCCCTCAACCTCAGAGCAGATTAACAACTGGTTTTACAACTGCAGGTAGGGGATAACATAACAGATGTATCTTTTGACATTTGTGTGGAAAAGGCCATTTCAGCAGATACTGGGGTTCGAAACCTAGTCATGCTGGGACAGGCAGTGGTAGGGTGGAGGCAGGTAGTACGTGCTAAGCAATAAACAGAGTCAGAAATTGTTAGGTAATCTTTAATAATGAGGTGTATTAGTATTAAACTTGTTGGTAACTCTATCCCACTGAAAGTCAAACATCCTATTGCATGTTTATGGGAAGTCCCAGACTGTTGACCATATTTTTAAAATGTTTATATTTATATTTAATATATATATTAAAATGTTATAAAATTAAAATCAAACATAGTAATCATTGTGAAGTTTGCATACACCTTACATTCCTATCATAGTTTTAAGGCTTAAGAAATTATTACACAGTCTCAATCATTTATCCTTGTCTATATATACTCCTTTAACACTCTTAATTATCCAGGTCATTAATTTATATAACTGTCCAAATCCTCAATTAGTATAATCCAAAAAAGCTTTCCATCTTCTTTCATACTCTGTGGAGGGTCAGCTGTGAGCCAAGGATGTTAGCTTTGCCGTTTCTGAGTATTCTGTTACATCCATTCCCAAAAGCCGTGTGGTGGTTTGCTTTCCATCTTGTTGCAAATACAATCCTAGCTGTTGTCCCCATAACCAGCCTGTTGATTGTATTGAAGAAGAAGAAGAGTTTGGATTTATATCCCCACTTTCTCTCCTGTAGGAGACTCAAGGGGGCTTACAATCTCCTTGCCCTTCCCCCCTCACAACAAACACCCTGTGAGGTAGGTGGGGCTGAGAGAGCTCCGAGAAGCTGTGACTAGCCCAAGGTCACCCAGCTGGCATGTGTGGGAGTGCACAGGCTAATCTGAATTCCCCAGATAAGCCTCCACAGCTCAAGTGGCAGAGCAGGGAATCAAACCCGGTTCCTCCAGATTGGAATGCAGCTGCTCTTAACCACTACACCACTGCTGCTGACCCAACACTATGTTCGACAGTGGAATACACTGCCTCAGAGTGTGGTGGAGTCTCCTTCTTTGGAGGTTCTGAAACACAGGCTGGATGCTTGATGGTGTCTTCCTGCACTATCTCTGATCTGTATAGTCCATGGGTCCCCCAACCCTTTTGAGCCGGTGGAGACCTTTGGAATTCCGCCACGGCACTATGGACACAGTGACAAAATGGCTGCCACAAAATAGCTGTGACAGGAGATGGAGACAGCCACAGAATTATTGCCACAGCTTAACTTTGTTCACACAATGACAATCCTTGTGCAGTTGTTAGAGCTGCTGCAAAATTGTATTGTCGAAGGCTTTCACAGCCAGAATCACTAGGATGGTGTGGGTTTTCTGGGTTGAATGTCTGTGTTCCAGTAGCATTTTCTCCTGACATTTTGCCTGCATCTGTGGCTGGAATCTTCAGAGGATCTTCTGAAGATGCCTGCCACAGGTGCAGGTGAAATGTCAGGAGAAAATGCTACTGGAACACAGCCATACAACCTGGAAAACCCACAACACCCTGCTGCAAAATTGATATTTTAAAAAATCTGCACAGCCAATCACATTTCTTGCTGGGCAAAAACCCTATTTGGCTTTGCCGACTGTCTTAAAAGATGTGGAAAGGTGTCTGTGGCGAACTGTGGCATCCACAGGAACCATGCTGGTAACCCATGGCATACGCTGTTGGGATGTTAAAGGTACAGAACCCCACAACCACTGCATGTTTTGCAACCAAGGGTTCTGACTTAAACATGCCAGTTGTGTTCAACGCCACGTGGGTAAGCTCCTGTTTGCCTGTGTTTAAATTCAGCCCAAGTTGTCAGCTGTGCGTGTGTTTCTATGCTAGCGCGGCAGTCTGAAAAGTTCTGCCGCGGTGCATGCTTGATGGCGAGGGATCCATGTTTAACCCCCCCCGAACAAAGAACCAAAAACAGCTGCACAATTTGCTCTCCTCATAATTGTGACCTTCAGTCAAAGCCATTTTGAGTGACAGCAGCTCAAGAAATTACATTTGCTGGCTGTCTCTGTGAGCAGGGCATGTCTCTGTTATGTTTTGTTAAATCAATAACAAGGATTCTGAGAGAGACAGCGAACGTTCGAGGCGTCGTACGTCTTTACAGCTTATGTCAAGCGAGCGGCCTGTACAATAATGAGAGTTTTGAGTGGCAACGGAGGGATCTCCAATTGATTGGTTATTGTTTGTTAGAAGCATAGATGCAGTCAGAGAGCAGCAAGCCTTGTAGGGTTTGTGGGGGAGATTCTCTGATTGGAACTGGAACGCGCCGTTTCCAGCGCATTAAAACACCGCAGGTGTACATTTCAAGCTGTAGCAGACTCACAGTTTTAATCCTAAATTGTCTGCCATGAGCTGCAGCATGCATAGAGAGTTTGGAGCATGTACATGAGTGTGGTAGAGAGGGAGGGAGGAAGGGAGGGAGGGAGAAAGAAATTACTTCACGTTTAAGCAGCAGACTAACAAATTACTGATGGAAATGGGCTTCCGAATATTCAGCTGTAATTGGATTTCAGCTGTTGGTTGTTTTGGCATCTGTGACTGGAGGCTGCAGAAGTAGCAGATTTCTCTGAAATGCTTTTAGAACATTCGATGGCACTCCAGACACATTGCAATTACCTCTTTGAAAAGGAAACCGGGAAGTCAGAGACGGTATGAAATGCTGTTTTACAACATACATATATGTGAAAGTCACCTCCTTGGCGCTTGTATTGTTCTACCTTGCAAAGTATCTGGTTCCTGTGTTAGAAGTGTCTGTTCCCCGAAGCATAATTATATGGGCCTGTTGAGGGCGGTGAGCCAGGCCTTGTCAAATCTAGAATAACTATCGGAGGGAGGGGGAGAATTCTTCCTCTTTTTTTTTGGTTTGCTTTCAAAACTCCATTCTTGGTGTGAGATTAGAACCCTTTATGTTCACTGAGTACCAGTAACTTGCCATAAAATGTAATGACCCATTAAAAAATTGCAGTGTCTGTGTGCAGGGGTGGGTGGGTACAATTACAACCTGAAAATCACAACCCCCCTCCCCAAATCTCTACCCTTTATAACCGGGGTGGCCAATTATTTTTTCCATGGGGCCACATAAGAAACAGAAAATATTGAGGAGGGCAGGGAGAGTGAGGCACTTTTGAAAAGCCCTGACAGCAAGGCGGCAGCTTCAACCGGGTTTCTGCAAGGGGCTTTCACTGGCACCGCCTAAGCCCCCAGCTATAAGCTAGGGGCCAGTCAGGGGGCCATGTTAACCCGGCGGGCCGGATGTGGCCCGCGGGTTGTATAATGCCCAGATCTGCTCTATAAGTTCTCCGTGGCTTGGGCAGGATAAACGATCTCTCCCTTTTGTTTTCCTTTTAATTGGCTCTCAACATCCCCTCACCCATGGGGAATATTGAGTCCTTATCAGAGCTATCTTTTTTTTATTTTGGTTTTTTGCAAAGTTCTTGTGTGTTTCTTGGGTTTCCTCGAGTTTCCACAGTCCCTTATTTTCCGGAACTGGGCCAGTTCGGCTTTTGTGAATGGCAGAGGAGATGGATCCTTTATTATCGCATATGGAGATACATTCTTTAAGTGGCTGACAGCCCCATCCAACGGGCCAGGTGCCTGGCTGTGGCTATGCCAGCCTGCCACTCCCAGGAAGACTTTCTGGTGGCATGGGGAGGCTTGAAATGAAAAAACCCTCCCCACCAGTGGGAAGCCCCCATTGGACTTATTGGACTTAAGCCACCTTAAACTCTCAAAATCGTATACCCCAAAATCGTATACCTTACTGTTCTCTAGGGTGCTACTGAACTCAAAGCTAGCTTCTCCTCTCCTTTAGAGAGCCAGCGTCGTGTAGTGGTTAAGAGCAGGTGTGCTCTAATCTGGAGAACTGGGTTTGATTCCCCGCTCTGCCACTTGAGCTGTGGAGACTTATCTGGTGAACTAGATTAGCTTGTGCGCTTCAACAGATGCCAGCTGGGTGACCTTGGGGCTAGTCATAGTTCTTTGGAGCTCTCTCAGCCCCATCTACCTCATAGGGTGTTTGTTGTGAGGGGGGAAAGGAAAGGAGTTTGTAAGCCCCTTTGACCTGGGGCGTACAGACTGCCGTGGTGGTTAAGAAAGCCCAGCAAAGACTGTACTTTCCTGAGACTTTTTAAGGAAGCAACAACTAGATGGAAAACTTCTGGTGTCCTCTTTTACCGCTGTAAAGCTATAGAGAGTGTCCTAACCTACTGCATCTGTGTATGGTTCTCCAGTTGCACAGTGGCTTGAGAATAGGAAGGCATGCCCAGGGTGATCACTACTGCACAAAGGATTACATCGGCTTCCCCTCTTCCCTCCCTTGAAAGGAAATCATAATAACCCCAAGCCTAAATAAAGCCCAAAATATTCTTGAGGGACCCGGCTCATCCCAGCACACTCTCTCTTTTTAAACTGTTACCATCCCTGGCAGACGCATTACAGGGCCCCTCAGAACTAGGACAAAAGAGGCTTAGAGACAGCTTCTACTCTAGAGCTGTGGCTATGCTAAACTCCGCTGCTTAAACATATTGATGTATCTGGGGCTGCAATGTAGGGATGGAGTGGAGGAGGAAGGGGGAAAGTGAGACGCTGATGTATGAGTCTGAAATTGTGTGCATCGAGGAATGCTGCTGTAAATTTCGTTGTGCGTGCACAATGACAATAAAAATGCTTATGCTTAAATGCTTATGCTTATGCTTATAGGAGAGAAAGGGGGAATGTAAGTCTAACTCTTCTTCTTCTTCTTCTTCTTCTTCTTCTTCTTCTTCTTCTTCTTCTTCTTCTTCTTCTTCTTCTTCTTCTTCTTCTTCTTCTTCTTCTTGTGTGGCTATCTCGGGATTAGGAAATACCCAGAGATTTTCAGGGTGGCGAAGAACTTCAATGGGTTATAACGCTATGGAGCCCATCATCCACCTTTTCTTCAGGGAAACTGAGCTCGGTTGCCTGGGGATCGTTTACAACAGGAGGAGATCTCCAGCCACCACCTGGAGACTGGCAACCCAGCCCTCCAGAAAGGCCCACCTTTTGCTTGGAAAACTGTGCCTTCATAAGGTTTCCACAGCTGCACAATTTGGCCTCCTTCTCGCAATGCACCAAGGTTAGTGAAGGAAAAAGGATCTCTCGCTCTCTGCATCCAATTTGCAGCATAAGCCCGAGAGGAAACCGCCCCTCTCTGCCTTTTGGACCAGGCATAAAGGAAACGAGGCCCTGCCAACTGCCACGGCCTTTTCCCTCTTTTTTTTGAGGGAGCTGCATTTGAGAGGATATAAATCTCCCGTTCTTGTCTGCGGCAACTAGTTGGGGCCTTTATAAATGCTCCAATTGAGTGTTTTGACATGGCAGTCAGATACAGTTAATCTTTCCCTTGACCTCCTGATACCTCAGAGCAGGCTGAAACTGCTAGTTAAGCACGTAGGTCTCCCGTTGTAGCATTCGCGCTCCAGCGCATTGCCTAATCAAGTGTAATATATCTCTGGGTAAAACACACACCCTGGCTTTTCACAGCTATTTAAACAACCTCCCCCTCCTCCCCCCGCCACGGAGAGCCACTGCTTGCATAAGTAAAGCCACACAGAAAATGAGGGGAGGGGGAGAGAAAGGGCATGAGTCGCTCTGTTGCTGTCAGTGGGCTCAACGAGGGCTTTGTAGGGTCTGTGGCTGTGCAGAGAGTGGACGGGAAGGACAAAGGGGGATAGATTTTGAGAAAAGATTCGGCCCTCTTCACTGTTTCCCTGTGAAAGTTTCTACTGGATGACACTTCTGCTGGTGAAGAGAAGAGAAAGAAAGAAGAGAAGAAGAAGAAGAAGAAGAAAAGTTTGATCTATATCCCCCCCCCTTCTCTCCTGCAGGAGACTCACAAGTGGGGCTGACAATCTCTTGCCCTTCCCGCTCATTGCCAACAACAAACACTCCTGTGAGGTGGGCTGAGAGAGCTCCTGAGCAGCTGTGACTAGCCCAAGGTCACCCAGCTGGCATGTGTGGGAGTGCACAGGCTAATCTGAGGAGATTTCCCAGATAAGCTCTCCACAGCTCTGTAGGCGGGCAGAGCTGGGAATCAAACCTTGGTTCCCTCCAGATTAGATACAGGAGCTCTTAACCTCCTATGCCACTGCGAGGAGTTTGGAGGTGGTTCTTTTTTTTCTTACTAGCTATATATTCCCCTTGCCAGAGGGGTTAGCACTGACATTATTTTCTTCACCAATATAGCTTACAGTTCTTGGGCATTTACAGGGGTAAGGTTGACAGCACACATGTCTTCAGCAATGCTGTCCATCCACTGTTTCTTTCGTCTTCCACGTGGGCCTCCAGGGTCAAAGTTTAGGGCCGCTTTTGCAACAGAAGTCTCTCCTCCAAAGTCGCGGTAGTGTGCTCCGCCCCACATACGGAGCCGTATTTCCCACTTGTTTTCTTCTTTGTTATTGGTGTAATTCCAAGTCTTTGTCGTTTGTCTTCATTTGTAACATGATCGAAAAGAGTCAGGCCAAGCATCCACCGGAGCACCTTTGTGCATTTCCCCACTCTCCCCTATCCTCCCTATGCCCCTAAGTGCCAGCCTCTCAGCTGGGCATCCCTTGGCAGCGCCTTGGCATCCCACTCCACCCCACACTCCCGGGGATTACATCAAAGGCTACTACAAGAGCACCAGGGATGCCACGCAAGCGAGGGGCACGATAGCCGAAACAGCTGCCGGGCAGCCGCGCCTGTCAGCACAATGGGCCGCGGGGAGTGTCGGGGACCCCGCAAGCTACTTGAGGAGAGGCCCAGCTGGGCCATGGCTCAGAATGGGGGAAAGGCCCTTCATTTCCATCACATGAAGAGCTTGGAGGTTGCCCATCTGAATTCTAACCAGGGCTGACCCTACTTTGTTTATGAAATCTTTGGTGCAGGGGTGCAAAAGGCCTTTAACACATTTTTACTATCTTTGGGATGTCCTTCAGCAAAGCCTTAGATAAATATTGACCCCCACCCTATCCAGGTGATTTCACACGTGTATGGCTAATGAATAACAGCCACCATATTCGCAATAACAGAATGCAGGATTTCCATGTCCAAATTCTATGTTGAAATACATTAAGCGGCTAAGTTAGGCGAAAGATATGCTCTTCGGGCCCTAAAATTGGCAGCTCTCTTAAGAATTACTCCCCTCCCCTCCTGAGGATGTAGTGTTTGCCAATTTACTGCCCATCGTCTGGGGATGAACGCCCAGCCTGTGATAGATTACCAAAATTAATCTCTGTTATGTCAGGAGCACATTACAGGAGACGCAATTTAGCTTGATGGATTTTTTATTTTTTATTTATTATTTGCTGCAATGTGTCACTAAATTGGAGCCCTCTTAATTTTGTGATGTATTGGAGCAACGCACGGTTGAGCTGCTTACATATAAGGGTCAGCATTTCCATAATTAACCCCATTTTTCATAGTCCTTTATTGCGGATCCATTAATTGATATGGGGCCAAATGAGTTTGGCTCTTAGGGTGGTAGGTAATAACTGAGGAGTTTCACATGTATGTGCATGGCTAGACAAGGGTTGGCCAACTTCTGTGGCTATGGAGAGCACCTTGACTCCAGACAGTGTTCTAAGCAGGTCACAATGCTTCTTTTTATGGACTCTTGACTCAGGATAGTCATGGGCCTCTTCCAGCAATGACCACGCCCCATCTTGAAATCTCTTCTGCCTTTCCATTATGATGATATCATACCATCCATAGTTAAGTTAATCAAGTGCTTGAATCCTTGAGAGGAGGAAGAGAAGAAGAGGAGGAGGAGGAGGAGGAGGAGGAGTTTGGATTTTATACCCCACCTTTTTCTCCTGCAAGGAGACTCAAGGTGGCTTACAAACTTCTTTCCCTTCCTCTCCCCACAACAGACACCTTGAGAGGTAGGTGGACCTTCCTTTTAGACATAGCTCCTTCTTTCCTCCCCAGTTGAGGCTATGCTGGATTTTCTGGCACTTATTTTTTGGGGTGACCAGAGCCAGCGTGGTGTAGTGGTTAAAAGCAAGTGGATTCTAATCTGGAGAACCGGGTTTGATTCCCCACTCCTCCACCTGAGTGGCAGAGGCTTATCTGGTGAACCAGATGTGTTTCCATACTCCTACATTTCTGCTGGGTGACCTTGGACCAGTCACAGTTCTCTCAGAACGCTCTCAGGCCCACCTACCTCACAAGGTGTCTGTTGTGGGGAGAGGAAGGAAAGGAACTTGCCAGGCCACCTTGGCCCTCCCTGCAGAGAGAAAGTGCTAGGGTATAGGAATCCAAACTCCTCCTCCTCCCTCCTCCTCCCCCTCCTCCTCCTCCTTCCTTCCTTCCTCCACCACCACCACCACCACCACCACCACCACCTGATGAATGGAGTTTACACCTGGGAATTTTACTGATTTTGGAGGTGCTATTAGACTTGAATCTTGCAGACCCACATGTCTACCCACTTGAAGTTGTCATTGATTTATTGACTGAGTTTCTTAACCTCACTTTGACCAAACATGCCAGCCACAGCAGTTTACAATATAGTAAAACAATTAACGGGCAATAAATATAGATAAAAATCACACACAGAATCAAATGCAGAGGAAGGCAACTTTTGCTTTGTTCGCATACCACATACGGGAAACGCGGGTAGGCTGGTTCACCCAAAGTGGAAGGAACTTGGGCGCTTCTTCCTCGAACATCCAGTCCTAAAAGAGAACACTCAAGAAGGCCGTTCCGTAGACCTGCAGGCAACCTACAAGTGGTTGGTCTACTGGAAATTGGCTTATATCCTTTGGAATGGGCTGTGGAAATTCATGAGGAGCTACTATCTTAAGGTGAGAACTCCTTTGTGGCCCTGGTTTAACTTATCATTTCCTCTCACTCCCGCGTTAGTTGTGGGATAATAACCCGGAGCTCCCTGAAGGTAAGGGAAGAGAATGTCCTTTTTAATCTTAACAAATGTGTCTCGATGGGCTAAGAGACAGGCTTGTCTTTGATGGAACAAGGAGGAGGTGAGGGAACTTCCCCCCAAAGAACATCGCTGCACAAACCTTTGGCCTTCCTTCAGCCTTCCCAGTCTTCCTTCGCTCAAGGTGGCCGCTGAATTACACGCGCTTATGAGCTCTGAATAACGCAAAAGTCCATTCGCTTTTAATTGGTTCCTTAATAACTTCTAGACAGAGATCGAGCGTAGCGGTGGCGACTATTCAGTTTGTTTTCCCGAGACAAACACAGCGGCTGTGCTTTTGCAGCTGGGCTATTGCCTGCATTTCATGCATTCTGCGAAGGTATGCATCTGACTGGCATTGAACTAGGGTCTGGGAGACCCGGGTTCAAATCTCCACTGCCATGGAAGCTTGTGGGCTGACCTTAGACCAGTCACACAGCCAAACCTACCTCACACATAGATCCCTTGTATCCCGCGATCGAATGGCAGAATGTTGCCAGGCTTGGGTCGGCGCTTCTGATGTCGACTCGACGACGCTGGGACCGGGTAAATTCGCGATGGACGGGTCCCAATAAAAGAACTTTGCTCTCCGCCCTCTGGCTGTCGCTGGCCTGGGAAGGTCGCCTTCCCGTTCTGCACGCCTGCTTCCTGTCGCAGAACAGGGCGAAACCCCAGGCCCGCCGGTATCGCCGGGAGGTAGCCGGAGAGCAAGGTGAGTGAAGGCAGGGAGTGGGGATGGAAGCGCCGGAAGCCACTGCTATCTCGCGACGTAGCAGCCCCAGCCGCATTTTCAGAAAAGTGTGCTTTCCAGCTCACTCTGAAAATGCTCCGGCGCCGGCTGGCAGCACGAGGCGGCGCTGGCTGCAGCAGCTGCCTCTAGGTGAATAGCTGCCTGTGACCGCACAGCCAGCTTTGCTATCTCAGGTCCGCCATATTCCGCCCGTGCGGAAACGGCCATAGATGTTGTGAGTATAAAATGGAGAATGTTGCAGGCTGCTCAACTTTCCCACTGGGAAGAAAATGGGATAAATTAAGTAAGTGAATAAATAAATGGTGTGGTCCCGAAACTAAATACAGGATGGCCCTTTCCGCACAAATCTCCTAAAACGTTTGTAAAATGTTTTAAAAACCCCTCCCCCTGTTTGCACTCGCCCCCTGGAAATGATTCTTGGCTGTCATTTTGTGATTTCCCTCCCCCACCCCTTTTTAGTTCTGTGTTGAATTGATGCTTCAACGTTTTACAGCCTCGTGCTGCATTTTGTTCTCCTTGTATACTCAATGCTTTGAAGATTGGTCCCCCCCCCCCCAATAAAAGAACAAACAAGAAATGCTGCAGATAAACAGATGGGAGGAACTGGATGAGCTCAGAAAAAGGCACCCAGGAGGAAGTTCAGTGAAACATCAATAGATCACACAGCAACTGAAGATGTTTTCAAAACGTTTCAACCAGAGAAATCGGCCTTAAAAGGATTTCCATTTACGAAATGTTTTTTGGGAGTGGTAAAAAAAAAATGTGGAACTCCATGGAGGAAATGTTTCATTTCATGTCTCAAAACATTTTAAATAAATTGTGCAGAAAGGGCCAGTGTTTTGAAGGCAAAGAGGTGAGTTTGCCAGGTAGGATCCATCCCTGTCCTGAGTGACTCAGTGGCCTTTTACTAGCAACCCCTCACTATAGTTTCTATTCCCACCCCCGGTGGGGCAGGGAGTACAACCAATCTCCAGGCTCTAGCAGCTTCAAAGGCCATTTGCGGACTTGTGGCCTGTCCCAAAGTGAGTGTCCATTCCCTTTGGTCTGATTCTTGGGTGTGCACATGTTTTCTCACTCTCCCAAACTCACCGTGCCACAGATCAGAGAAGCCTGAGAAGCCTTTGAACTCTGGGAAAATTTGTATTTTCCCTCCTTTGCAGGGAAAGTGAAGGGAATGAGGACATGTTTTGTTTTCCTTGGTTTATTTGCTCCTCCCATCTTTACCCACCCAGCGTGGATAGAACAAGGAAGTGGAGGGCAGGCCAAAGAGGGGATTGATTGGCTTGGCTGTGTTTTTACTTCGCAGCGGGAGAAACCCGTTGAAACAGTAAACAGCAGGCAAACCCACTGTGAAGCACACAGCTGCTAGGTAAACACTGCATGTATAAATGGCCAAAGAGTAGCCTGTGACATCACACCCTTATTGAGCTACTTCCCTTCCCCAACTGTAGCCCTCCCAAGGCTCTATCCCTAAACATCCAGGAATTTTTCAACCTGGAGTTGGCAACTGTATCCCTCCCTGATAAACAAGGAAGCACCCCCAAAGAATCTCTGATCATCAGAGCAACTGAAGAGGGTTTTTTTTTAAAAAAACTTTTGTTAGGTTCCTTTTGGTTTTGATTGTACATTTAAAACACCCACACAATCCAGGAAGCTGAATCTTAAAAAAAAATATGTTTGCACCTGTTTGTGCTTCAAGTTGTCAAAATGATGCATGAGCAGGCCTGCTCCAGTAAGTGAGATCTGCAGCTATATGTAGCCCTCTGCGTACATTGTGGATGTGTGCTGTGTTGTGAGCCTGTGATACTCATCTGAGATTTGACCCCATGTAGACAGCAGGATGCTTATCTACCTCCAGGGCCATTAGAGGTTACAGAAGAAGAAGAAGAAGAAGAAGACATTATTAATATTATTAATATTAATAATATTGATAATAATAAAACAACAATAATAATAATAATAATTGTAGATTTCACAGCTGCCAGATCTTTAGCTGGTTGTTGGCCTTCATTACAATTCGAGCCTCACCCAGAGGCTCCAGGAAGTTGTAATGTATTGGCTTAGTATTCGTATGCCCGGATCCCAGTATATTGGCCTCTGAATTTGACACAGATGTTAATTTTGTCAATTCAAGATGTTTCAAGTGCTGCCTAGTGTTTTGGGATGGTTTTGCTACCGATTACTCAATGGGATGACCTCTGTTGGTTTCGTTGCCATGAAGTGGCTAAAGCCCGATTTTCAAATGCCTGATATCTGAGCGACCTCGTGTTCCTTTTCAAAATTATTATTATTATTATTATTATTATTATTATTATTATTATTATTATTATTATTATTATTATTATTATTATTATACACATATATACAGCACAAGTGTCTGAATTCATCTGAATCGAGGTCTTCCCAAAAGGACCTAGGATATTAGAGGTATTATTATTATTATTATTATTATTATTATTATTATTATTATTATTATTATTATTATTATTATTATTATTATTATACTACAAAGTACACTGCAGCCAGGTATCACACTGTCGGTATATGGTCACGTGCCACCATCTATCTCCAGCCAGGGGCCTAGGATGTTGTGACGTGATCGGAGAAGGGATGTCATGGAGACCCAGCTTGTAGCCGGGCTTTTGAAGTTGACAGATGTTGATTTTGTCAATGTTAATTTGTTTCAAGTGCTTCCCCAGGTCTTTTGGGATAGCACCCAGCGTGCCGATGAGGATGATGATGATGATGATGATTGTAGTAGTAGTAGTAGTAGTAGTAGTAGTAGTAGTGGTAGTGGTAGTGGTAGTGGTAGTGGTAGTGGTAGTAGTGGTAGTGGTAGTGGTAGTAGTGGTAGTGGTAGTGGTAGTAGTGGTAGTGGTAGTGGTAGTAGTAGTAGTAGTAGTAGTAGTAGTAGTAGTAGTAGTAGGAGTTTGGATTTATACCTCGCCCTTCTCTTCTGTAAGGAGACTCAAGGTGGCCTACAAGCTCCTTTCCCTTCCTCTCCCCACAACAGGCACCTTGTGAGGCAGGTGGGGCTGAGAGAGCTCTGAATGAACTGTGACTAGGCCAAAGTCACCCAGCAGGAATGTAGGAGTGCAGAACACATCTGGTTCACCAGATAAGCCTCTGCCACTCAGGCGGAGGAGTGGGGAATCAAACCCAATTCTCCTGATAAGAATCCAACTTCTCTTAGCCACTACACCACGCTGGCTCTTCGGTAACTCATTGTTCATGGCCACCACCAGATTGGGGCCTGCATCTATTAGTGTTTGCTCAATTCAAAGCAAGGTCTCAGTTAAAAAACCACTGTGCTGGCTTGTTTGGTGCGGCTTGTGAAAGATGAAATATTGGCAGTGAGCGGATCGCGCCGACTTGCTACGAACAAAGGGACACTGCTGGCCTACTTCGTCTTTACTGCCTGGCAATGCATATCTGGCTTTTTCACTTTCCTGCAATCCCGATAAGCGTTCTGATTTGCTTCCATCTGCTCCACGCAGATCACTTTTGCCAGTTAACATGAAATAAGAAACAGGTTGTTTTTTTTTTTTTACAAATTCTTACAGATGAAGTTTAAAGACTTCACAAAATCTGGAGATAAGAAAAATATAATGTTTGCCTGGATTGAAGGTGTATGTGCTCATGCACACAGCTGAGAACGGATTAGAATTAGCATATTGGCTTATTACAAGGGTGACCAGAAAATGGCATAGCAATTGGTGGGAGATCAGGATGGGTGGACGGGGCACCCAGTTTTTTTTCTCTGAAGTGATGTCATGTCTCTCTAGGAATTGCCGGAAACTCTGTCATAAATCCATCCAGTTTCTGTCAATTCCTAGAGAGGACTGCTGGATTTTCCCCTGAAATAATGGCCTTTCCACACAACCAAAATAAACATTTTGAAGCAGGAAACAAAACGTTTCCTCCGTGGAGTTCTGCATGGTTTTTCCTCAAAATGTTTTAGTTTCAGCCTGACAATGTTTTCAGTTAACCCTCTTCTTCGGCAATTCTTTTGCGGAAACGGTTTCACTTCAGCAGTTCTTTCGTGGAAGCATTTTCATTTGCTGTGTGTATCTCTAGAAAACATTTCCCAGGCAACCCTGCATGGGAAACTGCCCCCTCGGCACCATTTTTTGAGCTCTTTCTGTCGGCTCACCTGCTTATTTTGTCATTTTTAAAATTTTGGAGGTTAGGAATCTTTGAAGCCTTGTCTTCGCAGCCTATGAGAATCACAGCAAAGAATTTTTGAGGGGGTGAGTGCAGACAAATGAGGGGGTAGAAAATGTTTTGCAAACGTTTTCGGGGATCTGTGTCAAAATGACCAACATCACACCATTGGTGCATCAGCATTTGGGGTGGGTGGGATGGTGGTGGTGGTATTTTTCCCCCTCTGCCTCTCTAAGTGGTGGCAGGAACAGTGGCTTGCCAGTGGTGGTGGTGGGGGTGTGTGTCTGCAGCCATAAAGAAAAGCTCAGCACCCTTATTGCAGTGTCAAGCTAAATCCAGTTGGATGGAAAGAGATGTTTAGATCCTTTTAAAAAGACAGCTAGGATTGTTTTCCAGCATGTGGTTTTGTTGGTAGACTCAGAGCTGATCTCTCTCTCTCTCTCTCTCCCCCTCCCCTCCCTCCCTCCCTGCTTGGTACTGCTTATAGGAACTTATTTGTATTTGACAACACAGGAACAGTCTTTTCAACAAATAAAGAGTAGAAAACAGCAGCAAAAATTAGGTGTAGGAGGCAATCTGCTCAGCTGTAACAGGCAAGACGCGGAAATGAAACATATAAACTTGTATTTTCAACAAGACTTCATCCATTTTCAGAGGGGGTCTCATGTTTTTAGCAACTGTTGGTTCTCTCAGGGTTATGGTGGCCAACCTCCAGTTGGGGCCTGGAGATCTCCTGCTATTATAACTTATCTTCAGACTATAGAGATCTGTACCCCCGGAGAAAATGGCAGCTTTGGAAGGTGGCATTATACCTTACTGAGCACCCTCCCAGACTCCACCCCCAAATCTTCAAATATTTCCCAGTGCCGAGCTGACACCCTTGGGATAGACATGGTGACTTGTTTAAATTTGCCTGCTTGCCTGTGGAAAACCAGCACGCCAGGGAGAAGGCTGCTGCTTCTGAAATACTAGCTCCCCTTAACGATGGCCAGTTAAGCTTTCTGTATTTTCTTTGCAGCGGATCATTGCCTATTTCTTTAGCCAAGTGAGGTAGTACAGTTTGTAAAAGGTTATGTCCCTATACAGGGCTGACCATCTCTGGGTTGGGGAATTCCTCGAGATTTGGGGGCAGATCGTGAGGAGGGCATCCTTGGAGGAAGGGAGAAAGCTCAGCAGGGTTGGGATCCCTCTGAAACTATCATTTTTGCCAGGAGAATTGTTACCTGTAGTCTGGAAATTTGCGATAATTCCTGGAAAACTCCAGGTCCCACCTGGTCCCACCTGGAGTTTAGCAGCCCTAGATTTTGTATCCTTTTTGCAGTTTACATTGATAATTAGAGCTAGGGGCTTTTGGATTCAAATCCAGCTTCCATTGTGGTGTTGCCCTCTGACCTTCATGCCCTCACCTGGTTTTTTTTAAGGATTGTAACATCTAGGCCATTTCCCCAAAAGACATTGAAATGTTTTTGATCCCCCCCCCCATTTGTTCGCACTCAACTCCTCGAAACGGTTCCTGGCCACCGCTTGTGATTATCCTGTTTTATTTTGTCTTCTCCATGGATTTCATGCTTCATTGGTCCAATGCTTCATGCTGCGATTGGCCACAGTGCATGTAACTGAGCTTCAAAGAAAGACACCCCCCCCCCCAAATACAGAACTGATGAAATAAACAGGTGAGACAGCCAGCGCAAGCACAGAGAATGGTACTGAGAAGGAAGTCCGGGACTGTGGAGAGGTGCAGAGATTCACACCACAAGTGAAAATGCGGTGAAAATGTTTCCACAAAAGAATCACCAAAAAAGAGGACGCTCATAAACCATTTTCAGGCTGAAAATATAACTTTTTTGGGGGGGGGGGGAACCATGCGGAACTCCACGGAGGAAACATTTGATTTCCTGCCTCAAAACATTTTATTTTGATTGTGCAGAAAGGGTCCGAGTCTAGTGTAAGAGATGAACCAAACGAGGGTTTCAAAAATTCTTTGCTCATTAAAGCAGAAGAAAATGAGATGTAACATTATAAATAAGAACTTTGTTGATTTGCCTGTCGCGGAGTGACAAATGTAAATCTCCTACAGAATAGGGGGGAAAGTTCTAATTGGAGTTGATTGCATGCTGTGATACTAAAGCCTGATTTATTGAATTTTTTCTCTTTTGCTGGCTTACAAGATGCCTGCAGAATCCAGCTTTAGTTTATCATTACAGTGCTTTTATGCATCAGCACCAACCCCCACGTAGAATGATTTTGCATCCCGGCTACGGGTTTGTAAAACAAATGTCTGTCGCAAAATTTTAAAGTGCTCGAGCAGAGTGCATAATTTGCAATGAATAATTAATCTGATGATGAAGCTTTCATTTTGCGGAAGGGAATATCCATGAGTAGAGAACATAGTTAGGGCTTTCCCCCCCCCCCTTGGTGATTACCATGTGCAAGTGTCTCTGTACATTTTTCCCCAGGCTGGTGCCAAATCATTTCTTTCACCCCAAACTTCTAGAATATGCCATCCCTAGGAATTAAGGTTACAAAGAAAGGTAGGAAGCAGAAAAAAGAGTAGTAGTAGTTTGGGTTTATACCCGCTTTCTCTCCTGTAAGGAGACTCAAGGTCAGTGACGTAGATATAGATTTTTTATGGGGGGAGTTCGGGGGCGAGGCCATGCCCCACCTGCCTCTGGGGGCGCGGCCACGCCTCCCCAAGCCCCAAGCCCCACCCCCAGCCTAAGTGCTTATAAAAGCAGCTCTCCGAGGCAAGAGATGGCAGACTCCCGTGACCTGCCCGACCCGCCTCCCCCACTAGCTGGGCTCCCAGCTGGCAGCCGGCAGTCCCTTCTCTCTCCTTTTCCCAACAGGCACCTCGTGAGGCAGATGGGGCTGAGAGAGTTGGGAAGAACTGTGACTGGTCCAAGGTCACCCAGCAGGAATGTAGGAGAGGGGAAACAAATCTGGTTCACCAGATAAGACTCTGCCACTCAAGCAGAGGAGCAGGGAATCAAAACGGGTTCTCCAGATTAGAGTCCACCTGCTCTTAACCGCAACACTATGCTGGCTAAGCAGATTAATTCCTTTCTAAGGCCATTGGCATTCATGGACTCAGAAAGGATTATTGTTTAGGATTACACTGTAAGAATATTTTTTGAGCCTGCAGGCAGCTTTGGAATTTTGAGGCAGGGTGGTGGATGCCCCTACAAAATGGCTGTCACAGGAGGTGGAGCAAAGCATAAAATGGCTGCCATGGGAGGTGGAGCCAAGCCACCTACACATAAGAGAAAAGGAGATGGGAAACACACAAACACATGGAGAAGAAGGCTACCGGTATGCGAAGAAAACATGCACACCCTCAGAAGAACAAGTGAGGATCTCACACACACACACACACACACACACACACACACACACACACACACAGAGAGAGAGAGAGAGAGAGAGAGAGAGAGAGAGAGAGAGAGAGAGAGAGAAGATTACCATAAGGAAAAAGAGGATACGGTAACCCACATACAAGGTTTCCAGTCCAATGTTGGCAACTGATGGGAGGTTTCAGGGGCAAGGCATCAGTCTGATACTGTGATGTCACTTCTGACACAGCTCTGGAAGTGATGCCATTGCATCAGGGTAACAGTCTAGGATTCCCTCTAAACTCAATGGTACTGGAGGACAGCCAGGCCCATCACACTGAACCTGCCAGACCTATACAGACCCATGAAGACTGGAGTGGAATGGGGGAGGGAGGATAAAACCCAAAAAATTGTTCTGACTTCACAGTGGGCTGCTTCCCTCAAGTGTGTGGTGGAAGTCCCTGTAGGCACCATTGCTGTATCGCGATCACAGTTGCCTTCGTAAAATGGATATGACTTTTCAGTGTTAGCTTTTTATGGGGTGGGGAGAAAGGCTTTGCGAGAATGCCTGCTTATTTCGCTCTGAAAATAAAAAGGAAATAAAGGCAATATCATTCCATCAGAAACAAAAAATGTTTGAAAAATCTCCCAATGATACACCAGCTGTTTGCAATTTTGTTCCGCTGCTGCAAATAAAACGCTGGCTGTTGTGGAGGCTGCCTAGAGGAAATCGGCTCCTTCAAATGCCCTTCTGAATCTCGGTATTGGTTTATTCAACAGCTATCTTCTGCTGAGAAATCTTTAACTGAACAATCATTTCCACATCTGGGCCTGCAGATGTCTCCCGACCCCCCTAATAACCTTTCCCAATAAGAGTGTTTGCTTTTCCACTGTGTGTGTGTGTTTGTGTGTGTGTGTGTGTGTGTGTGTGCTTATGCAGCTGTGCTCAGACTTGATCCAGGCTACTTACAATGCTCTGGGTTTTTAAGCGAGGTTGCATTCTTGAAGTTCTGTCGGTCAAGAGCTGCTGCTCGGGATTTCTTGTTTGGGTGAAATGAGGTTAAATTGGCCGTGGGCAGCATTGCAGGAGGGTTAGCTGTGGGCAGCCTATAGGAAGTGCTCTTCAGAAAAGGGCTTTCCGAATATTTGCCTGGTTGAAATTCTGCCTCTGGACAAACTGCAAAAAGAGCTGTCTGGTTTATGATATGAACAAGTGGGTTCAAAAATGGGGTTGGTGGTTATCGTTACTTTCCCTTTGGCTGTATTTTTGTCCTTCTCTCAATTGCCCCCAGTGGTTCTAAGATGTGATGTCATGAAATAGCCAGATCTGATTGGCTGACTATGCAGTGGCATCATGCCTTTTGTTGTATGGATTGAAAGTGCATTAAGAACATAAGAACATAAGAACTAGCCTGCTGGATCAGACCAGAGTCCATCTAGTCCAGCTCTCTGCTACTCGCAGTGGCCCACCAGGTGCCTTTGGGAGCTCACATGCAGGATGTGAAAGCAATGGCCTTCTGCGGCTGTTGCTCCCGATCACCTGGTCTGTTAAGGCATTTGCAATCTCAGATCAAAGAGGATCAAGATTGGTAGCCATAAATCGACTTCTCCTCCATAAATCTGTCCAAGCCCCTTTTAAAGCTCTCCAGGTTAGTGGCCATCACCACCTCCTGCGGCAGCATGTTCCAAACACCAATCACACGTTGCGTGAAGAAGTGTTTCCTTTTATTAGTCCTAATTCTTCCCCCCAGCAGAGTCCATCTAGTCCAGAGTCCAGAGTCCATCTAGTCCAGCACCCATTGAAAATGGATTGAAAGTGCATTATTCTGCATGTGCAGAAGGGACCAGAGAGAGAAGGTGAAGTTCTCTCAGTTGAGTAAGGCTATGAACTCAGGTCTCCCCCGGTCTTCCAACCACTGTGCCACACTGTCTCACTTTGGTTGGACTTGGCTGCCAAGTCAATTGGCAAGCTGTTAAACTTCTCACCTGCTCTCATAGCATGCCCATGGTCAGGAGTCCGGCCTGCCTACGGGGACTGAACTTAACTGAGTTCTTTTAATCCTTCCTCAAAGCTTAAGAAACCTTCCACCAATATAGGTGGTTCTAACCACTAATGGAACAGCCTCTGAAGTTGGAGGAAGCTTTCTTAGGCTGGAGAAAGGCTTCAGAGTTTGCCCCTTTCTGCACAACCAAAATAAAATGTTTTCAGGCAGGAAATAAAACATCAATTCCCCCTCAAAACCATTCCAAAGTGGCAGGCAGGAATTGTTTCAAGGGGGTGAATGCAGACAAATGGGGGATTGAAAACGTTTTGCAAATGTTTTCAGAGATTTGTGCTGAAAGAAGAGTTAGGTTTATATCCCCCCTTTCTCTCCTGTAAGAAGACTCAAAGGGGCTTGCAAACTCCTTTCCCTTCCCCCCCTCACAACAAACACCCTGTGAGATAGGTGGGGCTGAGAGAGCTCAGAACTGTGACTAACCCAAGATCACCCAGCTGGCATGTGTTGGAGTGCAGAGGCTAATCTGAATTTTCCAGATAAGCCTCCACAGCTCATGCGGCAGAGTGGGGAAGCAAACCTGGTTCCTCCAGATTAGTGTACACCTCACTGGCGTAATGCCCATTGGGCAAGGTGGGCAGCTGTACCCAGGGTATCACCAATGGGGATGGGACGTCAAAACGGTAGGGTTCGTTTTTGGGTATTTTAGTGGTTTTCCTTTTTGGCCTGCAGGGGGCGCAGTTTTTAGGCTAGCAGCACCAAAACTTCAGTGTATCATCAGGAGACTGTCTTTATGCTACCCCCCAAGTTTGGTGAAATTTAAATGTGGAGAGTCCAACGTTATGGACTCCTTAAAGGAATGCCCCTATCCCCCATTGTTTCCAATGGGAGCTAATAGGAGATGGGGCTACAGTTTTGAGGGTCCATAACTTTGGCCCCCCTGAACCAAAATGCACCAAACGTGGGGGATATCATTAGGGCAGTCTCCTGATGAGACCCTGAAAGTTTTGAGACTGTGCCTTCAGAAATGCGCCCCCCACAGCCTGCAACCCCCATTGACAGCAATGCAGAAACTCAATGCAGAACAAAGATTCTTGGGCAAATTTCTAGAGATGTTCCTGCTGGGAAGTGCATTTGTGGATGTATGGGCAGCAAACTTTCTGAGTATCATCTGGAGAGGACGCCCCCCCCCAAGTTTGGTGCACTTTGGTTCAGGTGGGCCTAAGGTATGGACACTCAAGACTGTATCCCCCAGCTCCTATTAGCTCCCATTGGACTTAATGGGGGATTGGGCACCTGCTTTGGGGAGTCCATGGCATTTGGACTCCTTAAGACCAAGCTCTTTCTCTGTCACCAAACTTGGGGAGTAGCATAAGGACAGTCTCCTGATGATATGCTGAAATTTTGATGCTGATATGTCCAACAATGCACCCCTTGCAGGCACCAATGTCCTGGTGCAAAAAAAAAATTGGTCATGGTGGAGTGGCCGCCCATGGGGGGGCGCATCCAACTCAGGTTTTGCCCAGGGCTACAGTTTGCCCAGGGCTGCCTCGTTACGCCCCTGGTACACCTGCTCTTGACCACTACACTGCTGCTCCCTATTGGACCATTATTGAGCAGAGCAGTAGAATACAAGTAGATGCATGACTGTGCCCCAGGACCGTAAAGGTCTATATGTGGGTCACTGGCTTTTGAAACATTTGTGGCTGTGTGTTCGAAGCACAGATGCTCACAGCAAACCTGGGAGATTTCATTTACAGGGCTACTTTGGAAATGGAGCAAGCTGTTGGAAATGAAAGGAGATGAGGAATTTCTTCTGGTTTTCTGCGCTCTCTCTCTCTCTCTCTCTCTCTCAATCTTGCTGACAAATTTATTGCTGTGGCTCTGTACAGAAAGCAAAGAATTGACACAGCCGCACCTGCTGTGGCTTGATTGGAAATGCAGCAGGGTGGATTCTACCCACCAGTGCTTTGACACGTGTGTGAGAGTGCCACCAGAAGGCCGCTGATGCCAGACCTTGTTGCAAACTGCCCAGATCATAAGTAAAATGAGTCCAAGGATGACAACAGGTGTGTGTTTTGGGGTGGTTTTTTTTGGGAGTTATTTTATTTGCTTTTACAAAATATCTCCTTCTGAAAGAATTTTATTGTGTCTAACTGGCAAGGTAGAGATTTGGAAATGCAAAAAAGGAATTCTGTTTGTGCGATGACTTCCGGCAGAAATCTTCAGTGTTTCATTCGAGCACAGCACAGTCCCCCTGGGGCAAGAAATGCCCGGAGGAGCTGTGTCGAAGTGCTTATGTAAACAGAGAAACATCTGTCTAACCGGTCGTATGCAGCCTGCCTCTCCCGACTAACTGCAAAGTGTATCCTTTCCTTTATCCTTGTGCTCAAGCACAGTTATAAGATTATTGTGGGCATTTGTATGACTGCAGGCTGACCGTTCCATGTTTGGGAGTTTGGCTGGCTAGTAGACGTCCAAGTGAAGTTTCATTGGTGGGAATGAAAGGTCAGCCGGAGGTCTTCTGATAGCTGGGAACCGTTCTGTGTTTGTGAATGGCAAACCCATTATAATTTGGAAAAGAAATCTCTCTCCCCTTAAGACCCCATGTCCCAGCTATGGTTTTTTGATTACCACCTATCACTGTTCCCATACTTAAGGAAACCCACCTGGCACTGAACAAAGCCAGCATAGTATAGTGGTTAATTATGGCAGTGGCGTAGGAGGTTAAGAGCTCGTGTATCTAATCTGGAGGAACCGGGTTTGATTCCCAGCTCTGCCGCCTGAGCTGTGGAGGCTTATCTGGGGAATTCAGATGAGCCTGTACACTCCCACACACACCAGCTGGGTGACCTTGGGCTAGTCACAGCTTCTGGGAGCTCTCTCAGCCCCACCCACCTCATAGGGTGTTTGTTGTGAGGGGGGAAGGGCAAGGAGATTGTAAGCCCCTTTGAGTCTCCTGCAGGAGAGAAAGGGGGGATATAAATCCAAACTCTTCTTCTTCTCTTCTTCTTCTAATCTGGAAAACCAAGCCTGGTTACCTGCTCCTCCACATGAGCAGCGGACTCTAATCAGGGTAACTGTGGTTGTTTTCTCGCTCCTGCCCGTGAAGCCTGCTCGATTACCTTGGAATAGTCACAGTTCTCTTCAAACCTTCTCAGCCCCACCTGCCTCACAAGGGTACTTTCCGCACAAGCCTTTTAAAACGTTTTTAGGCAGGAAATAAAACACTTCCTTTGTGAAGTTCTGCATTGTTTTTTACCATCTTTGGTTCCCAAAACATTCTAATTGCAGACTCAAATAATAATAATTCTGGCCTGCCTTAAAGGGCTGTTGGAAGGATGATAACAAGATATTATATGCGAATAGTTTTGAATACTGAAAGTGATCTGTCAGTGTTGGTGTGATATACCAGATACTATGGGAATCTAGAAAACACATGATAGTGGGACCAGATTTTGGCCTTATTTTTTTTTCTATTGGAGCAAGATTATAACTCTCAGGGCTGTGAAGAGTTGGGCCGATTATACACTGGTGCTTTGCCCCGCAGCAAGGGAAGACGGCTTCCTTTGGGACGAGAATTTAATTACCTGACGTGCTCGGGCGTGGTGCGCTGAAAATTCAGGAAGCCCCGCAGTTCCTGACAATGGAGAAACCCTGATTGTTTCCCCTTGCTTTCGGGTTTCCATTCCTTCTGGTCTTCCCCCCGTCACTCCTTACAGGTATTTCTGGGGTATTGACAGCTGGCTCCCCCCTCTAATTAATGATAATGAGCCAGTGCAATACCGATTTGAGAAATAGTGATATGAAATGTAAAGGGCTTTTTAAAAAAAGCCAGACAATCGTGTGATCGACAAGGAGTGACCCGGAAGTGCGGACTCAGAAGCAACGCAAACTGTGCAACAGGCAGGGGGGCATCTTGTGTGTAAACATGGAAACGCGAGGAGACCCCACTGCGAGTACACTGTGGAGCGAGAAGCATAGCGGAAAGCGCACATGCATAATGGGCCTTGGTTTAAATGTCTTCTGCTCTGCTCCAATCAGAAACCGAGGGGTGGCACAAAGAATTTCAACTAGCTGAAGCTGGGGCGTCAGCACAGAACAAATTATGCCAAATAGCAGAGTAAATTTAGATAAGACTGCAAGTGAAGTGCTCAATTTCCATAATTGATGCTGGTTGCTTCTCAGCACATAATTTAGATAGCCTGGGCACAGAATGTGGATATCTCCAATATTTTCTTTTAAAAGATCTGTACTGGTTAAGAGAGTGAACTGGAAAGTCCATGGGTCCAACTCATCCTCAGCAAAGGAGATGTTCGGTTGTTGTGTCAGACTGCCTTTGCCAGCGCTGGGTTCATGGAAGTTTTACACTTGTTTTGTGCCTGTATGGTTTTATAGGACCCTTTCAGCTACTGTCAAAGGTTTTCAAGGCCAGAATTTACCAGCTGTTGTGGGTTTTCTGGGCTGTGTGGCCAAGGCCTGGTAGTTCTTGTTCCTAACATTTTGCCTGCATCTATGGTTGACATTTTCAGAGGCAGCCCTGAAAACCCACAATAGACACTTTCAGCAGCTGTCTTCATTTGAGGTCCTTCCCACACAACAAAAATAAAACATTTTGAGGCAGGAAATAAAATGTTTTCTGTCAGGAGTTCTGCATAGTTCCCACCCACCCCCCAAGCATTTTATTTCCAGTCTCAAAATGTTTTCCACACATCCTCTATTTTAGCCATTCTTTTATTAAAACATTTTAAAAACGTTTTGATCTGCTGTGCTTATCTCTTTAAAACATTTTCCACACCTCCCTGCAGTCCGTGGACGTTTCTTCATGATGCCCATTTTCTGAGCTCGCTCCATTGGCTTGTCTGTTTATTTTTGCCTGTTAAAAATATTTGGGGGGAGGGGTTTGAATCTTTGAAGCCTCGTGTACATGACCTAGAAGAATCACAGCATGAGGCTTTAAAGCAACATAGCATCAAATCCACAGAGAATCAAAACCAAAATCTCGGAAGAGAGTGGTGGTTTGTGTAGAGATGCCTTTGCAGATGTTTCTGGGTTTGTTTAGAGTTGCAGCAATTCTGTGATGCCTGCAACCAGATCCAGTCATAGATTATACACTTTGAAATTGTCTTCGTTTGTTTTGCTTTGAAGAAAGCTGTTTTGCTTTGCTTCCTAGCACCAAACACACAGTAATTGTGCTTGTGTGTGTGTTTAACAGAACAAACACCAGCTTTTAGTTAGGAAAACACTTTTGATGAATACATGCTGAATCAGATGGTAGGATCCTTGGTATTAGAACAGATCATGGGTCCTGAACGTGGTGCCCATGGGCTGACAGCTTTCTTGGCATCCACCAAGTATTTTTAGAAAATGGAGAGGGACAGGCAGGGTTTTCTCCAGTGAGCCTTCTAACTGGCTGTGCAGATTTTTTTTGGTGTAAAGTAGTTTTGACAGTAGCTGGCACAACAGTTCAAGGATCTTCCCTGTGTGACTGAAGGTAAGTTGCAGCAGCCATTTTGTGGTTGATTCCACCTCATGAGGCAGCCATTTTGTAGTTTGTTCTGCCTCCTGAGGCAGCCATTTTGCAGTTGGTTCCACCTTCTGAGGCAGCCATTTTGTGGCTTGTTCTGCCTCCTGAGGCAGCCATTTTGCAGTTGGTTCCGCCTCCTGAGGCAGCCATTTTGCAGTTTGTTCTGCCTCCTGAGGCAGCCATCTTGTGGTTGGTTCTGCCTCCTGAGGCAGCCATTTTGCAGTTGGTTCCGCCTCCTGAGGCAGCCATTTTGCAGTTTGTTCTGCCTCCTGAGGCAGCCATCTTGTGGTTGGTTCTGCTTCCTGAGGCAGCCATTTTGTAGCTTCGCCTGCCACACTGTGTCAGAATTCCAAAGGTGTCCACAGGTTCAACCATGTTGGGGATATCTAGAACCGACTATCTCTATTTTCACTTGTAGACGGAACTGCTATCCACTGAAGTGAGCAACTAAACTTCCTTTTGATTTTCATGGATCTAGAACACCCTGGTCATTATTATTTTGGGTTACTGGAGTAAATCCCCCCCCCCCATCGATTACCTGTAGTGTTTTCAGGATCTATCTAAACTTAAAGTTCTTGTGCTACATTGATATGGCTAATCAAATGGCGCAAACTTGTCTTGGAGAAAAAACAACCACCCCCCCAGCAATGATTAGGCGATTAATATAGCGTGCCAGCTTAAAAACACATTTTCTTTACGCGATGACGGAAGATACTTTATCACATTATGAACAACACATCCTATTCATAAATATTTATCCTCTCCACTGGTAACTGATAAATCTTTTTTTTTGGAGTCTATAAGCCCCATTGATACAGAGGCAACGATACCAATTTGTCTTTCCCGATGCCTTTTTTATTTATTATTGACTAATTGCCTGCCAGGCTATAAATATGATGGGGGTGGTATTGTTCTCTGATTAATGGGATGCTCAAGTAGCCCCCAAGGAGTGTAGTTTCAGCCCTTCGCAAATCCAGGCGAGGCAATAAATTGTGTATTTGGAAATCAGCTACGTGGTGAGAAGCTGCCGGGCTAGTTAAACAAGCCCAGCCGAGGCCTTTTTCTTTTTTTTCTGGAGTGGTTTATTTTGATGAATGGGTTCCCACAAGCCTCTTGCTGCTGTTTACAATGGAGTGGCTGTTATATTTACAATAAACGGGGCTTAGGTAAGAGAGTTTTTAATGCACTTCAGCAAGTTGCTAGAGCTTCCTGGGAAAAAAAAGCATCCTCCTCTCCCCAAAGTGTGCCAGAAAAATCTAAAGAGTAAAAGGATTGTTCTCTTTCCCGCGCCAGGCTTTTACGGCTGACAGTTAGGGCTGCCAACCTCCAGCTGGGGCCTGGAGATCTCCCAGAATTCCAGCGAATTTCCAGACAGTACAGATCCACTTCCCTTGGAAGAAACGGCAGCTTCAGAGGGCAAATTCTAGAATTGCACAGTAGCTGCCCTAATTATAAAAATGAGGTGTTTCATAATTATTATAATTAATAGGAAAGTGAAACAAATTACCTCTTTAAACAGCCTATAATAAAAAAAAACCCCTCTGTTTTGTTTTGGCTTCTTTTGTTATTACATTTTATGCTTCGAATGGTTTCACTTTTAAAGGGCAGGCAACAGTTCCATGAGGAGGACATACAGGCAGTGCTGTGTTGCTCAGAGAGTGGGCAAAGAGGCTCATTTGGGTTGAAGAAAACCTAGAATAAAGTACTCATTATTAATAGTTGATAAAGGGAAGGTGGAATGGCACTTGCAGTCCTACTCTGAAGCGTGTGCTATGGCTAAAAGAATGGATTATGCTTGGTAAATTATTGAAAATGGGGGGGGGTATGATTTATTTATTTATTTATTGTTTAAACTTTTATACCGCCCCATCCCCTAGGGGCTCTGGGTGGTGTACAACATAAAACATAATAAAATAAATTACTAAAATATTTAAAACAGCGGTAACATAGCACTGATAATAATAATAATGGGAAGGCGTCCGACCAGCCCCATTTTTCATTAGTATTTTTAGTATATGTGCTGCCGAAGCGAGCACCCATTTTTCATTAAAAATTCTCCCAAGAGAAAAAGAAGGGGGGGGGGGAGGGTGGTGAGCCACATTAGATGGTAGCCTAGATGACAAGCTGGCTGGGCACCATTTCAGCGGCTGGTCCCTCCAAAGGCCCGGCGGAACAACTCCGTTTTACAGGCCCTGCGGAACTTCGTTAAAGGAGCCCGAACAACGAGGAGGAAAGGGTGTTCCCGCAGGCGATAGCCAGAGCCGTAAAGGCCCTGGCCAGCGATGGAGGCCAACGCATCATTGAGGGCCAGGGACCACTAATAAATTAGCCTCCGTTGAGCCCGAAGAAGGCGTGCAGGAGTTATCACGAGGGTGATGGAGTCACCGAAGAATCACGAAAGGGCCCCAGGCCGCGTAAGGCCTTGAAGGTCAACACCAATGATAACAATAAAGGTTGGAATGATTATTTATGGCCTGAGTTTAAAGTCTTGAAAACTTTAGAAATCATTTCATTAGGAATGCTTTATTGAAAGTCTGTGTGAAATATAAAGGTGGGTTCCACAGAGGGCAAATTTAACAGGTGTGGGACACTATATAAACTGGTTTTTATATATACACTATATAAACTGGTTTATTTTATATGCGTTTTCCCCCCTGCATCACGAACTCACCTCAAATACCTCCCAGATTTTCTCCTTAGGGAAAATTTGCAGGTGCAATCTTGTGCCTGGATATTCTTCCTAGAGGAAAATGTCTGCCAGAATGTTTCATTGAGATGTTTACCAAAAGGGATGTTGTTTCTTTACCAGTTCCTGAAACAGAGTTTCTAGTTCTAGGCTGAGAAAAACTTAGAGATATTGTGGGGGGAGCCTGGGGACAGGGGCGTGCTGCCCAGAGGGACATATGGGGCAAATGTCTCTGGGTGGCACACATTTAATCACTGGGGGGGGGGCAGAAAATCACCCTCCAGCAGAGAGGCACTTCTGCCTGGCACTCCCCCCTTCGCTGTCGGCCATAGTGGCCCCCTCTGGGCTCTCCTGACCCACTGAGACTTTCCCCATTTCGGTGGTGGAGGAGGAGGCTTTGATGCCGGTTCTTGTATAGCTGTTTCGTAATGTTTCCCAAAGTCACCTAATTAGGCGGCTGTGGCCGGCCACCCCACCCTGGAGGCTGCTTGGACCGGTTTGGGAAGGTGGGTCCTTCTTGTTGAGTTTCGGGGCAAAGGGGGGAATGTGAGAAGGTGGGGGAGGGTGGCTGCCCATGGAGTGTGTGTGTGTGTGTGTATAAAACTCAGTTCTGAGGAGGTGAAAAACTCAGTTCTGGGGGTGTGGAAAACTCACTTCTTGTCCCGGGCTCCATTTTCTGTTGATACACCACTGCCTGGAGGAGACGAGGTTTGGAGAGGGGAGGGACTGCAGCAGGTCAGTATGCCACAGAGTCCATCCAAATTGGACATTTTTTCCAGGGGAATTGATCTCTCTTTCTGGAGATCAGTTGTAATTCCAGGACGTTTCCAAGCCCCACCTGGATGTCAGCAACCCTATTCTGAAAGTTTACCTCTGCTAGGGAACCCAGTTGCTGTGAAATAAAGAACCCCGAATTTCTTTTTAAAAATAATTTCTATTAGTTCTAATTTCAAACATAACGACAGTGTAAACAGAAAACATAATATGGAGTAATATACTTGCCTTTCGACTACTTTGATAGCAACAGTTCAAATGAAATATCACTTCTTCCAGCCTTAACAAAAGTAAAGTATACCTTTTGTCACAGAAATATATAGGAGCTGGTTACAACAACTTATTTAACTTGTAATTTAAATTATAGCTCCTGAACCTTATCGAACTATTCCCATCAACAAACTGAGAAAAAAGGAGGCAAGAAATCACTTTTGGGTTAAAAGGTAGGTCCAACTATTCCAACCAGTTTATATTATTTGTGAACGTACCAACCTATTCCCCCTCCCCCTCCCCTTTATTCCCCCTGACTTCCCCTTCAGGATTATCTTCCCTCCTGCACTAACTTACATATTTATTGCTCTAGCTAAGCCGTGGCAGTTTAACCAAAAGAGAAAAAAAACCAGTTATTTAAGGACTTTTAAAAGAGTACATAAAGGCCCCTTCCGCACAGACAAAATAATGCGTTTTCAAACAACTTTCACAACTGTTTGCAAGTGGATTTTGCTATTCTGCACAGCTTCAAAGAGCACTGAAAGCAGTTTGAAAGTGCATTATTCTGCATGTGCGGAATGAGCCAAACTTTCTTAAACCATCATTCTAAAAACTAAATCCTAGCTGATTTTTTAATCTTTATTGCTCACTTTATATCCTTAATATTCAATTGGATCAACATTAATTTTATTAATTTTCGATATATACTGGAATCAGGGTCTCCATCTCATGCTGTATTCTTCTGAAGTAGAACCAAATTTCTTGAGGCATCTTTGTTTGGACATCTCAACAAGTTGGACTCAGCTCAAATACTTAGTTAAACCAGGAATCTCAGACAAAGGAACAAGTGTTTTACCTCCTATCCAGCCTGCTAATGGAACATTTTTTCCCATGAAGTTCTGCTCCCCTCTCCCCTTATTTGGAGCTGGAAATTTTTCCAACCACCAAATGTTTCCAACAACCTTGTGGTTTTAAGAAACACTTTTACCACTTAGTGTTTTTCGCTAAAATGTTTCTGAACTAGCTTTTCTTACAGTGCGATCAACGCTGCCATATTTCCTGCCCAAAAGCCGGGCTATTATCCGTGCCCCCTGTGTGGTTGCCCAACCTTCCTTGTGTGTTTGGTCTGCCATTTTTTATACCCCTCACCTCATTCCTTTCCCCCTCTCCTCCTCATTGTTGTCCTTCTGTGCATTTCTGGGCTGTTTTTTCAGATCACCGAATCAGTGAAGCTATGCGGCATCAGTAGAGTGCGTGTGCGGAAAAAGCAGGGAAAAAATTATGCCATCCAAAAGTCAGTGTTTGGAGGAGGGGAATGCAGACACACTTTGGGGGAAATGATAGCACTGAAAACAGCTTCAATTTGGGGTGTGTGAAAAAGGCCAAACTCCGCTTTGTTGGTGACCTCCCAGTGTTAAGGCTGTATTCTAGTTGGTCCCTTCCTTTCTAGCACTAAGAATTTAAACCCGCCCTGTCGCCAACTGTCGCACAAAATCCAGCTTTGTGTTACTTGCGTTAACTTGTTTAACAAGGACATAATTTGACTTCATTTACTTAAATTAATTCAATTCGATTTTGTTTACTTCAGATGTTTGATTAAACTTTGCTTAAAATGGGACTAATCAAAGGAGCAGTTCAAGTTAGTTAAGCAAGCAAACTAAGTGAATTAGAGCTAAGATGAAGCAGATGCCGTTTCGGCAGCTCTGATCACAGCAAGGAGGCTGGTGGGATTGGATAGGCAGAGAATTCTTGGGCCTTGGAGGCTAGCTTCAAATGTTACTCCCTGTGCCATGAAGACCCAGAGAGACTTTGGCCAATTGCTGTTGGGAGAAATGATGGGACTATGGAGACCTCTGTACTTACCTGTGAATGTTGACACACCTCTCCAGGATTCAGGAATAGAATCCTAGAGTTGGAAGAGACCCCAAGGGCCATCAAGTCCAACCCCCTGTAATGCAGGAACACACCTGTCAGATGGCAATCCAGCCTCTCTTTAAAAACCTCCAAAGAAGGAGACTCCACCACACTCCGAGACAGTGAATTCCACTGTCAAACAGCTTTACTGTCAGGAAATTTTTCCTGATGTTTAGGAGGAATCTCTTTTCCTTCACCTTGAACCTGTTACTCCTGGTCCTAGTCTTCAGCCACAGAAAACAAGCTTGCTCCCTCACCAACATGACATCCCTTCAAATATCTAAACATGGCTATCGTGTCATTTCTTAACCTTCTCTTCGCAAACTAAACATACCCAGCTCTCTAAGTCTCTCCTTGTAGGGCATGGATTCCAGACCTTTTAGCATTTTTGTTGCCCTCCACTGGACCTGTTCCAGCTTGTCAATATCCTTCTTGAACTTGTGGGGCCAGAGCCGCCTCTCTGGTCCTACACAGCTGGGTTAGTTTTAAGAAAAACTAAGTTAGAAATAAAAGCAAAAAGGCATCTGACATTTAGAAAAACAAACAGTTTACTTAGCAGAATATAGCAAAGTTACAGAATGAACCTTTGGGATGCCCTCAGTGGTGAACAGACCCGGACGAGACGTTACAGAATGAATGGATTACAGAAGGTGACCTTCTCCTCAGGACTGCCTGAAATCGAACAATTTAGAAGATATTTGAGATGACCTCTCCCGAGAAGGAGGAAGCCGCGCTAATGTTCTTGAGTTAGGAGATATTTACAGGAGAGTGACTCTCCCGAAGGAGGAGCGCAGCCTAACAGTTAGAATGTTACAGGATGACCTCTCCGAAAGACGTGTTTCCAATAGAAGAAGAGGAAAGACCTGAGGTTTGTGGGACAAAGGCGTCACACGGACTCTCCATCCCTTTACTCATTATTATAGTGTTCCCTTAAGAATCTAATTGGTCAGATCAATGCTGGTCACGGTAATAAGACAAACCCTTATTCGATACTACATGCTGTTAGTGCGTGCTGTCTCTCTGTGCCTATACAGAGGGCAACAGCCATAAAAATAACCCGTGAAGACTCATTTCGTTATTCTTGGTTGTCTCAGAAATAATGTCCTCAGGCTATGCAAGCTAGGCTATTAGTGCAGCTGCTACAAGCTTGACGTTCTTCTGGATCATAAAAAGTTCCTTTCTACCTCAGGACGTTAAATGTTAAAGAACATAGATTCCTAATACAATGATTCTAACAACAATAGAATTATAGTGAAATACTAATACATGTGAATATGAATCACTCTGTTATCAACTGGACTGTTCATATAGAATACTTTGCAATCCCTAATTAATCACGACAGTCTTGCTCTCCGTATTGCTGGTGCTGCTAACCACAAAAAACAAGGTAATAAAATTGCATCACTTGTCTTCTTTCCGTGGACCCTCTATGCCAAGATACCCAAAAGATGTTATGTGCTGGCTGCATATTCGCAACAAGCGCCTACGATTTTCTTGGTTACAAACTGCAGGCTTTTGCTGGTCACTATACAGAGACACTCCATTTTGATTATTAAATCCTTGTTTCATTTGAATTAATCCTCCTTGATTAAATACACAAATTTATACACATTCTGATCCATCTCCACAAACTAAATGGGACCTATACGTTTTCTTTTATCTAGCTGGCTTCTGACATCTTGTGGAAATGACCCCCCGCCCCCCAGGAGAAAGTATAGTGAGGAAAGAAGGAAAAGAACTAAAAAAATCACTATATAGTGAGGAAAGAAGGAAAAGAACAAAAAAATCACATGTAACGCTTGTATGCTTATACACATGTATTCAATAAAGTGCAACCTCTAAACATTCAAAGTGCATAATCATAATATGGCACAGATATGTACAGAAAACACTGCAAAAGTTCAGACCATGTGTCAGGGAGATAGCATGTATGTGATTGAGATGCATTCCCGAATCAATGTAACTGATTAAAACAACAAACTAAGACTGCTAAAAGATATGTGTAACCAGCCCCGCTATCTGTAACCATCGCTATTTGATTCTGCTGCAGGCTGATAGAGAATCTCTGGCCCCTTCCGCACGTGCAGAATAATGCACTTTCAATCCATTTTCAATGCATTTTGCAGCTGGATTTTACTGTGCGGAACAGCAAAATTCATTTGCAAACAATTGTGAAAGTGGATTGAAAGTGGTGGATCTGCATGTGCGGAGGGGGTCTCTGACTTGCAGCCGGGGAACTTGGAAAACAATCCCTTCTGACCCTGAAGCTCCCTTCTTCAGTATCTTGGGGCCTTTCTCCACTTACCTTCTGCTGCGCGCTACTCTCCCCAAATAGCACGGGGTCCTGCAGCACTCCCCACTACAGGGGCGGCGACAACGCGGCCGCCCCGAAGCTGCGGCTCTCGTGCCCCCTCCGCTCTCGTGTCATTCTTGGCGCTCTTCTAAACGGCCCTTTTGATGACCCTGCGCAGAACGCGGGGTCGTGGGGAAGTCCGGGCGCGTGCCAGAAATGACGTGCGCTGAGAGTAGCGTGCAGCAAAGGGGAAATGACAAAAGTGGGGAAACGGCCAGGGGCTTGTGTGCCTTGTGGTTGGTTAGCAGTTAGCAAGAGGTATTGTGGACATGCTCAGAGGCCCTCTTTTGTTTCACACGTGCCCCAGCTAAGCCCTGGCATTGAAACCCAACCATTCCAGGCTGTGTGCCGGCTTGAAACAAAGCTTCAGTTGGCATCTTGTTATAACCAGTCTGATAATGGCAATTAAGCCTATTTTATTTGCTTTGGTTTCCTCCCCCACAAATGACTTTCATTCCTTGACTCTAGGCGAACATGCTGCAGCTCTTGGAAGCTCTCCTTCCCCCATCCCTCTCGTCGTTTTTGCTTTTCCAACACGTTTTATGGCCTAAAAAGGGATAAAAGGCGGTGCATCACTTAAAAAAAAAATCCCACCGAGAATACAAAAGCCATGACGGAATAAGGAAGGAAACAGATGGTTAGGTATTAAATGGCAGTCATAAAGCAACATCTGGTGAAATATCACACACACGCATGCACCGATACCCGTCTGAAGAACACCCTGATTTAAGTAATATGTTTCTCATTTCGGTGCAATTAACACTAACATTTGCATAGCAAACAGCAACAGAGCTCCCGAGAACCCCTCCCCACACCTGAAAAGAGAAAACAACCCTGTATACCCTTTCCGCGAGAGAAAGGCCTTGGGGAACCCATGGGTTGCTGTGCCGTGAAAGGGGTAAAGCAATTAATGGCTCGCTCGTATGCCGCTGTTTGCCAGAAAGCCCATTCTTGTGCCTGGCAGATGTATTTGTTTGCTGGGCTGGAAATTAAAAGATAAAAGGGACTGGGGCCAGAGGAGAGATGCTGAACGAAGAGTATTAGAGGGTCCCCCCCCCCTTTTTCGGTCCATAAAGAGGATTACAACTCAAGCTGCAGTTGGATTATCAATCCACGCACGGTTCGATCTTTTTGACACAAATCTCCTGGGTTTACTGTCAATTCATGCAGTTGGCTTTCCTTCGGCCTCTGTGTCCGTATCTGCAAGGGTTGTTGGAGTTTGGCTGAATATGGATCAGCCCAGCCCTGTGTGTGAGTGCAGCAAAGGAGCTCTTCCAAACAGATATATGCCAAAAGGAAAACTTACATTTATTACAAGTAACTTTGGATCAGAGGCATTGGCTCATTCCGCACATGCAGAATAATGCACTTTCAAACTGCTTTCAGTGCTCTTTGAAGCTGTGCGGAATAGCAAAACCCACTTGCAAGCAGTTGTGAAAGTGGTTTGAAAACGCATTATTTTGCGCGTGCGGAAGGGGCCATTGTTCCAGGTGAATAGTATATAGATAGAAACCTTATACTAAAGAGATAACTTTCCCTATCACACGTGGGCATTCTAACACGCAATCATGCATGGCTGCAGGGTTTCATTTCACTATGCCTGTGCAGCTACGCATGTGTCTCTGTGCGAAGGTGTGGAAGCAACCCCGATTGTTTCCATGGGCTCCAATCCCTGCATGGCATGCATGCGAATGGGAAAAAGGAAAATGGGTTCCTTAATAATGACTGCAAGCCATTATACATACGCTGTGTGGAATCCACCGCTATGTCTGAACTCTTGAAATGCATAAGCCGGAGTTGTGTGAGAATTTCCCTCCTGGCGTTGAAAAGTTGGTGCATTGCAGTGCTGTGCAAATACAGTCAAGTATCCTTTGTCTGGAATATGTTGAGTATTTGAATGAGGAGCAGATGCTTAACCCCCCCAAAATCAGTATTTTGGGATGGAGGAGAGCTACGTCTTCTCTCTGTAATTTGTTCTTTGCTTGCCCTTCCCCTGACGCGTGAGTCAGATGACAGCTGTTTTCATAGGATGTTTGCTTAGTTTTTACAAAGTGTTTAGACAGGCAAGCGCTGGGCTCTGCACTTCAGGGATTTCCCCTTTCCCCCCTTTTTCCCTTATGAATTCATGGCAGACTCAGTTCTTCTTCTATAAATGACATCAAAGGAGCCGGGCATTCTTAAATAAGCCACCACTTCAGGAATTCCTGTCACAAACCTCTAGTGTTAGGTGGATGAATGCATTTATTTTGACACTTAAGAAAGATATGAAGAATCTCTTGTCACGAGCCTATACTTTGTCTCAGATAAAGATGTTAGTACAGTCAGTTGAGATGCAGCAGTTGAGAAAATCATCTGCTTCCACATTAGAATATAGTCCTGAACGAATAGGACAATTATCATTCGTTTTTATGTGCTGCCTTTGTCAAAACCAGGGGTCTTCAAACTATGGCCCTCCAGATGTTCATGGACTACAATTCCCATCTGCCCCTACCAGCATGGCCAAGTGGCAAGGCTGATGGGAATTGTAGTCCACAAACATCTGGAGGGCCATAGTTTGAAGATCCCTGGTCAAAACCATTACTTCGAGCATTGTTGAACATGGTGCTTTGATACAAGAGCATTTATAGTTCATTGAAAGACTATAACCAGTACTGGCCATTTAATGAAATCCATGTGCCTGATGGTCATCTATCAGTTCCTCAATGTTAAGATTCAACTTGGCTCGCTGACCTAGCATGACAGTACGATATCTGCCGGTATTTTGAATCTCTCATGTGCACAGTAAGTATTTGGTGCTGCTTTATACAGTTTCATTGAGACACTGCCTCTATAAAGTTACAATACAAAGAATAGTAGGTACAAGAAAAAATGTTCTTAGCTTCGCATGGGTTGGACACCAATAAGAACATAAGAACTGGCCTGCTGGATCAGACCAGAGTCCATCTAGTCCAGCACTCTGCTACTCGCAGTGGCCCACCAGGTGCCTTTGGGAGTTCACGTGCAGGATGTGAAAACAATGGCCTTCTGCTGCTGCTGCTCCTGAGCACCTGGTCTGCTAAGGCATTTGCAATCTGAGATCAAGGAGGATCTCAAGTAGTTCTCCTCCATAAATCTGTCCAAGCCCCTTTTAAAGCTATCCAGGTTAGTGGCCATCACCACCTCCTGTGGCAGCATATTCCAAACACCAATCACACGTTGCGTGAAGAAGTGTTTCCTTTTATTAGTCCTAATTCTTCCCCCCAGCATTTTCAATGAATGCCCCCTGGTTCTATATTTCAGATGTAAGAATTATTCAGAAAAACATATCTGTGTGATTGCATAAAATGATATTGGAAAGCTCTACTACCATCAGTGAGCAAGGCATTACAGACTGAAGAAGTGACAGAAATTATCCATGAAATGAACAGGCAACTTCTCTTATAGATGTTGATGGCCTCCTCCTCCTCCTCCTTCTCCTCCTTCTCCTCCTTCTCCTTCTCCTCCTCCTCTTCTTCCTCTTCTTCTTCCTCTTCCTCTTCTTCTTCATCTTCCTATTCCTCCTCCACCAACAGGGCACCTATTCCTCCTCCTCAAACAGGGCAAACTGAAGTTTAGGGATGGGGCTATTTCTGGGCAGGTACATAGCAAGATGAGTGAGGTAACACCTCTGGCACTTCAGAAAAATATGCTGAAAATCTGGGGGCTGATCTTCCACTACCCAATCTGATTTGATTCTTAGACAGTTATTCAGTTCTCCAGTTCACACCCATGGGTGCCAAAGTGCAACGGTGGCAGTAGTTGTGGAGAAATGAAATGTCTTGCATGCTTAGCGAGTTCTGACTGAACAGCTTGTCTAGGAAGAAGCCTTGAGGCTCGTGCTTCAAATAATCCTGGTGGTTTTTGAGCAAACACAGCAAGTTCTGTTGGGTCTCATTTGGAGTACTATAATTCTTGATTTCTTCACAAGTGCTGGAAGACAGGAAATTCTCTGGTGGCTAAAGGTGGTGTTGAGCAGGAACAAGGCAATGGATGAGAACAGAAAAGCACAGCAGAGCAAGCCCATAGAAAATGGGAGATGTGATCTAGCACAGTGGCTAACACAGACAGCTGACCACATGGATTTGCAGGGGTTGCCAGTCCCAGGGGGATGTTTTATAAAGGAACCCAAGAGCATCTGGGATGTTTAGATTTCATCAATTGGTTTCAATAAAGCAAAAGATGCTCTTATCTGAATACGATTTCGTACTCAGCAAGTTTCAGGTGTAAGTCTTCTGTTACCAAGATTTTTGCACAACTTCATTGTAATTAGCAGCTCCCAGGCTGAGCTACTCCAGTTTTTCTAGTGTGTCTCTTGCCCGCCTGGAGGTCGGCAATTCAAATACAATAGAAAGTTCTGAAGCATGCTAAAGGCAACTTCAAAATGTGTGTTTGGGTGTATAAAAAATACGGCCGTCACCACTGAATGAATGTCTCTGTCTTGCGGCCTCTCTGTTGACGCAGGGGCAGGCTGGGAAGTGCTCTTTGGGCTCCCTGCAATGCTCATTTAAATTGATAGGAATTGTTCGGTGGGCATCAGCGGGAATTGGACGAGGCCTGCAACTCCTGTGAACACTGTTTATTGCAGCTTTATGGCTGTTAGAGCAGCAAGTTGTCCTTATTTCTCATAGAAGACAATCTTTATTTTACTCCAGGCAATTTGCAGGTTAGCTATTTTGAGTGTAGTTTTGAGAGGTCACAGCTCTTTCATGCCAAAGCTCGTTTTCGACCCAAACCGGACTCACTGAGAGATTCCCTCTTTTGCAGCATTGTCTGGGCAGGTGACCTCTGGCTGAACAGCGGTTGATCGAGGAGGGGAGTGGGAGAGATCTCTTTGCTGGCATTTGGTTTGGAGATAATGTTTGCTCCAAGTGGGAAGAGGCCGTTGTGAATCTGGTAACTCCGCACTATAGGTTGCAAAGCAGTGCCTCGGACACATTACAGCAAATCATAGGACAGTGATGGCGAACCTTTTCGAGACCGAGTGCCCAAATTGCAACCCAAAACCCACTTATTTATCGCAAAGTGCCAACATGGCAATTTAACCTGAATGCTGAGGTTTTAGTTTAGGCAAAACAGTTGGCTCCGAGGTGTGCGTTACTCGGAAGTAAGCTTGGTGGTAGTTGGTGGCTTTGTTTTGAAGCAACCGTGCAACTGTTCCAATGGGTGAATCACGACCCTAGGAGGGTTTATTCAGAAGCAAGCCCCATTGCCAGCAACCGAGCTTACTCCCAGATAAAGGATCACACTTTAGTTCTTTGCATGAAAATCAGTGGGGTTTAACAGCGCTTAACAGGGTTACCTACTCTGCTTCCCCAAAACTAGGTCTTAAGTTTAATGCTAATAATCGAGCCCAGCAGCCCAGCCCAGCCTAAATATGTCGGGGGGGGCACTCTGTTTGCGCGTGCCCACAGAGAGGGCTCTGAATACCATCTCTGGCACCCGTGCCATAGGTTCGCCACCACTGTCATAGGAGTATGACCTCTCAGAGTTTTGGTTATGCAAACATGCAGACATTGGCTGAGGAAAAGGATTGGTCTCCTGGCTGATGAAATCACAGTGGACCTTGAGTTCCCATTGAGAGGGTTTTCTCCCTCCTGAGGTTCTTAAAAGGGAGGAGGTAACCTGTGGGACTCTTCTTTCAACTGCAGGTTCTCCAGCTGGACTTGTTGCTTTCTTATCCTTCCCAATTAATGCAAGCAAAGCAGTTGTCAGAATGGAGTTCACAATGGTCACATGGGAGCCAGAAGCTAGGATTGGAGTCAGAACTGGAACCCAGAGACAAAACCCGGTTGCTGAGGGAAAGTGTCAGCCAGAAGAGAAAGCTTTTCTGGTGGTGGCGGGCAGAAGCTCCCCAGAATTCAAGACCTCTTTTCTATACAGGAACCCATCATCTTGGCCATAAGAACATAAGAAGAGCCGTGCTAGATCAACGGCCCATCAAATCCAGCATTCTGTTCACATAGCCGCTGACCAGCTGTTTCCAAGAAGCCTACAAGAAAAATGACTCAGGGCCTTTCCCCGCTTACCTTAAGCCCCGCGCTACTCTCCTCAAGTAGCGCGGGGTCCCCCTGCACTCCCCACGACAGGGGCGGCGACAGCGAAGCCGCCCCGACGCTGCCGCTGTTGCGCCCCCTCAGCGCATGGCATCCTTGGCGCTGGAGAAAACAACGCCTTTTGATGACCCCGCGCAGAGTGCGGGGCTGCCCGGGCGCATGCCAGGGATGCCGCGCACTGAGAGCAGCGTGCAGTATAGGGGGGATTCTTGTGAGTGGGGAAACGCCCTGTAACAGCACATTCCCTGTAGCTGATGGGGTTTACATCATGAGGCAGTGGATCCACACATTCTTGGATCTGACTCTGAGCAGTTCCTGATAGGTTCAGGAGGAGGAGGCCAATATCACCCTTAGGGCAGGGGTGTCCAACTCTGGTGCTTCAGATGTTCATGGACTACAATTCCCAGCAGGGGCTGATGGGAATTGTAGTCTTTGAACATCGGAAGCGCCAGAGTTGGACACCTCTGCCTTAGGGGCTCTTCTCAGACCAGAATCTTTATCCCCGTCAACCTTATGAGATAGGTTAAATTGTGAGAAAGTAATTGATTCAATGTCATTCACAGCGTCACCAATCTCTAAGTAGCATCTAAAGATCTCCTGCTATTTTGATAGATCTCCAGACAATCAAGATCAGTTTCCCTAGAAAACGGCTGATTTGGGGGATGGTATTTTGTATTATACCCATCCCTCCCCTACCCAAACCCCACCCTCCCCAGGCTGCACCCCCACCTTTCCAGGAACTTCTCAAGCCAGAGCTGGCAGGGTGGAGAGCTGAATGGTTTTTGCCCTCTAACCACTATCCCTCACTCTCCATGTGTTTCCATGGGGGAGGGAGGAGCCATATGCTTCACCCTGAGCGCTTGTTGGAAGGTAGTTTCAGAGGGTTGTCTCAGGGTGAGTTAAAAACAAGATTGGAAATATATGCTAATCAAGTTGCAAAATGGAGGGGATTTGGTTCTGCTCCGGCACGCCAAGCTTTCGTCTCGGCGTAAACCAAGTTAAAATTGCTGATACCCACATCTGGCTCCGGCTGTCCTTGAATGCTGGCTTTTGGCAATGTCTCTCTTATTCTTAAGTGCCGTCTTTTCCCTCCCCCCCGCCCCCATTTGGCAGGTCAATGCCTACCTATTCCCCGGTAATAATAGTAATAGTTGCAATATATTTTTAACGGCTTCCCACCACCGGCGTTTCTCAGCCTTCTCAGCAGATTCCCTGCGGAATCAGATGTATAATGCATTTCCCTGCTAGACATCAGACCTTACCAGTATCTTCATCCCTGGGTACAAGCGGTGTGCTGACAGGCCTCCCTGGATTTGTGGGGAATTCCTGGGTGTGCGCACCAAAGCATTCAAGGGCAACAGTCTCTCTGCATGCAGGCGTGAGGTGCGAAGCTTCCCACTGGACTGCTAGAAGGGAGGGAGACCGGAAGCACCCAAGAAGTTTCTCTTTTTCTCATTCACGCTTTTATGTTTTTTATCCCCAGCAGCTCAGGAGAGCAGGCACAGTTCAGTTTTCCTCCATTTTATCCTCACGACAACCCTGTGGGGTAGGGAAAGAATGACTGGCTGAAGGGGAGAGAGGGAGGACAAGGCATTCTGACACACAAAGCCGAATGCCAAATACACTGTTAGGATAACCTAACAGCCAAAGGCCGTGTGAGTCTGATGCCCCCTTGTCTGCTGTAAATGGTATTTGAAATTATTATTTATTTTATTATTTATTTTTTCAATTTATATACCGCCCGATCCCCGGGGGGCCTCCCTGGATTTGTGGTGCCAAACTCTTGATAGTTGCCAATTAGGGTGCCAAGCTCTTGATAGTTGCCTGTGACCACTCTAAGAAGAAGAAGAAGAGTTTGGATTTATATCCCCCCTTTCTCTCCTGCAGGAGACTCAAAGGGGCTTACAATCTCCTAGCCCTTCCCCCCTCACAACAAACACCCTGTGAGGTAGGTGGGGCTAAGAGAGCTCCGAAGAGCTGTGACTAGCCCAAGGTCACCCAGCTGGCGTGTGTGGGAGTGTACAGGCTAATCTGATTTCCCCAGATATGCCTCCACAGCTCAGGCGGCAGAGCTGGGAATCAAACCCGGTTCCTCCAGATTAGATACACAAGCTCTTAACCTCCTACGCCACTGCTGCTCCTTGTAGCAAGGGGGTAGCAAGAGGTAGCAAGGGGGGAAAATGGTAATCTTGTGGGTGTGATGATGTTACTTCTGGGAGTGACTGGGTAGCTCTAGGAATTTCTGGGTTTTCCCTGGAAGTGACATTGGGTCTTTGTGCACAATTCATTTAAATCGTTTTTAAAGCAGGAAATAAAACGTTTCCTTCATGAAGTACTGCGTTCTTTTTACCCTCAAAACATTTTATTTCTAGCCTCGAAACGTTTTAAATGAATCCCCCATTTAAAGTGAAACATTTTGAAAATGTCTTCAGTTGCTGTGTGATCCCACACTTATCTGCTTCCCCAAATGTCCTCCTTGGTGCCATTTTCTGAGCTCACTCTGTTCCCCCTGGCTTGTTTATTTGCAGCATTTAGCTGTTTGATTCCCCATTTCTTCACATGAGTGGCGGACTCTTAGCTGATGAATCAGATTTGTTTCCTCACGCCTACATTCCTGCTGGGTGACCTTGGCCTAGTCACCATTCTCTCAGAACTCTCTCAGCCCCACCTACCTCACAAGGTGTCTGCTGTTGGGAGAGCAAGTTTGTAAGCTGCTTTGAGACTCCTTGTGATAGCAAAAAACAGGGTGTAAATGCAATCCCTTCTTCTTCAAATAGGATCTAGTAGTTCCTGGCTTAGAAGAAGAAGAAGAAGAGTTTGGATTTATATCCCCCCTTTCTCTCTTGCAGGAGACTCAAAGGGGCTTACAATCTCCCTGCCCTTTCCCCCTCACAATAAACACCCTGTGAGGTAGGTGGGGCTGAGAGAGCTCCGAGAAGCTGTGACTAGCCCACGGTCACCCAGCTGGTGTGTGTGGGAGTGCACAGGCTAATCTGAATTCCCCAGATAAGCCTCCACAGCTCAGGCGGCAGAGCGGAGAATCAAACCCGGTTCCTCCAGATTAGATACACGAGCTCTTTTTATTTATTTTATTTATATTTCAAACTTATAGGCCGCCTCTTCCCCAAGGGGCTCGAGGTGGCTTCCAACATGGCTGTTCTACGACAGCAACTCCAACAACATGAATCAACACATTTAAAATCCAGCAGCAATCATATACAATTTAAACAATAATAGTAAACCAATAAAACGGTAAAAACGGGCGCCCGATCCCAAGGCTAAAAGGGAGAAATAAGTAATAGAAAAAGGAAAAGGGGGGGAACGGCGGGCCCCAGGTGGAATCAACAGTGGGCCCGACCGAAATAACAAGGGATGGAGAATGGCAGCCTCAGTTTTAATTCCGATGTTTCAGTGGGGGGCAGTAAAACCGCGGCCAGCCTCTCCAAAGGCCCGGTGGAATAGCTCTGTTTTGCAGGCCCTGCAGAACTCACCAAGGTCCCGCAGGGCCCGAACTGATGGAGGTAGAGCATTCCACCAGGCAGGGGCCAGAGCCGTAAAGGCCTTGGCCCGGGTCGAGGCCAGCTGCATCGTCGCTGGGCTGGGGGTCACCAGCAGTTCTGCCACCGCTGAACGTAGTGGCCTACGTGGGACATAAGGGGTGATGCGATCCCGTAGGTATGAGGGCCCCATGCCGCGTAAGGCCTTAAAGGTTATTACCAACACCTTGAAGACGATCCGGAACTCCACTGGGAGCCAGTGCAGACGACATAGCACAGGGGTGATATGATCTAAATAATCACCACCTGCCAGAAGCCGTGCCGCTGCATTCTGGACCAGCTTCAGCTTCCGGATCAATCGCAAGGGAAGGCCCACGTAAAGCGAGTTACAGTAATCTAGCCTCGAGATGACCGTCGCATGGATCACGGTGGCCAGGTCGGGCCGGGAGAGATAGGGGGCCAACCGCCGCGCCTGGCGGAGATGAAAAAACGCAACCTGGGTTACATGGGCCACCTGGCTCTCCATTGTCAAGGCAGAGTCCAGGCGGACCCCCAGGCTGCGAGCCAGGGATGTCGGGGCCAGAATGACCCCTTCTAGAATAGGCGGCTGGAAATCCCTCGGTCTCTCCCCCCCGGCCTAGCCAGAGGACCTCCGTCTTTGTTGGGTTAAGTTTTAACCTACTCTGCCTCAACCAACCAGCGACCGACTCCAAGCAATGCTGTAGAGCCGCAGGGGCAGAGGTCGTCCCCCTCTCCATCAACAGAATGAGCTGGGTGTCATCCGCATATTGGTGACAGACCAGCCCAAAGCTCCGCACCAGCTGAGCAAGGGGTAGCATGTAGATATTAAATAAGAGCGGGGAAAGTAAGGCTCCCTGGGGAACCCCACAGCTAAGTGGAGCCCTTTGGGAAGCCTCGTCCCCGCACCACACCTGCTGACCCCGACCCTGGAGGAACGAGGCAATCCATTGAAGGACAGTGCCCCGCACTCCAGAGGCTACCAGGCGGTGGATCAAAAAGGTGCGTGGTCGACCACATCAAACGCTGCTGTGAGGTCAAGTAACACAAGCAGCGCCGAGCAGCCTTGGTCTAGCTGCATGCGTAGCAAAACTGGGATGGCGATAAAGACGGTCACCGGCCCATGACCAGTACGGAAACCGGACTGGAAGGGATCGAGCACCGATGCGTCCTCCAGGAAACCCTGAAGCTGCTCCAACACCACTCTCTCAATTACCTTCCCCAGGAACGACAAGTTCGAAACGGGACGGTAATTGGCCAGATCGCCAGGATCTAAAGATGGTCTTTTTAAGAGTGGGCGGACCACTGCCTCCTTCAACCCACCCGGAAACACTCCTTGCTCAAGGGAGCAGTTGACTGTGTCTTAACCTCCTATGCCACTGCTGCTCAAGGGAGCAGTTGACTGTGTCTTAACCTCCTATGCCACTGCTGCTCCTTAGGCCCTTGACCTGGATAGCCCAGGCTACCCTAAACACATGAGATGGTGGCAGCTAAGCAGGGCGGTAGAGGAGAAGTCTCTGCTTGCAAGATGCCTTCAAACAAAACACCGACAATGTCTGTGTGTGGGGTGCGTGATGGAGGGCTTGGCCATCGCCCCTTGCCATCTTGCTGATGACGTGGAGCGGCGCTGACGAGTCTCCTGCTGAAAATTCATCTTTCTCTACTGCTCTGGAAAGGCCTTTTAAAAAAATGAATACTCCCCCTTCCCCTTCCTCCTCACTCCCCTGCTACGTTGCTATTCTGAGCCCGCCACTCACAAAGCCGGGCCCACTGAGCCTTTCACCTTTGAACTGCTGTTTCCCTCTGCGTTTCCCTCCCCTCCCCTCCCCGAGACAATGGGGAAGAGCGGCTGGGGCTGCATAGCTAATCCGGCTTCTGTCTGGATCTGTCAGGCAACCTTCCCTCTGATATTGTCGGCCACCAGACCCCCTGCTGGGTGCCATTGCCAGCTGCCAGTTCCAGTCTGTTAACAGTTTATGGAGCATGCCTTCCTCCCAGCCAGCCAGCCAGCACCCGTAGCCTCCGCTTCCCTTTCCCCTTCCCATGCGAGGATAGATGTGTGTGTGAGAGCCGGAAAAGCAGAGGGAGAGGATGCCATAGAAACAGGGAACGGACGGCAAGAACCTCAGCAGTCTCCTCCCTGCTCTTCTGCAGAGTCAGAGGTCCCCGTGCCAAATCTAAAAGGCTGACTTGAAGGTTAACTGAGGGTAGAAAGCAAAACGAGAAGAACCTGGCAGGAAGAAACCAACAGTCCATCTAGGCCAGCGGTGGTGAACCTATGGCACGGGTGCCAGAGGTGGCACTCAGAGCCCTTTCTGTGGGCACACGTGCACAGAGTTCATCATGTGGGTTTGGGGCAGAAAATCTCCCCCCCCACACACACATCTAGGCTAGCCTGGGCACGATTCTTTACCTGGGAGTAAGCTCGGTTGCTGGCAATGGGGCTTGCTTCTGAGTAAACCCTCCTAAGGTCATGGTTCACCCATTTGAAGCGTTGCACGGTTGCGTCACCAAGCTTACTCCCGAGTAACGTACGCCTCGGATCCAACCGTTTTTTCTAAACTAAAACCTCAGTATTCAGGTTAAATTGCACTTTGTGATAAATAAGTGGGTTTTGGGTTACAATTTGGGCACGCGGTCTCGAAAAGGTTCGCCATCACTGATCTAGGCCAGTATTTTGTTTCACACAGCTGCCCGGGATGTGCCATAAAAGTCAAAACCTCTCTCTAATGCCCCCCCCCCCACAACTGGTATCCTGCACCAAAACATGGAAGTTCCATTGAATCTTCCTGTGCTATAAAACAGGGTTCATGAACATTCAGGTTGTCTTACTAGGTGCACTATGATCTAATTTTTTGTTGCTCTTTACAGCTTTGTCATCTGCTGACTGAATATCGGCCAGTCCCCTCCCGAAGGGTTAATGCCCGACATCATCTACTTATTTTAATTGTGGAAGATCACTGCTGCTAGTGTTTTAATGTTTAATTTATTTATTGTTTTAATTGAAACTATTTGACGTATTTAAATGTTGATTGTTTTGTGAACTGCCCTGAACCCTTCGGGGGTAGGGTGGTCTATTAAATTGAATTATTATTATTATTATTATTATTATTATTATTATTATTATTATTATTATTATTATTATTATTATTATTATTAATAATAATAATAATAATAATAATAATAATAATAATAATAATAATAATAATAATAATAATAATAATAATAAATATAGTCTTCTATCTGTTCCCTCCTGCCTTGTTTCCTTTTAATATTTACACTCTTATCCTATCCCCTTTATGTCCTCATACCTTTTTGTGTTCCCAATTTTCTTCTGCCGGTAGATTCTTTTAGCCAAATCCTTTCAGTGTTAATATATGTTATCCTTTTAATTGTATCTTATTTACCTCATGCTGGTCTTTGACTGTAATAAAGACTGATTGATTGAGCCTTCACATTAAGTTATTGGCAGATTTGCCTAATCCCCCTTTCTTGGGACAGATGGCCTCTGGTGCATTGCTCTAATAAAATTCTAACTCACTCTTACCAAACAACTCAGCACAGTATCCTGGATTCCATCTCCCCCATTCCTTTGCACCCTAACAACAACTCTGTAAGGAAGGCTAGGTTGGAAGAGAATAACTACTGACTCTCAAAACACCGCAGCTGAGCAAATTTTGAGAGAGAACAGGGAAAAAGGGGGAAATCTGGAAGGTGCACAAAACCACCATGTGGTTGTGCAAAAGAAGGAAAAGCAATCTCTTAGTGTCATCCAAGCTGGGGAAAACGACCTATGTGTGAATTATCACAATTGGTAAAGTTAAATCATCACCAGTTACTGTGATTGCGAATGGACACTGAGGTTGTTTCTGCACGGCGGCAGAAACAGCTGTCCACCGGCATAACTAATGCCAGTGGAGCTTTGGGACCGCTCGCATGGTACCGTGCAGGTGGCCCCAAAGCTGCTGCGAAGCGCAGAGGTGGCTCTGCATGGAGCCACCCATGGTTCGTCCCATTCACCTACCTCTCCTCCCTGCGCAGCTCTGGACGGCTGGAGGGACACGCCCACACTGCCCTCCGACCTCCGGGGGTTGGAGGGCAGCGTGGGCATGTCCCTCCAGTCCCTCCAGCCATCCAGAGCTGCGTAGGGAGGAGAGGTAGGTGAACGGAACACTGGAGGGGCCAAAAGCCGCGTCCTCATGTTGGTGCACTTCGCACCACGCCGGTGGGAAGAAGCCACTTTATAAAAAATTCGCTCAGGGAGTGAGTTTCAAAAGTGGTGTTTTGTTGCTGTGTGTGTGTGTGGGGTGGGGTTGGCATGGTGCTGCTGTGATGCAGCAGCAGCAGCAGCAGCAGCAGCAGCAAACAGCGCCCCGGGGACGGTGTTTTTACCATCCCTAGGGCTCCGTTTTCTGCCCGTGCAGAAACAGCCTGAGTCTATTTGTCGTTCCCTGGCCTTCTAACAATGTGTATTTCATTCATTTTATTGCCTTTTGACCCCACTGTTTGCAATTCTCTTCCTTTGTCTCTTTTGACATAAACACATACAACTCATGTCAACTAAGCACACACTTTATGCATCTGACCAAGTGGACTCTAGGCCTTTCATGACTTGTGCCAAACCCCCTTTGGTTTCTGCCAGTGTGGCTGATGCCAAAACTAATTTATTTGTCTGTACAGCACTTGATCTTTTTTTTTGCCCCAGCACATTAAGGCAACTACCCCTCCAGAACAGGACTTGCCTTGCATCCATTTGAGCTTTGTGTAGAAAAGTCACGGAGCTTGGCCCTTGCATGTTGTGGCTTTTTAAACTCTGCTTTTAAGAATTCTTCCCCTCATGAATCTCTCTCTGCCAGTGTAAGAACAACACTTCATGTATCTAATGAAGTGGTTTGTGATCTATTATTTATTTTATATTACTTGCCTTTTGTTTATTTCTACCCTGCCTTGTCTCCACAACGGGGGGACCTCAAGAGACTTACATCATTGGCCTTTCCTCCATTTTACTCACAAAATCACCTTGTGAGGTAGGCCGAGAGTGTACAACTGGCTAAGGTCACCCAGCAAGTTCCCATGGCAGGCTAAAGTGGATTCTCCAACTCTCTGACGACTACTCCACATTGGCTCTTTACGAAAGCTTCTGTCCTGCGAAGTCTGTTATTTGTGAAGGTGACTTGCTGTTCCTTGCTGCATATGAGGCCCTGTTCCTATGAGTTGTGCAATGGTCAAAGTTGCCATTCTCCAGGTGGGGGCTGGAGTTCTCCCAGAATTACAACTGTTCTCCAGATCACAGAAATCCTGTCCTGTTTGCCTGACTGTGGCCACTAACAAATTGAGCAAGTGCATGTGGTGCCTATTAGATAAATTGCACAAGGGAAAGGTTGATACAGCCTCTTTCTGCAGCCCCTTGACCCAATCTAGACTGGCTTGCCTTGGGTCTGCTCTTTAAGGTTAAAGGTCATGTTTGATAGAAGCAGTCAGAGAACCCGAAGGCAGCACGGTTTGTCCTTCTGCTTCCCAGATGCAATAGGGAGATATCACCCTGGTCACCCTTACAGACAGAAGATTGAAATAATGAATGCCAAGCCCTTGAAACACTTGAGTGTGCTCGATAAATGCCAAGGATTTGTATTATTATGCATGAGGTTAGATGTCTGCAACAACACTCCCCTCCTCCCTTCTCCAGTTTGTTTTGTAGCACTCGAGGCTTTGACTCTTTCAACCACAGCATTCGAAGGAGAACACAGGCGAGAGCGAGAGAGAATGAATTTTCTCTCCGAATGGCCTCAGAAAACTGCCCTTTCCGAAAGAATTCCACCACTGGCCAATTTGCAATTTGCTCTCCCCTACACTCGGAAGGTGACCCAGTTCTAATAAGCTCTCTTGCACGAGAGAGGCAAGGTAGAGGAGTGTTTTTATCTACAAGTGCTCTTGCTTATAGAAATTTATTGGCTTAATACTCCTCAAAGCCAAGGTGCAGCACGCGTTGACCCATTTCGGCACGCAGAACGCCGGAGCGCCGCTGACTTTGATTCATTTTTGCTCCTTCCCTGCTTTGTGCAGGCAAGCAGAAGGCTCAGCAGGGTCTGTCGCATGACTTTAAAAAAGAAAAATATATCTAATATTGAGTCGGGGTTTTGGACTGGTCACCAGACTCCCCCTCCCCTTTTCCCAGACAAACTTGCTTCTCTGCGTGTTGCCCAGTTGCTAAGGGGAAGGGATGTCTTTCTTGACTGTCATCTCCTTTTTGCGGACAGGAAAACCAGGACAAAGATCCAGCAAGATCTGCATCAATAATTTTTGGTTGTGGAATCACCAGCTATACAGAAGAGTGCGTCTCCTTTGGATTTAGAATAATAATAATTTGGATTTATATCCCCCCTTTCTCTCCTGTAAGGAGACTCTAGGGGCTTACAATCTCCTTTCCCTCCCCCCCCCCCCAACAAACACCCTGTGAGGTGGATGGAGCTGAAAGAGCTCTGAAGAACTGTGACTAGCCCAAGTTCACCCAGCTGGCATATGTTGGAGTGCACAAACTAACCTAGTTCACCAGATAAGCCTCCACAGGTCAAGTGGCAGAAGAGGGAATCAAACCCAGTTCTCCAGATTAGAGTGCACCTGCTCTTAACCACTATACCTCACGTCTCCTTTCTAGAAATGTAAATATACTGACGGATTTTCAGGAATGCTCTTTGTTGCATGGTGGAGTCTTAGCTTCTTGGGTTACATATAAATCCGAGGACCAGTGCTATAGTAGTGGTTTCAGTGTTGGTATAAGCTCTGTGACTTATTTACTTGTTTATTTATATATAGTTTTAGCCTGCCTTACATCCGAAGGTCTCAGGGCAGGATGCCACCTAAGATAAAAGTCATACAACACCGATAACCGGAAAACATTGCGATCTATAACAATACATCAATAAAACTTATTTAAAATCCATAAGGCCTATTAAAACCTATCAAAATTCATAAAACGTATTAAAATTCATAAAACTTGTTTAAAAATTAATAAAACCTATTTTAAAATTCATGTTACCAGACGGGGAAAACCATCTCATCAGCCAAAGGCCGGGGGAAACAGGCGAGCCTTCACTAGTTTTCTAAATGCTTATAAAGAAGATGCTTGATGTGCCTCAGCCGGGGAGATGGTTCCACAGTCTCGAGGCCACCACTGAAAAAGCCTTGTCTTGGGTCTTCACCATTTTCATCGCTGAAGGCAGTTTTCATGTGCTGATCTTAGGGTATGGGCAGGTTAATAGGGGACAAAGTGTTCCTTTGGATGTCTGGGGGCCCAAGCCACTTAGGGCTTTATAAGTCAAAGATAACATCTTGAATTGGGCTCAGAAGCAAATTGTCAGACAGTGTTGTTCTTACTTCCTGATGTTTAAGAGATTCCACCTAAGCATCAGGAAAAACTTCCTGACTCTCAGGGCTGTTTGACAGTGGAATGCACTACCTTGAAGTGTGGTGGAGTCTCCTTCTTTGGGGGTTTTTAAACAGAGCCTGGGTGGCCATCTGTCAGGAGTACTTTGATTATGTGTTCCTGCATTGCAGGGGGTTGGACTTGATGGCCCTTGGGGGTGTCTTCCAACTCTATGATTCTAAGACTGGTATGATGTGCATCAGGCCAGCAGTACCCACAAGCAGTCTTACTGCCGCATTCTGCACTACCTGCAGCCTCTGAACCGTCTTCAAGGGCAGCCCCACAAATAGCACATTACAGTAGTCCAATCTAGAGGTTACCAGAGCATGGATTACTGGAGCCAGATCAGAAGGAGCCATAGCTGGATGGCACTAGAAAGCACTTAGTACAGTGGTGGCGAACCTTTGGCACTCCAGATGTTATGGACTACAATTCCCATCAGCCCCTGCCAGCATGGCCAATTGACCATGCTGGCAGGGGCTGATGGGAATTGTAGTCCATAACATCTGGAGTGCCAAAGGTTTGCCACCACGGACTTAGTAGATGTGAGTGCCTGAAGAGTTGAAAGGGAGGAAAAGGAGTCCCAAATAATTAGGGGCTGTTGCCTGATTTTCATTGTGGTGTAAGTGACTATATGAACTGCAGTTCCCTCGACTTGGGTCTGGAGCACATTAACGTACCACGTAGACACTACAATGTGTGTGAGCCATCCAGTCACAGCTGATTTATGGCAACTCTGTCGAGTTTTTAAGGCAAGAGACATTCAGAGGTGGTTTGCCATCGCTTGCCTCCGTGTGGGCTGAGAGAGCTCTGAGAGAACTGTGGGCCTCATGTGAAGGAGTCAAGCGCTGAACCCGGTTCTCCAAATCAGAGTCCGACGCTCTTAACCACTACACCACCCTGGCTCTTATAGGCATGATGAGTGAAAAATAAATAATGAAAAACCTTTGACGGGACAGATGAGGCTGCCTGCTGTCTCTTGGAATAATGTCCTGCTGCGGTCTTGCTTCTTTCCAATTAGCCACCACTGGAGAAGAAGGATGACTCTGCTGCGTTCCTATATTGGATGTTGTTGGATCATTCGTTCATGACCAATTTAGAGACGCAGGGAAGAAAAAAAAATTACTTGCCCTGATAGGAGGCTGCCTTACACTGATCGCTTGATCTTCTAAGTGTGCTCGAGTCCCTGCTCGGGCTTCGTCTGCTTTTGTTCAAGAAGTCCTCCTCCATTCTGGATAATGGCTGAAGCATGCGTCTATTCTCATGGCTACTGAGAAAAAAAGCGTGACGCAGCAGTCTGTAGTCTAGGGAACCCTTGGAGTAAACGTTCGCCTGCTTATTATTTTGGCAGGCCAAGTCCAGAGCGGTGAGGTGCTGAATTTAGAAATACTTATTAGGACCCACGGTTCCTCAGATTCAATTAGCCCATTTGGATCGGAATATTTGCCGCAGTTCCAGTAAATAGGTCCTTTCTTTCGAACTGCAATTTAATTTTTGTTGTTGTTGCATTACGGTCCTCTGCAGTTGGAGGAACTTAATCGAGGCAGGTGAGCCGCGGCCAAGAAAAACACTTGTTCTCCAAACAGCCTGACTTTTGACTTCTGTGTGGAATGGGCCTTTACCTAACTTCTGTGTGGAGTGGGCCAAAGTTCAGAAAAAACAGGGACTGCATCCAGATTCACAGCGATCCAGTCAGCGGTTGAAAGAATGTTAGAACACGTAGCACTTGGACTGTGCTTTCTCCTGTTTGTGTGTGTTTCATTCATTCGCTCTCATTCTGATTCCGGCAGTAATTATTTGGCAAACTATTCGCTATTCCTTAAGCCAGCAGAGTATTTTCTCATCCCGTATCTTGTGGAAGATATAAAAAAAGCCCAGATTTCAGTTGAGTTGGAGAGAGGGAAATGACCTCTTTGTCGTAGACTTGATTGCATTTTAAACTTTCATAGCTTCCTGCCATCGTCTAAAGAGGTGTTGTGGTTGGCTGGAGGTCTGTCATTTGCGTGCAGATTTGGGGAAGAGCAGCTCTAAGAAAAGGATGCTGCCTTATGTGGTTTCTTATCATTTCTCTTTGTTTCATATAATTGGATCAGATCCAGCAGGTCATCCAATTCAACCTCTCAGCCATATTTTTTTAATGGGTTGCCAACTTTTTGTTCCAGGCTCTGCTCTTTTTTTTAAATTTAACTTTTAATTTTATTAAATTTATATCCCACCTTATTCCTGTAGGGCTCAGGGTGGGTTACAACATAAAAATAAACAATTGATAAAATCATTAAAAATAATAATACAAATATAAATACACAAATATTAAAACAATAAACTCCAACCCCAATACATAGATCAGAAGCGTAATGCCAAGGGGACAGGGGAATGCGGGACACATCAGGCGCACGCCCCTACAGGGGGTGTAGCAAGGGCGTTCCAGGGGCTGTAAGTAATACAATCCCCAATCACCACCCCACTCCCCAAGAGTTCAAAAGGAGATAACCTTACATTATTCAAACCAGCTGGCTAGTTGGAAAAGCCTGGTAGAACAGCCAGCTCTTGCAGACCCTGCGGAACTGTGTTAGCTCCCGCAGAGCTCTCACATCACTTGGAAACTTGTTCCACCAGGGTTGAATTCTCTAGCGCATGAGTAGAGTACAGCCCCCAACTAATGTATTAACTCATGCAGCAGTACCATGTGGGAAGCTAATGTGTATATGTGTGTGTGTGTGAGTGGGGTGGTGGTGGTGGATAGATTTAGAACTGGTTCCAAGTCCCACTTGTGCCATTGTGTGACAACCTCTCTTTGGCCGTTTCTGCACGATCCAAATATCGTCCCTCTTGATCAATCAAGAAGTTTGCGCATGTGGGGATGCACTTACGGTATAAATACAAAATTCCTGGGCTTGTGAGGAACAAACTGGAGTATTACCTCCTGTCCTAACTCAGCTCCTGGAAAGAAACAGGTGGCCGTGCGGAGGGAGAAACGGGATGAAACAGACCCAGGTTAAAAAAACCTGGTGCCATGCGGAAATGACCTTTGACTTCACCCCACTGCTGTTTTTGCATTCCAAAGGATCATTCCCTACTCTTCACGATTTGGGAGAAAAGAATAGAAAGGGGAAGATGAAAAAAAAAGAGAGAAATGAAGGCAGAGGCTCACAGTCGGCAGGTGGCAGAGTCTTAAAATTGCACACAGGAGGTGTCGCAAGCTTAATTGGATTAGCCGGTGCTGGGTGCGAAAGAGAGCCGACCCCATACCAAAGTCAGTTGGGAGAAAGGAGCAAAAGGCATTCTTCGTTGGGAGAACTGTGTCGGTTTGATTCTAGGAGCCTGGGACTTTAAAAAAAAGGCTTTGAGTACAATGAGAATTGTGCTATATTTAAAGAGCTGGCAGGCCCACAGCTGGCAGTGGAGCCTTGAGCAATCAAGGAGGTTAAAAAGAAAGAATTCATTGAAATTCCTGGCAGGGCTCCGATTGGCTTCTTTGGAGCCAGAGTTTCCATGCTAAATCACTGCATCTTGGGTTAGGTGCTTAATGTTTCTAGAATTATGGGGTTGTAATTTGGTAAGCTACATTGACAAATTTCCTCCTTGGCATAATAGATAGCAGCTATTTCATTAAGAAGAGAGCGTAAATGGTCCCTGCTGCTGTGATTTAAAGATAGTGCGGGAAGAGTTATTTGCTAGCAACAATTCCTGGATTTTTATTCTCCTGTCTTCTCTCGCTTGCTTTCTGTACCCCGCTCCCCAATTTGGTTCTGATTTTCTGGTTGTAGGGATGCTAGCCTCCAGGTGGGATCTGGGGGTCCCCTGAATTTTAGCTCATCCCCAGACTACAGAGATTATTTCCCCTGGAGAAAATGGATGCTTGGGAGGGTGGACTCTGAGTCAGAGTACCACATTGGAGTCCCTGTCCTTTACAGGCTCCATCCCCACATCTCCAGGAGGTGTTGCTGTTGGCTAATCCCCACCAATAACCACGGGACACACATTCTGAATCCGTTGTCATTTCTGGGCAACCTTCAAGGGCAGCCCAGGGTAATTCAGTAATCTAACTGCATGGTTACAAAAGTATGACAACAGAGCAGCGGCAGGGGTATGGCCAGTGGTAGCAATCAAATAATTTAACAACTGGTTCCGGTGGTGGGAATTCAAATAATTTAACAACTGATGGTTTGCAAGTACCATTGTAACAACCGGTTCTGCTGAAGTGGTGCGAACCGGCTGAATCCCACCACTGGGTATGACCCACCGCAACCACATCCAGCACATGTGCGGGATCTTATTTCACATTGCCAGACAAATTAAAACTGTATTGTCGAAGGCTTTCACAGCCAGAATCACTTGGGTGCTGTGTGGTTTCCGGGCTGTATGGCCGTGTTCACTTAACGCATTCTCTCCCCTGATGTTTTACACCATACCATCTGTTTTCGGGCCTGTATGGCGTGTTCTAGGATTCTCTCTGAAGACGTGCCAGCCATAAAGTCGTAGCATCTTCAGGAGAAAATCCTGACTAGAACTAAGATGCATAACAGCTATCAGGAAACAACATAGATCCTAAATTCGCTCTCGGTGGGCGCTGAATAAAAAGGTGAGCTGCTTTTCTAAAACAACAAATCTTTGATCCTGCCGCTCATCATTGGCAATCCCAGTTATGTCTCGAGCTGCAGAGGTGACTCTCACCCTTTCAGGATTGCACAGGCTTGTCTTTAAGTTGCTAATTACCAGCTGGCATCCGGAAATTGCCCGCAGCTGCAATCTCTGGCCTGCCACCCATTCATTCCGCTTGGGAAGAAAAACAAGGGGAGCTGGTGCCCGGTGTAGGGTGAGAGAGCATTGTGGGAAGGGATGCAGGGGCCCCTGGGATGCCAGCTGGGATGCCATGTCGCTTTCAGTATTTAAAAAAATTAAAAACTAGTAGTGATAGAGGTAGCTTAAGGAATCGTTAGCAATTCCTAGATCGGCCCCATGTGCACTTTCATTGGAAGTTATTTGACTCTATAGGTCGTTTCCCCACTTCCCTGCTGCTGTGCGCTACTCTCCCCAAGTAGTGTGGGGTCCCCTGGCACTCCCCACTACAGGGGCGGCGACAACGCAGCCGCCTCGACGCTGCCGCTGTCAGGCCCCCTCAGCGAGCATCATTCCTGGCACTCCTCGAAACGGCACCTTTTTATGACCTCGCGCAGAGCTGTTTTATGACCCCGCGCAGAGACATAAAAAGGTGCCGTTTCGAAAGTCTCAAAATAGCGCTTACTGAGGGGATGCAACAGCGGCAACATCCGAAGCGGCACTACATTGTCGCTACCCCGCAGCCAGCGCGAGGTCATGGGCCAGAGAGTCAGGCAGCTGCGCCAAAGAAATGACGCGTGCTGAGAGTAGTGCGCAGCAACCTTTGGTCGAGGTAAGTGGGGAAATGACCTATAGTCAACATTTTAAAGTATTTTTAATTTTGCTCCCAGTGCTACTCTGACAGGCCCCTTCCGCACATTCAGAATAATGCACTTTCAATCCACTCTCAATGCACTTTGCAGCTGGATTTTTCTGTGCGAAATAGCATAATCCACTTGCAAACAATTGTGAAAGTGGATTGAAAGTGCGTGATTCTGCATGTGGGGAAGGGGCCTGAGTGGTGGCAGGCAGCAGGAGTAGGGGGTGCGGTGCTAGACCCCCCCCCACCTCCACCAGAGAATCTGGGATCCCCAGCCAAATAACCTATAATGATTCTTGGTCAGAAACCATAAGTGACAGCACCATAATGTGATGACATCACTTCTATTTTTTGCCCAGTTCAGCATTATGGGACTCCATTTCTGCCTCTCTGCCTCTCGCCCTTGCCACCCCACGAGCCTCTCTGCAAGACTAGCATAGCTCTTACCAACTCTACTGTCTTGGCAGGTTGGTTCCAAGGCAACGTGGCAAAACGAAGCCCGGGTGAGCTCAACACTGGTAGATCAGCTTATTTTTCTGAACAGTAGCTGCCTTCTTTCTGAAATAAATGACATTTTAGCCTTTTCCCCCACTCCACCTTCTACCCTTTCCTCCAATGCTATTACAGGCATTCATACTGGTTCCCCAGTCTATTGCATGGGTAATCTAAAGTAAAAACCAAGCTGTGTGGGAGCAAAGGGACGTAATGCTTGGGGCGGGGGGAGGGGGCGATACACCCCCCCCATGCCTGCAAATGTAATAAAGGGTTGGAGGGTTAGTAGCAGTGAAGCAAATGATTTCCTGGTGACCCTTGGGGTCTCCCTCTGGCTTCCTCTGTTGCTTCGAGTTTGTATTGAATAGTAATGAATACATTATTCATTCACGCCCACTGGGGAGAGCGCAGCGGTTGCTCAAAGCATAGATCTGCAACAACAATATTATGGCGAGGGGGAAAAAACGGGGAGCGGGGAGGACATTGTATAACAAGATTTAGCAATAAGATAGGCCGGCCCTTGAGGAAGCGGGGAAGAAGAAAGGCGCACGTTAGGTGGAGTTTGCGGACCTTGCCGCTCTTCGTTTCGTTCACTTATTGTTCTTTTGACAAAATACGGACAAAATGTCTTTCTGCCCCCTTGGGTTGCCAATTCTGGCTTGGGGAATTTCTGAAGATTTAGGGGTGTTGAATGTGGGGTTCAGAAAGGGGAGGGATCACAAATCCTCCCAAATCCCCCAAAACGTTTGTAAAAAGTTTTCTACCCCTCCCCACCCCCTTTACCATGATGTATGTCTGCACTTGTAACCCCCATGCTCAGAATGGGTTGACCCAGTAAGGGGTGGAGACTCAAAGAAGCAGGAGGCTGCAGAGCTAGTTTGGAGGAGACAAGGCTACCAGACTCGGACCTTGGTTGTATAAGCTTTCTTGGTTGTATAAGTTTCTTTTTTGTGGTTGTAATGGGTGAGAGTTCTCCTTCATCATGTTGAAGCCTGTTCACCAAGCCCTTGGAGTCTTCAGGAGCCAACCCACTTGCAAAGAAGAATTGGACTTGGCAATATCAGTAGACTGTAAATATAAGGACTTGAAAATGCAACCTGAACAGGACCTTGAAGTGTGATGTTAAATGTTGATGTTTGATGTTATGTGTTAAGAAAGTAAACCATTTTGTTTTTAAAATTTGTTGTTGCAAACTCATTTGTTGTTGCAAACTCAGTTCTGCCCCACAGAACCCACAGATAGAGGTTACACACTCACATCCTCAAAATGCTTCCTGGCTGCCATTTCGTGATTTCTCTCTTTTTTGTTTGGGTACGTTGTCCAAGCCACGATTGCATGCTTCACGGTGGGGTGCTGTGATCTCTGCGTCTTCTACAGTCCATCTGTTGAAGATTAGTCCCCCCCCCCACTACAAATGAAGAAACTCTTCCGAAACTGCTGAAATGCTTGGAAAAACAGGCAAGAGGGAATAGAGCTTGAGCTCACAAAATGGCGCCCCGGAGGAAGCGCGGGGAATGCAGAGACGGGTGGGAAATGCCTCCAAGAGGCCACACAGGCAAATGAAGCCATTTTGAAAACTTTTCCACTAAAGAATCGTTTTAAAAGGGCATTCATTCAAAATGTTTTGAGGCTGTGAATAAAATGTTTGGGGCGTAAAAACAAGGCAGAACTCCATGGAGGAAACGTTTTATTACCTGCCTCAAAACATTTTGAAGTGACTGTGCGGATTGTAATCTGGAGAAACAGGTTTGATTCCCCACTCTTCCACCTGAGTGGTAGAGGCTTATCTGGTGAACCAGATGTGTTTCTGCACTCCTACATTCCTGCTTGGTGACCTTGGGCTAGTCACAGTTCTTTGGAACTCTCTCAGCCCCACCTACCTCACAAGGTGTCTGCTGAGGGGAGAGGAGGGGAGAGGCGCTTGTAAGCCACCTTGAGTCTCATTACAGGAGATAAAGGTGGGGTATAAATCCCAACTCTTCTTCTTTATCATCTACGAGGGCTCTGTGAAGTCAGCATCCAATGATTTCCGCAGATCCTCCTCCTCCTCCTCCCCTCCTCCTCCTCCTCCTCCTCCTCCAGGGAATCTCCAGGCCCTATCTGGAGATTGGCGACTCTAGCTCTTACCAGGGCCACTGAGGCAGATAACAGATTAAAAGCACACTTCTTTTGCCATTGAGTCACATCTGACTCATGGCGACCACATAGGGTTTTCAAGGCAAGAGACATTGGAGGGGGGTGGTGGTGGTTTGTTGATCCCACATACTAGCTCTGGAATGTGGTTCGACCCCTACTCTGTCGCCCAATCGAGGCGTCGCCTCACATTTTTCCTGTAGCTCGATGCTTGTGCAACTTTTTCAGATAAAACGGTTTCCCTCCACATTTCTGCCCCTATGTGCGGAACGTCATGCTACCAAGCAGGTTTTAAGAATCACGCCCCCGTGGTGATGTGATTTCTCCCAGCCAATCGGGAGGGACAAGGAATTTGCCAGTTGCGCACGCAGATTTTACTGTTCCGTTTCCGTTTCACTCGCCTCCCGCCTCTCCTCCCGCTTGGTCAGGCATTGCATTGTCTCGCTGCAGCGAAGTCTCGAGAAAATGAGATGGTGCCGTGAGACTGTGAGATAACGCTTAATCAGTAGTTCTTTGGCTGCGTTACTTCCACGCCCGGGGAGTTCAAATGGATGGGCCAAACAGCTCAGCTGCCAACTCAGACAAAGCTCTTGGGAGGGGTGGGTCATGGCGGAACGACGAAACGAGGGATCTGATTGCGTATGGGGGGAGGAGGAAGTACAGCACTCCCTAAAGTCCAGCTACAGAAACTTAGATGTTTTTGAGAAGGTGGCGGTGGAGATGCGCCTCAGGGGGCACAAGAGAACTGCCCTTGAGTGTAGGACAAAAGCAAACACTTTAAAACATGACTTCAAAAGAGTTAATCAGCCCAAACAGACTTCCGGTAATGGTCCTTGGACCATGCCTTACTTTGAAGAGCTGGAGCAGATATTGGGGGAGTGGGGGGGCGGAAGTGTTAACCTGCCGCACCAGCTCAGAGCGACGGAATGTGTAGTGGGCGCTTCTGCCGACGCTGTGTTGAAGGTACAGTGCCTCGGCACACTCTACGGAGACATCTCGAGGTAACGTCAGCCAATGGGAAGATTGGCGTGTCGTCATCTTGTGGCCACGTCACAGCGTGACAATGTGATGACGGGGCCAAATGTCACAAACGACACGCCCAGGAACGGCCAAGCAGCCAATCAGAACTCTCCCATTCCATGACAATGCATCCCATTCCATGACAATGCAAACTATCTGGGTTTCTGGATTCAGATGTGGTTCCAGAACAACCGGCCGAAGTGCGAATGATGTCGAGCGACGAACTGGCAACAAAAAGGTCGGGATGTCGATGCGCGTTGCAGTAATTCCAGAGCAAACCTTGTGTGCGAAAAGGACCTCTGATATCTGACAAGATCAGGTTAGCCTGGGTTATCCAGGTTAGGGCAAAAAACTGTCAAATCCAAATGGGAGTAGTGCCATTAAAAAGAATGAAAACCAAGTTAAAATACACACATGGTGCAATCAAATTAAAAACAAGGTGTTGTGCTTCTAGGCGTGATTTCTTTTTCTAAAAGCCAGCTGCCCAGTGAACAAGATCACGGTCAGGAATCAGGTATGACCGTGGATGCTCTGAAAAAAAAGCCAAGCAGTTTTCCAAGCTAGGGTGTGTGTTTTTGGCTTCAAGGGGAATGAGGTAGAGGAAGTTGTATCCTGAAAGAAAGTGGTTTGTATCCCGGTTTTTGCAAATCTGCATTTTAGCATGGAGGGGAAGGAAAAGCCCCTGAGCAGAGAGAATTTCTTGACACCTTTCCAACTCAACTTCACGCCGGTATAAGTAGTGCAGGGCTTCCGTTAAGCCGAGTTCCCAGTCCCCAAATTGGCATGCATGAAGTTTAAGTGGATTAAAGCGCTCCTGGGCATTGCGGTTGCCAGCTCTTTGAATTAAAACAAAACTCTTATATCTGACTGGAGACAAGAAGGAGTCAGTAGCGGAGGTAGAGGCGGCTTCCCATTGGGATTTCTTTCCGTGCATGATGGGCTGCCAGGTCCCCCCAGCCACTGGCAGGAGGTGTGGGGAGCAAGGATGCCAGATCTAGGCTGGGAAACTCCTGGATATTTGGGGATGGAACCTTAGAAGGACAGGAACCTCAGTGAGATACAATGCCTTAAAGTCTATCCTCTAAAGCGTTTGTTTTCTCCAGGGGAAGAGATCTGGAGATCTGGTATTATAGTCTGGAGATCTGGTATTATTCCAGGGGATCCCCAGGTCCCACTTGAAGAGTGGCATGCCTAGTGCATGGAGTGCAGCAAACCCCCGTTGTGTGCTGTTTGTTGTTAGGGTGACTCATGGAATTCCTGAAGAAGAGGAGCAGAAGAGTTTTGGATTTATACTCCACTTTGTAAGGAGATTCAAGGTGGCTTACAAGCTCCTTTCCCTTCCTCTCCCCACAACAGACACCCTGTGAGGCAGGTGGGGCTGAGAGAGTTCCGAAGAACTGAGACTAACCAAAAATCACCCAGCAGGAATGTAGGAGTGAGGAAACACATCTGGTTCTCCAGATTAGAATCCACCCGCTCCTAACCACTATACCACGCTGGCTCTCATCTGTAAAACTGATAAAAAAGTAAACCTTTATTGATCAGGTTTGAAGGGGAGTGGCATGTAGGAGGAACATCTGTTTGGACTCTACAGGGAGCTGAGCTCTGCTTTCAAAATGGTATGGGGCAGCTTGCTACTATCTTATAAGAACATAAGAAATAAGAACTAGCCTGCTGGATCAGACCAGAGTCCATCTAGTCCAGCACTCTGCTACTCGCAGTGGCCCACCAGGTGCCTTTGGGAGCTCACATGCAGGATGTGAAAGCAATGGCCTTCTGCGGCTGTTGCTCCCGAGCACCTGGACTGTTAAGGCATTTGCAATCTCAGATCAAAGAGGATCAAGATTGGTAGCCAGAGATCGACTTCTCCTCCATAAATCTGTCCAATCCCTTTTTAAAGCTATCCAGGTTAGTGGCCATCACCACCTCCTGTGGCAGCATATTCCAAACACCAATCACACGTTGTATGAAGAAGTGTTTCCTTTTATTAGTCCTAACTCTTCCCCCCAGCATTTTCAATGAATGCCCCCTGGTTCTAGTATTGTGAGAAAGAGAGAAAAATTTCTTTCTGTCAACATTTTCTACCCCATGCACAATTTTATAGACTTCAATCATATCCCCCCTCAGACGTCTCCTCTCCAAACTAAAGAGTCCCAAATGCTGCAGCCTCTCCTCATAAGGAAGGTTGTCAGGGCCAGTGTGGCCACCAACAAGAGAATGATGGAGTTGTGGACAAAGAGGCATGGCCATTAGTGTGAGCATGGCGCCACTTCTGGGTGAACCTGGAAGTGATGTCACACCTCTCTAGGAATTGCTGGAAACTCTGTGGTAAAACCACAGTGCTTTTGGCACTTTCTATAGCGGAATGATGTCACTTCAAGGGAAAACCTGGGAATGACATCACACCATCCCACCAGCCACTGGAGTGCCAGAGCAAACATGGCAGTCCTGTTACTCTGATGCTCTAACCACTACACCACACTGAGACTCAGATTTCTGAGAGGATTTTGGAATGACAGCAAGCAGGATGGCCCCATTACACTTCTCATTGATCCTGCAAACTGTACCACTTCAGGTGACAAATTCCAAGTTTGAACGTTCCCCTTTGGCTGAAAAGCTCCATTCACTGATAGAAAACTAGCATTTCAGGGTGGCACCTAACAAGTATCCTTTTTCCTTGACAGGTTAATTTTTATGTTTGTGGTTTTTCTGAGTGCAATCAATTGTGCAGTTTTTCCCCCCAGCTAAAGCTTGCAGCATGAAAAACCGAGTCTTAGAAGAATCATCTGACAACCTTCCCATGTAATATCCCTCCCTTTCATCTGCCAGACAGCTATAAGCATAAAATCAACTAGGCATTCGTGCTTAAAAGAGCCACAGCCGCTCACTCGGTCTCCTCCTCTTCAATTTGACGTCTAGACAGTGTAAAAATACTTCCTTTGCAACCCTCTTGCATGGCAAAGGAGGACGTTTGGGCGACCATGTGGTGTGTTGAAGATTACCACTGATTTCGTTGCGTGCCGCCGCACGATTATGGAACTGATCCAGAAATCTCTGACATGTAAGGAAGTGTGAAAAAAACCACCTAAACGGCTTATGATTCAGTTGTGGGGCTGGGAAATTTTGATTTAGTTATACAAGCCTTCTCCTCTGCCTCACCTTAGATTTCACAGTGGGACGGATAACTTTGTATGAGCTGCAGAGTAAATAGTGAAAGGTGAAAAGGTGTGAAAAACTGTGGGAGGGGATGAATGATTGGGGATTCCCCGTAAGGTAGCCAGGCATCCCTGACCGTAGGTGGTGGATAGCGGGATAGAATTGTTGGACCCTGATTGGGAACCCCTGGAGATTTGAGGGATTGGAGTCTGGGGAGGAATGAGACCTCCGTGGGGTTAAATGCTCTAACTAGCCAGCGTGATGTAGTGGTTAAGTGCAGGTGTTCTCTAATCTGATGAACTGGGTTTGATTCCCTGGTCTGCCACTTGAGCTGTGGAGGCTTATCTGGGAACCAGATTATTGTGCACTCCAAGACATGCCAGCTGGGTGACCTTGGGTTAATCACAGTTCTTCGGTGCTCTCTTAGCCCCACCCACCTCACAGGGTGTTTGTGTCTTCTTCTTCTTCTTCTTCTTCTTCTTCTTCTTCTTCTTCTTCTTCTTCTTCTTCTTCTTCTTCTTCTTCTTCTTCTTCTTCTTCTTCTTCTTCTTCTTCTTCTTCTTCTTCTTCTTCTTCTTCATCATCATCTTTGCCTTAGAAGTCCCCTTGCTGGGGTCACTATATGTTGGTTGCAACTTAACTGCACTTAAATACATCCATATGTTGGGTAGCAGTGGAAAGGATGGAGAATCCTGAGCCAGCCTTCTGCTTGTTCACTTCTTGCTGCTCATCATCTCAGTACTCAGTAGGTGGGGTGGGAAGAGAAGGAGAAGAAGGCTAATTTCATGTGCTGTAGAAATCAGAAGTAGTGGACTCAAATCCAGAGAACTGGGTTTGTTTCCCCACTCCTCCACACAAAGTTCTCACAGAACTCTCTCAGCCCCATCTGCCTCACAAGGTGTCTGTTGTGGGGAGTGAAGGGAAGGCGATTGTAAGCCACTTTGAGAACCCAATACAGTAGGAAAAAGTGGAGTGAACAAACAGTTCCACATTCTCTTTCTCCTTTGACTCTGTGGCCTGCCCTTTGCAAAAGGAGAGCAAATTATGCCCTAAGACAGCAACCACTGTAGTAAGTAGCAACCTGACCTTATCTCAGAGCCTTTGAAAGACTCTTGAATAAAGCACATGTGAAGTTTCTAGGCCATCTAGATTGGGAGACGGGCTTTTACAATAAATTGCTCAAGATATTTTTTTTTCATACTGAAAAAACACACACCTCATTTATCAAAGTCCCATATATCACAAGGGCCTTGTCGGATCTGCCACACAGTTTTCCAAATAAATTTCCTTCTCCTTACAGGTCCTACATTTAAAATCTCACGCAACAAAAACAAGATGACTTTTAGGAGGCTTTAAAAAAGAAACGGAGATAGAATATTTTTGGCGGCAGTGAGGAGAATATTAAGGACGTAAACAACATCAATCCGCTGCGGAGTGTACTGGTGGAGAATGCAGCAAATGGGATGAGTCAGAACTCTTCCGACTGTCATTTGGAACACCTCCACCCACTCCAATGACTTCACTGCTGACACTATTGCTTTTGAGTGGCGAGGGGAGGGAAAGGCACTCTCTGTATACTCAGAGGTATGCCGTGTTCCAGTGCTTACCACCTGAGTTGGAAATAAACTCCTAGGATAAGGCCAAGTGAAGCCTTGGCGTAAATGAAATCACAAATACTAGAGACTAATTCTAGAGATGTTAGTTCGTTGTAGCAAAACCAAAAATGGAATACTGGGCCACCTGCAAGATCAACAGGTTCATTGTATCTGAGCTTTCTCTGGTGCTAATGAGCTTGAAGGCTAGCAGAGGATAAAGCAGTAAAACTTCTCTGGTGTACAGTGGCTGGAGTTGGGGAAGTGTTTCTCTGCCCTGCCTTTGGAACTGCCTACATACACTGCTTTACTAAGCCCTCCTCTGTTAGAAGCTGGTTGGTAAGGCTCCATGGTGAACTAGATGCATTTCCGCACTCCTACATTCCTGCTGGGTGACCTTGGGGTAGTCACAGTTCTCTTAGAACTCTCTCAGTCCCACCTACCTCACAAGGTGTCTGTTGTGGGGAGAGGAAGGGAAAAGGTGTTTTTAAGCCACCTTGAGTCTCTTCACAGGATAGAAAGGTGGGTATAAATCCAAGCTGCTGCTGCTGCTGCTCCTCCTCCTCCTTCTTTTTCTTTTTCTTTTTCTTTTTCTCCTTCTCCTTCTCCTTCTCCTTCTCCTCCTTCTCCTCCTTCTCCTCCTTCTCCTTCTCCTTCTCCTTCTCCTTCTCCTTCTCCTTCTCCTTCTCCTTCTCCTTCTCCTTCTCCTTCTCCTTCTCCTTCTCCTTCTTCTTCTTCTTCTTCTTCTTCTTCTTCTTCTTCTTCTTCTTCTTCTTCTTCATACCCTCTCATTAGAGATCAGAGGTGGGTTGTCATTGAGCCCAATTTCCCAGCCGTTGCCCAATCATGGTGACCTCTAAAAACCGCCCTGCAGTCATAGGCAAGACACATTTAAAAAAAAATAGAGAGAGCCCATATTAGAAATGGCCTCTTTATTTCAGGAAACGCTCCTATCATTAAAGAGAAGTGAAATGAACAAAAGGCGGGGAGACTAGCAAGCATTAATTATTCATTATTTTTTATTCCGGCTAATTCCATTTCTCTACAGGCATGCCTAGAAAACATTAGCCGTGCATGGAATTTTGGCCTGTTTGCATTTTTCTTTTGCAGATTTGGACTGAAGGCTTTTTAATTTATGTAGTTTTAAAAGGCAGTCTATTCACTCTCCCGTTTTAGATTTATAATTGAATTGGCTACATCACAAAGTCCCAATAATACAGTGATTTTTGGTCTGGGAATAAATGGGTTTTATGACATTTTAGAGGATTCAACCACAGTAATAATTTAATAACAGACTAGAAAGAGGACTCATTCTTCACTCCTGACATAATAGGGCTTATCTTGCTCACTTCCTTTTTTTTTGGCTAAAGTTTGCTACAGTTATTAAAAAGGAATTATATCTTTTGCCAAATTCTCTCAGAAAGAATAAAAGACTCCAGTGGAATATTGACTTTCAAACGGCCTTTTTGGTCGAAACGGAATGAAAGGACTAGTGAAATTCTAGATAAAAGTTATACAGCCAAAACAAAATTTGGATTAGGGTTTCTACATGTGCAGCGGGGATCCAAGGTGGAGCTGAACGTCGTACGGAAGAGTTAGTTCATGCAAAGAACATCGATAGTGAGAACTTAACATTCAGGAGCTTTTATGTATAAAAAGTACTTTCTGGAGTGGATTGATGTCCAGAAGTACCTTAGAGACAACCCCAAAGAAGAAGAGTTTGGATTTATACCCCCCTCTCTGTCCTGTAAGGAAACTCAAAGGGGCTTACAAACTCCTTTCCCTTCTTCTCCCCACAACAGACACCTTGTGAGGTAGGTGGGGCTGAGAGTGCTCAGAGAGAACTGCGACTGGCCCAAGGTCACCCAGCAGGATTCATGTGGAGGAGTGGGGAATCAAACCAGGTTCTCCAGATTAGAGTTCACCTGCTCTTAACCATTACACAAGATTTTGGGAATATAAACTTTCAAGAGTCAAAATCCTCTGTGCATCTAATGAAAGGAGCTTTGACTCTCAAAAACTTATACTTGTAAGCCGCTTTGAGATTCCTTTCGGGAGAGAAAAGTGGAGTATAAATCCAAACTTTTTCTATGAGAGAATGCACACACATGTAAAGCCAGTCAGTGTAAATACCAAATTATCCAGGTCAATACTGGACACACTTGCAACCTTACAGGTAGCACCGACTGCTTCCCACAAGCACATGGCAGGCATCAAGCAAGGTGCCAGCAGGTCGCTATGGAGCCCACAGGCACCACATTTGGGCCCCTGATTTAAGCATTGTGAATGGTGATAGATGTATTTGAAAAATCCACCCGGAACCTACAAAAATCTTGGTTAGGTAAGCTGGGTGCAGTCTGGAACACTACCAGTAGGGGGAGCAAGCACCAGCTTCCATGACTCTTCTGAAAGCCAGAGATGTTTGGATCCTTTAAAAATGCTCTCGTTCTTTATACCCAGTTGGGGCTTGTAACATCCACCGCCTGGAGCCCCTCGGGGATAGGGCGGTATAAAAATCTAATAAATAAATAAATAAATAAATAAAATATAGGAACCTTTTGACTAATCCTATGCAGAGAAGAGCCCTCAGACTTGCTCGCTTCAATGTTTTCCCCTCTGCTTTATTGCGTGGTAGATTTAACAACTTGGAAATGAGCGAAAGGGTATGCTCTTGTGGTGAACAACAAATTGAAACATTGGCACATCAACTGCTTTGCTGCCCCAAATTTGCTAATATCAGATCAAAATATTCCAATATTCTTTCTAGGATACCTAGTGAAATGGGAGAATCAGGTAGACTCCCTTTCCTTCTGGACAATTCTGACAATGAAACTTTTTTACTGGAGGTGATGCACAATCAATAATTTATATTCTACCTTAAACCTTTGTAATTGTGTACCTTTTATCTCAGGTTTTTTATTGTGTTATGGTTATTGTTATGCCAAATAAAATCTTATTATTATTATATAGGAACCTTGTTATCTCAACTTAAAAGGACTTGTTTTTAAATATATCTTAGAGGTCTAACTAGTGCTTTAGTCACTCCCACTGGCAAAGCCTTGGCTATAGCCTTGGCTAGCACAGGGCAAATTTCACGTTGAAGAATAAGATAACAATGAAGATATTGTCACGGTAAAGATAATTGTCCTGGTGAAATGTTTGTATATAAATATTTTAACAGCATTGCCAGTAACCTTAAATATGTTTTTAAAAAACAAATCTGTTGATAGAAAGTCCAGCGTACCCTTGGAACCATCTCTGCTGGAGCTTCGTCTTCCCTTGAAGCATTTTCAAAGTCAACATTCCTTAACAAGCCATAACATAATTGACACCGGGTGATGTTTTCATCCACATTGAATTATTCCAGCAATCAGGTTAACATGCCAAAATTGAAATCCTATCTATTCTCATTACCTAAATCTAATCAATAACACTAATGGAAGAGAAGGGAGAATGTCTTTATTAATCTAGGCAGTTAGGTGTGGTTTTTAAATAAAAGGTGAAAGAAGTTATTAAGCCGGGCTTTTTTGAGCTTAATAGCCGCCTGCGGTTTATTCTCTGGACTCTTGCGTGTGATGCTTGCTAATGCCGTGTTGATTGCCCTCGCGGAGTCCACCTGCTTCTACAGGGGCAGCAGGTTGGCTTGCAAAGAGCAGTGGGGAAGGTGATGGGGAAGGTGAGCAACTCAGAAAGGGTGATTCTGCATGGGCCGAGTAAAACAAGTTGAGGCTCTTTTTAGAGAGTGAGAGAAAAGAAGAGTTTTGGATATATACCCCACCTTTCTCTGCTGTAAGGAGACTTAAGGTGGCCTACAAGCTCCTTTCCCTACCTCCCCCCACAACAGACACCTTGTGAGGTAGGTGGGGCTGAGAGAGTTCTGAGAGAACTGAACTAGTCCAAGGTCACCCAGCAGGAATGTAGGAATGCGGAAATGCATCTGGTTCACCAAATAAACCTCTGCCACTCGGGTGGAGGGTTGGGGAATCAAACTCAGTTCCCCAGATTAGAATCCACCTGCTCTTAACCACTACATGATGTTGGAGTTTGGTGGGGGGAGTTTCCACAGAACTTCCCCGTCAAAATGCTGCTAACCGTTTTAGTGGCCAGAACCCAGGTTAAATGAAAAACATTGATTTAGCGACTTTTTTCATTAATCCGGGTTGCAAACACTTCCTGCTTGTCTATGCGAACTATGGCAAGCAGGAAGTGCTCAATCCCACCTGTTCCATCCCGTCATTATGGTGGATCCCCAGGTGGCCGCCATTAGAGGAGATACTCTGATAGGTGGCCGCCATTCTGTGTAGGTAGGTGGGGAGAGATTCTCGGATGGAGGGGATTCTCAGGGGTGGATTCTTTGGTGGGGGGATTCTCGACTGCGTGGTTCACATGGAAACACAGTGTTTCCATGTGAACCACACTGCCTCCTGCCTCTGGGATCCCAACGATCCCGGTTGGCCCCTGCAGCCACTGTGCAAACAGCCGCAGAGGCAGCAGAAATGGGTTCCAGGAACCTGCCGCTGCCTATGCGGAATCAGCCAGAGGGAAAAGATTGCCACATGAAGAGGACGGAACAATAAGGAACGCATTATGAAACCATAAGAAAAATTAGGCATTACATGCGTCAGCACATTAACGGGGTTTTATTAGAATGTGTCGTAATGTGTTTATTTAAAGTTGTTTATTGCAATCCTGATGCACCTCTCCTTTTCTTTGACGAAATTAAAAAGGAACACATCTTTTAAGTAACGAACAGGTGGTCAGGCGAACATGGGTTAGAAAGGGAGGCTGTGAGATTTTCTCCGTTCAGAGACTTCAAGAGCAGGTGCAAATGGGCATAATTTGGGATCATTTAGGACTGTGTGGTGAGTCCGTTTGGCCCTGCAGGTGGCCCATACTTTGGTTCGCTAGTGTTCAGGCTTGTGGGTAAAGGGCACATAAGGAGCAATGCCCTTGAGAAATCTTCTTCTTTATCTTTATCTTTATTAACCTTTAATAGGCGTAGAACCCTCGAGAAATATGCTGGGACCCCTCCTGAATTCCTGGGAGACTGTATTTTAATAAAAGTGCTGGGGATGTTCGGACACATCTAAGACATTTTCTCAGGATATGGTCCTTATCTTTGAGCTCTTTCGAGGTTCAGGCACAGCAGATGGGAGAGGCCACAACTGACCTTGCACACAGAGTTGTGGTGTCCACACATGTGCCACAGTGTGCTGGACAAGGCCCTGGAGAAGCAGCTCCCGTGTTGGCTTGCCTTTTTGCCATCAAGTCACATCTGATTTACGACAATGAGGTTTTCAAGGCAAGAGATGTTCAGAGGTGGTTTGCTATGACCTGCCCCACATCATGTCCCTGATAGTCCTTGGAAGCCTCCCATCCAAATACTAGTCAGTGTCTGGACTGAGAGTAGGTGGTCACCCAGCAAGCTTCCATGATGCGAGTCGGGATTTGAACCTGGCTTTCTCAGGTCGTAGTCCAGCATCTTGACCACTACACCGCACTCACTTTCAGCTTCCATGGAGTTTGGTTTAAATGTTCATACGCATCACCAAGGCCCCTTCCGCACATGCAGAATAATGCACTTTCAATCCACTTTCAATGCCCTTTGCAGCTGTGTGGAATAGCAAAATCCACTTGCAAACAATTGTGAAAGTGAATTGAAAGTGCATTATTCTGCATGTGCGGAAGGGCTCCAAGTGCCTCCAAACTCCACCCCCTGCTCTCCCAGATGCCACCTATGATCTTCTAGGATCCGCCCCCTTTAATCAGGAACTGAACTTCAGGCAAACTGGCAGCCTTGGTCTAAGAGTCACTTTATTTATGATGTGTTTTGTTTTTCCAGTGTTACCAGGAATACGTCCAAGAACCGTTAGCATACAGGACACAATGCTATGCCATTCTTGTGTAAATTAACGACCCACCATTAATTGTTTCGCAATGCTTCTCCTACCCTCAGCCTTAGGGAACAGCAAGGACAAGTAAAAACACATTAAGGAACACCTGCAAAAAAAAAATCAATGAGACCAAGATCTGGCACATCAGGTTGCATGAAGCACTCAACATCTACTTAACATGGGTATTCCAAAAAACTAGTCCAAACAGGAAAGTCGTTCCAGAAAAAGAAGACATTTGGAAAAGGGTAATAATTATGGAGCCCTGGGCTAACCAAGGGCCATTGTATAGGTTTTGTCTCCTTCGTGTTCACCCTACATTCGATGGATTCTCGGCTGCAGACATGTTTACCCCTTTTCAAAACTCATCATGATCTCAGGTCCGACTCTCCCGGCAATTTTTGAGATGAGTTAAAGTCCAACATTACAGGAGAACGAGAGGGGAATCAACATGTGCTGAATCAAAATATGTTTGGCTTCCTATGGGTCTCCTTGCCCTGCTAACTTTCCCCACCCACACAAAAGTGGTTCCTTCTAGTCAGAAAGTACAAGGAAATTGGAGGCTGCTCAGCTTGGCTATGGACGGTCCGCAGAGGTCTTCTTCTGTTCAAATTAAAAAAAATTGCAGGAAAAACCCACTGTGAAGCACACAGCCACGGGGTAAGCCCTGAATGCATAATCGGCCCTGGTCTCATCAAATTTCAGCAACTAAGAAGAGGAGTTTGGATTTATACCCCACCTTTCTCTCCTGTAAGGAGACTCAAGGTGGCGTTTCCCTTCATATCCCCATAACAGACATCTTGTGAGAAATGTGGGGTTGAGAGAGTTCCGAAGAACTGTGACTAGCCCAAGTCACCCAGCAGAAATGTAGGAGTGCGGAAACACATCTGGTTCACCAGATAAGCCAATCAGGTGGAGCAGGATTGGCCCTAGTTAGGAGTTGAATGTGAGACCACCAAGGAATTCCAGAAGCAGGCAGCGGCAAACCACCTCTTCTTGCCTTGAAAACCCTACGGGGTCGTCATCAGCTGGCTGTAACTTCATGGCACTTCCCATCATCACCAATAACTAATGTAACAGCAAAGATGCTCAGATACTAAAAACTGGACAGCTAGTTGGAAAATCTCGCTCTGCTTTTGTTGACCAGATTAGAAATCCACAGCACAGCCTTTTCATAGCTGATTTCCCCAAAGAGTCAGTCCTTGTTTCACTTCTTTCAAACAGCAAGTGGTCTAAAACCCATGCCTCTGGCAATGGTGAATATGTGCTATGTTAGGTCAGGCACTCAGAGCATGAGGACTAGTTCTGTATATTGCGGGATTTGGCCAGATGTTCCCTAAGGGGATGTAGCTGTGAAGGATACACAGGGCAGGCGTGTGAAGTTTCCATTGCTTCTCCTAACCCTAACCCTCTAACCCTAACCCCACTAACCCTAACCCTTCCCTGTTTGGAAAGGGGCCACCACCAATGGAAGGTGGCCAGAGGTGGGATCCAGCAGGTTCTCACTAGTTCCCGAGAGTGGGTTACTAATTATTTGTGTGTGCCGAGAGGGGGTTACTAATTGGGTCCGCTTTTCCATCTTCACGCCCTCGCCTCCCCGAGAGGCATACTGTCTTTGAACATGAAGGTTCCATATAGCAATTGTGACTGATAATGTAACTCCCTGAACTGGGTTAATCCCTTTCAGGTACTGCAATTCATTGATTCTCAGCCTTTCGTACCTTTTATCTCACCAGTCTCTATCAAAGAACCTGTGTGTTTCACCATTGCTGTGTCCAGATTTGTGAGTTGGGGCATTTTCTATAATTTATTTATTTTATTTATATTTTAGATTTCTAGGCCGCCTCTTCCCCGAAGGGGTGATGATGATTTAGAAATGACCTGGTGCAAAAAATTTTTTTGGGGTCGTGGTGGGGTGGCTGCCCATGGGGGGGCATCCAACTCAGGTTTTGCCCAGGGCTCAGGTTTGCCTAGGTACGCCTCTGGCCCCTTTGCTGAGGGGGGGCTGGCAAGGGAACCTGTTACTAAAATTTTTGGATCCCACCACTGAAGGTGGCTTTCCCTCTGCTTCTATCAACCATCAGGGTAGGTGGTCAGCAGGATGTGGTGGAAAGTGCCATCAAGTCGCAGCCAACTTATGGCGATCCTGTAGGGTTATCAAGACGAGAATGTTTGGAGGCAGTTTGCCATGTCTTGCCTCCAAGTGGGCTGAGAGAGTTCTGAGAGAGCTGGCACCACAGCACTCATTTTGCTCTAACTATTTGGCAGAGCGGGTGGAGAAAACATAAACTTCCTTGGTGTCTTCCATCCAAGTACTAACTAGGGTGGATACTGCTTAGCTTCCGAGATCTGGGTATAACAATAGCATACAACAGCATATTTTTTGTCCCTCTCTGGGGTGCCATCAGACTCCTGTTTTTAATTTGCTTCATAAGACTTGCAAGTGATTGACAGGAAATGTCTATAGTCCCCCATACAGCACTGAAGGCTACACATTTTGTACTTCGCTATGTATTCTTTGGTATGAAATATCCAGTGGTGGGATTCAGCAGGTTCGCACCACTTCGGCAGAACCGGTTGTTAAAATGGTGCTTGTAAACAACCAGTTGTTAAATTATTTGAATCTGACCACCAGAACTAGTTGTTAAGTTGTTTGAATCCCACCACTGGAAATATCCCCTGAGAAGTTGGTTGCCACACTCTTTGGAATTATACCACATATGGCCTCTGTGCTGCAAATATCACTCCAGGATCACCACAGCACTTAGGATATGTGCACTGTGCGTTGGTCGTGACCTTGGGGAGTCTGGTGTGCAAGTGGAAGAACATCTGGATCTGCTTTAGGAAATAAGACAATTGGGTATTGTGAACTCAGACTGGAATGTGCTTTTTATAACCTGCCGTTTCTCCATAAAACCATTTGCTTCTGCTTCTTGGGACTTGGAATTCTCATTCTTGCACCAGTGCAGCCAAAGGAGCAAGGCAACATTTGAGGGCTTGGCGACACAGTCTGTTTCCTTTAGTAGAGCTGTGACAGTCACCTTCATACGGTGCTGCATTTGTCGGGGGTTTTGGAGCACAAGCTGTGCATGTGTTTTTACCCCAATGAATTACTTCCACAATGCAATATGGCTTTGTTCCAAAAAAAATGACTGAACATTCGACTCATTGAATGAAGGCAAGCATTTCCCTGATTGGGTGAATCCCCTTTGCCCTCGGTGAATTGTTAGAAGTTACATTTTTTTTTGAAAGATCCACGTGAATTAGAAATCTTTGGTAGATGAAGGAGAAGTCCCCGAAGCGTCTCTCTCCCAGGTCTCTTCCTTCAGATGATTCACAAGCTCCTGGCTCTGTCGTGTCAACGATGCTATAACAGTAGTTGGGCTGCTTTGTTGTGTGCCTGGCCACCATAGCTGCCGCGATTAATTTTTTTTTTTTTAAATATATCTTTATTGATTAAAAAGAGAGAATTTATACATAGACAAAGAAATCACTAACTTCATTGTTTAAGTTAGTGAAGGAAAAAGGGGTTCTGTACTGAGAGGGGGAAAAGAGGGGGTAGGTAGGGGGATGGAGTTAAGAAAGAAGGGGGGGGGATAGGAGGGAGAGGGAAGGGTTGTATTAGAGAGGGGAGACAGTAGCCATAGATCACATCCCAACATAAGTATTCATTAACATTGATCAAGTCTCTACATTATTTCTTGTTTGCCGGGCGGGTCTAGGTAGAGGGGTAAACAAACAGTTACATGACAGTAAAAAAAACAAAACAAAACAAAAAAACAATAAAACTTATGGATGACTTCTCCTTCAGTCACAATTTCTCTATTACTTATTCTACCACAGTATTTCTAACCGTTTCATTTTTCTTAAATTACCTGATTGAGCAGGTTGTTTCTCTTTAATTAAACCTTTATCCCCATTTCTTAATTGTCTCACAACATCTGACCATTATAATATCATTATTTGTTATTTATTATTTTTAATCATTTACTCTAACATTTAGTACCATCTTATCGGATTGAGATAGGGGGATAATATATACAATAACAATCAGGGGTGTAAAACAAAACCATTTGTCCCACATTCTCTAGTCGCATGTTATACAGTCAGTGATTTAGTATTCAATTGGAAAATAGTGCACATCTAATTCTTTTTTTTGATGTTCCATCCAAAGCTTCCAATTTTCTATATATCTTTCCACTGGAAGGAGATTCACTTGGTGAGAGCCTTTATCCATTATAAAAATTTGTTGAACTTTGTTCTTCCATTCTTCTTTTGACGGCACCAGATCTGTTTTCCATAGTCTGGCCAAGGATAGGCGAGCTGCTATGATTAAATAAGACAGTAAATAGAATTGAGATTTTGAAAACTGTTCTCCCGCCATACTGGGTCCTAAAAGGTACGTTAATGGGGTTTTTTTGAATTGTTTTCCTAATATTTCATTTATTTCATTGTGAATTAATGACCAGTATTTTTGAATTTTTGGGCAGGTCCACCATACATGAAAAAATGTTCCCACTTCCTGGCCGCATTTCCAGCACATTGGTGAGTATGATTTATTTATTTTAGACAGCGTTATAGGGGTTATATAGTTTCGGTAAAACATTTTCAGGTTATGTTCCCAGTGGTTTGTATTTGGTGAGCCTTTATATATGTTAGTCCAGTATTTCTGCCACTGGTGTAGCATGATTGGTTTGTTGACGTTTTCTGCCCATTTGATCATATTTGATTTAACTACCTCCTCTTCTGTCTTTTGTTGGAGCAGACATTGGTATATCTTACTAATCTGTTTGGTGTTATCTCCCATAATATTTTGTCTAAGTCTATAAATTTAGCAGAAATACCCCATTTTTTAGTGTCTTGTTCCCAACAATTCTGTAGTTGTAGGTACGTAAACCATTGACATGGCTGTCCATCTATCTGAACTAAATTTCTTGGTTTCATTATGAGATCGTTTTGATTTTTGTAAGTTATATCTTTATATGTTAACCAATCTTTATTATTATTTCTATCTCTAATCTGCAAACCTTCCATTCGTGATAACCAGTTGGGGATTTTTGTATAAAAAATGTTCCTGTATTTCTGCCAGATTTTGAGTAGTGCATTTTTCACTGTGTGTACTTTAAATAACTTGTCTCCTGTCATTTTCCCTTTCTGTGATGGCCAAAGATAGTTGTGCCACCCTTTTTGGTTATTTAAGCTCTCAATGTTTAATAGGTCATGGTCTTTTAGAGTGATCCAGCTCTTTACCCATGTTAGGGCTGCCGCGATTAATTTAATCATTAAACCCCCTGAGTCACCCTTGCTGAGTCAAAATGTTTTTTTTTTCCTCTGGGGAGATGTGATTTTCCTGCATGACCCTGAGCAGCTGCCCTGGGTGATGAGGCATGATTAGAGCTTTGTAGCCCAGCAGCTGAAGCCAAGTCTGCTGCAAGGAAAAGAAGGACACGGAAATCCACCTAAGGTTACCCCGTTAGCTTGGCAGGATGAGACTGACGTGATGAGTCCTTGTGGCAGAAAGTACCATCAAGCCACAGCTAATTTATGGTGACCCTGGAGGGTTTTCAAGAAAGGGTTTCCAAGGCAGTGCATGTCACCATGAATAAAGGTTGGCTTGCCATTGCCTGCCTCTGCACTGAGATCCCCCTCATCTTCCTAGGTGCCAGGGTGATGTAATGGTTAAGAGGAGGTGCACTCTAATCTGGAGAACTGGGTTTGATTCCCTGTTCTGCCACTTGAGCTGTGGAGGCTTATCTGGGGAACCAGATTAGCCTGCTCAGCACATGCCAGCTGGGTAACCTTGGGCTAGTCACAGTTCTTTGGAGCTCTCTCAGCCCCACCCACCTCACAGGGTGTTTGTTGTGGGGGGGAGGGGAAAGGAGATTGTAAGAAGAAGAAGAAGAAGAAGAGTTTGGATTTATATCCCCCCTTTCTCTCCTGTAGGAGACTCAAAGGGGCTGACAATCTCCTTGCCCTTCCCCCTCACAACAAACATCATGTGAGGTAGGTGAAGCTGAGAGAGCTCCGAGAAGCTGTGACTAGCCCAAGGTCACCCAGCTGGCGTGTGTGGGAGTGTACAGGCTAATCTGAATTCCCCAGATAAACCTCCACAGCTCAGGCGGCAGAGCTGGGAATCAAACCCGGTTCCTCCAGATTAGATTAGATACAGATTAGATACACATGCTCTTAACCTTCTACGCCACTGCTGCTCCTGTAAGCCCCTTTGAGTCCCCTTATAGGAGAGAAAACTTCTTCTTCTTCTTCTTGTTCTTCTTCTTCTTCTTCCTTGGTGGTCTCCCATCCAAGCCCTAACCAGGGCCAATCCTGCTTAGTTTATGAGATCTAATGAAGTTGGACCAGCCTGGGCCATCTAAGTCAAAGTCTTCAGGATTTGCATTCTGGAATTGCTGCCCTATTCATTTGTCTTAAGGGTTACTTAGCAGGTTAACTGTACACGGAGTTGCTCCAGTCTGTCTGTTGTAGCCAATAGTCTTCGACTGGAGCAACTCTGGCGACTTTCTGATCACTAGATCTGGGGTTAGGATATAATTTTCCACTTGGTTAGTGAGCGATCTGTCAGGTTCCGCCAGTTATTCCAACCAGCCCAGGGGTTTAAATTCCCCTGTTCCCCCTGACACCCCAGAATTAATCCCAGGGAATTGGTAGCCATAGCTAAGCCTGGAGTAAGAGCATTACAGTAAAACCATTTACTAATAAATGAGCTGCCCAGTTTTAGGCTTTAAATTCATCTGTATAAAAGGTTTAGGCACAGACATAATTCAAGTAAGTAGGTGCAATAAAGATAATAACTTCTAATGTCTAGAACTCTCATGCATGAAAATAAGCACAAGCAGCATTTCAAGGCGATCCATCATAACTAGTTTATGTGTTGCTTCTTCTTCGTGCTGTTCTTTATAGAAATCAAAGCTCTTGGGAATGCTGGGGGGGTCAACGCATTTTGATTTTGGCAGGCAGTTGCAATTTTGCAGTTCTGTGTTCAATACAGCGTTGGTCCTCGCTGACCTGGATGCGAAGGAAAGGTTTTTTGAGATCACTCTGGTTTTCTAAGGCAATCAGAGCACCTCTAAGAATGTATAGAATTAATCTGTCTGATTTCTGGTGTGGAAGAAGGGTGGGAGTCTGTAATCCTTGCTGAGTGGGGGAAGAAGACATGCCATAGTAAGCACAGAAAGCAAATTTGCGGATCTCTTGGAACTCAGTGGCCAAGATTGCCTTAGAGGCCACAACCTGGTTCTGATTGTTGGTCTTCGAGGTCAAGGCAGGAGAAGAAGGAATCCATGCCATATGTGGAGAGACTCAGGGAGCTGGGTATGTTTAGTTTGGTGAAGAGAAGGTTAAGAGGTGACATGATAGCCATGTTTAGATATTTGAAGGGATGTCATGTTGGTGGGGGAGCAAGCTTGTTTTCTGCTGCTCCAAAGACTAGGACCAGGAGTCATAGGTTCAAGGTGAAGGAAAAGAGATTCCACCTAAACATCAGGAAGAACTTCCTGACAGTAAGGGCTGTTCGACAGTGGAATGCCCTACCTCGGAGCGTGGTGGAGTCTCCTTCTTTGGAGGTTTTTCAAGAGAGGCTGGATGGCCACCTGTCAGGAGGGCTTTGATTATGTCTTCCCACATGGCAGGGGGTTGGACTTGATGGCCCTTGGGGTGACTTCCAGCTCTATGATTCTATGATTACCCGCAGTGATTATCAATGAGAGAATGATGTATTCTGTGCCAAAATCCTTATAGGAAATCTGGGATAAACATTTCATAGCTTCTAGTTCTGGGTACTTTATTTCCTGCCCTGGCTGACTAGGCTGCGGGGAAGTCCATCATACTATGAATGCCTCTTGAATTACTTACATAAGCTGCAGAGAGTGCATCAAAACTCAGCAAGCTGTACTCCTCAGTCGGAGGCTTAGAGCCTTTGGAAAAAGACCTCTTGGGTTCACGTGCAAAGCTCAATCCCATTTTCCCTCGGTGAGTCATGCTTGCTGTTTTGTCTCCCATGACTGTGATGGTAATACCCACAGAAGGGTTGGCCACCTGCCAGATGCTGCAGCAGCTACACAGCTTTTCTTCCTTGGCTAATTGCTGATAAAACGGGAAGACCTTGATCATCCCTCTTGACATGAAAAACGATGTTATCGCTTTTGATGTATGACCCAGAGCCAGATAATGTCCTCTGGCAGGTTCCCCCCCCCTTTCTCCCCCTCTTTTTCTCACAAGATGTAAAATACAATTATTATGTTAGAAGAGCAAGATAAAGCGGCACACTCCCCACTTCTTCAAATGCCTAATTGGAGCAGGAACTCGTAGAAAATGGCTCCCTTTGTTCTTGTGCCATTGTTGATATAACACGGCTCATCATGAAAGCTGAGAACAGAACTCCTTTCTTTTCATCTGTCTCATTTCTCTCTTTTTGGAATACACGATGAATATTCACCCCTCACCTGCTATCAGTTGTCTGCCGAAACTGGGTGGTTAAGAAAGGTGGCGAGCACAACGTGGTCACAGTTGCACCTGTCTTAACTGCACCACTGATTTTGAGAGAAAGAGTTAAAATTAAAACCAATATGCATGCATAATTTTGGCTGGATAACATGGATACATTATATTAAGAAGAAGAAGAAGAAGAAGAAGAAGAAGAAGAAGAAGAAGAAGAAGAAGAAAGAGAAGAAGAGGAGGAGGGGGAGGAGGAGGAGGAGGAGGAGGAGTTTGGATTTATATCCCCCCTTTCTCTCCTGTAGGAGACTCAAAGGGGCTGACAATCTCCTTGCCCTTCCCCCCTCACAACAAACACCCTGTGAGGTAGGTGGGGCTGAGAGAGCTCCGAGAAGTTGTGACTAGCCCAAGGTCACCCAGCTGGCATGTGTGGGAGTGCACAGGCTAATCTGAAATCCCCAGATAAACCTCCACAGCTCAGGTAGCAGAGCTGGGAATCAAATTCGATTCCTCCAGATTAGATACATGAGCTCTTAACCTCCTACGCCACTGCTGCTGGTTTCCATGTGCATGAATATCCTTGTGAACAAATGAAGTGGCTTGGTACCGAGGCTGACCCTTCCCCAGCTACCTGGGTATTAGTGCTTTCTAAGCCATCCTGAGAGCCTTGCATTGGTGCAAGACTAGGTTCTAAGTTCAGGGTTCTAAAAACAGACACTTTTAAAATTAAAATACCACGGTAACTTGACTGGTCACCAAAACTCTGGCCTGTGATTTTTGACAAGTTTTGCAATCTTGTGTATATGTTGTTTCTTTTGGCGCAGTCAGTTGTGCGGTCAATCCCACTGACAAAGAAGAAGAGGAGGAGGAGGAGGAGGAGGAGGAGGAGTTTGGTACCCCACCTTTCTCTCCTGTAAGGAAACTCAAGGTGGCTTACAAGCTCCTTTCCCTTCCTCTCCCACAACAGACACCTTGTGAGGGGGGGGGGGGAGGGCTGAGAGAGTTCCAAAGAACTGTGACTAGCCCAAGGTCACCCAGCAGGAATGTAGGAGTGCAGAAACCCATCTGGTTCACCAGATAAGCCTTTGCCACTCAGGTGGAGAAGTGGGGAATCAAACCCGGTTCTCCAGATTAGAATCCACCTGCTCTTAACCGCTACACCACGCTGGCTCTCAGAAGGCATAAGCCATTGTCTGAATTGTAGTATAAGATCTTTTAGAGGGTAAGAAGAAAGCTTAGAAGCCACCTTCCAGAATAGGTTTAATCTTTTCTAACAGAGTTTGATCTGACAGTTTATTTCGCTGCAGGCTTTTGCTTTTAGTGGTTGCAGCCAAAACTTGACAAGTTCTTCTTGTTAATTCTGAATGTATTACCCAGTGACAAATGTATCTCCCGCTTACATACGACATAGTGAATGAAATGCATATGATCAAATTTCCTATAGCCGCAGTGGGTTAGCTGTTAAGAACATCTTCATATCATTCCAGTGTGGCAATCAATCCAAAGGAATCTACTGAGAGACGGAAACACACGCACACACACACACACATATATATTTCCTCAGTCGCATAACTCACAGCCAGGTTTAGGGAAAACCAAGATGGGTTGCAATCTGCCATCTTGCTCAGGGAAGATTAAAGGGAAGCTAAAAATAAATCCATCAGCTTTTCTTGGATATGTTCCAGGAGAATTGCAGAGAGAAATGTCGCTACAATGCAAAACAAATTCAGATGGAAGTTTTCTACCACATTTTGGGGTTTTTTTATTAGAAAAGGACAGATGGAGAAATCTGCTTCATTCCTATATTCTCACACTGTCGAAATCCAATGGCACTGGGAAATTTCAAAAAAAAATAATTCCACTCATGTCTACCAAATGTCATTGCCCATTGAAACTGCTCTGTTATCTTTGGCTTTTTAAATAATGTCAGGGCTCAGCTCTGGAATCTGATTTCTGTTCCAGGGCTGAGAGATGGAATGCATTGGAACGGGAATGGTAGAGAGCCAGCGTGGTGTAGTGGTTAACAGGGGTGGACTCTAATCTGGAGAATCTGGTTTGATTCCCCACTCCTCCACATGAGCAGTGGTCTCTTATCTGGTGAGCTGGATTTGTTTCCCCGCTCTTATACATGAAGCCTGCTGGGTGACCTTGGGCTAGTCACAGTCCTTTGTAACTCTCTCGGCCCCACCTACCTCACAAGGTGTCTGTAGTGGGAAAGGTGGAAGAGAAGAGGTGTTTGTAAGCCTCTTTGAGACTCTTTACAGGAGAGAACGGTGGGATATAAATTCAAACTCTTCTTCTAATAGAGAAAACCACTTCTGACCATATCAAGCAACTGCAGTTACACAGTTTGGATTAATGGCAGAATGGCAAGACTCCCTGATAGACTTCTATATTTAAACAGAGAAACTGTTCTTTTATTGTCGAAGGCTTTCATGGCCAGAATCACTAGGGTGTTGTGAGGTTTCTGGGCTGTATGTCCGTGTTCTAGTAGCATTTTCTCCTGACGTTTCGCCTGCATCTGTGGCTGGCATCTTCAGAGGAACTTCAGAGGAACTGTTTCTTCTTTCCTTTGGAAGGTGGATTTTATGGCACTGTACGCCTCTGAGATTAAGGTTGCCAGCTCTAGGTTGGGAAGTACCTGAATATTTTGGGGGTGAAGCAGTGGTGGGATCCAAAAATATTAGTAACAGGTTCCCATGGTGCTGGGATTCAAACTGTGGCATAGTGCCAATGGGGCTGGCTGGGGCGTGACGGGGGTGGGTGGGGGTGGCCGGGCATTCTGGGGGCGGGGCATTCCTGTGGGGCTGTGGCAAGGACGCAGCCGCTGCACCGCTCCTTGGGCGGGAAACAAATGCATGCAGGCGCAGGCTGCCACGCACGCCGGTGCACCTCCTGCTAGACTGCTTCAAGTTCTGAGCGCTACTGCTGAGAGGAGGGGCGTAACTAAGGCAAAAATCACGTGGCAAAATCACCAATTAGTAACCCCCTCTCGGCACACACAAATAATTAGTAACCTACTCTCGGGAACCTGTGAGAACCTGCTGGATCCCACCTCTGGGGTGAAGCCTACAGAGGCTAGGGTTTGGAAAGGGGAGGGACTTTAGTAGGGATAAACCATAGAGTTGGCCTTCCGGAGTGGCTTTTCCCCCCCAGGAGAACTGATCTCTTTCGCTTGATCAATTGTAATAGCAGGAGATCTCCAGCCAACCCTATGAATAACATCCCATTGAGCCTCTATTAAAAGGGCAGGACAGTTTTTTTTCCCCTCCAGGCAGTTGTAAAAAAAGGAGAAGTTTGCTGAGAAATTTTACATCATGAAGGAACACAAAAAGATTTACATGAGGCCCAATCAGCCAGTCCAGGAACTGGCTTTCTTGTTCAGAGTTTCAGGCTTCCTCCTCTCATAAAACACATATTAAATGGGGCTGAATGAGCTGGTCTTATGTTTATATATTGGTCACAAAAGCAGTGGGAGGCTTAGTTCCTGTCAGACTTTATGAGGCATTTATGAGGAGAGCAATCTCCAAAGTATTTCACAGGCCAAATAAAAATAAAATATGCTTAGGTTTATGGCAATATGCAGTGTTGTGTTGGAAGGAAAGTTTATTGGTAGCCATTTTCTCCCTCCGTGGTTTTCCACCATCAACCCAGAGTTGAGGACTACCATCGTGGTCAGAGGATAATAAGGATTTAATTGATCCATCCCATATCACGTTGATACCATTATTCATGAAGTTTTGAGGCTTGCTCACCATGTAGCTTCTTTTACCCAAACTTTTTGATGACTACCTTGCGATGATCGGGTTGGAATGTGCTCTTTTGAACGGGCAACCATTTCTGCTCAGGCCGAGTTCATTTTGCAGTTTTTCTGGGTGTATTGTATCCTACATTTCACTGACAAAAATAGGGACATACTTTAACACGTCAGTTTATGTGCTAAGAATCATAGCTGGTGCCCCCAAATTATTACTCACAGCTGAACGTGCAACTCTGCTCTCCGTAGGATGCATTAATGTATGCTTCAATACAATTGCACTGCCTTGAAAACCCTTTCTTGAAAACCCTCCAGGGTCACCATAAATTGCATTGATTTAAAAGTCAGGAGAGTGTTTGTTATTTGGATTAAAAATATGCTAGAACAGGGGTAGGGAACCTGCGGCTCTCCAGATGTTCAGGAACTACAATTCCCATCAGCCCCTACCAGCATGGCCAATTGGCCATGCTGACAGAGGCTGATGGGAATTGTAGTTCCTGAACATCTGGAGAGCCGCAGGTTCCCTACCCCTGAGCTACATAATAATGCATAATAATGTAATAATAACAACATCAATAAGGTTACTAAATACCACGATTTGAAAATCAAGCTTCAGCGCCTATGGCACAAACCAGCTGAGGTCGTCCCAGGGGTAATCGGCACCCGGGGTGCCATTCTGAAAACGCTAGGGCGGCACTTGAAACATCTTCAAATTGACAAAATTAACATCTGTCAGATTCAGAAGGCAGCCCTGCAGGGATCCGCACGAATACCACGCCAAAACATTACAACTTCTTAGCCCTCTGGGTGAGGCTTGAATTGAAATGAAAGATCAACAACCAGCTAACGAACTGGCAGCTGTGATATTAAACAAAATAAATATAACAGTTTTCTCCAGTAACTTCATAGGGACCCTCTCAGTCCAGTCCAAGCTAGCTTATAACATGGCAATTGTTTAGAGCAGAGAATAGCGCAGGAGTGTTCATTGTTCCCTGTCAGTCTTAAGACTGTGCAAGGCTGTGTCCCATTCTGTACATTTCACAAGAGTCCTGCATATTTGTTGCCCTCCCCAATGGCTGCTTCTGCACTTGAAAAGGGACTGAGTGGGGGACATGATCTCATGTACCTGCTCTGCGCCTGAGGCCCCTTCCACACACACGCAGAATAATGCACTTTCAATCCACTTTCAATGCACTTTGCAGCTGGATTTTACTGTGCGGAATAGCAAAATCCACTTGCAAACAATTATGAAAGTGGGTTGAAAGTGCATTATTCTGCATGTGCGGAAGGGGCCTTCCACACATGCAGAATAATGCACTTTCAACCCACTTTCAATGCACTTTGCAGCTGGGTTTTACTGTGCGGAATAGCAAAATCCACTTGCAAACAATTGCGAAAGTGGGTTGAAAGTGCATTATTCTGCATGTGCGGAAGGGGCCTTCCACACATGCAGAATAATGCACTTTCAACCCACTTTCAATGCACTTTGCAGCTGGGTTTTACTGTGCGGAATAGCAAAATCCACTTGCAAACAATTGCGAAAGTGGGTTGAAAGTGCATTATTCTGCATGTGCGGAAGGGGCCTTCCACACATGCAGAATAATGCACTTTCAATCCACTTTCAATGCACTATGCAGCTGGGTTTTACTGTGCGGAATAGCAAAATCCACTTACACCAAACAATTCGCGAAGTGGGTTGAAAGTGCATTATTCTGCATGTGCGGAAGGGGCCTTCCACACATGCAGAATAATGCACTTTCAATCCACTTTCAATGCACTATGCAGCTGGGTTTTACTGTGCCAAACTGCAAAAATCCACAATTGTTTGCAAGTGGGTTTTGCTGCTTCCCACAATAAAATCTGCAATTGCAGAAGGGGGTCTGAGTTGTGACAGACACTTGCAAAATCCCAACGTACTGTTCCCTCCTGCTTTTCCCTCCGTCACATTGTAACCCCCATGCCCAGAATGGGTTGGCCCAGAATGGGTTGACCCAGTAAGGGGGTGGAGACTCGGAGCAGCAGAAAGGCTGAAAGAGCTCTTTTGCAGAAGAAGCAAGGCTACCAGACTCGGACCTTGATTTCTATAAGCCCTTAACACCTTGTTAAGGTAATTTCAATATGTGATGGGAACTTGCACTGCAGGAAGGTAGTTGTTGTTTTTGCTGTGTTGTAAATGTTGGAGTTTATTGTTTCAGGGTTTTCTTGTGTGGTTGTAATGGGTGAGAGTTCTCCTGGAGACCTTCATCATGTTGCAACCTGTTCATCAAGCCCTTGGAGTCTTCAGGAGCCAGCCCACTTGCAAAGGAGAATTTGGACTTGGCAATATCAGTAGACTGTAAATAGAAGGACTTGAAATGCAACCTGAACAGGACCTTGAATTGTAACGTTAAATGTTGATGTTTTAAAAGTGTAAATTGTAAAGAAAAGTAAACCATTTTGTTGTTTAAAAATTGTTGTTGCAACTCCTTCCAAGTACTGCCCCACAGAACCCACAGTCTGAGGTTACAACATCAGCACAGAAATGCTCGTATAATTATAGCCATTCCCTCTTGCAACAACCAGCAGCCTTCCCTTTAAGATTGTCAGCGCTAGTTTGGGAAGTGCCTGGAGATTTTGGGGTGGAGCCAGAGGAGGGCAGGATTTGGAAAGGCGAGGGTATATAATGCCATAGAGCCCACCTTCCATAGCAGCCATTTATTTCAGGCAAGCTGATCTCTGTTGTCTAGAGATCAATAATAATCCCAGGGAATCTCCAGCTATCAACTGGAAGTCCTCAACTCTACTTCTCCATCACCTTCACAGTTGGACTATGATGTAATGCTACAGCTCAATTCAGGCTCCTTCTGCGTGCAGAATAATACACTTTCAATCCAGTTTCACAGTTGTTTGCAAGTGGATGGTGCTATTCCGCAGAGTAAAATCCAGCTGCAAAGTGGATTGAAAGTGGATTGAAAGTGCATTATTCCGCATGTGCGGAAGGGGCCTGTCGGCTGGGAACAAGAAAAAGGGACTGTTAAAGGGTTGAAAAGGCGGGGGATTGAGAATTTAACTCTGCCCTCTCCTCAGACTGGCCATGGACAACGAGCCCCCCCACCCCGGCCCTCAACCACCCCTTCCAGCTGGGTTAACAGAGGTTTCTAGAAAGTAACTGCTAAAGCAGCGTGTAATGTATGATTATTGTTTTCTTAGTTTATTGAAGACTGTTTCAGAGCCCAGCCTATTAACAGTGAAGCCTGGAGGTGCACATTTGGTCATGTCTCGCCCTTAAATGGATCCCATTTATGTACAAATAGAAGCATATGACACCCTCAGATAATTAGGCTGCAAATGGCTGGGTAGAGCAATTGCCACATTCCTCTTGCGTAGCCAAAGCTTCAAAGTAATTTCAGGTTTTTATAATTACAGAGCAAGTGGACTGTAATAATTTCCAAATGTTCTGGGCAGGATTGAAAACACACGCACACATACACACACACAAAAATGCTCTGCGGTTGAGTTAGTTACGCTAGGCCCTGGAGCATCAGACCGTGCAAGAAGTGTTGCTTGTAGGTGGGTGTTCAAAGACAGAAGTGGCAGTTTGTTAAGTGGCAGTTTGTTCCTGCATGTTCAAGCTTTGCCTCTCCTTTGACCTCAGGGCCAAAAAGTCATGACAAAGATCTCCAGGGGCAGTTTGAGTTTTTTGCCACTTGAAGAAGAAGAGTTTTGATTTATACCCCGCCTTACAGGAGACTCAAGGTGGCTTACAAACTCCTTTCCCTTCCTCTCCCCACAACAGACACTTGGAGGCTTTCCCCACTACAGAAGGGCCTTCTAAAGATCATTTCGGTTCCCTTCCGGTGGAAATTCCAGAGCTATCCCTCACAGCAACGTAGTTGGCCCCCTGGAACCCGGGCTAGAAGTCAGATTTGGGATCATCTTCATGGTACCTGTTTAAACTCCTCTCAATGCGTGATGATTGAAACTTGTGTTATGGCGGGAAACGGAAGCGTTCTTTTTTTTTTACAGTTTTTACAGTTTACCGTTTACAGTTACATGCACTTTCTGCTCGCCATGACTCTCCCGTTCTGCGCATGCCACAAAAGCGGTTCGTGATTGGTTGAATGGATGTGAAATTAATGTCGTTTCGATGCTTCCCCGCCCGAGAACAGTATCACGACCTTGTTCCGACAGAAAAGAGATTAACAGTTCATAGCACTAAAACAAGGACGTCACATGACAAGGATGTCACATGACGAACCTGCTGGTGACGAGACTGAGGGGGGGGGAACTGAGACAAAACAATGTTGAGCTCGGTGGCAGTGGGGATTCACTGAGGCGAACCTAGGTAGAAACCAGTGCAACTCTGACAGTGGGGAAAGCCTCTTGGTGAGGTTGGTGGGACTGAGAGAGTTCTGAGAGAACTGCGGTGGATTCTGCATAGCATATGTGTAACAGGTTGCAGTCATTATAAAGGAACCTGTATTCCTTTCTTACCTGTTCAGGCAGTGATTGGAGCCCATGGAAACAACCCAAGTTGCTTTTGCGTCTTCACATGGAGATACTTAAAAAAAAAAAAATTCCGGCAACAAATGCATCTCTCTGCAGGCATGCAGGAACGAACCCCTGCAGCCATGCCGAATGTCCCACAATCCAATTGACTGCACTTGCATAGCTGCGCATGTGCAACACGCAAAATTTTGAAAAAAGAAAAAGGGACTTCCCTACAATGTCTGGACAATAATGAACATGTTGCTATAGATCTATATGGTGATCATACTCACTGCTACAAGGAGCAAACATGCTTGGGGACTTTGTACACTGTTGGGCACGCAGATAATCTGCCCACAAACTACTTGCCCTGAATGGCAGCCGGGCAGATTCTCCCTGTCAGTGGATGGTGCGAAATGGGTGGAAGGGAGGGGAATACAGCATCTCTGGTCTGTTGTGTTTGTGCAGGAGTGCCTCCAACCTGGGATTCTGCAAAAGAATGGCTGGTTTAGCAATTTCCAAAAATCCCAAGTCGAGGGGAATAAAATGGGCCAAACTCACTTTGAGAATGGGACTTGTGCAAAGTTCCCCCCACTCAATGCCCTATGCCAGTGATGGCGAACCTTTTTGAGACTGAGTGCCCAAACTGCAACCCAAAACCCACTTATTTATCGCAAAGTGCCAACACGGCAATTTAACCTGAATACTGAGGTTTTAGTTAAGAAAAAATGGTTGGCTCTGAGGCGTGTGTTACTCGGGAGTAAGCTTGGTAGTAGTTGTTGGCTTTGCTTTGAAGCAACCATGCAATTCTTCGAACGAGTGAATCATGACCCTAGGAGGGTTTACTCAGAAGCAAGCCACATTGCCAGCACATTGTCAGCTTACTCCCAGGTAAAGGATCATGCTTTAGTTCTTTGCATAAAAATCAGTGGGGTTTAACAGTGCTTAACAGGGTTACCTATACTGCTTCCCCAAAACTAGGCCTTAGGTTTAATGCTAATAATCAAGCCTAGCAGCCCAGGCCAGCCTAGATGTGTGTGTGGAGGGGGTGATTTCCCTCCCACATGATGAACTCTGTGCGTGCCCACAGAGAGGGCTCTGAGTGCCACCTCTGGCACCCGTGCCATAGGTTCGCCATCACTGCCCTTTGCCCATTATATTTGGCCTGTGTGGAATCCACCTGTGACTGGCCCAAGGTTGCCAGCAGGAATGTAGGAGTGTAGGAGTGGGGAATCGAACCCAGTTCTCCAGATAAGAGCCCGTCACCCTTAACCACTACACCACGCTGAGAATGCCCCTTGCCTTTCTGCCCTAGTTTGTTGCCTCTGGGTTATGATTTCTGGGGATTTTTGGGTGGCGGCTGGGGAAGATGTGGTTTGGGGAGGGACCTCAATCTAATGCCATAAGCTCCAGCCCCAACGCAGCCATTTTCTTCAAGGGAACTGAACGCCGTAGTCTGGAATTCAGTTACAATTGTGGGAGATCTTCATGCCCCACTTGGAAGTTGGAACTGTCCTCTGCCCCCTGTTTTTACTCCTCTGTGGCTGCCATATGCCAGCATTCATCTAGGGAGCCTGAGGAGTCGATGCTTCTCAACACTTGCTTAAATCACTGTAAAACTCTTGTGCATTCTCTGTAGGTATAGATGGAGAAAAAGGCATTAAAGAGAGGGCTGTAAGAAAGTTGGCAAGGCAGCGGCGGGCAGGCAAAATGGCAGATCGAATCATGGGGACAATTTGCTGCAGGAGACTTCCCCTGCAAATGAAAAACTGTGGGGAAACCCCACACAGCTGCACCGCAAACAGTAAGGCCCCTTCCGCACATGCAGAATAATGCACTCAAACAATCCATTTTCAATGCACTTTGCAACTGGATTTGACTGTGCGGAATAGCAAAACCCACTTGCAAACAATTGTGAAAGTGGATTGAAAGTGCATTATTCTGCATGTGCGGAAGGGGCCTAAGTGTCCAAAGGGCTTGAGCTTGTTCAGAAGGGCTGAGACTGTTCAGAAGAAACTGCCACAGTAGGGCTGCCTGTTGATCGTGTTGGGATAAGTGCTCCTGGTAGTTGGAGATTATCCCTATTCGTAGTTAGCAGAGCGGCACGGGTGGCTAGAACACAGCAGAAGCCTTACCTCGTGTGCGTGCGTGATGGATCCCAATGTGCGGCAACTTACACAAAAGAAAGTCGGAGTCAGTTGTAGTTTCTAATCTAATAAAAAGAGTATTTATTAGTGAACTCCATTCTGGATAGAAAGGTAGGTAGATAGAGTCACTATGCTATCCTAATCTAGCTGGATGGGGATGGGTGCGTGGAGCATCCATCCTCTTTCTAGGCATGGTAGGAACAAGAATGGAGAAGGGGTCGAGGAAGAAGCCGGAAGGAAGGAAGTCCCTGAGAGTATCAGTCTAACATCAAAGCGATAGAACCAGCATGATAGAGTAAAGGTGTCAAATCCCTCGGTCCCTATCTAGCCACTAGCTCTCTAGTAAAATCCCCTCTGTAAGTTGAGGCAGGAAACAGCGTAACAGTGTGAAGTCCTTCACTTCCAACAGATCGGAAGAAAGAGGCTCTTTTAAAATGAGGAAACGGACCGCCGAACCTTTTCACAGTGCGGAGATAAATAACACTGCTGGGATAAACATTGCAATGAATGATAATCCTCTTTCCTTCTAAACCCAGCCAGACAGACCAGTTAAGAAGAAGAAGAGGAGTTTGGATTTATATCCCCCCTTTCTCTCCTGTAGGAGACTCAAAGGGGCTTACAATCTCCTTGCCCTTTCCCCCTCACAACAAACACCCTGTGAGGTAGGTGGGGGTGAGAGAGCTCCGAGAAGCTGTGACTAGCCCAAGGTCACCCAGCTGGCGTGTGTGGGAGTGCACAGACTAATCTGAATTCCCCAGATGAGCCTCCACAGCTCAAGCGGCAGAGCAGGGAATCAAATCTGGTTCCTCCAGATTAGAATTGTTGCCAGCCCTATGCTACGGACCTTTGTTGTTAGAGATTGGAGTAGTATGAAAGCATGACTGCAGTTACACATCCCTATCTCTTCGTCCTTTCTAAAGATCCATGCAAATTTTAAGAATGATCAGGGAGACCATGCCGGAGTTTTTCCCCTGCTCTGGAATATCTCTTTAGGACTGACGCAATGACACATTACAGACTTGCTCAGGAATGCTGCAGGCTTTTGGGTTTTTTTTTTTAAGCAAAACTTTTTGCAATGAATAACTTTTTGAAAGTACAGATGTCGAGATTCCGAACAGCCAACTGTGGTTTCATCATTTACTTCTGATGCATTCTCAATGAGGTGCTCCAGGATAGGCAGAATTTGGAACAAGCCCACTTCTCATGGATTAAGCTAGAAAAGCTCAAATTTATTTCCGAAGAGCTCTTTTTGAACCTGTGAAGAACCTTTGCTTGGCAACTCCTTTGTCGTCCTTCAGCCAAAGACAGTGATGTCTAGATCAAACAAAGGAAATACCGAGTTGCGTATCATTTCATTTTTATCCCTGTGTCTTTATGCTTTAATGCATCTTCCAGATCCCAAAACATAGAAATGTGAACACCAGATGAATAAAATGAGCACTGAATAGCTTCAAGGAATTAATTGGAGCTGCAGGATAGATGTAGTTTCCCCCAGAATTCTGTTATCCACTGTCCATGCCCCTGTGTCCTTAAGGTTTGACTCCACCATTTTGTAAGCATAACAACCTGCCATAAGCGGCAGACTCTGATCTGGAGAACTGGGTTTGATTCCAAGCACATGGAGGCAACAGGAAACACACTTGAAGCACCCAGGCAGAAACAAGTTCACAGCAAGGCTTATATAGAGAGTCTTGTCCAAGAGGTTGGGATTCTGCAAGGAGTTAATCCTCATCAGATGCAGACACTTCTATCTTACCTTGCTGCTTAACGAGCACTCCTTCTTTGCTTCTGCAGCAGCTGCCTCTGCTTCTGCCTACTGTGCACAGCTGACTCATTACCGGGTTCCCTAGGAGCGTCTGCAGGCTCCTCCACCTGCACGTCACCAGGCAGGGAAGGGCTGAGAGTTGGCTCTTCTGCCTGCTCTTCCTCAGGAGCAGACAACTCTGGCTGCACTGTGTCCTCAGATTCTTCCTCAGAGTCCTCTGTGTCTTGGTAATTATCTAAGGGTTGGCTCATGACAGGCACAGAGGCATAATGAACAGCGGACTGTTTAAAATGAAGTAGACATTGGCAAAAGCTGAGGAGAACCAGGTCGTCTTGAGCCTCCTAATTTCTTCGGATGCTCAGAACAGACTACCAGATGTCTGAGCAGATTTAAGGGTTAACCTCTTGAGCGTATTAAAGAGTCGCTGGAGTTTTCTCAGCCATCAACATAAAAGAAGAATTACAGACACTGGTATTCATGAAAGCACTAATCAGACATAAAACAACTGCCAAGGCATTTCATATGTCTCATTGTGCTTCATTGCACGGTGACGACTGAGGAGCCCCGGGGAGTACTTCTCAAAGTATTCTCTATTGTATATCAAGTGTACACGATGGCTCAGTCTGGCACTTATAGTCTGGCACTTATCGTCGTGTGCGAAAAGTTGACGAACCTGCTGGTGACGAGACTGCAAATGCGCTGTCAAGCGTCTCCCGGACCGGCGTTCATGGCATTGAAGACCCATCGGTCGCCTCCTGCACAGAGCTTTGGATCATTTTGAGCAAATGTGAAAAGCAACAAAGAAATTGCTGTCTGTTCATTTTTTTTTTCACTGAGTCGTGGCCATGGTCCCTGAAAGGATGGTCTCATTCCACTAAGTCCCTTTCTGCACAGCACCGGGAGAGTGGGGTGCAGGCAGGATCAGAGGTGGGATCCAGCAGGTTCTCACAGGTTCCCGAGAGCAGGCTACTAATTATTTGTGTGTGCCGAGAGGGGGTTATTAATTGGTGATTTTGCCACGTGACTTTTGCCTTAGTTACGCCCCTCCTCTCAGCAGTAGCACGCAGAACTTGAAGCAGCCTAGCAGGAGGTGCACCGGCGTGCGTGGCACCCTGCGCCTGCGTGCATTCGTTTCCTGCCCAAGGACCGGCGCAGCGGCTGCGTCCTTGCCACAGCCCCGCCCAGGAATGCCCCGCCCCTGGAATGCCCAGCCACGCCCCCGTCGTGCCCCACCCAGCCCCATTGGCTCCTGCGCCACAGTTTGAATCCCACCACCATGGGAAAAATTCTGTTACCTTCACTTTGGATCCCACCACTGGACGCGTCATCTGGACCCTCTCTCCCTCCTGTCCCGTTCACATGCCTCCGCGGAAGCAATGCTGACTGCCATTGAGCCTTCGCACGGAGGTGCATCTTAAAAAAAACACCTCACCTCCCATGCAGTGCAGCTGTGCAGGGAGGACCTTTTAAAACTGGGAAGCAATTGCTCCCCAGGACAGCCGTTCGCTTGACGAGCAGCTGCTATCTGCATTACAACTGAAGAATTACAGATAGGCCCTTTCCCCACTTACCGTTTGCTGCGCGCTACTCTCCCCAAATAGCGCGTGGTCCAGCGGCGATCCCCACGAGTCCGGGCGGTGACAACGCAACCGCCCCGACTCTGCGCTCTCACGTCCCCACAGCGCGCGCCATTTCTGGCGCTGAAGAAATGGCACCTTCTGACTGCCCCGCGGGGGGGCAGCGCTTGTCCAAAGGGCCGTGCAGAGGAACGCGACCCAGCTGAGGAAATCGCTCCGCGCGCTGAGAGAATGGCATACAAACCGTAAGTGGGGAAAGGCCCATAGTGCAATTCTTGAAGAACCCAGGTTGGGGGGTGGGGGTGGAACGCAGAGTGAACTTGCATTAGGAGCGGGATCCATGCACAGTCCCCCTGCCCCAACATGGGTTTTATCTCGTGGTTAGCCCAGGCTTATTGGCCCAGGAAGAAAATGCCTAAGAGATCTGTAGCTGCCTGAGGCAGCTGCAATCCCACTGTGTCTTGAAATGGAAGATTCAGTGAGGCACACAGAGAGATGGGGAGGAAGGAGGGAAATCACATTAGTTTATAAGACCCTGGGGAAATAAGTGGCCCTTTCCACACAACCCCCCCCCCCCAAATGTTTATAAAACGTTTTCAATCCCCTCCCCTTTACCCCGATGTATGTCCACACTCCCTCCCTCCAAATGATCCCTGGTCGCCATTTTGTGATTTCTCCCTTGTTTTTTGAGCACGTTGTCCAAATGATTGCTGCTATGCTTCACATCTTCATACTGTGACTCTCTGGGCCTTCTAAAGTCCACCCTTCAATCATTAGCCCCGCCCCCCACAGGGAAACCTGCAGGAAAGCCAGGAAAAACCTGCAAGAAAAATGGGGGAGGAGCAAGGAAATCAGCTGAGATAATGGCACCAAGGAAGAAATCTGGGGACTGCAGAGGGGCACGGGGAATGTCTTCAAGAGACCACACAGGAAAAAAGAAGCTGTTTTGAAAATGCTTCGGCTAACAAATTGTTTTAAAAGGGCATTCGTTTAAAATATTCTGAGGGTGCAAATAAAACATTTGGGGGTAAAAACAGCGCAGAACATCACAGAGGAAACATTTTATTTACAGCCTCAAAATGTTTTAACCGAGTGCCCTTTTAAAATGATTCATCAGTTGAAGCATTTTCAAAACGGCTTTGTTTTTTTCCCCCCTGAGGGGTCTGTTTAAGGCATTTCCCATACCATCAACATCCAGTAAATAGTGTAATGGAATCTGACTAGTCAAAATGTGTTCCTTATTTCCATCTGTGAAATATTTGCATGCTGTAGTCATGTTTTGTGTGGAGGAGGGTGTTTATGGGCTGTTCTCATTTTCCTTACCCCTCCCAACTCACAATGTTAAAGCACATGCCTTTCTAGAAATGACAACTTGGCCGATTACGCACCGGTATTCTGGTGTGTAGTGGGACTGGAAGAACGTTGGGGCAAGAAATCTTGTCCCGATGACCTTCCTCTTTGTGGTGTGCTGAGAGAGGAGGCTCATCTGGGCAAGATTCCTTGTTTAATGTGCTTCCCCTCACCTCACGCGTTCTTCTTGCTTTCCATGGGGAAAGCGAGAGCACTTCTGGCATGACTTTTCATGCCAGAGTGGGGTGAGGGCAGGGAACAGCCGGCAGTGGCCAATCGGCCATTGTGTCGTGATACGAATGTCCTGCTCCCACTCTTGGAGCCTGTGTGGTGCAGTGGTTAAAAACAGGTGGATTCTATTCTGGAGAACTGGGTTTGATTCCCCACTCCTCCACCTGAGTGGCAGAGGCTTATCTGGTGAACCAGGTGTGTTTCTGCACTCCTGCATTCCTGCTGGGTGACCTTGGACTAGTCACAGTTCTCATGGAACTCTCAGCCCCACCTACCTCACTAGGGCCCCTTCCACACACGCAAAATAATGCGTTTTCAAACCACTTTCACAACTGTTTGCAAGTGGATTTTGCTATTCCGCACAGCTTCAAAGAGCGCTAAAAGCAGTTTGAAAGTGCATTATTCTGCATGTGCGGAATGAGCCTAGGTGTCTGTTGTGGGGAGAGAAAGGGAACAGGGCTTATAAGCCACCTTGAGTCTCCTTTCAGGAGAGAAAGGTGGGATATAAATCCAAACTCCTCCTCCTCCTCCTCCTTTCAGCGGTGTATAAGCAAGCTGAGATCCGCCTCTTGTGACACAAATGCACACTGTTCATGTTCCCAGGTTCTATTTTCCTTGCCATTGTGGTTTAAGGTCCAGAACAGAACCTTGCTTTGTGGGATAAGCTATTACTCATTAATAGTTTTTTTTGTTTAATGAGTCATAACTTCAATAAAAAATGTAATGACCGTATGTATGGGATGGCAAAAGGAAGATTGGCTCTCCTTGGCTCCCCTACTTCAGTTTTACTTGCCTCTTCTACTTCCACCTGAGCAGACGAATTTGCAAAAACTGTTGGCTTTGGGAAATGGTCTCAAGTGTCTTCATGTCTGATAAATGAATTAAACATCTTGGGAAATAATATAATGTTCCCCTCCCCTTTCCTCACTAGAAGAAAAGCTGAAATTGAAAGCAGATTTTCAAGTTTGCTTTGCAGCAAGGAGAGAGATTTGGTCTGCTTTATTATTTAAACCTAGCTTGCCTGTTTTATTGTTTAATAGCAAGAGATGAAAACCTCTGTTTATCTGCTTTGCATCAGGGTTGGGATTTTTTTGGTTTTGTTTTGTTATTGCCTGGAAGGAAGGAATAAATTGCATCATTCATTGTGCTTCCAAATTGGAATGGAGTGGGCAGCCAGGCTTGAGATAATCTGGATTAGAAAGAAGGAAAACTTGGACAGCTGCATTTATCCCTTCTGAATCAAGGGACCGCTGGCCCAGAAAAAGGTATATTTGTATATGCAATTAAGTCCTACTCTCCACCAAACAGTGCAGGTTGGACACTGAGTTCTCTAGAAGTGTCTAGAGGTGTCCAAGTTATGAACAGATGGTGGGTTCTGATTTACATGTCAATTGCTTGTATTAAAGCAGGAAAGTGCTGGTAGAAAAAGACCATCTTGGGACCTACTGTTGAGGGATGGCAGGAGACAAGGACAAATCCAGCCATGTGCCGAAAACATGGCTGTGTATTCCAAGAGGACAGAAGAAAAAAAAATGGATTCATAGCCCACTTTTCTCGACCTTAATGAGTCTCAGAGCAACCTTCAAATTCCTTCCCTTCCCCTCCTTGCAACAGACACCTTGTGAGGTGGGTGGGGCTGAGAGAATTCAGAGAGAACTGTGATTGGCCCAAGGTCACCCAGCAGGATTCATGTGGAGGCACAGGGAAACACATCCAGTTCACTAAATTAGACTCTGCTGTTCATGTGGAGGAGTGGGGAATCAAGCCCGGTTCTCCAGGATAGAGGTCGCTTCTCTTAACCCCTACACCCTTGGTGGCGAACCTTTGGCACTCCAGATGTTATGGACTACAATTCCCATCAGCCCCTGCCAATTGGCCATGCTGGCAGGGGCTGATGGGAATTGTAGTCCATAACATCTGGAGTGCCAAAGGTTCGCCACCACTGCCCTACGCCATGCTGTGGGAAGAAAGGGGTGGTGTAAAGTAATGGCTGTAGCAGCTCCATCTTGTGAGGATTTCATATGTTTAAAATACTTGCATGAGGGAAAAACGTATGTGTCCATGAGAACCAGGAACACATTGTTAAAAACGTTTACTAGATTTTAGTGAGAATATTTTATGCATGATGAACTCACAGGTGATTTCATTTCACTCTTGTTCCATGGACCCAGGATCCCCTCTGCCTGTTATCCAGCTGAATATCAAGAGTTGCTAAAATTACTTTTGGAATTGGCACATGTATGGTTATGAACACAGGTTATGAATACAACAACATCCCTTGCAAATTAGCAAAATGCATACAGTAATTAAAAACCCTGTACAAAAAGAGAGCTCAGGGTCAGTTTTGATTGCAGTCAGGGGTTGGCATCTCAGGCGTCCGGTCATACTGCACAACGGTTGCCTGAGTGTAAACTTGGGTGAGCTAAAAGTACATCAGAGTCCTGGTGTCCAGGACAGACGCTCCTAATCCTGGGTTTTCAAAAGCCAGGCCGGAGGCATGACTGAGCATTAATTGACTGCATCAGACTCTGAACTGGAGCCAGAGGGCCAATAACAAAGGCTGCAGCTAATTATTTACTTCCAAACATTCCAGGAAATGAACCCATTGACTGGCTCTTCCTTATTCACTGATTTTTGCTTGCATGCTGAAAAGAGAAGCTCAAGAGTTTGGCTAGAACCTTTTGAAGTAGATGAGTTTATATTTATATCCCCCCTTTCTCACAAAGGGGTTTACAATCTCCTTTTCCTCCCCCTCTCCCGTAACAGACACCTGGTGAGGTAGGTAGGGCTGAGAGTTCCAAGAGAACTGTGACTAGTCCAAGGTCACCCAGCAGGAATGTAGGAGTGCAGAAACACACCTAGTTCACCAGACAAGCCTCTGCCGCTCAGGTGGAGGAGTGGAGGAGTGGGGAATCAAACCCATTTGAATCCACCTGTTTTTAACCACTATACCATACAGGCTCCCAGAGTGGGAGCAGGACATTCATATCACGACACAGAGAGCAGGACATTCGTATCACGACACAATGGCCGATTGCACACTGCCAGCTGTTCCCCGCCCTCGCCCCGCTCTGGCATGAAAAGTCATGCCAGAAGTGCTCTCACTTTCCCCATGGAAAGTGAGAGGCACGTGTGAGGCGAGGGGAAGCACGTTGAAACAAGAAATCTTGCCGCAATGAACTTCCTCTCTCAGCACACCACAAAGAGGAAGGTCATTGGGTCAAGATTTCTTGCCCCAACGTTGCTGTTGTTGTTGTTGTTGTTGTTGTTGTGGTGGTGGCGAGGTAGTGAAATTGAGTGATGAAGTTCTTCTTCTTCTTCAACCTTCTTAAATGCGATGTCGATACCGTCATCGCCGTCTTCGAACAGCCCTGCACCAGCCTTCTTGGTACGGGAGCAGAGGGAGAAGTTCTACATGTCCTCTTTCTCTTGACTACTACCGTGTTTCCCCGAATATAAGACAGTGTCTTATATTAATTTTTGCTCCCAAAGATGCGCTATGTCTTATTTTCAGGGAATGTCTTATATTTCTGTATTCTGTTTGTCAGGCATGCTTCCAAACAAAAACTTTGCTATGTCTTACTTTTGGGGGTTGCCTTATATTTCGCACTTCAGCAAAACCTCTACTACGTCTTATTTTCCGGGGATGTCTTATATTCGGGGAAACAGGGTAATGATCTTACAGATTTCTGCCATGCTTTCCATTTGCCATGTTTGTATCTAAACCCCAAAGCCAACATTGTTACTTTGCCTCGCATCTTTCAAATGAGGGAAAGAAATGAGCTCTGTCTGTTTGTCTTCCTAATCTCAGTGCTGTAGCAGAGGAGTGTCTAAAGCTTAGGTTCTCAAGCTCCGGATCAAAATCCCTCTGGCAGTGTGCTTATTGTTTGTTTTGTGTACTTGGAATCTGGGAGTGATCCAGCCCTGCTGGAAGATAAGCAGCAAGCGAAAAGGAGGCCTCTTTATCCTTTGTGAGGTCCCAAGCAGACATTCAAGGAGCAGCAATTCAAAGAAAGAGCTGCGCCGTTTCTGCACAGTTGGATGGATCAGGTGTGGGAGAGGATGGAAGTGAATGGTAGCTTTCATGTTAAGAGCTTTGCATTTGAGTCTCATCATTCCCAAGGGCTTTTCACACATTGGGAGGATTCTGCACAGGGCAAATATGATGGGTGTAGGACAATATATAAACTGGGTTTTTTGGGGGGAGGGGGAGAGAACTTTGCACAGGTCCCATCCCCAAAAGGAGCCTGCTCCATTTTATTTCCCTGGGATTTTCGAAAATTGCTAAACCAGCAATTGTTTTGCAAAAACCCAGGTTGGAGCTGCTTCTGCATGAACGGCCAGGCAGGAGACGCTTCATTTCCCTCCCTTCCTCTGCGTCATCCGCGATCAAGGAGAATCCGCCTGCCACTTCAGGGAGGCCCCCTTTAAAATTTCTTTTTGCATGTTGTACATGCGCAGCTATGCAGGTGCAGCCAATCCTATTGTGGGACGATCGGCATGGTGGTGGGAGTTCATTTCTGCATGCCTGTGTAGATACATGTGTTGCAGGAAATAAAAAGGAGAAGCATCTCCGTGCGAAAGCAACCTGGATTATTTTCGTGCGCTCCTGTGACTGCCTGCATGGCATGTATGTGAATGGGAAAAAGGAAAATAGGTTCCTTTATACATTTGCTGTGCAGAATCGACCATTATGTTGCATGTGTTTGATTCTGTCTTCAGAGACATGTACTGTTGTATACACATCAAGTGAGCATGTTGATGGTCTTGGGTGACTCAGGCTCAGGGGCGTAATGAGGCAGCGGCTGGGCAAACTGTAGCCCTGGGCAAAACCTGAGTTGGATGCCCCCCCGCCCCCATGGGCGGCCACTCCACCACTACCAAATTTTTTTTTGCACCAGGACATTGGTGCCTGCAGGGGGTGCATGTGGCCAGACATATTATCAACTGGCACCAAAATTTCGGCTTGCTATATCATCAGGAGACTGTTCTTATGCTACTCCCCAAGTTTGGTGAGGTTTGGTTCAAGGAGTCCAAAGTTATGGACTCCCAAAGGAATTGCCCCATCCCCCATTGTTTCCAATACCGGGAGACTAATAGGGGAGATGGGGCTACACAGTTTTGAGGGTCCATAACTTTGGCCCACCTGAACCAAACTGCATCAAACTTGGGGGGTGCCATCATCTCCAGATGATACCCTGAAATTTTGGTGCCGATACATCCAAAAATGCACCCCCTGCAGGAACATCCTAGAAATTTGCCCAATAATCTTTGTTCTGCATTGAGTTTTCTGCATTGCTGTCAATGGGGGTTTCAGGCTGTGGGGGGCGCATTTCTGAAGGCACAGTCTCAAAGCTTTCAGGGTCTCATCAGGAGACTGCCCTAATGATACCCCCCAAGTTTGGTGCAGTTTGGTTCAGGGGGGCCAAAGTTATGGACTCTCGAAACTGTAGCCCCATCTCCTATTAGCTCCCTTTGGAAACAATGGGGGATGGGGCACCCCCTTTGGGAGTCTATAACTTTGGACACCTTGAACCAAACCTCACCAAACCTGGGGGGGTAGCATAAGGACAGTCTCCTGATGATACGCTGAAATTTTGGTGCCGCTACCTAAAAACTGCGCCCCCTGCAGGCCAAAAAGGAAAACCACTAAAATACCCAAAAACGAACCCAGCATTTTGATGCCCCCCACAAGGTGATGCCCTGGGCAGCTGCCCACCTTGCCCAGTGGGCATTACGCCAGTGCTCAGACTGCATGTACATTGATGATCAATAGAACATGTACATCAAAATTGTGAAAAAGAGCCTCGTGTTCCCACCTTAATAGACTGTTGCTGCACACAGAAATCTTAAAAAGAATTCATATACCCAACACATGAGCAGGGTGTTGGAGTGACCAAGGCTGAAAGGCAGAGTAAATTTGGTGGACAAATACTGAGGCTGAAGTTGTAATTATCCCTTTCCAAGTTAGTTGCTACCCTGTTTCCCCGAATATAAGACATCCCTGGAAAATAAGACGTAGTAGAGGTTTTGCTGAAGTGCGAAATATAAGGCATCCCCCAAAAGTAAGACGTAGCAAAGTTTTTGTTTGGAAGCATGCCTGATGAACAGAATACAGAAATATATCCCCTGAAAATAAGACATAGCGCATCTTTGGGAGCAAAAATTAATATAAGACACTGTCTTATATTCGGGGAAACACGGTACCAAATTAGTGTCAATTCACATGTTACCGAGTACACTGATTGGCTCTTGGTTCCCTACCTTGTATGAACAAGTCAGATATGAATTGCACGTTCTATTTGATGGTTGTGCTCATAGTGCTAGATTTGGATCATGACTGCAGTGCATGTAGAGAAGGGGTTTGAACCTCCTCCCCGTGGCTGTTTTCCCCAATTTGAAACAGCCTTGGTGCCAGGTGCTATTTGCCCATGGGGGAAACCCATGTATATCCCAGGGAAAAAAAGAAAAGCAGAATCACCTCTTGTTTCACTGGAGTTGTTTCTAATATGCTGGGGTTTTTTTGTTTGAAAAAGACTACACAGTGAAGTTCTTGAAACTCCATCTGCAGGGTCATCTTTAGCGAGATGTTATCTCTGCTGACAGGATTGCTATTCTGCTCCGAAGCTTTCCCATTTGAACCTGTCCTACCTGCAATTGATCGTCGAACGAGGGACGCGTGGGCATCGTTCATTCCATTATAATCCTTGCAAATTGCTTTGTAATGGAAAGCTTTTGTTCCCGTGTCAAGTGGTTAAAGTGCCCCGGCTTTAAAGAGATCTATTTTACAAGCTTAGACGCGATCTTGACAGACAGCGGGAAATGTAACTTTTCCTGACAAATATAACAAATCAACACAAGAAAAGCAAAAGGTCCTCATTAAACACTGCTGTTTTTAATTAATTGGCCCTTCAGATTTACTTTCTTTAAAGCTGCTAACAGCCTTAAGCTTCCCTTCGATTAATTACAAAAGACGAGCAAATCGCAATAATTAGTTTAGCCTCAGGCTCTCGCCGGACCTAACGGGTGACTCTTGCTCCGTGCTGGGTACATGGCGGAGGCTGATCTTCCTCTCCCAGTGTGCCTATGAATATCAATTTGGGGGCAAGTGGCAAGTGGCTCTCCTGCTTCTGACCCCCACCTTTCCCTGTTCCTGTTGCTGGTTGTGGAGCAGCGGTAGGATTTCTTCCCTCCTTAATACATTCCTGTAATTTTGCTTAAAACAAGACCTCCGTAGCTCCCACTTGGGCCTCATGCAGATTCCTGTGGTTCTTGTTCAGCCACAACTTGACAGCAATGGAGAGTCCCAAGGTCTGTAATTCCTGGCCTAACAAACCACAGAGCCTGTTTTGTTGACAAATTGTCATGTGTCCAGAGACCATGCCTCCTGGCCCCCCTGACATGGCTCATCCCAACCCACCAGGGAAGAACAGTTCCTGGGTGGTCCTGGGTCCAGGAGAGCTGTGGTAGTTGGTAGACGAGAGGGGGAGAAAGCCACAGGCTGAAGGCGCAGCTGGGGGAAGGGTTGAGTAGGCTGGCCAGACCAGCAAGGGAAGGCCCTGGAGCAGCCCTAGCAGCCCAGGAAAGGCCCAGGCTCCAAGAAAGGCCTAGGCTAGCCAAAGGCAAGACAACCTCAGAACCAGGCCTGCCTCACAGCTGCAAAGAGAGACAAGCAGTCGGACCAGATGGGGCCACTTAAAAAGGCCCTGAAGAAAGAGGGGGAAAATCTATGGGTGGGGCTCAGTCTGGTGGGAGGGGATAAACAGGGTCTGACTGCCCAAGGAGGATGAACTCAGTTAGCTTTGTCCAGCACAGGTGGGGGTTAGCTTCATAAAATGGCACCTGGGGCTCACCCTGGGTGCTGTGCCCCCTCCAGCTACGCCTTGCCCTGAACTCCATGTGGCGTTTGGAGCAGAGGTGCAGTAGAACACTGGTGAGCAGGGTTCGCCCCACCCCCAATATCCATGTGGAAATTGGGAGCATCAAAGACTAATTTGACCTGGCATTAGCAAAATTCGGATCGAGCTCTAAACAGCAGCCTGGATCAGACTGAGCACGGGCGCTGTCCAACTGTAGCTTCATACTGGTAATGAAGGGGACACTACCTGCATACGTGTAGCTCTGTTAATTGGTCATCTTTATAGTGTTGGGGGGGGGGTAGGAAAAAAAGAAAAGTTTTGCAGAGAGGAGTTCCCCAACACTGATTAAACTTTGATTGGATAATTCTCCTTACGAATTATCATGTGTTAGAAGGCAGAGGGAAAAAAATAAGAGATCAACCTCGCATGTGAGCCAAAAAGTCCCCCCTCCACCCACCCTTGATTTCTTAAAGTGGTATTCCCGAGAGATCTATTATATGCGTTCATTTCTTTAGCTTTTCATATATGCCGCCAAGATGACATTTCAGCACTTCAGACATTTCAAAGGTGTTTTGTTATTGTTTTCTCTTAAATAGAGATGAAATTAACAAAGTGGTAACCATGGTAGCAAAGCCAAGGAGTTGTGATTGACACAGAAAGGGATTGTTGCTATCAGGTTCTCCCCCGCCCCAGTAGTTCCCCACTGCCTACCCCAGATATTATCGAGAATAAATGAACTAGATTTTTGGAATCGTTTGCATAATGATAATGCTGAACTAATTGGATGGTTTCAGCGTGTTTACAAAATGGGGGTAAGAAGTTAATGAATGTATAGTTCAAATAAGAGATGACGACCCTAAGCCATGTAAAGATTCGCTCTTGCAGCTCTTGGGAAACATGAAAAACGGTAACGTATAAGTAGCCCTGCACAAAATGATAAAGATAATTAGCATCTGTGGAGCTTTTCAGAATTCAGAAGCACTGCACATAAATTATCTTGTCACATTCCTTAAAACAGCCCTTTGCATTAGGCCAGTGTTCCATATTGCAGGGTGCCAGAAAAACTTTTAGGATTTTCCGCCTAACAACTGCACTTCTTGGTTCCTTGATCCACCATTTGAACCTTGGGAAGCATGCTGTTGGTGCCTTCCAACGTTGCTACTTGACCCCTTGGGACTCTGACTTAAGGGCTAGAAATACCATATTGCTGATGCTCTGGATCAGAAATCACCATCAGTTCTCGCATTTATATCACAACGTCTGGCTTCTGAACTGAGACAATCTCATTTCTGATAGTGGAACATTCACCTGTTCAGTATGGCTTTGGACAGGAAACCATGACTGTTTGGACAGCCCACCGTGGCTATTGTCATGGACTTGTAGACATGGGTGGAGTTTTGCTAGGATTCTCCAACTTGCCTGGTCGATGACCATCCGACTACTTTGGAAGGGCTGGTGTATTTCTTTAAGTCCTGGGATCTCAAGCTGTGAAGCACAGCTTGTCAGTTAGCTCTGAACATGCTTATATTCCTAGCCACATATTGCTTTGGTGGAGTCTGTATATTTATAGAAGTTTCCTAGGACGACACCCCCAGTGAAGACAAATCATGTTGCAGGCAAGTATGTCTAGAAATTCTATTGTGGATGGAGCACTGTCAATTCAGCAGCTCCAAGCTATTCAGAGTGGGAAATTGCAATGATCCTCTCATTTGCTATTATGCATAGAGATCTGGGCTTCCCATGCTATGAACAGAGGCCATGTATGAGCATCCCTTGATGTAGGATCCAACTCAGTGATTGCTGCTATGTGTTTGCAGCTGCTAGAAGTCACTGGCTCCATAATTCACTGTTTTATTAAGGCCCATTGGTTCTGAGCTGTGCATTAAAAACCTCTGAAAGCAAGCATAAATCTGCGACTCCCTTCCATTCTGATGAAGTTTGAGATTCTTTGAAATTGAATTTGAATCCTGAATTTATCAGGGTGTATAAAAATGCCAGTGTAAGAAAGAGATGGAGTGTCAGCCAGGAATGGAGTTCCGGTCTCCACTGTGTCGCCTTAACTGCTGACAAGTTTATTATGCAAAGAGCTTTAATAGATGAACTGAGGCTTCACACGCATGAAGTAACAAGATGCTACACGCATGTAGAAACACACATGCTCACCTGGAATTTAAATTCTGTGTGCCCCTACATGATGTTATGACCTTACCCTTGAGCTACAACCAACTAAGAGCAGCAGTGGCGTAGGAGGTAAAGAGCTCGTGTATCTAATCTGGAGGAACCGGGTTTGATTCCCAGCTCTGCCACCTGAGCTGTGGAGGCTTATCTGGGGAATTCAGGTTAGCCTGTACCCTCCCACACACGCCAGCTGGGTGACCTTGGGCTAGTCACAGCTTCTGGAAGCTCTCTCAGCCCCACCTACCTCACAGGGTGTTTGTTGTGAGGGGGGAAGGGCAAGGAGATTGTAAGCCCCTTTGAGTCTCCCACAGGAGAGAAAGGGGGGGATATAAATCCAAAACTCTTCTTCTTCTTCTTTGTGAGAAAGGGGGGTATAAATCCAATTCTTCTTCAAACACCAAACAACATTTCTCCCTCTTCTCTTGAGAGCGCTCATAGTATTCATTCAGTAGCATGAAAAAATCCTATCCTTTAGCCCTCCCAGCATGGTGTCCCGAAGACGGAATCCAACATTTATTACATTTTTATTCCATCCTTCCCCTAAATTCACAGTTTATTGTCAATAAAATAGCCCATAAAGCACAACAGCTTGCTAGACTTTTTCAGGTTGGACCTAGAACAAATGCAGCTCTCAGCCATCACTCAGAAATCAAAAGGTTTACATGATAGAAGGATGGAACTCATACCTTTGAAAACTCAGCTAAAATGTCAGGTTGCCGACTGCAAGAATTAGACTCAATCAATAAAGATAGTTTCAGGACTTGTTCAGAGTGTTTAAGTGCCCGTGAGAAAAATATTGCAACTGTTTCTGCAGTCCTCTTATCAGACCCTGGAAGGAGATTTAACAGATAGTAATCCACACAGCAATCTGGAAGTAAGCAGAACTTAAATATTAGCTCTTTGATCAACATTCATCTTACAGGAAAACAGAAAACGTGTCATACATTCAACAGCCTGGACTCCTCAGAGACATGGCCTCTGCTCGCTTGGGATTCCACTACATCTATCTGTCAGCTCTGCCAAATGGAGCACATGAAAATGAGCTAAGGAAAACAAGCTTTGAGAAGCAGGAACTGTGAGGTAGGATAAATATTTACTGCTAGAAATGGGAAATGGTGGCACTAAACCTTGATGAACAAGTGAGCAGACTTGCTTGCCATCACCTCCAAGTCGGGTTGCCAGCTTTGGGTTGGGAAATACCCAGGGGTAGAGCCGATGGGAGTTCAATGGATGGGTTAAAAGCTTGAATCCAGAGTGGGGCTCAGCGGAGGCGTAGCCTGGTGCAAAATCTGAGTCCCATCCCCACGCCCTTATGGGTGGCTGCCCTCCCCCACCACAACCAAACAATGTTTTTTGCACCAGATCTTGAAACCAGTGTATGGACATGGGGGGAAGGGGGATGGGTGTGTGTGTGTGTGTGTGTGTGTGTGTAATAGACAGTTTATATATTTCCTCCCCATTTTTACAGTTTTAGACAACTTATATATTTCCCCCCCTTTTGATTAAGGGAATTCATTTCAGTCACCCCAATCTGATTTCCTGTTATGATGCAGCATGCACAACATTCATTTCTTATGGGATGTGCATTATAAAGCACATATGAATGCACTGCATTCTGGCACATTTGTTGCCCAGGATGTAGAAGTGAGACTTAGCATGCACGTGCAATCTTATTCATGACATCTTTACTGCCCCCTCCTACATACACACATCATTTTTCTTTTATGTACACTGAGAGCATATGCACCGGAGACAAATTCCTTGTGTGTCCAATCACACTTGGCCAATAAAGATTCGATTCGATTCGATTCTATTCTATTCTATTCTATTCTATTCTATTCTATTCTATTCTATTCTATTCTATTCTATCACCTTATTCAGTGCACTGGGGAACCTACGGAACAGCAACATATTGCCTGGCATGAAGCAGAACAAGGGAACAGATTTCAAAGAAAAGCATAAGGGGTTTGTACACACACACACACACAAATTCCCTCCATTCATATGTATATTTGCACACGCGCGCGCACACACATGCGCATGCTTTGGATGTAATGATTAGAAGTCTTTACGAATGCAAATATTTGCTTCCCTACATAGCAACTGTAGCTGAAATATTTATGCTGGTGTCCCTCCCGACAGTGCATCTTATTTTTGTTTTATTGTGTTATTGTTTTGCAACCCAGTTTCTCTCTTGATTCCCCACCCCAGTCAGAAGAAGCCTAAAGTTGGCCTAAATCCAGATTTTTCTCTTGTGCCGGACAAACTCAACCCCAAGCAGTCAAAATTCTAGGAGCTCCCGAGTAACATCTGACATTTTCCGCAGCTGCTAAGGCGAAATATCTTGCCTGGATATGTAGGTCATCTTAGAAAGTGGCTCAGTGGTAGAGCACAAAGACTCCGTCATGACATAAGGCTGCCTGCAAGTGATTGTATGGGTTTGATCATTAGCCACTCTGCTAAGAGTTCACTGCCTTTCTGTGAGAGGCAGAGGCAGAGTAAATGATCTGCGCTTGGAAAGTCCCATGTTCAGTTC